>NC_085131.1:11384166-12021833 GCF_030269925.1 Bombyx mori | reverse complement strand
GTACTAAAGATTTTTCATTGAAATCAGAACAACATGCGGATTTCGATACCAAAACACATCTACGTCATGTTATTGAGGCAGTGCTTCACAAAGGCTATTTTTGTCGATAAATCTGTGTGTATTTTTTGTTGATTTAACAGATATAATTTTCACGAAGATTAAATATACAGGGAATAAGCCCAATCTTGTGAAATACGTTAAATAGACTTGCATATTAACTAAAAGGTAAACGCGAAAATAAACAAAAAACTATAGAATAGAACTATAGAAGAACAGAAAGATAACCTTAAGCCATCATACATCCAGACCTTACTGAATTTAAAAACAATGTAAAATAAGTGCAACCTCATGAAACACATTCAATACTGCCCAGCTTGGAGATGATGTCTCAATTTATCTCAGAGTGAAATTCAAGAAAAACAATTATCTTAAAAAAAAAAATGGTATTTTGTTTTTTTTTTTTTCTTGAACGTTTTATGAGTCTGTTTTAAGATCAGAGCGGTATCCTAATATGCAAATGCTCAAGGTATCCGTCCTTACGCGGCGGGTCGCCGGCCCTGTATGTCATAAAAATATCATAGTACATGAATGCCTTAATGCTCCCCTGGCAATACTTGGATAGGGTTGCCAAATCAAAATATAGCGAACATATTTTTTGGAATACCGGTATAAACAGTCCTAAATAATTTGCGTTGTGATAGATATACCAACGTTGTAAGCTCTCTTCTTCTATATCGTTCCCTCGCTGCTGAGGATCGCGACCACATGTAACGTTCCTCCACTGTGTTCGATCATGAGTGGCATGGACCGCATGGCACAGACTACCATCAAGTGCTTCTCTTACTAGATCTGACCATCTGGCTGGTTTTCTAAATCGTTGTAAGCTACTGTGACCTAAAGCTAAGACGATCAATCCACGTATCTTTGGCACTGCATCTTCTGTCTCTCTCACTCAGTCATGCTGCATATCTGTCATTTATCCATTCATTTCGTTTCTCTAAATAGCTATACATATAAATAAAGTTGGAGTGACTGTTTATAATATTGAAATAACCGCTTTTTACTACATGCATAATGATATAAGGAGTAACTTAGGCTACTTTTTTTAGATCAGCTTCGCCCCACGGCGTCACCCGCGGGTTAGATCGCGGGACTCAGCTAGTATATATATCTATGCCTATGCTAGCTACCTCGACGGTACTTTGTCGAACGTGTAGGCAAACTCACGGGGCTCGTAGCAAGGGCAGCGCTTCGCTGAGTCTACCACCGGATCGGAATCGCGATCTACTAGGAAGATCCGGCGAAAAACTCAGTGAGCTCTGCATATAATAGATGCATATAATAAATACTTCGACGCGGTCATGCTATAAAAATACTACTGAGACATCGATATCAAGCCTAAATTGACGACATTTACTTTGCGACCTCTATTGGCTGTGCGTGCGTTATTCAACTAAAGTATTATATTGTAAATAAAAAAAAACAATTTCACGACAACCCTGCTCCTGCCGCAAGTAACTTATTGTTCCTTAGCTATGCGCTGCATTATTTCGTCTTCTTTTCGAATATTTCATGAGCAAAGCTTAATTTTCGTGAACGTTTTGATATCTTTAGGTATTCTGCGATGAGGGAATTGAAAAACAGGATTATTACATACAGAAATATGAGTATTAGGGAACACAGTACTCTCCTTTTATAAGGAAAAAATCAGACATAGATAATAATGTAGGCTTAGTTTCTTTTCTCTCAGATATTCCGAACGAATTACTGAAATATATTCGGTCGAATTTTGTTTTCTTACAACCGAGTAATACCTTATGGTAAGTGAAGACCGCTATCTGCAGAGTATGTATTCCAAATTAGCTTAACATGAATTCTATGACTGTGGACGATAGAAAGTTCTAGAATTCGCATATAGAATGAATGATATTCTTAAAATCGTCGTATTTTATATTAGAAAAATAGCCTGTTTATATTTCTTTGATCTTTACGCAGGAAGTATGTCGCTGTTTCCCACAAACAAGGCCAGATATTAGAGCCGGCAATTCTAAACATAAAGGTGTTTACTTAGTCTGGCCATAAATACTGTTACAATTAAAAATAAACAAAATATTACCTTTGAATTTGAAATCTGTCATTTTTATATGATTGCTCATTGAGTTTTCTCATTTTGGCGCCAATACATTGTACAATATTTTTCGATATTAAAATGGAGTGGGGTGATAAAGAGAACCGAATCGCTGTGATTGCATTAAACAAAGTAGGTATGGAGCCAAATGCAATTTTGAAAACTGACCATACGCTTGGTATTAGTAAAATGTTTGTGTATAGAATCTGTTTACTTAGAGAACGAATATCGAAACTTCGAAACAATTCGTATCTGAAAAACGAATTTGGCATTTTTATTTATTGCTTAGATAAGTGGAGTGGTCAAGTGATTACTGAAGCCCATAGACTTCTACAACGTAAATGCGCCACCCACCTTGAGATAAAAGTTCTAAGGTCTCAGTATAGTTACAACGGCTGCACCGCCCTTCAAACCGAAACGCATTACTGCTTTACGGCAGAAATAAGCGAAGTGGTGGTACCTACCCCTGCGCACTCACAAGAGGTCCTACTACCAGTAAAAACACGCAATGTAACAAAAACAGAACGCGCAGTCTCCATAACCCCGAGGCGAATACGGAAGGCACCCTTCAACTTCATTTGCGTTACATTACGTGTTCCAAAAATTCGATGTTGCTCAAACTACTAATATAGTCAGTCAACTAATCAATTAAATAGCTTTTAGTTGTCTTGAAAGCGGGAATTTTTACTAGTTTCTTCACAACGGAATTATATACCTACTTAAAATACAGTTGTTTGTAACAATAGTTATGACAGATTTTTTTTATTGCTTAGATGGTTAGACGAGGTCACAGCCGACCTCGTGTTAAATGATTACTGCAGCCCATAGACATCTACAACGTAAATGCGCCACCCACCTTAAGATATAAGTTCTAAGGTCTCAGTATAGTTACAACGGCTGCCCCACCCTTCAAACCGAAACGCTGCTTCACGGTAGAAATAGATGGGGTGGTTGTACCTACCTGTGCGGAGTCACAAGAGGTCCTACCACCATTAATTACGCAAATTATAATTTTGCGGGTTTCATTTTTATTACACCATGTTATTCCTTTACCGTGGAACTCAATCGTGAACATTTGTCAAGTACGTATATCATTAGAAAAACTGGTACCCGTCTGCGGGATTCGAACACTGGCGCATTGCTAGATACGAATGCCTTGGATGTCTTATCCTTTAGACCACGATGACTTCAATATCATAATGATAATCAGACAAAAACCTGAATCGCGCTAACGATATTGTCAAGATTAATTTAGAACAGCAACATTCTAATCGTCTGTCAAGCGACCCGCTCGGCGGAAGATTTCTTCCCTTCATTTTTCGATACAAAAGAAACTTTAACCGAATGTCTTCGAGAAAGCTAAAATTTCAGCGCCTCCTCAACGAATATGCGAAATAAATTCAAAATACAAAATGAAAATATTCTTAACCCGACGACACTTTCCGTGTTCGTTGAACTATGAATTGAGTGGTTCCTGAGAATGTGCGTCCCCTCAGCCGGAAGTTATGCACGTGATAAACGTGCGGAGTAGCTCTAAAATAGTTCTTGAACTTTTGTATGAAATGTTATCGATGAAACCGTCGGGTTTAACGGACGCACTGGAGATATAATGGCGATCGTGACCCAGTTGCATAGCGTGGAAATATAAGTCAGGGTTTGGGAGATACTGGCAAAGGAAAGATCTTCCACCGTGAGGGTAAAATTCGATTGATTGTCCGTCTAAATTGTGTTTTTTTTTCTTCCCTACTTGAGAGCCTATTTCAGCTCTTTCTTGACCTGTAGGTGAGCTCGCGGGGCTCAAACCGGAGTGTTGCTAACACTGGCCCTAGCAAGAGCAGTGCTTCGCAGAATCTACCGCCGGATCGAAAACGCGACCCACTGAGAAGATCCAGCAAAAAACTCAGTGGGCTATGTGCTTTTTCTTTATTGCTTAGATGGGTAGACGAGCTCACAGCCCACCTGGTGTTAAGTGGTTACAGGAACCCATACACAGAGTGCGTAGTTATCACAAGCTAACTCACAGACACAACGTCGCGATTCTGATCCGGTGGTAGATTCAGCAAACACTGCCCTTGCTGGGGCAGATGTTAGACAGTACCTCGGATTGAGCCCCGTGATCTCACCCAGCAGTTTGGAGAAGTTGAAATAGCCCCACGAGATTACCGGCGATAAGAAAAAAACCAACTCGAACGCTTTGAGACCTGAAGATAAAATTTCAACTGTATTATATTTCTGTCATACCTTGTAACAGACCGAACAACAACAGCAGAAGTGAAACTTCGACTAGAGCGACATTAAATATAATTTGAAAACTAATATAGCAAATGCTAAGTCAGGAAGCTGACCTAAAAAAAAAAATTTTGGGTTTTTTGTACGCTGTTGTTTTGTGCCGATATTTAGACCGAAGCAAAATAATACTACAGTACTATTGGTTCTTGATACGTGTGTAAATTCTCAAACGAATAAAACTAAAAGTCAATGAAACATTATTTATTTTAAGGAATTTTAAGACCTGGTAACTAAGACCTTTAGGTCATGTCTTATTTTAATTTATATTCTTATTAATATGAAAAATGATAATATGGAGTGAAATAAAATGAAGATGATTAATTTGAGACATTAATCAACTGGGATGATATTAAATGAAATGAAATAAGATGATATGGGTTGAAATATAATCTCAGTAAAATGGTGGTCATTTACTGAGATTTTTTCAGTGGACTTTTTGTAGGATCCCGAGAAGATACATCCAGCGGCTTTGTTTCATTTTCCCACATTTGTGCACTTTCAGTTGTTTCATATGAAACAGTTAATAAACCAGTGTTATTACACATTAAAACCTCAAGAAACACTAAATAGACAAAATAAAACAAATCACACAGCTCCACTACTCGCGTTCCCGCCAAAAACGTCAATGAAATATAAGTTGAATTAGTTAGTGACAAGCTAATAAAAGCGTGTTAAAAAAAGCATTGAAAAGTTTTTAAGCAGTAAATGTGAATAGTAATAGCCCGTCAGTAGCGGAGTACGAAGAGTCGACCGGACCCTCGTCTACTGTCCTTTCTAATCATGTTTCTCGGTCCCTTTAATTCACAGTTATTCAACAAAGCGAATCAAATTATTCAAATATTTAGACAACACGGCGTTGCTCTAATGAATTTAGATTAGTTCGTACCAAAATTAAACGAGCTATGGAATTCAAATTGACAGTGGGGTTTGATTGTGACGGGCTTAGTTTTGAAATTGCTTACGTATTTTTTTTTTTTTATAAATTAAATGTAATAAATATATATGTCGGAGCATCAATGGAAATCAATTGATTATACATTGGTAGACTGGTTAATGATTCGTTCATGTGACATTCATTGATGTGTGGCAAGTATTGGTCTGTAGATGACGTGTGATATTTGACAAGTTAGTCTATAACATTAGATGGGCTAGATCAGGGGCTCCAAACTTATTTTGTCTACTGCCCACTTTGAGAATAAATTATTTTTTAGCGCCTCCATTTTTTCATCTACTCAAAAACGACTATAGCGAGAACTTAGTCGGTGTCTAAGAGTCCTCTCCTACATGAAATTACAAATCGCCTCCCAAACTTCTGCACAACGCCCCCTTTTTTTTTGGTCTCTTACCGCCCCCTTTAAGTCTGCAGCGCCCACAAAGGGGACTTATCGCCTACTTTGGGAAAGGCTCGGCTAGATAGTTATTTGAGTCATTCTTTTTGGAGGCATCATTGCGATCGCACGCATCCCTGAGATAACCGCGTTTCTAATCTGCAATTATTTAATTGTGTGCTTATCACGAGTTAAACCTACCAAGTGAGCGACCACGAGGATCTATGTTGTGATCGGGAGGAGCTCAATCCGTCATATATTTTACTATTGATATTATATACCAAACAACTGTTTACATTCACAGTGGTTTCAGAAAAAAAGGTGCGTGTACTTATGTACGCGCGTAAGAAGTTATACTTTACTTTTTGTTAAATTTATTTCTTTTTTTTTATTTAAATTTTAATCAATTTGAAAAAAAAACGATTATACAACATCCTCAAACACGCATATTGGACATCCCTTTGTTTGACATCGTATAAATTCAGTAATTCTCGGTACGGTTCGGAAAGTTCACCTGCGGCTATATTCAGACTCGCCAAGTTACGTCGGTCGTATTGTAATGAGCGATTTAGTGGGCAACTTCATTCTGTTAATTTTGTGACACGGTGCGCGCCCATCGTAATATTTAACTCTCATCATTTTTTCATAACGCGCCTAAGGAAGTATAACTTCAAAAAATATTTATGTATTATTGCAATTTAAAAAAATATTTCACAAAGCAACTCAAATATAACTTGAAACGTTTATTTTGTTATCCTAATCAGGACATTTTAGGCTGAAGTAATAAAATTACTGTATTTTAATCGATCGTCGTGTAAAAATTACATTTAAAGATTATGTTACATAAACACGTAGACAGAAAACACATACCAAAAAGAATGTTTTTTAAATTTTATTTTATTTATTTATTACGCTTGTAATATGTATTTACATTGGCGGACTTAATGCCTAGGACATTTTCTATCAGTGAACCAAAGGTAGTGCAGAGTAAATAACAGTAGGTGTATTGATGTTAAACACAAACTCATATACATATTATACACACATAAGTATAAATTTTAGCATTAGGTATAACATCGCTTGGATTATTTGATTAATGAGTTAATCCAACGCCACACTTTACGATTGGAAGAGCGTTTCTTGTCCCATGAATTGAGATTTTGATATCGCATCACAAGGTAAGCAGTGGAATCTGCGACGTATACTTAACACCAAGTGACATGTGACCTTGGCAGTCAGTAATTTTTGCTTTTGTCAGAGAAGCACTGGTGGTAGGACCTCTTGTGAATCCGCACAGATAGGTACCACCACTCTGCCTATTTCTGCCGTGAAGCAGTAATGCGTTTCGGTTTGAAGGGCGAGGCAGCCGTTGTAACTATACTGAGACCTTAGAACTTATATCTCAAGGTGGGTGGCGCATTTACGCTGTAGATGTCTATGGGCTCCAGTAACTTAACATCAGGTGAGCTGTGAGCTCGCTCACCAATCTAAGCAATAAAAAAAAACACGGCACACGTAAGTGGTCACAATCTCTCACTGACATTAGAAATACCAGACGGCCGCCCACGGTCCGCTACAATTAATCGCGATTACGCAAAAACGTTCGTATCTATAAAACATGCCTCATAATCCAAATTCGGGTTAAATGTGCGAAGACCCAAATCAGCAAGCATTTCGTTAATATAATTTTAATCCAAACATTTCACCTGCCCTGAATAAACATTATTTAATTGAAGTGATTTCCCCGTTTGTTTACATTGAACTATTTATTTAAATCAATGTTTTACCAAGCTTTTATGATGACCCGTAAGGCTTTTGACAGAAGGTTCGATTACGGTTGGCAGCGACAGTAATTAATCTATACTAATATATAAATCTACAGTGGTTTTTACGGATGTTCCGTTATAACTACTGAACCGTGCATCCGATTGACTTGAAACTTGGTATCCATGTAGAAAATACATATTGTACTTAATAGATAGGAATAACTTAATATGAGTGATGGACTCCTTAATAATAAAAAAAAAAATTATCTTAATTTTAAATGCCCAGCGAAGCGGGTGAGTACGGCTAGTCTATACTTAATATTATAAAGAGAGATACTGAACCGATTTGAAAAATTCTTTCACTGTTTGGAAGGTACACTGTTCCCGAGTGACATAGGCTATAATCTTTTTTGAAAAAAAATTAGGGAGCCTTACTAAAGCTCCAATAATGTAACCCAAGGTGTAAAAAAATTACCTAAAATATTCTTTACATCGCGTTCCCTGCGAAAACTATTGATGATAGAATAAAATAATGTAGTTACTACGACTTTGTAGAACACATTATTATTTACAAAAAGTGTCGGGACGGCATGTCTAACTATTATAGTTATGCCGCAATTAGTGTTCTTTTATTAAAAAAATAAAACAACGTCAAATATCGTTGAAATTTTTGTTAAAGACCCGAGCGGTGCCGGAGCAAGCCGCTAGTCTTAATATATATAAATCTCGTGTCACAATGTTTGTCCTCAATGGACTCCTAAACCGCTTAACCGATTATAATAAAATTCGCACACCATGTGCAGTTCGATCCAACTTGAGAGATAGGATGGTTTTTATTTCGATGAATGGTCGCAATATTTATTAATTAACAATAAAATGATTTCTTATGTTGATTTTTGTTATTAATTGTAAGTTTCATAAGTCTAAAACAGATGGCGCCTTAAATCAGTTTTTACAGACAATTGTTATACTGTGACTTTAATATCTCATAGATGGCGCTGTGCTAAAAATACCAACGTTTCACATAAGCTACAATTGAATGGCATAAACACCACGTGTTTCTGAGGCTAAAGTATAAGTGAAATTTATTTCGTAGTAAACGCAATACAGTGAAATCCAATTGTTCTTACGTTGTCAATTTTTGGTATTAGCATAGGCGGCCGCGAGTTATTTAGAAACAAAAACCTAAGCCACAGCCACAGCAACGTGTGGCCGGGTCCGCTAGTTATTAATAAATTGACAGCGGCGGATTATTTTCTTCTAGATTTTGTTCTTTTTGTATTTCTGTGAATGGGCGAATGAATTCAGGAACAACCTTGTATTAGACATTTATCAAAGCTCTCGGATGTCACAACGGAATCACGCCTCCACAGGCTAGCAGTGCTCTATACCGCCACTGGAACCAATCGCCTTTATTACCAAGAACGCAACATCGGTTTTTCTATGCACCACCCGACTTTAGAACGATTGTTGAAAGCTGTTAGCGACTGTGTTCATCACTCACGACTCACACATTTTTAAGAAAGCAATTTTTGGAACGAAGTTTCTTATGGGACGATGCGGAGGGGTACCATAACCGGGAAAAAACGTCCGTAACGTAAGATTTTTATTAGTAATGCACACAGTGTACGACTTAACTTTGTAATAACGTACAAAAAATTACATTTTTTTTTCATTCATTGAACACGATCTCAGAGCGTTCGTTTGCGCAATACACTAACTCTTATGCAAACAACCGTGAATGAAGTGTACCACAATAAGTTCGCACGTTACCGAATGACCGTGGGTTGTTGCGAAACCTCCAGTTTTATTTTCTTTATACCTCTATCCAATATACATCCATAAACCTGGAAAAGGCATTTATATTTATCATACAAATATCTCTCCTTGGCGGGATTCGAACCCGCAACCCCCTTGTGTAGTGACCATGTCACTTACCACTACACCAGACGGCCGTTGAATACATCATATACAGCGTATTTTTTATGATTCGTGGAGGAATTTATCTCGTGGTGCTAACGGGTTTTATAAAGCCTCCATTTGATCAGTGTTCACTTAAAAACGAAGCTAATAAAAGCTTATATCGAGGGGTGAAATTACGGGGGTTAATACGCGAAATTTATCTTTATAATTAAATGTACGTTTTATTTGGTATCAGCATAAGCAGTTTGATGTTTTTGATTTGAACTTCGATTAAGTTCACTCCATTGAAATGGCTGAAGAAGTTTTTTTTGTTATGATATTTTTTCCAAACTATAAACTTCAAATAGTTCTCGTGTAAAGTTGCAAAAATTTCGTATAAACCAAATAGTCTTAATTTTTATGGATCTGTTTATTTATAATACAATAGATTTAATAAAACGTGCAGAATTTCATTCCGTACACATTAATAATGAAGTTGTTCGTTTCAATTTGATTATTTTGATGAAAAGGTTCGGATTTCTGGACCCCTTTATTCATTGAATTTGGTTTAGAATTTAATTGTTAATTTAATAGTTTCGTTCTAGTGTGGTTGGTTCTAGGGTTATTATTGTTCGAATCACTGAATTATATTAGTGATTCATTTTGACTGTACCTTTTGTCTTGGTAATTTCTTAAATGAACAAAAACTTTGTTGTCAAAGTGTGATTGAGCCTCGGAGGATTCCTGTTGGTTTTGTTAGCTTCAGTAAGAAACAAGATCAAAAGGTTTATAGCTGTTTTATCTATTGCTTTAATGGATGTACGAGCTCACGACCCACCTAGTCTTAAGTGGCCACCGGAAACCGGTGGTCATAGTCACCACTCACTTTGAGACATCAGTTTTTTTACAGTACAACGGCTGCTCAACCTTTAAACCGAAACGCATTACTGCTTCATGGTAGAAATAGCCCGGGTGGAAATACCTACCCGTTTGGACTCACAAGACGTCCTACTACCAGTAATTATGGAAATAAAAAAATGCGGGTAAGGTTTTTATTTTGCGACGTTATTCTTCACCTTGAAAGTCATTCGTGAACATTTTGATAAGTACATATTTCACTTTAAAAAATTGATACCCGCCTGCGGGATTCGAACATCGCCCGATACGAATGTACTCCGTATCTTATCCTCTAGGCTATGATCATTCCAATAATGCATTAGCATCGCTATATCCATTATGAGCATTTGCAAAGGGTCCTCGGTGGTAGGCAGTGGTTCGAAGGTTACATTGACACCGCTCAAGATCTATAATTTTCGACTACCTTCGCCGGCTAATAATTAGAATACCGACTACCTACACCAGCCTTTCCCAAAGTGGGCGATAACACCCCCTTGTGGGCGCTGCAGGCCTAAAAGGGGGCGGTAAGAGACCCAGACAAAAAAATGGGGGCATTATGCTGTACACAAGGGGAGACGATTTGTAATTTCATCTAGGAGGACTCTCAAACACCGACTGAGCTCTCCCTATAGTGGTTTTTGAGTAGGTAAAAAATGGGGGCCCTAAAAAATAAATAATTTATTCTCAAAGTGGGTGGTAGATAAAATAAGTTTGGGAGCCTTTGACCTACACCATTAATAAAAGCAATTTTAAATGAATAACGAAAAACAATAGTAATTTAGAATTTATTCAAGCATAAACACATTGAAACAGTTCATCTTTGAGAGCAACTACGGCATCATCAGTACTCCTCTTGGCTATCGTGCTGCAGACGGATATCTTCTCGCACGACTGCTCGTTGTGGCGACGGGCGTTCGTCAGACTAAGATCCAGTTCATAGCCCAACAAAACCGCCTCTCTCGATAATTGCTTGAGGCACGCATTGATGTCTTTTCTAGAATATGGCCAGATTTTGTATTAGAAAATTCAATTGTTAATTAGTTAGACCAATATAAATATGTTTAGATGCCAAGAAGTATCAATATTAGATAATTTTTTTCATTGCATAGTTCGGTGTAAGAGCTCACAGCCCACTTGGTATTAAGTAGCTACTGGAACCCATAGACATCTACAACGTAAGTGCCGCCACTGACCCTGAGATATAAGTTCTAAGGTCTCAGTATAATTACAATGGCTGCCCCACCCTTCAAACCGAAACCCATTACTGCTTCACGGCAGAAACAGGCAGGGTGGTGGTACCTACCCGTGCGGACTCACAAGAGGACTTACCACCCGTAATTACGCAAATTATAATTTTGCGGATTTTGATTTTTATTACACAGTGTTATTCCTTCACCATGGAAGTCAATCGTGAACATTTGTCAAGTACGTATTTCATTTGAAAAATGAAAAATTAGTACCAGCCTGCGGGATTCAAACACTAGTGCATCACTAGATACGAAACCGCCGGACGTCTTATCCTTTAGGTCACGATGACTTCAGAATTCAAAACCGTTTCACGCATCGGCGCAAAATACAAACACTGACCTTTGCAGAATGCGCTGTCTAACGTTGTCAATGAATTTGGCAGCCTCCACCAAACTTCCCTCCATGTGCTTCTTAGTGATATTGATCATTTCTTGAGCGTAAATTCCCATTTTGGCAATGGACTTTCGAGCTTCCTCCGTGCAAACATATATCTTGGCAACGTGCTTGTTCGCGAGTATTTTAATCTTCCGATGATCTTCATTGCACATAGCTTTAAAAATTTTTGACTGGAATTATACTTAAGATTTCAGACTCGATATTTGTCTGCCCAGTATTACGTGATCGTAATCACAGTCTCTTCAACTATAATTGTTAACTACATGGTTCTATACTATTGACCTAGTCCGTCCTTAATTATTCGTGATAGGACCTTTTTTTGTTAGGAGGAAATCACCGGATTTTCGCCCTCCACTGGGGATGGCGGGCGGGGGTGATAGGACCTATTAAAGATAATATGGCAGCTGAAAGCATTTGAAATTTTAAGCTAAGGTTCTAATGAATGACGCTATTCACACTGTAAAATCTACGGGCTCCGATAGCACATAGAGCACTAAGTGAAACGTGGGCTGATTGAATAACCTTATTTTATACCTGAAAGAGTGACATCGTCAGGTGAAAGCACCAGCTCTCTAAAATCGGATTTTTCGTTGTTGATTTACCAGTTGTTTTAAAATGAGTACCCCTGAAATTCGTTTATCCCAATACGTTTTTTTAGATTCGACCAAATAAAGGTTTTCGTTTCTTAAATATTGCGGGTCTAATACTGCTACTTAATCTAACTTAAATATTGCGCGTAGTGTCGTAATTGTATTTTTCGTACGAGGTCTTAAACGCCCCGTGTCACAGGAGAGGAAGTAATAAAAAAATGCTGACGTATTGACGTCACTCATCTTGACAGTACGAAAAATAAATAAAAATCACACATTTTCCTAATTTGAATTTGGAATTACTTCTTTAAAATTTAAACTTTTAATGATACCAAAACCAGCCAGATACAAATAGTATAGCCAAAGAGATTTTATTACAAGCTCATACATAAAGATCATACACGTAAAAAAAAAGTTTTTTAACACATTGGTGTTAAAATACATTTTATTTCATTGCCATTGTAGGCAGACGAGCATACGGCCCACCTGATGGTGAGTGGTTACATGGACTTCAGCAATGCCAGGGGCATAGCCAGGCCGCTTAATACTCTCCACAAGAAAAAGGAAATAGCTCCAATATACCTGGAAGGGTCAAATTACGAGCTAAAATCGTCAGAGCCGTATAAATCTTATTCTTCTTCACCACCGCAGCGTTTATTTCATCTTTGATCCTCTTTAAGATCTTTTCGGTCATTTGTTGGTACGAGATCTGAATGTTACGATGGTACGTGTCCAGGAATGGTGCGATCACCGTGTCCATGTAACGAGATATTTCGCTGTAAGCAGATTAAATAGAACAATTTAGGGTAACTTTTTTTTATTTTTTTTATTGCTTAGATGTGTGGACGAGCTCACAGCCCACCTGGTGTTAAGTGGTTACTGGAGCCCATAGACATCTACAACGTAAATGCGCCACACACCTTGAGATATAGTTCTAAGGTCTCAGTATAGTCACAACGGCTGCCCCACTCTTCAAACCGAAACGCATTACTGCTTCAAATAGGCGGGGCGGTGGTACCTATCCGTGCGGACTCACAAGAGGTCCTACCACCAGTAATTACGCAAATTATAATTTTGCGGGTTTGATTTTTACTGCACGATGTTATTCCTTCACCGTGGAAGTCAATCGTGAACATTTGCTGAGTACGTATTTCATTAGAAAAATTGGTACCCGCCAGCGGGATTCGAACACCGGTGCATCGCTCGACACGAATGCACCGGACGTCTTATCCTTTAGGCCACGACGACTTAACTACACTGCAAGCGTTTTTGTTAATGATTCTTAAATCTGTCTTCCCGTGAATTTCATTGCTAAAATGATAGTTTATTTCATAGAACTGGTGGTGTCCTACCACTATCAGCCATTAATGGTGGTAGGACCTCTTGTGAGTCCGCACGTGTAGGTACCACCACTCTACCTATTTCTGTCGTGAAGCAGTAATGCGTTTCGGTTTGAAGGGTGGGGCAGCCATTGTGACTATACTGAGACCTTCGAATTCATATCTCAAGGTGGGTAGTGGTATTTTCGTTGTAGATGTCTATGGGCACCGGTAATCACTTAGCACCAGGTCGGATGTGAGCTCAAATCTGTGCAATAAATAAAAAATTGAACTAGACTACTTAGAATTATCTGTGACCAATGATTCATTAATTTACCGATGAAAATGCTATGAGCACTAGATATAAGGTCGAAATCACACTAGTATTATCACTGTTACCCCTAATTCAGTTGCGAAGTAATCATTTACATCTGCTTAAAGGCATAGAAAAAAATGCTCATACTGTCTCGTCGCAAATCATTAAGGGACATTTAATACCAAATGAGACCATCAAACTTATTAAAAACCAACTTTATAATCGCATTTAATATGATCATATAAGACCACTAGCTGTACCCGTCCGCTTCGTTGGGCATTTAAAATTAACATTATTATTTCTCACCCCCACAAAAATTATAATCATTAACGTCCCCGCAACTGGTGTAGGGAGTCCAACACTAATATACTTAGTCTGGCCATAAATACTGTTACAATTAAAAATAAACAAAATATTACATTTGAATTTGGAATCTGTCATTTTTATATGATTGCTCATTGAATTTCCTCATTTTGGCGCCAATACATTGTACAATATTTTGCGATATTAAAATGGAGTGGGGTGATAAAGAGAACCGAATCGCTACGATTGCATTACACAAAGTAGGTATGGAGCCAAATGCAATTTTTAAAACTCTCCATACGCTTGGCATTAGTAAAATGTTTGTGTACCGGGCTATAAATAGGTGCAATGAGACCTCCTCTGTTTGTGACAGAAAAAGATCTGGCCGTCTACGTAGTGTTCGTACGAAAAAGGTGGTCAAAGCAGTAAGGGAAAGAATTCGAAGAAATCGAAAGCAAAAGATTTTATCTCGGGAGATGAAGATAGCACCTAGAACCATGTCGCGTATTTTAAAAGATGACTTAGGACTTGCAGCCTATAAGAGACGTACTGGTCATTTATTAACTGATAATTTAAAAGAGAATAAGGTGGTAAAATCGAAACAACTACTGAAGCGGTACGCAAAGGGAGGTCATAGAAAAATTTTGTTTACGGATGAGAAATTTTTTACAATTGAGCAACATTTTAACAAACAAAATGACCGTATTTATGCTGAAAGCTCTAAGGAAGCTTCCCAATTAGTCGACAGAGTGCAACGTGGGCACTATCTGACTTCAGTGATGGTTTAGTGGGGTATTAGCTATGAAGGAGTGACTGAGCCATACTTTGTGAAAAAGGTATCAAAACATCGGCACAAGTGTATCAAGATACCATTCTTGAGAAGGTAGTGAAGCCCCTTAACAACACCATGTTCAATAATCAAGAATGGTCCTTCCAGCAAGACTCGGCGCCAGGTCATAAAGCTCGGTCTACGCAGTCTTGGTTGGAACCGAACGTTTCGGACTTTATCAGAGCTGAAGACTGGCCGTCATCTAGTCCCGATCTTAATCCGCTGGATTATGATTTATGGTCAGTTTTAGAGAGTACGGCTTACGAAAGAGTGCGTACTTCTGTTGATAACTGGCCTCAACGTTTAAAGGACTGTATTGCAGTCAATGGAGACCACTTCGAATAAGCTTTTTATACTTTAAATTGTTTTATATTTATGTATTAAACTAACACACTGTAAAAGTAATAAATTTTATTTGCAATAGATTTTTTTTCCCTTTGTCTCAGTATTTATGGCAAGACTAGGTAAATGTTAGTCTATCTATTAAGAACATGTATTTTCTGCATGGATACCAAGTTTCAAGTCAATCGGATGCATGGTTCAGTGGCTATAACAGAACATCCGTAAAAACCAGTGCAGATTTATATATTAGTATAGATTGATGTATAAATCACTGTGAGAACATTTTATTTGGTCGAACACGTCGTACCTATTTACAAGTGCCAGTTGAGATCTTCTCTTATAATCGGCAGTGACAGAGTTACCCCATCGTTGCTTTAGTTTCTTCAAATGCTCCTCCAGCTCAACCGGCTGGTGCTGCCAAGGCGCCAGCTCGAAGCAGAGACCGCCGTCCTGACGGATGTGGTTGCTCCTGTACTGAGAGGACAAATTAACAATTCTAAACTAAACATTAATTGAAGAAACCAAAAACAATATACAGCTAAAATTAGCTGTAAATACTGGTGGTAGGATCTCTCGTGAGTCCGCGCGGGTAGGCACCACCATCCTGCCTGTTTCTGCCGTGAAACAGTAATGCGTTTCGGTTTGAAGGGTGGGGCAGCCGTTGTAACTATACTTGAGACTTCAGAACTTATATTTCAAGGTGGGTGGCGCATTTACGTTGTAGATGTCTATGGGCTCCAGTGACCACTTAACACCAGGTGATAAAAAAAAATCAATAACTTATAATACATCGAACAAAATCTTTGAGAACACATGTAAATACTATTGACGTCCAACATCCATTATATCGTTCTACCGATCCCCTTTCTCTTCATAAAATCTACAATTCATAATATCGGTGACTGGTAGTAGAACATTAAATCGCTTTGCACTAAATGGGTGAATGTCCTCTCGGGCAACCTGGTTACAGGAGTTAGAGGGGCGCATGGACATCACCACATGAATATGAGTGAATTATGTCATTAGACATATAGAACATTTAAAATCGGAACGCTTGACTATGTCGGGGCAAAAATGAACAGGACACGATACTCATGCGGCCTAGGAATAAATCTTGTTTCAGTAAAATGTCCCTATTTTCAAATCCAAATTCATTTCAAATTTCTATATTTCATATTAATAAATGGAATTATCGAGTGTTGTCAAAGCTCTCCGGTTCAAGTTCCTCTGCTCTAGACTGATAATATTGAGTTCATCACTACCCGACATCCAAACGGTGATTGAGATAACACGAAAATCAAGCAAATCATGAGGATTATCACTTTTGAGAACATTTTCAATTATTTATATTTCACACAGAACACGAGGCCTTTTATTGATCCAAATCAATTTACGTTTAGTCGCTTAATTAAGTCAATTAATGTATGAGTCTCGCTCAAAAACTAACGTGTATTAAAAAAAAAAAAACATTAAAATATCGAATCACAATCTTTATAGGTAAAACCGGTCGTCGATTATTTTTTTAAAACTTTACAATCACAAGCATCGTTGGAATCGATTTTACGTCGAGATTTTTATGTCAACAAACATTGAATCAATAGGATTTCCTGATAACACAATCGATTTAATTAAGAAACTGTACTTTTATTTTCGAATATCGAACTTAGATCGTAAGTACGTTAATCCTCTGTTACCGCTCGTCATCAAGTCATCAGACGAGCCTGCTTCCAATAACAGTAAAAAGAAACATTAATGGCTTTAAAGTCTGTCAATGATAAAAATAACAATTTAATAATTAAAGTGAAACTGGTTCTTAATGTATATTTTGGTTTATTTTTATGAATGAGGGATTACTGGTGGCCCAGAGGCCTTTCCAGCTTTACCAGGACAGGTGGGCGAGCAAAGGCTCAGCCAGGAGGGGTGGGATTTGCTAATAGCTGCCCGAACGCCTCCGAATGGGACCTAACAACTCAAGAGCAGCTGCTTCGCGAATGAATCTACTACCGTACCAGAATCGCAACCCGCTGAAAAAATCCAGCGAGAAACTCAACGGGCTGATGTATGGGTTAAGTTGCACGTCGAACTCTTTGTCGAGTTCGACGAGTACGGTTATCGGAGTCCCTAATCCTGCTCCTAGTGTTAGAGCTGAAGGTGTCTGTCTAATGCAAAGGTTATAGGATCTGATGGATCCGTAAGGACCATGTGTGGTGACCAAGGTGGTGTTATATTGATGTTTTTATTCCCAATGCAACGTGATAATGGGCATTTCAATCCATCCACTCGTCCGAATTCAAAGCTTTCGGATGAATGAAAAGATCTAAAAAACCACTCAGGGTACACGAATAAAATCGATTTAAACACATTAAAAACAAACCACAAAGTTCCAAGTGCGAATTCGGATTCAAACGAAAATTACCTTTATACTATACGACGAAACGATATTTATCCAATGGCAAACCTTTCTCGCGTCCGACAAAAGACCTCAATCGACAATTGTATAATTCAAATGTTGGCGCGAGATAAACACGGCGCGAACTTCGAAACGCCATTTTCTATTATAAATTGTGAATCCCTATATAAATTATTAGCTGTAACTATAATACTTACCTTAGTTATGGACCTTCGAGCCCGACCCGTCGTCGGCGACAGGAACACAATACCAAGAGTCGCTTGAATTACATTCAACACTTCAATGAATTCTGACCTAGAAATTGGCTTTGTACTTTCGACCCCTTTGTGTATTCTAGATTTTATGAAAGGAACGTATGACAAGGGATATCCTTTGTATACTCTTGGGTTTTTTTTTTTCCTTATCGGTATTATCATTTTAAATTTAAATGTAATGATGACTTTTTTTTTGTCAGGATTAAATCGCCGGACTTCCGCCCTTCACTAGGGATGGAGGGCGGGGCATGTCGGAGTCGAACCGACTAAAACCTCCTGTCGCTCAAACAACCAGCATCCAAACCTCGCATGAGACAGAACTCATGAAAAGGCAAAGGGGGAAAGTGAAGCGCTTAGTGTGGAGCACATCTCTCCCATCACCCTCCCCCTCGGGACGCCGGACTGGCGGTCGTCGGCGTCACGACCACCAGCCCTCTCGGTCGGCAGGCTATCCGAAGTCCGCCTAGATGGCGCCGGTTAGAATGGTCGTAATGATGACTTACAATGCTCTTATGGCTGATAAAGAAAAGTCTATCTACAAGTAATTCCGTCAGTGGGACTAAATCAACAAACAAAAGCGCCTGCTGCCTAATTGGTAACAACTCAGACCTACTCATGTCACTGATACTCCTACACCAGAGCTCAATTCTTAGGACCAATTATATCAAACTCACATATCTCACACGATGTCCACAATGAAGAAATCAATCACAAAATCAAATTAGAACCTGCAAAACATAAAAATTTGATTAAAGGACAAACTGTGAAACCGCACGGGTACGTGCCACAATACTCGCTATTTCTGCCATTAAGCATACACTCATTCCTTTGCTTATAATAGAAAAAAACTTGCATCGTCTTTCGTCTTTGAACAGTTTTAAGATGCGCCATTT
This sequence comes from Bombyx mori, assembly GCF_030269925.1. Lineage (NCBI taxonomy): Eukaryota > Metazoa > Arthropoda > Insecta > Lepidoptera > Bombycidae > Bombyx > Bombyx mori. The sequence continues at coordinate 12,002,623 of NC_085131.1, read as the reverse complement.
AATCATTTGATGTCAACGAAGTTAGAAGAGCGCTTGATGACTGAGCTAAGCTCTTTTTTTTAATACGTGGACGAGCTCACATAATTTTAATTGGTTACCGGAGCCCATAGACATCTACAACGTAAATGCCGTCCCCAACCTTGACACATGGGTACTTAGTCTCAATTTCTAAAGCACAATAACTGTCCCGCTCTTCCAACCGAAACGCATTACTGCTTCACGGCAGATATAGGCAGAGTGCCCATACCTGCCCATGCATGTTCACAAAGTACCCTACCAGTAATTAAAAAACGGGACTAAAATAAATACAATAGTCACAAAAACATTGTACCTACACTATACATACTTATTAGTGAACAAAATTATTTTTCCCAAGGATACGTGTACACACACAAAATGATTAATTTTAAACAAACAAAACTAGTAGTTATGGAAATGCCTAAAAAATTGGTTTAAATCGATCGCTTAATCAGAAAAATATTGTGATAATCGTTGTTAATTATCAAATACAAAATTACTAATACACAACATTTTGATGCGTCATTTAAAACATGGCGTTCTTTTGATTACATTATTTTTTCACACCTAAAAAATACAGTAGGACGTCCAAATATACCTACGAAGTACAATATATGTTTTAACGTGTTCCCTGACTCCTTGTTACTCGCAACTTCTGTTTTACGTCGCACATTCGACTGCGGAATCTTCGTTCTTGTGCAACTTTATGAAAACGTGTCGTCTCCGTGCCGTGTTCCTGAGCTATTCATACCGTGCTGACGGCGCAGTGTCGGACTCGGAGGATAATGATATAACGCAGCGATCTCAATGAAAAAGACTTTTTGATGTGAAACATCTGTAGCCGCACGTAAAACCGATTTCTGGCGTGGCGACGCATGCCGTGGCGACGCGTCGCTATGCGCAATCGACTGTGCGATTCTCTCCCACACTATAGTGTATACTCCGTGGTGTATACAGTGTTGTTTACTACAGTACACCTGACCTGTGTTTTACTTGAAAACAAATTATTTTTTCGTAATATTTTATTTTATCATTAAGACATATTTCGTTCCTATCATAATCTGTTCTTTTCTAGATATTAATTTTACAAAATAATGTCGATGATCGATGTTTCACATCTGCCAGGCGTCTCGTGACGGCTCTCATTTTTTTTTTATTAAAGTGAAACTTTTATTACTTCGTCTCAAACTTTTTCGTCTGTGTGTTGCATGTCGCGTGACGGTCGGCCGCCGAGTAGGGATAAAGTGAAAGGTATTCGTCAGAGCAGCCAAGGCCAATATGGCGGCGTCTATAGTTCGCAGCAGCTGACCGTGTAGTGTATACACTATTACTCATTTGTGCCAGGGCTCCACGCTATTTTGTTTGTTTTTGTCAGTATTTAATGTAAATGTTGTTTGTCAGAGTTAAATGTCTATAATGTGAAAAAAAGTTTCACTTTTACCGTGGTTTCATAAAATCACACAATCCTTTTTTTTATTGTATGAATTGTGCCCTATCCTGCAAAGGCAAGTTCGTTGCGAGGCAAACGTTATGAAACCAGTAAATTAATGTTAAAATCGTGACGGTAGCTATCATAAAACACAAAATACTTGACAAATGCCTAAGTCTCGCCAACGATATTTTCATGAAAGATCTGCATATAAACTAGAATCGAACAATGGCATTTGGATTCATTCACATAGTAGCTGCTCGTGAGCAATTAGATCTAATTCGGAAGCGCCTTGGCAGCTGTTAGCAAACCGCACCCCTCCTACTGAGCCCATGCTCACCTACCTGTCCTGGTGATACTGAAATGACTTTATTTTTTCCTAGCTATACTGATAGCCTTGAGAAGCTATTTCAGCTTCTGCTTGACGTGTAGGTGAGCTCATGTGGCTCATACCGGAGTGTTGCTAGCAAGAACAATGCTTCGCAGAATCTACCACCGTATCGGAAACGGACCCACTGAGAAGATCCGGCTCCGAGTGACCAGTAATCCTTCCTTCACACAAAAAAAAACATTTGGATCGTCAGTACGTAAAGTAATCGATGAACTCGTATTTGTCAGATAGTTAGATTAAATTGATTAATATAATAATTGTCGATGAGAAATCTACACATGAATCTATTCAAAGCGATTTTTGCAAATGCCCGATTCAGCGCTCAGTCGCTTTTTTTTTATTGCCCAAGCAGGCAGACGAGCATACGGCCCACCTGATGGTAAGTGGTTACCGTCGCTCATGGACGTCAACAATGCCAGGGGCAGAGCCAAGCCGCCGCCTACCGTTCAATACTCTCCAATTCATCATACAGTCTGAGTACGTTCCTGTCGCAGCCGTGACGAGCTGAGTAGCTGCACTGTATATACACCCGCTATACAGCGAAGGAGCAGAACCATCTGTTCTTCAATTAACTGAGCTAATCACGGGAGTTATTCGACGCGAATCGAGTTCAAACTGAAGCCGCTAACTCGGCGAATCTTTGTAAAAGATTTTGTGTGGAGATTAGAAATTTTATCGCTGTTCTTTTTTTGTTTGGATAGATTAGCTCGCAGCCCATCTAGTGTTACGCTTTTCACCGAGGTGGTCGTTTGTAATCTTTTTTTTAATACGCTTTTATTAGCTTCAGACGTTTGGAATGGAATACGTACTTACCAAATGTTCACGATTGACTCCCACGGTGAAGGAATAACATCGTGTAATAAAAATCAAACCCGCAAAATTATAATTTGCCTAATTACTGGTGGTAGGACCTCTTGTGAGTCCGTACGGGTAGGTACCACCGCCACTGCCTTTTACTGCCGTGAAGCAGTAATGCGTTTCGGTTTGAAGGGTGGGGCAGCCGTTGTAACTACACTGAGACCCTAGAACTTATATCTCAAGTTGGGTAGCGCATTTACGTTATAGATGTCTATGGGCTCCAGTAACCACTTAACACCAGGTGGGCTGTGAGCTCGTCCACCCATCTATAATAATAACGAAACAACAATAAAGAAAAAAAAAGCACGAATGTTTGCCCGACGCGGGAATCGAACCCACGAACCTCGTCGGTTGCGACTGTTGAGTCAGAGTAAAAAAATACACCAAACAGACAAAATTTTACTCTCGGTAACTAAAAAGACTATAAAAGTAAACTTGCTTGGAGCTACGTAGCGTTCGCGTGCGACGCCGCCTGAATTAATTATACGTTTAATTAATTTTTTGTACGTCACCCAAGAATCCGGCTCTGTTACGTGTCCTACTCTTAACAGCATCACTTCTCTTCCTGCTGCTGTAGTATTTCATGGACCAATGTCGGGAGACGTGTGAGTTTAGCTGTCTCATCATAAATGAACAAAAATAATATAATATAAAAAAAGAAAATAAAAATTATAAAAATAAATAATTTTCGTAATTACTGGTGGTAGGACCTCTCGTGAGTCCGCACGGGGTCCACCCTGCCTATTTCTGTCGTGAAGCAGTAATGCGTTTCAGTTCGAAGGGTGGGGCAGCTATTGTAAAACTGGACAGGCCTCCAGGCCCTCCGTAAACAATCAACCATAAAAATAATATGCTGAGGCCTCAGAATGCGTAGAAGAAAAAAAAAACAGACTCTCAATACGTTAATCATTTTTTGGGAATCCTTCTAAAAATCGCTGAAAGCGCCATTCCGTTCCAAACTTTAGAATTTAAATTCAAACAAACATTTAAACGAATAATCCACTCGAACCCTCAAATAACTTCAAGACATAAAATACATTAAACAATGCGAAAAATAATGAACGTAAACATTTCGAACCATAAGAGATTGCCAATTAGATTCACGATTTCCAGTTTTCCACTCCGGTTTTGTAAACGAACGAATTTCGGGCCGTACCTACATACTCTATGTTGAAGTAAACACGACAACGAAAATATTCTACCTGAATTTTCATGAAAATGGGTTCTCTTCGTAAGTAAAAAGTGTATTCTCGATCTTAAAACGAATGAAGAAGGTTCATATCGGTTTTTTTTTGTTGGATATGGACGACGGAGATACTTATGAGGTGTAACCGTTTATTCTAGAAATAGTTATGGTAAACGTTGTATTCGCTTTTAAAGGCCTCTAGGTAATAATAGAGAAATTATTAGATAATAAGATTTGATTCTCCGTTCGATCGCCGTTCAGAAACTCTGTAATATTTATAAATTGAAAAAAGTCGGTATAATACGAATTTTCCATGGACAACATATAGTATTTCATTGCATAAGATGAACAAGCTTCCGGGCCGCCTGGTGTTAGATGGTTAGTGGAAACCGTAGACATCAGAACACCTGTACAAATATTAGATCCTTCCTGTCCCCACCACTCCTTCATCATCATTCTCCTGCCCTTCTCCCAGTCACTTGGGGTAGGCGCAACATGTTTTCTCCTTCCATACTTCTTTATCATATACTATTTCTTCGCTGACTCCCCTCTTACACATATTATCGTCTTTCACGCAATCCATCAATTCCTCATTCTAAAGAATTAACATATGGCAAACCAATATTTAATTCGACCACCACCCAAGCTGAGACATTAGAACTAAGTCCCTGTATGGTATATCAGCTCACTCAATCCTTAATGCCGGACCACGTAACTGCTTCAGACTTGCAGCAGACATAGGCATGACCTACCTATGCAGGTAATTAACCGAATTCTGTTTTTATTGATCTTTCTACTCCCCTTCTTTTCCTGATTTCTCTCTTGTGTATATTTAAGTGGACACTTCAATTGACTATTAAAAAAACTTAATAATCCTAATAAATCTGAGATCAGCTGCAAGTTACCTTGAAACTTGTAATTATTTAATAATTATATGCCGAAACGTCTTACGTCAATACAGCGTTCTCATTGTGTGTACAGGTGAAGAATCGCGGATGTTGCACGCGACTGAAAGACACAGAGATGCACCTGCGACTTGTCTCTGTACAGAGAATTGTTTATCTAAAATCTCCGGGGATTTGTATGAAAATAAACTTAATGGCATTTTCTAAAAAAAACCTTTTATTAATTAAAATAATACATTAAACTGTTGTCTCATATTATAAAAAAATTGTGATTTTTTTAGAATCGCTAGTATATGAAAATATATTGCTAGTTTTCTTCAAATTGACAACCACAATACTCTGAACTATTCTCTCAGCTCTCTCGCAACTCAAACCCAATGAAAAATGTATTATTTTGCTAACCCGAATTGAAAAAAAGCAAGGAAACGGCCAAACAAGAATCGAAGAGATTCACTATCCCGCCACGATAGTCCAATAATAAATTATCTAACTCGTGCTGTACAATAAATATCACTCACAATGAAACGGGCCATAAATTCAATACTAACGCAAAGAAAGGGCAAAAAGCAATTTCCCTTGAACGTTATCACATAAATTGCTTTCTACATATGGAAAAATTCATGTTGAATGAATGAGCAAACTCAATAAAACTGGAATTATTTTGATCAAGTTTCGTATTAATTCCCTTTGCTTTGCATGTATACTCGTAATATATAAATTGAAAAAAAAAGACGTGTGGCGCTCGGGGACTGCTGCGGTAAAGCTATTGCAAAGCATTTTTTATCAACTTATGCAATTACAATTAGACAATAATAATTTAATATTAAAACAATAATAAAAATAAGAGCACGCTATATTTATAAACATTAACAAAAGCAAAACATTAACTGTCCCCTTCACACTCACTAAACTAGACCGCGTGAGAGAGAGATGGGCAGACTTTTAATGATGCTCATGCAGTGCGACGTCACGCCGCGCGTTTAATCACAAACACTACACCAGTGCAACGTGCGAATGTGTTGAACGCGAGCTACATAGTAGGCGTAGTGGGGGTGTCAGGTTATTTTCGTTACGGAATTTCTTGGTTCAGTCGCCGCGTTCAAGGCCCGCGATAGAAGCTATGCAATAGCTTAAAATTAGCCCTATCCACAATTTGACATTAACAAAGCAAATAGTATGTCAAAATTCTTTTTCTATTTTTAGTATGGCTATCGGCTTTTTGCGATGCAATTGTTGCCAGGATGCATGGTTGCAGGATGAATTATTTATTCTTCAATAATTTCAATATTAAATACATAATACTGTGTTTTAACTAAGCTACTACTACTATGTTAAGTGAAAATGAATCCTGTGACACTTCATTGGAGTTTTTGAAAGAACCCGACAAGCCACGTCCATCGTATTTATAGTGTCATTTTCCTTCTTTTTTTTTAAGTGATTTTATGACCTGGTAACTAAGACCTTTAAGTCATGTCATATTTTACTTTATATTCTTGATTTTATGAAAAATGATAATATGGTGTCATTTTCCGATACCAGTGCTGTCACAGATAATAATCGTGGGTCGCTATTCCGATCCGGTAGTAGATTCAGCGAAGTAGTCTGTACGCCTTTTTACGAAAATTGCGCGGACGGAGGAGTATGAAATTTCCCACACTTATAGAGAATGCTATTTTTTTTTTTAATTATGCATAAAAAACACATAAACTAAATTAAAAAAACATTACACACACAACCATGCATTTGACACACACACACATGCGTGCATACCATTGCGTGTTTATTGTCAAACTTTTCTTATTGTTTAAAGTCTGCGGTCAAATTGAGAATAGATTAAATATTGTTTGTCTTTATTAATATTTGTCTAGAGTGTAGTCTTGGCGAAATCTGTGATTATAGAAGTATAAGTCTTTGACAATAAAATCATAATAGTGTTCAAACTTATAATTTCATTTAATTATAGTCAAATCGAATTTACCGGGGGACCACTAGTATTATTTAAATAACTCACCTTTTCGTCCATGTTTTTTCTCTAAGCTCCAATATGTGATCGAACAACACAGCGTTTCACTGATTATTCCTTTCTTTTTTTTTTTCAAACAGAAAACCGTCGATACCAAACGAAATACAAAGAATAAAAGTCTGCTTCGAAAAGCGCGCCAATGTTCACAGTCTTCGAAAATAAAAACAGGCAGCGCCCACCGCTCCGTACAGCCTATATTTCATTCGGGAACCAGTACAGCGCCGCAGCCGCAAAGCCGATAAATCCAGAGATTTCTATTACAGATAATACTCTGATTCTTTCCGGATATTTAATTTTATGTCCCTTAAGACCAACGACGGTTGTTTCCTGTTTAAAATTTTTAAATTTCTCGTCGAATAGAAACGAGGATTTGTGTATAATATAAAATTAGATGTCTTGTGTTGAAGATCGCAAACAAACATTTGTTTGCGCGTAGCTTGGCTAATGTATAATACTAGTGTGGATGAATTCAATTTTGTTTTGTTTTCTGAAACTTACTATTAGCATAATGGGGCTATTAGACACACTAAATCAATGATGTCCCAGATGGCAGCCTGTAAGGCACTAAATAACAAAATGTCTAAGATGGCAACCTGTAAGGAATTTGAATAAATTTAAGCTAAACTACCTAATCTCATATTAAAAAGTCAAAGACGCACGCTGTCTAACCATTATCATAGTACCGGTAATCAAATTACACAAATTTAATGTTGTAAAGTAAATTTAAACATGAAACCTTAAAAAATTTACTGAAAATTTACATGTCCAAAGACAGTCTTTACCGGACACATATAAGAAATAAAGAATTGTAGTCATAAAAATTTTTATTTAAGTTTAAATTTTCAGTCTGAAAGCGGAGTCACCCTGCAGAGGTGCTCAACTAAATTCACCATTTACTTACATTAATGCAACGAGCGACCAAATGTTCACCACGCCTGCACTAAACTAAAGCAACATGGAATAAAAAACAAAATTGGATATGCTATTCCTTAAAAAAAGAACTCAAAATAAAAATTATTATTGTCGTACAAAGTAGTAGTACTCAAAAACCATGTCCTTTAATTTAACGGAAGCGAAAATTAAACATAATTTGAAAGATCTAAACGTAATACTATTTTTAAATATAATTAAAATAAACAATGTAATAAAATTCACTGTTTTTAATCGTTGTCACATTATTATTGTGACGTCATTGGCACTGGCACTGTGATGTCCATGAGCGACAGTGACCACTTACCTTCAGACAGACTGCATGCTCTCCTTCCAACAATGGCAATGAAAAAATCCGACGACACGTGCTGTCTCAGCAGTATTAGACTGTACTAAATTTACCAACCAACACACACAACTAATACACTACAAAAAGTGTAATGTAAATATAAACGCCTTCGTTGTAATAAAAGCGTTAGGTGTACTTAAACAAATGCGTTGAGATTAACCTGTTTACATCATTGAAAGAATACAAAAGTCGAAACCAACTAGAAGACTAATGCGGAAAAAAAGCGAATAAGTCGACTAATTTAAAGTCTTACTTTCGTCAGCGCCTGCTCGGAAGCTTTACAATAGATTTTCCGCTGTATATGACAAACCATGAACAAAAATTGACAATCGTGTAGATGTATCGTAAACTCACCCTTGATTTGTGCCCAAAATCAATAGACACTATGCCAAACTTCTGCTAGCTTATCAACGAATCACAGCGCTTCCACATATTTGTTTCCCTTTCTTTGACAAGTATGTAAATCCAGCAGGTATACTCGTTCAAAATCGATTTCCTTTTAAGGCAAGTAGTTAATTTTATAGGTAGTAAAATTCGAGCCTTAATCAAAAAGGTTAGGTTTTTTCGTTTAAGTAGTGGAATAAATAGGGTCAGTCGCAACACTTAAACATGAAAGTGTTTTTACAGTACAATCTGTAACCAATTTGCAACATCCCTAATGCTAGTTCAGTGAAATGTTTACGTGACATATTAATAATAATTAGTCTTTGCTATACTCGTAGTTAGCAGCTCTATATGCAACACAAATCGCCCTTAAAGACTAGAGCAGTTGCGCGTCATAAGCTTTTTTCTAGGCCAGGGGGCCAAACATCCCAGGTGTTCTCCTCGCCTAGAGGGCGAAATGTGGGACTCGATGGTTGCATATGGCAAAGTCCAGGGTGGAAAATGGTAAAGGCTCACCCAAAGCCCAATCCCCGGCCGAGACTAAGCTCGGACGAGGTAAGAGGACCGCACAGTTAAAACTAAAACTAAAGACACAGATCCCAAGAACACCCGACCAGCGGAGTGGTTTATTATTATCCCGTACTCACAAAGTACCACATTCAAAAGTTCGCTATTCCTGAACAACTGCGGTCGCGTGGGGGGCGTGCATTCACAATTCTTTCAACGCTGTCAACTATTTACTTTTACGATCATAAAAGAACAACTGGCCATTTTGTTTTGCTTCTTTCGAGAATTATGATTTCGAATAATTGTCATTAAACTTTCGACTCGCGTTATGTTAATTTTTGTTGGCGTTATGTATTTTTTTTTTTTTTTTTTTGTTTTTTACTACTAATGAAGACGTCACACGGTCTATCTGATTTCAAATAGTTACTAGGGCCCATTAACAGTGCCACTTGAATTACGTCTTGTGTCTAACAGTGTCGACTGCATCGATCTATCCTAATGTCCTATTCTTCAAACCCACAATTGCTTCACGGCCGAACTATGCCGTGTAGCAATAGCTATCATATACCAAACCAAACCCACAAAAATATATACCCAGCGCAGTCTTGTTGGCAGCATTGAAATACCAAGATGTATAGGTTTTGCTTGCTAGTAGCCATCCTGCCTGTTTCTACTTCAAACCAGTAATGCGTCGCAGTGTGGAGGAAGGGCATGCTACACCATATCCACTTCGAAGTTACACTACAAGGTGTTACATTGACTTCAGTAACATTTTAATACCAGTTGAGCTATATACGCTAGACAGCCAAAAAATCTCACGGCTAACCAATGCTATTGAAGCCTAAGCAAATTACAACATGAATGTCACTACCATCAAATATGAGGTCAATTTTGTTGTACAAAAATTGCATAAAAATAAACTGCAAATATTATCAAAACAACGATAAATAATCAGACGAGCTGGAAATGTCCAACAAAATTAAAATACTTTTTAATGAAAATAGTAATTTGGTTTATAAAAACTTCAAAGGAGCTAGAAAAAAAAAAAAACAAGCGTCAAATCCTACAGATTTTGTTGTGTTCTTGATAATTAAATTGCAACAGATACCATCATATTATTATACTGGTATGTTTGATTCGCCTTTTGTTAGTTAGGTTAGGAAGACACCGACCGTCTTAACCTTGTAGCCGCGCGACCAATTTTTTTTTTCTATTCGCTAAGAGACTATTCCAGCTACGCGCGGATACAAATGTAATGAAAAGAAAATATTAATTAATAAATAAATGACTGAATTTAAAAATAGGATTAGGTATTCCATTTACAAGTTTATATGGAAACACAGACTTACAATGAGCTCTACCGGCAGTACAAACTGCGATTAAAATACTCATGTTCATTTATTTATGCAATTTAAATATTCTGTGCGGAACCCTAATAAAACCCTCACCTGGATGGCGTCCAATTTTTCTCATCAACAATTTTTTAAAGAGATGCCTCTAAATTAATTGGGGCCCGAATGACTCGTTACCCTAATGAATGCTTTCGGATAATTAAAAATTACTATTTCATGTACCTCGAATTCGTGACAAGCAATTAATTGCTCAGAGAAATTTGAATAATAGAAAAATCAAGACGCATATTTTAAACTAGCGACCCGCCCTCGCTTCGCTTCGGAAACATAACATTTTATTATTGATAGCCGAGTCCCGCGGTTATTGTCGTACCGCGTGTGACGCCGCAGGTCGAAGCTAGTCTAAAAAAAGTAGCCTAAGTTACTCCTTATATCATCAGCTACCTACCAGTGAAAGTCTCGTCAAAATCGATCCAGCCGCTGCAGAGATTAGCCGGAACAAACAGACATACAGACAGACAGACAGACAAAAATTGTAAAAAATGTTATTTTGGTATATGTACCGTATATATATTCATATCCATGTAGTAAAAAGCGGTTATTTCAATATTACAAACAGACACTCCAATTTTATTTATATGTATAGATAACGAAAGAAGACGAATTAAGCAAACTTTTTCGGTGTCAGCACAGAATTTTGCGGTGTTGGTTAACTCCATATTCATCCTTTATTATTCTTATATAGCTAATACAGATTCAACAGGCAGACGAGCGGTCGGTTCATATGATTGTATCATCATCATTGTGGTCATCGTAGCTCTTGGATATCTTTTTTTTTATAGATGAGGGATTACTGGTAGCCCAGAGGCCTTTCCAGTCTTGGATATCTGCACTGTAATATAACATATAAATACTCGGTCTAAAGCTATTATCTAGCAAGGATAATAATGTTATCTATATATTAATACGTGAAACGATAACTTTGTGCCCCTTTTTTACGAAAATTGCGCGGATGAAGAAGAATTAAATTTCCCACACGTATAGAGAATATAGAGAAAGAGTGCAGAATGTTAACATTTTTTAAATGATGCATGAGAAATACATTAAATCACTAAATAAAAACATTACACACACTATCATGTATTTGACACACACACGTATGCATACTATTCATTTATTGTCAAACTTTTCTTATAGCTTTATAGTCTGTGGTCAAATTTAGAATAGATTAAATATTGTTTGTCTCTGTTAATATTTGTCTAAAGTGTAGTCTTGGCGAAATCTGTGATTATAGAAGTATATTAGTCTTTGAGAATAGAATCATAATAGTGTACAAACATTTAATTTCAATTAATCATAGTCGAATTTTTAATACTTTTTTTTATGATTGAAAGATTACTGGTGTCCCGGAGGCCTTTCCAGCTTTACCAGGTCAGGTGGACGAGCAAAGGCTCAGCCAGGAGGGGTGGGATTTGCTAACAACTGTCCGAGCGCCTCCGAAAGAGACCTAACAACTCAAGAGCAATTGCTTCGCGAATGAATCTACTACCGGACGGTATCGCGACCCACTGAGAAGATCCGGCGAGAAACTCAGCGGGCTGATGCATAGGTTAGGTTGCACGCCGACCTCTTTGTCGAGTTTGACGAGTACGGTTACCGGGGTTTCTAAGCCTACTCCTAGTGTTAGCACTGAAGACGTCTAATGCAAAGGTTATTTCGAATACTGCGGGACCACTAGTTATACTAAAACCAGAGGCATCTTTTCTGACAATCAGAATCACTTACAAATTTATACAGCGCTACTGAACTTTTATTTTTGATAACTAAAACCCAAAATGTACAACAGTGAAAAGAAAACAATTATTCACACTTCAAAATTGACACCTAATATTTAAAAAAAAAACCTATTCAAATCTAAAATATATTGCATAATACAATTAAATCATTTGATACGTAATAAATCAACTAAAAACTAAACGAATTTCTCGCTTGAAACAGTTTGAATAAGATCTAAAATAGCAAAGCAGAAACTCCGTCCGAATTTCGTGAAACCCCTACTATGGTGTTCAATGTTACTCGCTAACGAGCCGCTTACAAAGAATTGGCTTAATATCCCTTTGGTCACGTTTAACTTAAACACAATTTGCCGTAAAACGTCACGATAACCTTGTGATCTTATTACTGGTGGTACGGGCACATTGCGAGCCTATTATATAAGCACGCCCCAATATCCGGCATTTGTTTTGCGTTTGTCTTTGTCAATCCTTATATAATTTTATTTTTTTTGGGATTTTATGACCTGGTAACTAAGACCTTTAAGTCATACCTTATTTTAATTTATTCTTATTTTTATGAAAAATGATGAAATGAAATGAAGATGATTAATTTGAGACATTGATCAACCGGGATGAAATCAAATGAAATGAGATGAGATGAGATGATATGGAATGAAATATAATCTCAGCAAAATGGTGGTCATTTACTGAGACTTTTTATTGGACTTTTTGGAGGATCCCGAGAAGTGACGTCCAGCGGCTTTGTTTCATTTTCCCACATTTGTGCACTTTCACAGGTATTAAACAGTTAATAAACCACGGTTATTACACATTTAAACCTGAAGAAACACTAAATAGACAATATAAAATAAATCACACAACTTCACTCCGTGCGTTCCCGCCAAAAAGTCCATCGTTATATAACAGCTACAAAAGTGCACAGATAATACGATTTTTAAACCTATAACAAACGCCAACTGTCTTCAAAAAGCTTATCCATTGATTAGTGCTAGTAATTAAATGAAATATACATATTAGGGAAGTAGTAGATGCGAAGTTTTTGTGGAGAACGCAGGAAACGGAGTTAGTTAATGTTTTATATTGTTATTAAGTGTTTCTTCAGGTTTAAATGTGTAATAATGGTTGTATATTAAATGCTTAGCATTTGTGTAAGCTCATAAAGATAGGAAAATGAATTCCACTAAAAAAGTCTCCGTAAATAACGATCATTTTACTGAGACTTTATTTCATCCCTTCACATATCTTTATATTTAACTAGCTGACCCGGCAGACTTCGCAGTGTCTCAATCTATAAATAAAAGATCAAAACTTTTGTATAAAATAAACTTAAACACAAAAGGAATCCGTCCGACGGGGGACACATCAAAGGAAAAACAAAATTGTTATTTTTATTGAATTCCGAGCATTTTCATATTTATCTACCTTTTAAACCTTCTCTGGACTTCCATAAGTAATTCAAGACCAAAATTAGCCAAATCGGCCCAGCCGTACTCGAGTTTTAGCGAGACTAACGAACAGCAATTCATTTTTATATATGTAGATTTCATGAGAATTGATTATAGTCTCAAATCAATGAACTTCATCTAAATTACAATATAACCGAATAACATGTTTGTGTTCAATGATTAAAGATTTGAATACATGAATTTGAATAAAACTCGTCACTCGAAGCAATGGCTTCACAAGAATTCAATTGCCATATTTAAAAAAGATGAAAAATATAGGTACAAAATACAAATAGATGTATAGAGCAAGTTAGCAACGCCAACTATTTCAGGATTGTGGTACGTACAGGCTCACAAGGCAAGACGTATATAACATAAATGAATCTATACATTTTTCCACTTTTAATTTAATACGTCATGCTGTCCTTTGTTTAGATCGTGATTAGCAAAAATTCGGTATCTATATATTAATACGTGAAGCAAAAACTTTGTATCCCTTTTTACGAAAATTGCGCGGATGGAGGAGTATGAAATTTTCTACACTTATAGAGAATATAGAGAAGAAGTGCACAATGCTAATATTTTTTTAAATAATGCATAAAAGATACATTAAATATATAAAGAAAACATTACACACACTACATACCATGTATTTGACGCACACACGCATGCATACTATTTATTGTCAAACTGTTGTTCTTGACGTCTGTGGTCAAATTGAGCATAGATTAAATATTGTTTGTTTTTATTAAAAAAAAAATATATTGTAGCCTTGGCGAAATTTGTGAATATAGAAGTATAAAATACAATCATAATCATTCCGATTCAGGCACCCGCCGCGCGCTGACGTGCCCATCGACCGTTCGATCGCCCGACCTCGGTTTGGAGCACATCTGGCGTCCAAGTGTTTTCTCGGAAGTGACTACCTGTGTTAATTGCGTCGCATCGCCGTCTGTGAGCGGGCGGACCCCTAAATTCCTAGAATTCGTTCGGTAACTTAGTGGCTCGTTTGCAAGCAGACGACTGTGTGCTGTAATTAATTGCGATTATTATAATTTTGGGGCCTCGCCGTAAGGCGAGTGTGCTTAAAGTCCCGGGGTAGCCCCCCCTGGGCACGTGATAATGGAGTCCACGATCGACCTGTTTGCGGAATTCCTCCGCCTGAGGTACCCGTCGTTATCGTCGGAATTTTTAGAATTTAAGACCAATCACGCCACGAACTCGCCCGCGGCCTCCGTCGCACCCGCCGCTCCCGTGTCCCCGATACTCGCGAGCAAAACTCCTGTGCCGACCGTTGCGGCCTCGGTTCCAGTCCTGTGTTCATCCGTAACAAACGTCGCGGCCGCGTCGTCCAGTGCGTCCACCCGATCTTCCGGGGCCTACGTCGCGCCTGCCGCCCCCGCCTGCAAGTCGCCCGCGCCCTCCTCATCCGACTCAGAGTCGGACATGGAGGTCGACCCTTGCTCCGCCGCCCCGACTGATGGATTCACAGTAGTCCAAAAAGGTAAAAAGCGCGCTGCGGAAGCCCGAGCTCCCGCGGCCGCTAAAGTAAGCAAAGCCGCGAACGCGTCGCGTCCCCGCCCTCCAACCCCCGTCGCTCCCGCTATCCGTGCCACACCGTCGCCGCGTCCGGTGGCGCAATCTAAAACTCAGACCCCTCCCCCGGTTATCCTTCAAGAGAAGGCAGCTTGGGACCGAGTTTCCCTGGCCCTTAAGGCCAAAAATATTAATTTTGCCAGCGCCCGTAATCTCGCCAACGGGATTCAAATAAAATTAACGACGCCCGACGACCATAGGGCCCTCTCAAGCTACCTCCGAAAGGAGCGTATAAGTTTCCACACTTACACGCTCCAGGAGGAGCGCGAACTCCGCGTTGTCATACGTGGAATCCCGAAGGAGCTAGATGCCGATCTCGTCAAGGTCGATCTGATAGAACAAGGCCTACCAGTAAATTCCGTGCACCGCATGCACACCGGCCGCGGTAGGGAGCCATATAATATGGTTCTAGTCGCCCTCCAGCCTACCCCCGAGGGTAAGCAAATTTTTAACATTCGGACCGTCTGTAGGCTCTCCGGTATTGCCGTCGAAGTCCCCCATAAAAAAGGCACTCCTAGTCAGTGCCATAACTGCCAACTGTACGGGCACTCTTCCCGTAACTGTCACGCGCGCCCCCGATGTGTTAAGTGTTTGGGCGATCACGCCACGGCCCTTTGTACTCGCGACCAGAAAACCGCCACTGAACCGCCTAGCTGTGTCCTGTGCCGAACACAAGGTCACCCCGCGAACTACCGTGGATGCCCCCGAGCTCCAAAAATAAATCGTCGCGTCGCCCGTCAAAACCGCCTCCGAGCTTCCGGCCCAGATATCAAAGCCACAGTACCTTCTGTGCCGAAGGCTAAGCCTGCTTTCGTGCCGGCGTCGGTGCCCAGCGTCTCGGCTTGGGCTAAACCGTTGCCGTACACGAACACGGCTACAACTCTCTCCCCCGCGACTCGTCCCACCCCCGCGATACGTCCCTCCCCCGCGACCTGCCCTCCGACCGCGTCCGAAAATCTCGCTCTAGCGATCGACTTTTTTCAGTCGATCAACTTTGAGCGTGTTAACGCTTTGGGTGACGCCATTCGCGCCGCCTCCACTGCACAACATTTCATCGCCGTTGTGCAAGAATACGCTGACGTATACGCGTCGTTAAATACGTACGTCCTCCCCTCACTCCGCCGGTAATCAATGGCGTACATTAGTAGAATAAAACCCTTATCCGTAACAATAGGATTCTTTAACGCTTACGGTCTCGCAAATCAACGTGATCAGGTTTGTGATTTTTTGCGTGACCATCAAATTGACATTTTCTTAGTACAGGAGACCCTACTCAAGCCCGCGCGTCGCGACCCTAAAATCGCGAACTATAACATGGTTAGGAACGACAGGCTCTCTGCTCGTGGTGGTGGTACCGTCATTTACTATAGAAGAGCCCTGCATTGCGTCCCGCTCGATCCTCCCGCGCTCGCTAATATCGAAGCATCAGTGTGCCGAATCTCACTGACGGGACACGCGCCGATCGTTATCGCGTCCGTTTATCTTCCACCGGATAAGATCGTTCTAAGCAGTGATATCGAGGCGCTGCTCGGCATGGGGAGCTCTGTCATTCTGGCGGGCGACCTAAATTGTAAGCACATCAGGTGGAACTCACACACCACAACTCCGAATGGCAGGCGGCTTGACGCGTTAGTCGACGATCTCGCCTTCGATATCGTCGCTCCGCTAACACCGACTCACTACCCGCTAAATATCGCGCATCGCCCGGATATACTCGACATAGCGTTATTAAAAAACGTAACTCTGCGCTTACACTCGATCGAAGTAGTTTCAGAGTTAGATTCAGACCACCGTCCTGTCGTTATGAAGCTGGGTCGCGCTCCCGATTCCGTTACCGTCACGAGGACTGTGGTGGATTGGCACACGCTGGGCATCAACCTGGCTGAATCTGATCCACCATCGCTCCCGTTTAGCCCGGACTCTACCCCGTCTCCTCAGGATACCGCTGAAGCCATAGACATCGTAACGTCACACATCACCTCGACATTAGATAGGTCATCGAAGCAAGTTGTGGCGGAGGACTTCCTTCACCGCTTCGAATTGCCTGACGATATTAGGGAGCTCCTTAGAGCTAAGAACGCCTCGATCCGTGCCTACGATAGGTATCCTACCGCGGAAAATCGTATTCGAATGCGTGCCCTACAACGCGACGTAAAGTCTCGCATCACCGAAGTCCGAGATGCCAGGTGGTCTGATTTCTTAGAAGGACTCGCGCCCTCCCAAAGGTCTTACTACCGCTTAACTCGTGCTCTCAAATCGGATACAGTAGTAACTATGCCCCCCCTCGTAGGCCCCTCAGGCCGACTCGCGGCGTTCGATGATGACGAAAAAGCAGAGCTGCTGGCCGATTCATTGCAAACCCAGTGCACGCCCAGCACTCAATCTGTGGACCCTGTTCATGTAGAATTAGTAGACAGTGAGGTAGAACGCAGAGCCTCCTTGCCACCCTCGGATGCGTTACCACCCGTCACCCCGATGGAAGTTAAAGACTTGATCAAAGACCTACGTCCTCGCAAGGCTCCCGGTTCCGACGGTATATCTAACCGCGTTATTAGGCTTCTACCCGTCCAACTCATCGTGATGTTGGCATCTATTTTCAATGCCGCTATGGCGAACTGTATCTTTCCCGCGGTGTGGAAAGAAGCGGACGTTATCGGCATACATAAACCCGGTAAACCAAAAAATCATCCGACGAGCTACCGCCCGATTAGCCTCCTCATGTCTCTAGGCAAACTGTATGAGCGTCTGCTCTACAAACGCCTTAGAGACTTCGTCTCATCCAAGGGCATTCTCATCGATGAACAATTCGGATTCCGTGCAAATCACTCATGCGTACAACAGGTGCACCGCCTCACGGAGCACATTCTCGTAGGACTTAACCGACCAAAACCGATCTACACGGGAGCTCTCTTCTTCGACGTCGCAAAAGCGTTCGACAAAGTCTGGCACAACGGTTTGATTTTCAAACTTTTCAACATGGGCGTACCGGACAGTCTCGTGCTCATCATACGGGACTTCTTGTCGAACCGCTCTTTTCGATATCGAGTAGAGGGAACCCGCTCCTCCCAGCGACCACTCACGGCTGGAGTCCCGCAAGGCTCTGTTCTTTCTCCGCTCCTATTTAGTTTATTTGTCAATGATATTCCCCGGTCGCCGCCGACCCAGCTAGCCTTATTCGCTGATGACACAACCGTTTACTACTCAAGTAGAAACAAGTCCCTAATCGCGAGTAAACTCCAGAGTGCAGCGTTAACCCTCGGACAGTGGTTCCGAAAATGGCGCATAAACATCAACCCAGCGAAAAGCACAGCAGTGTTATTTCAAAGGGGAAACTCACCGCTTATTTCCTCCCGCATTAGGAGGAGAAATATCACACCCCCGATCACCCTCTTCGGCCAACCTATACCCTGGGCCAGGAAGGTCAAGTACCTGGGAGTTACCCTGGATGCATCCATGACATTCCGCCCGCATATAAAAACAGTCCGCGACCGTGCCGCATTTATTCTCGGCAGACTCTATCCCATGATCTGTAAGCGGAGTAAAATGTCCCTTCGTAACAAGGTGACACTTTACAAAACTTGCATAAGGCCCGTCATGACTTACGCGAGTGTGGTGTTCGCTCACGCGGCCCGCACACACATAGACACCCTCCAATCCCTACAATCCCGCTTTTGCAGGTTAGCCGTTGGGGCTCCGTGGTTCGTGAGGAACATCGACTTACACGATGACCTGGGCCTCGAATCGATCCGCAAACACATGAAGTCAATGTCGGAACGTTACTTCGATAAGGCTATGCGTCATAATAATCGCCTTATCGTTGCCACCGCTGATTACTCCCCGAATCCTGATCACGCAGGAACAAGTCACCGTCGTCGCCCTAGACACGTCCTTACGGATCCATCAGATCCAATAACTCTTGCATTAGATACCTTCAGCTCTAACACTAGGAGCAGGCTGAGGAACCCCGGTAACCGTACTCGTCGAACTCGACAAAGAGGTCGACGTGCAACCTAACCCATGCATCAGCCCGCTGAGTTTCTCGCCGGATCTTCTCAGTGGGTCGCGATTCCGATCCGGTAGTAGATTCATTCGCGAAGCAATTGCTCTTGAGTTGTTAGGTCTCCTTCGGAGGCGCTCGGGCAGTTGTTAGCAAATCCCACCTCTCCTGGCTGAGCCTTTGCTCGCCCACCTGTCCTGGTGAAGCTGGAAAGGCCTCCGGGCCACCAGTAATCTTTCAATCATAAAAAAAATAAAAAAAAAAAACAATCATAATAGTGTACAAACTTATAATTCCAATTAATTATAGTCGAATTTCGACTACTGTGGGACCTCTAGTTTAATTAAAAATAGTAGATTTAATAACGCATTATTTTACCGTAGCAGTTTAGTGTCAAAAACTTTGTTATTCGCCATGATGCACCAAGCTACTCTGATCTATAAACCCACAGACAATCATGAAGTAGCCATGACCCGCTTAAAGAAAATCTACACGATTTTCTTCGAGCGAAATACACATTATGTTAAATCAAGATAAAATAATACGATGATACGTAAAGAATTGAATAGAATACACACACATTTTAAGCAATGTGTTTTCATCTAGTGAATTTATTTGCGTTATATGAAAGGGCTCCCGACCTAGCGACCTTCAAGGATCGACGGTGTGGACTAAAATGTATTACGAACTGAAAATGTTACTGAAATTCTGTATAATTGAAAGAAATACTGGAACTAGAAAAATATTAATGCTAATAAATACAAAGCGAATTGCCTTAAAGAAAGGTACACGACATTTATAATAGAATAGGAATTATAATAACATGAGAATGGCCTTATTTATCAGACGAATTACAGAAAAATCTCCTTAAAAAGCATAAAGAGTTATAACCACTATTGCTTGATATAAATTTCGTGTCTATCTGTTATGTTGTCTGCATTTTAACTTGTTATTGAATTAAAATAATTGTTTTTTTTACCGCCCTTGTAGGCAGACAAACATACGGCCCACCTGATCGTGAGTGGTTACCGTCGCCCATGGACTTTAGCAATGCCAGTGGCAGAGCCAAGCCGCTCATTACCAAATCTGGGGGCAGGGCATTTGGTGAGCCCACATGACCAGGTAACACCACTCAGCCTATTTCTGCCGTGAACCAGTAACGACCAGTTTGAAGGGTGGGGCAGCCGTTGTCCTGTAAAAGCTCAGACTTAGGACTCACGTCTCAAGGTCAGGTCCCATATTTATAAACATTAACTAAAGCAAAACATTAACTGTCCCCTTCACACTCATAAGCTAGACCGCGCGAGAGAGAGATGGGCAGACCTTTCATGGTGCGTATGCAGTGCAACGTCACGCCACGCGCTTATTCACAAACATTACACAAGCGCAATGTGTGACTGTGTTGAACGCGAGCTACATAGTAGGCGGAGTGGGGGGTGTTAGGTTTTATTTTCGTTACGGAATTTCTTGATTCGGTCGCCGCAATCAAAGCCTGCGATAAAAGCTATGCAATCGTTTAAAATAAAAATACTTCAGAAAAGATTCTAAATATTTATTTCAAATATAACAACTACCCTGTAACAATAATTAATTCAGTAAATTTTGTTGTTTTTGTTTTAAGAATGCTATTAATATATTTCTTTACTTTAGCTACAATTTAGTCTTAAGCGATTATCAAAGCCCATACAATATAAATGATACCCTTACATCTCTCGCCGGGTACCATAAAAGGATAGATCGTAATCTCAATAGGAAACGCCCTCCGCGTACTCAAACCAGAACATATAACTCATTGAATTCAGTTGTCTCCATCTATAGCTCGAAATATCACAGCTGAGAATTCTTTTACTCTCTTAAATAGCTGCTGTTCGACCACCACAAGATACCCAAGCCTACCTAAGCTGCATCTCAGGCCCCACGAATTTCATATTACTTGCTCCGGCTTTGTTTTCTGAACATACCATCGCCATCAAATAAAACTCGTACCGACAATAGAAGGGTTTCAGAGCACGTATAAAAAAGGCGAGTTATAAAAAAAAAGAATTAGAAATCACGGCTTCCCTAACAATAGTTGGTCTCGCTGACATTTCCTTATAACACGCACCTTTCGGACTGAAGGTTAGCGGACGCGACCCGTTGTCGATCGAAAAGCCTTGTTGTATACGTGCCCATTGAAAACCGACCAACTCTTATTTGTAGTTCCCGGAGGTCTTGTTATAAATTTCTTTGTGTTTACGTATTATTAATAAAGGAATAGAGGTTATTTTTGTTTGTGCTGCGGCGCCGTTGTTGGGTGTTGGCTCCCCATACGTAATGGTGGCGACGTTCGGTGCTTTTCGGTGAACTAATATTTTTTATCGAAATAGTGGTCTATGGTTTTGCTAGCGTTAAATATGAAGTAAAATATATAGGATACGTACCTATATGATACGTACCTTTTCACTGGTGGTAGGACCTCTTGGGAGTCCGCACGGGTAGGTACCACCACCCCACCTATTTCCGCCGTGAAGCAGTAATGCGTTTCGGTTCGAAGGGTGGGGTAGCCGTTGTAACTATACTGAGGCCTTAGAACTTATATCTCGAAGTGGGTGGCGCATTTACGTTGTGGATGTCTATGGGCTCCAGTAACCACTTAACACCAGGTGGGCTGTGAGCTCGTCCATCCATCTAAGCAATAAAAAATAAATAAATAAATATACTTGTATAATGTTAGGAATTGGTTGAAAAAGGATTGTTTTATCTCCAGATGGGATTTAAATTAACTGACAATTTGATCTAATTTATAGATACTAGTGGTCGCCTGGCAGTCGAAATTCGACTATAATTATTAATTTAAATTATAAGTTTGAACATTATCTATTGTCAAAGACTATATTATATTTCTATAATCACAGATTTCACTAAGGCTACACTATAGACAAATAATATTAAAGAAATCAATATTAATCTAGTCTCAACTTGACCACAGACTTTAACAATAAAGAAAATAGTATAAATGCCTGTGTGTGTCAAATACATGTTAGTGTGTGTAATGTTTTCTTTATTGGTTTAATGTATTTTTTATGCATTATTTAAAAAAAATATTAGCATTGTGCACTCCTTTTCTATATTCTCTATAAGCGTGGGAAACTTCATACTCCTCCGTCCGCGCGATTTTCGTAAAAAGGGATATCGATATATACATAATTTAACTTTTATTTATTTCCACAACCCACTGAGTTTCACGCCAGATCTTCTCAGTGGGCCGCGGTAGATTGTGCGAAGCACTGCCCTTGCTAGGGCCAGTGTTACTCGGGTTTGGGCCCCGTGGAAGTCAATCGTGAACATTTTTTAAGTACGTATTTCATTATAAACATTGGTACTTGTCGGCGGGGTTTGAACACCGGTGCATCGCTACATACGAATGCACCGGACGTCTTATCCTTTAGGCCACGATGACTTCAAAGCTAAAGTTAGAATCATAGTACCATCAACATAGGAAAGGGTCAAAAGTGGTTTTACAAATACCTGTATTTCATACAAATAGCGATGACCATCACAGTGGAATATACCTCAGTTTCACTAATATTTACCCTGACTCGGCGATGCAGTATTTAATGCGCATTCGGGCAATTAATATTCGTAGGACAAACTAGTAAGTCTCTTTACACTGATGTCTGGTTGTTTGATTTCAATCTATGTAAATACTAGGTGACCCGGCGAACTTTGTTCCGCCTTAGAGGCAATAATAGCAGACTTTTGATTTTATCAAGGTCAATTTTTTATTTGGATAATTAATGTAAATTAAAAGAGCAAGTATTTTAATGATACTTTATTGGCCATGTCTTTTAGTTGTTATTACCTAGTTAGCCTATAACTATAACCCTAGTTGCATTACGGCTTCGTCGGGAAAAATTTGATTGTGTTGATCGCGGCATGGCTTTCTGGTAATGATTACCTATCTCGGCACGATAAGCTAATAGAAACTCGAAACAAACACATCAACCGGTCAACTTCAAAATTCTACTTTAATTAACCATAGACTACATTACGTTTAGCTGTCACTTGCGTTTTGTTATTCCATATCAGTTGCGTTTTGTTATACCAAGTTTTATGTCACGTCCCATGGGAACGTGATAAAAAGTATCCTATGTCCTTCTCCTGGTTCTAAGCTACCTCCCAACCACTTTTCAATCAAATTAGTTCAGCTGTTCTTGAGTTATAAATAGTGTAACTAACACGACTTTCTTATATATAAATAGATTTAAACATATAACTATGTATTAATTAATACCTCTAGTTTCAATAGTGCAGATAATTCTTTATCTGGTTCATCAGATGATGGTGATTTGTCTGCAATAATTTGTTAAAATAAACATTCAACGGTCAAATACAATATTCCACTACGTCAAAGATCCGGGAAGCAAACACATTCCTTCTTTAACGAAAATAATAAATCCGACCCGTGTCCTGTAATGTAGACAACTACTATTTCTTTTTTTTTTTATTGCTTTGATGGGTGTACGATCCCACAGCCCACCTGGTGTTAAGTGGTTACTGGAGCCCATAGACATCCACAACGTAAATGCGCCACCCACCTTGAGATATAAGTTCTAAGATCTCACGTATAGTTACAACGGCTGCCCCGCCCTTCAAACCGAAACGCACTACTACTTCACGGCAGAAATAGGCAGGGTGGTGGTACCCACCCGTGCGGGCTCACAAGAGGTCCTACCACCAGTAAAAACTAAACCAAAGAATCGATTGAATCAATCAAGATTTACGTTGATTGATATAATTCGCAAACAATTCAATGAAGCAAATGAATTAAACACTTAAAATTCAATTAGTACAAGTTTTAAGCTCCGAGCTGTTACAAGTGTACGATTTCGAATTCTTTAAAGAGAAGGAAGGATTAAAAGCAATTAAATTGTACAAAGTACAACGTTCTTTAAAGTAAACATGCAGTACTAGGATCTAACTAATTACTTAAATGCAGTTTGGAGTGAGGTGCGAGTCGACAAGTGAATAATTAACGTCGACCTAAGATTTGCTCTTAGTTCTCTAGAGCAAAATTTATGGTAGTGGTTAAATAACTTAAGTAATTTATTTTTTTATTGCTTAGACGTGTGGACGAGCTCACAGCACACCTGATGTTAAGTGATTACTGGAGCCCATAGACATCTACGGCGTAAATACGCCATCCACATTGAGATATAAGTTCTAATGTCTCAAGTATAGTTACAAAGGCTGCTCCACCCGTCAAACCGAAACGCATTACTGCTTCACGGTAGAAATAGGCAGGGTGGTGGTACCTACCCGCGCGGACTCACAAGGGGTCCTACCACCAGTAATAATGAAGTAATTGCATTGGCATAGTTAAAAAAACGTTATTTATGAATGTATTTTTCATTTAACTGACTTCTTGCCTAATGTTAGGCAACCATTGTACTCATAGATAGAAAGAGTAACATTGTTGACAATCTTGAGATTTTCAAATGACATTGACCTTTTCTTTGATTGCTATGATTAAAAATATATTTCCACGAAATAAGAATAACTGATTACAGAAAATCATTTTAATAATAATAATAAACTTTAATTTTCTGGTTGGCTTTATTGCAAAATATAGTTTAGCCTGTAATTGTGTGTACTCTGTATACGACTCAAATGTCACTTTCATATTTTTAAGGGTTTTTGCCTTGGTAACTAAAACTTTTAGGTCAAGTCTTATTTTAATTTATATTCATATTTTTATGAAAAACGATAATACGGAATGAAATAAAATGAAATTAAGATGATTAATTTGAAACATTAATCAATTGAGATGAAATTAAATGAAATGAGATGATATGATATGGGATGAAATATAATCTCAGTAAAATGGTGGTCATTTACTGAGACTTTTTCAGTGGTCTTTTTGGAGGATCCCGAGAAGTTACGTCCAGCGGCTTTGTTTCATTTTCCCACATTAAGGTCTCATATATAGTTACAAAGGCTGCCCCACCCTTCTAACCGAAACGCATTACTGCTTCACGGCAGAAATAGGCAGGGTGGTGGTACCTACCCGCGCGGACTCACAAAACGTCCTGCCACCAGTAAAAACGTATTATGTCAACACCCACTAATATATTAGCAATATATTAGCCAGTACGGATTTCTTAAGGCTCGCGTAATTTGAACCTCAACATAATCACTTCGCTCAGTATTGAAATAAACCACGTCTTATCCTGTAGGCCACAACGACTGCATTTAGTATTACATATTTATGATTAATAGCGACCCGCCCTCGCTTCGCTTCGGAAACATTAAAACACACATGAAACCAAAAAAATAAAAATAAAAAAATAATAAAAAAAAGTAGCCTATGTTCATCAGGGACAATGTCGGCTTCTAATGGAAAAAGAATTTTTCAAATCGGTCCAGTAGTTTCGGAGTCTATTCGAAACAAACAAACAAACAAATCTTTCCTCTTTATAATGTTAGTATAGATATAGACATACTAATATTATAAAGCTGAAGAGTTTGTTTGTTTGAACACACTAATCTCAGGAACTACTGGTCTGATTTGAAAAATTCTTTCAGTTTTAGATAGACCATTTATCGAGGAAGGCTATAGACTAATATCACGTAATACAAGCGGAGCACCAATAAATAATGTTTCAAAATCAGGGTTTTTTTCCCTTTTGAGAGCTTCCGCTGCATGCGCTGCGGAAACGGTTAAAGTTTCGCTAAAATAATGTATGAAATAATTGTTCCCCTTTAAAAGACCTAAAAAAAAATTCCGCGACAGCATATGTCTTAAGGTTGGCTCTCTATAACGTTTTTTATGCTAACCATTAGTTCTAAAATAAAGCATTATTTGTGAAGGTGTTTTTATAAAGGTGATATTCTACGTAAATGAAGAGGCGGGTAAAATTTAGCGTTATGCCAAACTAACTATTCCACGCGGACGAAGTTGCGGGCATAAGCTAGTTAGAAATAAATCTAAAAACTATTATTAAACAGAGTCGTCACTCGCTCGCATTCACTACAAGATACAAAGATAGCCGACAAAGAGATTTTAATTAAAACCGTCTCCATCTGGCAGAACAGACATCTCCCTAAGACTTTAATATTTAAATTAACCGCACTGTGTTAATAAAGTGGTCGCGATTACTTAACGTAGGTACCTACGTATTATGTTAGGATTTCTTTCTTTTTTAATTAAAGAACGTAACACCAAAAAAAACCTTCGTGGGATTAAATAATAGTGAACTTGACCCTTTTTATATTAACGTCTGGTATTTTTTTTTTCTACTTATGCTGATAGCCTTTAGAGGCTATTTCAGCTTCACCCTAACGTGTAAGTGAGCTCATGGGATTCATAGCAAGAGCAGTGCCTCGCAGAATCTACCACCGGAAACGCGACCCACTGAGAAGATCCGGCGAGAAACTCAGTGGGCTGTGTCTATGGGTTAATTTACTCGTCGAGCCCTTCGTCGCAAGCGACAGGTTCGGCGAGGACCGTGACCGGTGCTTGTGGTACCTAAAAGCACCGTTAATGGATCGGGAGGATCCTTAATGACGTGTTTAGGGCGACGTCGACTGTTTATCATTCGGTCCACAGGATCAAGTATGCGTCAGGTCTGCATTGCACGCATCTTACGCCTTCTCGAGTTTCAACAGCTCTTGGAACGAAAAAGCGTGGTGTGCATGGTATCAGTAGTTATAAATATTTTACGAACAGATATGAGTAGAAGGATTATTTTGATAATATCCTGAAAAGCAGCCCACGCTTTTTTACAATAAAATATTTTTTTCTTACACTGTGTTTAATTAAAATTTATTAAAATTTATAATCTATTTTTATTTGGATTTTCTATAAAGCGTTTTTTTTTTAAACTATTATTTATTTATCATTTTTTAGTTGAATTTGAATTCGTTCAAGTTTTTTTTTAAATATCGAATTGTCATCGGTCGAGTTAATCGGACGTTTTGAACGGGGTCAAAATCATTTTCAAAGATTCCGTTACATATTAACATACATACACGTCTGAAGCTAATAAAAAAGCGTGTTAAAAAAGAATTGATTTCCCGGTCCGATTCTCGAATGTTCCGTGTAAATTAATTTCCATTCTACACGTCGCGTTCGAATTAATTTCTCTTTTAGAACGTCGAGTATAGTATGGAGTCTCACCGGCTGCATCGTACGTTACACACACTTTAATATTCTTCGTCGTTCACCAGCAGATTTATGTCGCCAATATCGTTAGAGCAGCAGGTGTCGCGAGATGTGGATGGCTGCTTTATAGTTATTTTCTGATTTTTTTAAAACGCCAGCTCTTTGCTTCGTACAGCAATTTATGTTGTAACGTAAGATTGTTATTAGTAATGCGCACAGTGTACGACTTAACTTTGTAATAACGTACAAAAAATAACACATTTTTTTATCATTCATTGACCACGATCTCAGAGCGTTCGTTTGCGCAATACACTAACTCTTATGCAAACAACCGTGAATGAAGTGTACCACAATAAGTTCGCACGTTACCGAATGACCGTGGGTTGTTGCGAAACCTCCAGTTTTATTTTCTTTATACCTCGAATAGAACTTAAAGTTAATATTTTTATTAATAAGGAACTTCGTTCCTATCCGGTGTCCCACGACACCACACATATTTTTTTATTAGAACACAGTTTTGAATACAATGTTTTCGGTCGCAGACGACCCAATCTCAAGAACTGAAGATGCTTTTTTTGGCGGAATTAAAAAAAACTCCGTCGAACTTCTATTAAACCTCATTTGAAAGACCCGCTTCAGAAATAATAAATAATATAGTTTCTTGTGATGATGTAAAATAGAACAACGGAATATTTTATTTTATTTTTTTATTGCTTAGATGGCTGGGTGGACGAGCTCACAGCCAACCTGGTGTTATGTGGTTACTGGAGCCCATAGACATCCACAACGTAAATGCTCCACTCACCTTGAGATATAAGGTCGAAGGTCTCAAATATAGTTACATCGGCTTCCCCGCCCTTCAAACCGAAACGCATTGCTGCTTCACGGCAGAAATAGGCACGGTGGTGGTACCTATCCGCGCGGACTCACAAAACGTCCTGCCACTAGTATACGAAAACAATTCAAAATTAGCTTAGTGCCCGCTAACTTTAAAGTTGAAAATCGTATAACACATTTGATGGTCTGATATAATGATATCAACTTAAGCGAAATCTTCTCCCCAATGAAATATGCGTAAACGAAAATTATTTTAATTTTAAACACTCTGTAAGTTCAATTCGAAAAAGTTGACTTTGTCACCAAACATTAGATATACTTTAGACTCGTAATTTTTAAATAGGCATTCCCATGCACTTCTCTCTCTGTACGAAAAAAGAACTGCTTTCCGACTACTTTCTGTTCATATCACCATATTCTTCAGCATAGCAATACTTCACAATTTTGTGGATGAAAAAATAAATGAAAGATGTGGTGTCGTGGGACACCAGGTAGGAACGAAGTTCCTTCGGCTAATGTAGAATCGACACAATTTGCAAAAAAAAAACGTGCTCAATTTTATGTAGGTTTTCTTGATTTTTCTCTTAAATTTTGCTGATTAGTTTTTATTTAAGTATAGGAAAGTATTTAGGAAATTCAGTATTTTAGGAAATAATAAATTACGTAAAATAGAAAGAGAATGGATGAGAGAACGAAAAGAAAGAGGGAGAAAGAGAAAGGTATTATACACTACTCGCTTGTGTATACGACTGTCGCGCCTGCGCTCGTCTCATTTAACGGTTTTATTCCACGCACTTTTTTCCACGGATTTTTCCTTACGGTTTTACTATCACATTTTTTTCAGTTCGGTCGTGCAGCAAAATCCCTATCCCCTCCAAGCCTGCCGTAAGGAACTTCGTTCCAAAAAAATTGATGATAATGATGATAAGTAGTTACCGGCGCTCATAAAGACCAACGCCAATGTCAAAGGCATAGCCAAATCGCTGCCTACCGATCACTAACTAATCTAACTCACTTTCATTTGAAGTAATGACGTTCAGCGCCTTTATTAATCATTTAGGTGATACGAAAATAGAGAACGGTTGAGTGTTCGAAATGACAGGAATCACATGTGTACATCATCTTATACCTTTAAACGAGCAATTCTTGTATATAATAATATATATAATCTGAATCTCGAAAACGGCTCCAACGATTTTCATAAAATTTAGTATACAGGGGATTTCGGGGGCGATAAATCGATCTAGCTACGATTTATTTTCAGGATATGTTGTTTTATTCGTGTTTTCAATAATCAACTTTATCGATAATCAACGTTACGACTCTTCTCGGCATCTATTGGCGAATAATACTATTATTACTGCTTTAAAGACACAACAAGATGGCGTTATAAAAAAAAAGCCTAGCAAAACTCGGTCATCATCTAGTTTGATTAATATCTGAACCGAGCTTTTTGCACGTAAGATTTTTCGACCTAAACTTAAGGGCATAAACTACAAAATAAATAAAAAAAACCAATTCACAAACAACAACAACAACCACAAAAAAATTAAAGACATTTTTTTTGTTGTTCGCCGCAATACATTTTTCTAAATGACCAAGTTCGTTCACAATATTGTAATACGAAAGTTTCCGCGATTTCTTTCCTCCCGAGGCTTCAGTTGCGAACCCGGCGCAAACAGGCCAACTTTGAGATTAATGACTTGTAAATAAACTCCCCTGTGGATCGTTTTTGATTTTGAATACAAAAAAAAAAGACAGATTCCATCATTGGTTTTAAGGAAATATGGGTTCGGTTTGAGAAAGAAGAGACCTTATCTTCTCGAATATAAGACCCAGAACAATAATGATTAGGAGCGCTAACTCGATTACTAGCCACCGATGACGAACTATATTTAGTTAAATTCTGTTGTGTACTCGTAAAAAATGATGAATTTCAAAGTAATTTACTGCATGTTTGATGTTTGAACGCTTATTGAATATTATCAAATTCAAATTTTGTGAACTTCATAAAAAAAAAAAACAGTTATAGAAAGCGTATTTGCATCCAAGTCTCAGCAGCTTTTAACAAAGGCAGTAATGGAAACCACTCCTAGTTCGGTGTTACAGCTACAACAAACATTTATCTTTTGAACAATAGTTCGAAAAAGTATTACGATTAAGACCCTCCATTTTCAATTTCCTTCCATATGTGGAACAGGCTGGTTTGCTCTTTGTCTGTGTATTTAATGTGTTAGTAATCTACTTATCTATAAATAAATAAATAAATATTTACTAACAGTCACGCCACGTTAACTGGTCCCGTGATAAGTTCGTAAAGAACTTGTGTTACAGGTACCAGATAACGGATATAAATGTAAGATTTTTATTATACACATACATATATTTAATATACATCCATAACCCTGGAAAAGACATTTATATTTATCTTACAAATATCTTCCCTTGGCGGGATTCGAACCCGCGACCCCCTTGTGTAGTGACCATGTCACTTACCACTACACCAAGCAGCCATTAAATATCTATTTATATAAATCTATATAAGTATGTTTATTAATTATTATACTTATATATTACCACACCGCCCAGTCTGGAAGAACAACTTGAACGGTATTATATTTATAAAGTATAGGTTACATGACGAAAGATGGATTTGGGAAGCACCAATGAAATATCTGTTACGGCAACGAGTGGTGCTGCTGTAAGATGGGGATGAAGATATCATCCTAAAACTCCTGTAATTTCCTGACGTGCTCTTATAACATAATATTTTAACAACATACAGGACTTGAGATTTGAGGGCTTTTGTTCTTATAGACCTCAACGGTTGTGATTAATACAGTCCAAAGAAGGTATAAAGATCTACAATTAATCCCCCAAAGAGCAATACCTCAAAAGATAAGACTTAACTGAATGAGAATCGACATTACGATTTATTAACAAAATTATAAGTTCGAATTGTGCTTATTAATCAAAGTCTCGAAATGCCGATAAATTTCTCGACTTCTGTGGAATATTGCTTTTTGTCAAACTTCCTTCTTAATTTTGAATTCGCCGTAGGGTTTTTGTTTTTGAATATTGGGCACAAAAAAATTTGGCGCAACGAAATGGATCTCAGTGGTAATAGAATGGAGATTGTGAAGTTATTTATTATCCCCTTGAGTATTTGATTTATTTTGAACTTTTTTGAACATATTAAACGTACAATATTTAATTTTACTGTAATTTCTTAATAAATAAATACATTTAATTCATAAACATAACCAAATAATAAATTTTGCATCCGATTGCTCAAAATTATTCTCCTTATCACTATTATAAAGCTGTATGTTTCCTTTCCGTCATTTTAGAATGGAAAACACATAATTTAAATGAAAATGTAATCGTTTTGAAACGAATTAATTTTCGCTCGTCAATTTGGTACCAAGGCAGCGATCGTGTTAGGGTATTGACGCAACGGATCAATTCAAATTCAAATTCAAAATCATTTATTTCAACTTAGATGTCAGCATAACACACTTGTTGAATGTCAAAATATAAATAACAATGTTAACTCTAACACCGGTTCCAAAAAAAGCCACAGTCCTGAGAAGAAGGCAGAGAAGAAGGCAAGAATTCGTAGGCAGCGGCTTGGCTCTGCCCTTGGCATTGCTGAAGTCCATGGGCGACGGTAACCACTCACCATCAGGTGGGCCGTATGCTCGTCTGCCTACAAAGGCAATAAAAATAAATAAAAAAAAGAACCGGCGAAACAAACTCAGCGGGATTTTTTTTTTGTTTTTTCTCAATTTTTTTTTTTAAATAAGTAGAAATATTTACAATAAGCGAAAAAACAAGTCAAAAAATACAATTAAAAAAAATAATAATAATGAAAAAATGAGAAGGCCAGGAGCGAACGCCTCATTTCCACGTAGTGCCATCTAGTAAAATCCTTAACTTTATAATATGCCTTGTTGCACAAACGTTCCTTGACAGTTTTCTTAAATCTATGAACAGGTAGTAATTGAACGTTTAGTGGTATCTTGTTGAAAGGTTGTACACCCAGCCCCCTAAAAGAGTTGCTTATTTTCTTAATTCGAGCCGCCGGTAACGCAAGCCTATGTTTGTTCCTAGTATTCACATTGTGCAATCTTCACATCCTCATCCGCACTTTTTGTTTTTTCCCCACTCAATCCTTGGTAGCTTAAGGGACTAATCCAAGTACTCGTGCACCGGTAGGGGAGCTCACGGGCTCAACCTGAGAGAATTGCTGACACTAACAATAGCATTGCTTCGCTGCGGATCGGAATCGCCATCCTCTGAGAAGATGCGGCGAAAAACTCAACACTTATCTCACACTTATCACACTGATCCACATACTACTAGAACAAAAACACCACGCACATATTCAATTCGAATGACGAACTCTGTAACTATGGTTATTCATATCGATAACGAATCTTACTCGCCAAATGTATATAAAGTGTGGTAAAATTGTATTTTTACTGGTGGTAGGACCTCTTGTTAGTCCGCGCGGGTAGGTACCTACCACCACCCTACCTATTTCTGCCGTGAAGCAGTAATGCGTTTCGGTTTGAAGGGTGGGGCAGCCGTTGTAACTATACGTGAGACCTTAGAACTTATATCTCAAGGTGGGTGGCGCATTTACGTTGTAGATGTCTATGGGCTCCAGTAACCACTTAACACCAGGTGGGCTGTGAGCTCGTCCACCCATCTAAGCAATAAAAAAAAAATTAAAAAAATCATAATGTTAAGTTTATTTCGCCTGTTCTTCTCAGATTACGAGTATTGAGATACTTGAGGTCGACGTTTCAAGCGATCTCTAGTTTTGGATTTGGAGGGCAAAGCCAAGTCGGCATCAAAAATGCTGGGAGTCCTCAACAGATCGAAACATTACTTCACGCTTGGACAAAGACTTTTGCTTTATAAAGCACGTGTCCGACCTCGCGTGGAGTACAGCTCCCATCTCTGGGCTGGGGCTCCCAAATACCATCGACTTCCATTTGACTCCATACAGAAGAAGATCATTCGGATTGTCGAAAATCCCATTCTCACGGATCGTTTGGAAGCGCTGGGTCTGCGGAGGGACTTCGCTTCTCTCTGTATTTTGTACCGTATGTTCTATGGGGATGGTTCTATGCTTTGAGGAATTGTTTGAGTTGATCCCATCATCCCGTTTCTACCATCGCACCGCCCGCCACCGGAGTAGAGTGCATCCATACTACCTGGAGACAATAAATAAATAAAAATTGTGGCTTTTATTTGGAACTGATGTGTATAGGTAGAAAGTTTAAGGCTACACATGTTTTACATTAAAATAATCAATATCCTAATTATAGTTTATAACAATAATTACAATTTCATTGTGTACTTTTTCCCCAGCGAATGAAAAGTTTTTCAATAACGTTAATATTATGACCTTAATGCCGTTTTAATTGTCCAATGTTTGTACGATCAATTTTGTAATGTTTATTCGTTGTCATGTGATTTTCATGGAATAATAATATGGTAGGTATATTGGTCCCCTAGTAGTCAAAATTCGACCATAATTATTCTATTATGACTATTATGATTCTATTGTCAAAGACTTCTATACTTCTATATTGACAGATTTCGCCAAAAGTACACTTAAGACAAATATTAATAATAAAGACAAAAAATATTACTCTATTCTCAATTTGACCACAGACTTTATGCAATAAGAAAAGTTTGATAATAAACAAACACTATGCATGTGTGTGTGTGTCAAAAACACGGTAGTGTGTGTAATGTTTTTATTGACTGATTTAACGAATTATTCATGCATAATTTAAAAAAATATTAACATTCTGCACTCCTTCTCTATATTCTCTATGAGTGTGGGAAATTTCGTACTCCTCCGTCCGCGCAATTTTCGTAAAAAGGGGTACAAAGTTTTTGCTTCACGTATTAATATATAGATATCGATACTTTTGTGGACGGAGGGAGCAAATTGTATAATACTTTCGTGCCAGTCTGTCGAGTTTCTGGCATCGGATAAACAACTCATTCGGCGCAGAAGGTGTATCAAAAACGCATTTTAACACGCCAATAAAAATTAGCTTGTCTGTAACGAAATCTTTTAAGCGTCTCTTCCATCGACTTCAAGACGCAGGATTAACTTGAAAACTTCCATCTGCATCGAGAACCGATAACAACAGCGAATTTACAAGATCCTTCATTAAAAATAAAATATAGGATAATTAATCTGTTCCTACCATCTTACCACAGGAACAATGAGAAACTAATCGAAGTGAGGCCATCTACTTGAGTATATAAAAAATGTATAGCCATAAAATATTATAGTAACTTCGCCGTGTGTGACGCCCTTTATACGCCGTAAATATTTTCTAATGAATCCCACAATCAACATTGAAGGATAACATTGAAGGATAGTTCACCTTCTTCTAAAGTTAGCGTTAACGAGGAGTAAAGAAGATTCTTTATTTTAACCGGCCTGTCAATAACGTATATCCGTATTTTTGTAATTTATAAACATTTTAATGACACTAGTAAATTCTACCAATAACCCAATTTTCTTTTTACACAAAATCGTATTTTGGATATTTCTACAGTTTTTTTTTTAAATATCAATCTTGTAAATTCATAGTTTCAGTTGAGTATTTGATTACAGACATGAATCCTGTAGGTTCGGTTAATGACTTGTAAATAAGGGAGGGTATGCCCGTCATTAATAACTGTAGGGGGCGCTGTCTTCCGCAGCTCCTTCGAGCAATTACCCCGTCGCTCTGGGTACATTGTAAAAACGAATTACAGAAAGGCAAGAAACATAATTGCACGCCAGTTACAGAATATGTACATGTTTTTTGTAAGCTTCTCTTACTTTAACTACAGGCTTAGTTTATTAAGCTATTGCATAGATTTTATCGCGGGCTTTGAGCGCGGCGACCGAATCAAGAAATTTCGTAACGAAAATAAAATCTAACACCCCCCACTCCGCCTACCATGTAGCTCGCGTTCAGCACATTCACACGTTGCGCTTGTGTAGTGTTTGTGAATAAGCGCGTGGCGTGACGTCGCACTGCATGCGCATCATGATATGTCTGCCCATCTCTCTCTCGCGCGGTCTAGCTTATGAGTGTGAAGGGGACAGTTAATGTTTTGCTTTTGTTAATGTTTATAAATATAGCGTGGTCGTATTTTATTATTGTTTTAATATTAAATTATTATTGTATAATTATAGTTGCATCAGTTGATAAAAATGCTATGCAATAGCTTTACCGCGGCAGTCCCCAAGTGCCAAACTTGTTTTTTTATTGCTTGTTTGGTTAGTGCATGTTGGGCAGAGCATGTTGTCAATTTGTCATAGGTACTGTCGCCGTCTGTTTCAACTGCACAACTGTCCTAGATTCCAATTGTAAATCCATCATAATCGTAATACAATTAACACTTCGACAATCCTACATGAAACAAATTAACACACTGTTCTCCCTCAACTGTGTCCACGCATACTTTGATACATTTATATACATCTTACTTATGCATACAGGAATATCATCATTACATAACAGGCTGGGTTATATTTAAGCATTAGATTTACAGTGTACTAATGCACGGTTATGTAATTCGCACCGATATCTCCATTCTTCAAGAACTCGGCATTAAGCAGCGTCTTTCGGGGCTCGTGCAGGGGCGCATACTGTAATTTTTTGGACATGTCTCCCGGCGAGGAAATGGCTCCTAGCGCCTTGCCGTTCAGGGCAAAGTAAAAGACACAGTGGCGGATTTGCAGTCTCGGCCACCCTAGGCCCCAAGCCATCAGCCGCCTCTTTCTCAGCATTCACCATATAGACTACATAATGAAATTACTTTATTGCCAACTTTGATCTAAACAGATTTAGAAATTTAGGAAGAAAATAATAGTTTTATGCGGTATAGATTGCACCATGCAGTGCAGTCCGCCCGCCATACGTTATAATAAGTTTTTTGACACGATTGGGGCCGCCCCTAAATCTGGCCGCCCTAGACCTACCGGGCCTACCGGGCCTTAGGGTAAATCCGCCACTGAAAAGGCACCAGAACGCGTGGAAGGTTGCCCATGCGATGGACCGACCAAGTCAAGTCGGCAGTTGGCGGCCGTTTGCAAGAGCGCACCAGATTCACCACAAACCGGGAGGAGTGACGATTGCTCGTGAGGCGTATAACATCTGCCCACAGAAATGATAGTGCATGACGACCACGACCGCTCTGACAAGAGTGATACGACAAAGGAAAGGAATGCAGGGTAGGCAAACGGACTTGAAATTTACTAGAAATTGTTTTCTGGAAACAGTCATTTCGTTATTGCGTAGATAAGTGATCGTGATTAGTGTATTGTCTGCTATTTTATTATTAAACTAGCTTCTGTCCACGACTTCGTCCGCGTGGAATAAGTTCACAAATAATGCTTATTTTAGAACAAATTTGGTTAGCATAAAAAACGTTATAGTGAGCCAACCTTAACATATAGACATTAATGCTGTCGCGGACTTTTTTTTGGATCTTTTAAAGGGGAGCAATTCTGTCATACATTATTTTAACGAAACTTCAATCGTTTCTGCAGCGCACGCAGCGGAAGCTCTCAAAAGGTAAAAATAACTCGATTTTGAAACATTCTTTATCGGTGCTCCGCTTGTATTAGTCTTAGCGTGATATTATATAACCTATAGCCTTTCTCGATAAATGGGCTATCTAACACTGAAATAATTTTTCAAATCGTACCAGTAGTTCCTGAGATTAGCGTGTTCAAACAAACTCTT
Organism: Bombyx mori; assembly: GCF_030269925.1. Lineage (NCBI taxonomy): Eukaryota > Metazoa > Arthropoda > Insecta > Lepidoptera > Bombycidae > Bombyx > Bombyx mori. The sequence continues at coordinate 11,965,700 of NC_085131.1, read as the reverse complement.
CAGCTTTATAATATTAGTATAGAACACTAGCTTAAGTTCTTAGTGTGTTCATTGGTATTAATTTTAATCACGTTTTCATTTTAACTATTTGTATTTAAAATATAAAGGGATAAAGGTAACGTTGCACGCCCCCGGCTAAGTGATGCGATGACCTTCAAAGGGTAGCCGGCAGGAGTTGGATGGGGAGAGCCGTGGACCGGGCTCAGTGGTGCGATTTGGGAAAAGATTTTGTCCAGCAGTGAGCTACATTGGTAATGATCATTTTTGAAGTCGTAGTGGTCTAAAGGATAAGACGTCCGGTGCATTCGTGTTGAGCGATGCAACAGTGTTCGAATCTCAGGCATTTCATTTTTCTAATGAAATACGTACTCAACAAATGTTCACAATTAACATCCACGGTGAAGGAATAGCATCGTGTAATAAAAATCAAACCCGCAAAATTATAATTTGCGTAATTACTGGTGGTAGGACCTCTTGTGCGTCCGCACGGTTAGGTACCACCACCCTGCCTATTTCTGCCGTGAAGCAGTAATGCATTTCGGCTTGAAGGGTGAGACAGCCGTTGTAACCTTAACTTAACACCAGGTGGGCTGTGAGCTCGTCCACCCATTTAAGCAGTAAAAAAAACAGATCCGTGGTCGGATAGCTCTGCCGCTAATGAGATCTAGTTTGAGATACTGACTTAGGTTCATTAAGAGATCCTTTAAGCTAAGTGCTTTAAATATTTGAAGCTAAGCTCTTAACGAAATTTAAGATTTTCGTATAATCGAAACTAAACTCGAAACTCAATCCCGGCTAACGTTCGCTAAAATTAATCGGACGAATTAATCTTGACCTAACTTTGGAACTGAATGTGGTCGAGCGAGCACGTGTCTGACCCAAAAACGGAACGTGCTAATTTTGTTTTTTTTTTTTTGAAATATGGATTTGTGTTTGCAAATTGCACATCATGACTTTATTAAAAACGAGATGACCCGGCAGACTTTGTAGTGCCTCAATCGATAAATAAAAGACCTAAGATTTTGTATAAAATAAACTTAAAACAAACAAAAGGAATCTTTCCGACGGGGGACACATCAAAGAGAAAAACAAAATTGTTAATTTTATTTCATTCTGAGCATTTTCATATTTATCTACCTTTTAAACCTTCTCTGGACCTCCACAAATAATTCAAGACCAACATTAGCCAAATCGGTCCAGGCGCACTCGAGTTTTAGCGAGACTAACGAACAGCAATTAATTTTTATATATATAGATGATATAATTATCTGTGTTAATGATGCAGCGAAATTACAAGTGCATAATCCTTCATATATCCAAGTTGTTTTTTCTTCGTTATTCACTGATTGCATAAGGGGCTATTCCAGCTGCGCCCGGACGGGATTAATCTCCAGGTTTGAAAAGTATTGGAAATAACGTCACTTGTGCGTATTATCTCAAAGTATATTGTTAGAATTGCCCGGTCTTGAAATTGCGATATCTCGAACACATTTCTTAACATACCTATTCGTTGGTAGTCCAAGAGGCTATACCAGCTACGCCCTGACGACTAGGTGAGCTCACGGGCTCAACCTGAGAGAATTTGCTAACACCAACCCCGAGAAACTCAGTGGACTGTATCTATGGTTTAGTTTGCTCATCGAACTCTTCGTCATAATCGACGAACACGACGAGAACGTTGACCGAAAGACATGCACGACACCGCACAGCCACGAGACAATCAAAATATACTCACATCACCTCAAAATCTTTTTTTTATGATTGAGATTTTACTGGTGGTTCGAAGGCCTTTCCAGTTTCACCAGGACAGGTGGGCAAGCAAAGGCTCAGCCAGGACGGATGAAATTTGCTAACAACTGCCCGAGCGCCTCCGAAGGAGACCTAACAACTCAAGAGCAATTGCTTCGCGAATGAATCTACTACCGGATCTGAATCGCGACCCGCTGAGAAGATCCGGCGAGAAACTAAGCGGGCTGATGCATGGGTTAGGACTTCAAAAGCTATGAGCTCATGTCGTTAGCCCATTAATTAAATCAACCGTATCGTGAAATAAAGCTATTTAAATACACGATTACCGTAATCGCAAGTCAACGGACGCGCGGTGCTTTGGCAACTTTTAATTTTCGTGTTTACGCATAATTGCGCCGCGTAATTCGCCGTAAACGATCGTAAATCTGTCGGAAACGTTATTTATATGCTATTCCGCTTGTACTGTAGGAACTGGCGTGGTTTAATAGTGCATGTTATCGGATTGCCTTTACATCATACGATTTGTCGTATAACGTTTGTCAATTATTGTTTTTTTGCTTGGATGGACGAGCTCACAGCCCACCTGGTGTTAAGTGGTAACTGGAGCCCATAGACATCTACAACGTAAATGCGCCACACACCTTGAGATATAAGTTCTAAGATCTCAGTATAGTTACAACGGCTGCTCCACCCTTCAAACCGAAACGCATTACTGCTTCACGGCAGAAATAGGCAGGGCGGTGGTACCTACCCGCGCGGACTCACAAGAGGTCCTACCACCAGTGACCAATATGTCAGTTTTTAACACTAAACATACCATAACGGGTCAAATGATCCATTTTGACTTTATATTGAAAATGCACGTATCATCTTATTGCTTTTGCACATTTGACTTGTCGTATACCGCTATGAGAGAAACCAGTAAGTGCTGACATGTTAGTGCTAATGTCGTTTTATCGTAAAACTAAATAGTTACACAACGTAACAAGTTGTCTTGGTTATCGAGAAATATTTTAGTTACATTCGAAGCACCCTATGTAGCTCTATATTTCTTAAGCTACACTTATCTTACCGTTATGCATAGTGGTCGTAGCGCCCTCAAGGTGAGGTTAAGTAGACAAGAGAAGATGACATTACGCTTCTCGCTAAGCGTGTAACATTGCCCGGAGTTACCTTGATCGAGTCCTCTTTCAACCGAAATTCACGTAAGCGGGAGAGATGAAATTTTCACTTCACTCAAATATAAGTACATACATAATTATATTTACGTATCATTATTAAATACGTACGTATCTGAGTGATCAATATTATCCTTTTTCCTCTAAAATTCTAATGACTGTTATTCTTTATATCTTTAAAACCCATTATTTTATCAACAAAGTCATTTTAAGATATAAATTTTCCAAGCACACATAGATCGTATTGATTCCGGTTTGACAGCAGTGTATTCGCTGATCCAATGTAATTAAGACTTCGAACTCAATGTGTCCGATATTATTCACCGTTGAAATCAATCTATGACGACAAAACATTTTCGATAGTACGATTCATCGTAAAGTATAAAAATGATACGACAATAAATAGCCAACGGTTTTGATATTATTTCTTCGAACGTGACGTGAAATATCGACAGGTTTCTATATTTTGTGAATTGTTACTGAAATCGCGTTTCTGTAAGATTGCTTATTGTTTTTTTTATAATTTTCTATTTTTACTAAATATTTCACTTTCATCATCGCATGAATACAAAAAACAGGTAATATGTGTAATGCAATTGTAACTTATGCTAATTAGATAATAAAAAAATTAGTACTACATTTTTTTTTCAATAAATTTTTTTATTGCTTATATGGGTGGACGAGCTCACAGCCCACCTGGTGTTAAGTGGTTACTGGAGCCCATAGACGTCTACAACGTAAATGCCGCCACCCACCTTGAGATATGAGTTCTAAGGTCTCAGTATAATCACAACGGCTATCCCACCCTTCAAACCGAAACGTATTACTGCTTCACGGCCGAAATAGGAGGGGTTGTGGTACTTGGACTCACAAGAGGTCCTACCACCAGTAATTACGCAAATTATAATTTTGCGGGTTTGATTTTTATTACACGATGCTATTCCTTCACCGTGGAAGTCAATCAGTTGCTAAGTACGTATTTCATTAGAAAAATTGGTACCCGCTTGCGGGATTCGAACACCGTTGCATCGCTAGATACGAATGCACCGGACGTCTTATCCTTTAGGCCACGACGACTTCCCGATTTTGTTTACGTTCCGTATTCGTGTTCCAAAATTAACCGTATATGTTTAATAATTTAGTTGTGTTGGCATTTAAGTTTCTAAAAGACTAGACTAAAAAACAGCAGCGAGAAATTATCGTGTAGATTACGACCGTATATTATTGTAATAGATAAGTCATTAATTAATAAATGATGTGATCCAACAATAAATTCAAATGTTTAACACCCTGCTGGACAAATTTCATTAAGTTCCTTTGGTACGATACTCGTAAGTCTCATTTAGTTTGGTAAACACTAGAGCTTTCTTTTTGGTGGTTCTCAAATTTTTCAGTGCGCCCCCTATTCATGGACTGTATAATTTTTTTTCAATGTCAAATGAAACATGGTTTTTTGCCTGCGTATATAAGCAGGTGATCAGCGTTAGTATTTAATGACCTTTGTATTAAAAAGCATTATCTTAAACGTATGTTACTAATCTCATTGAAATATTACTCTCCTGTCCTCGCGTCGTTTCCTCACTGCTGAGGGTCGTGACCATCATATTTTGACATATTTTGAAAAATTACTATCATTTCAAAAATAAATAAATATACCATGACATAATTTTTACAATATATATTACATTAAAAGTAATGTAGAGGTACACACAGGTAATAATACGAAAACACATGTTTTACCATTATTTTTACAGCCAGACACAGAGTTCACATAATACTCTATACTATACAAGCAGTATACTAATCACATAATAAACTAAATCTCGTAATTATTAAATATAAGAAAATAATTCAGTTACAGCGTAAATAAAAGTGCTATCAACATGATGAATGTCTGTTTTTCTTTTCACAAATAAAAAAGGGGCCAAAAAAGTTTTAGTACCAAACGCTGACACTGGAGAAACGACAATAACTTCTTGTTGTGCTCTTCAAGGTTGGACGGCGTCGGTCTTTGAGTCTGCTTTTAAAAATCTTAACACATCGAACCCAAAAGGTCCTATGTTTGTATCGCTTAAAAAACAACCATAATTCAATGAAGATGAAATCGCGTTTTGCAAATAACAAAGTTAAAATTGTATATTTTCTTCAGCGACTTCTTTTCGGTACAAAAACTCAAGGCGATCTGTTATTGGATTCGTATTTACACAGAACGTTTTCTCGGTCAATTTGTGATAAAAACAAATAGATACTTTGCTTGCATTTTTATGGTGAGCAATTAATGAAGCTTGATGATATTTTTATTATTTTATATGACGAGGCCAGTCCGTTGTCCATCTAATGGGTAGACTTGTGTCATGTATATATATGAAGTATCGAATGTATATGGCTGTAACACCCGGAAAAGAAACAAATGCTGCAGGGTACGAGCTGAATGCTACCCCATACAAACAGAAATTAAGCAAAATTATAATTTTTACTGGGAGACCGGCTCTTGACGCTTTTCAGTTATGACCCCGAGGCGGGAGGGTTTCCATCGCTTTGAACGACAAACAGACGCTGACTGCCACGCAAAGGACTCGGCGAGTACAAACACCGCTTACCTATCGTACTGCTAGAGGAGACATACAATATACCACACATTGAAAATTAAGGTTATAATTTTAATTCACTCTCAGAAACGAAATAGCAGCCTCTTTTAACGACCTAATTTATCACCGCCTATTTCTGCCGGGCAGCCGTTGTAACTATACTTAGACCTTACAACTTATACTTTAAGGTGGGTGGCGCATGTACGTTGTAGATGTCTATGGGCTCCAGTAACCACTTAAGATCAAGTAGGCTGTGAGCTCGTCCACCCATCTAAACAATAAAAAAATTAAAAAAACATGCCACAGCTTTAAATCCGGGTCATACCTCAACTTTCCGCTATCATGATTTTCATCTTGGTTATCACAACATCGACACGGGAAATCTCTCTCTCTCTCTCTCTCTCTCTCTCTCTCTCTCTGTATTCCCCTCGGTATTGGTCATGATTCTCACGATGCCGCGATAGTTTAGAAAATATATAATACACACTACAGTTCGTAGGCTTGACCCGAACGTCCTACATTACGCGTGACCAGAATCGCGCGTTCACACGAAGCTTAAATTCAAAACGATAGTTTGTGATAGTCATACAAAAGTAATGCGGATACATGTGCCACTGTTTTTCTCAGGTTAGAAAGATCACAGTTTCGAATTTTTTTATAATACATACTTATTTATTTATTGACTAGCTGACCCGGCAAACTTCGTAGTGTCCCAATCGATAAATAAAATACTTAAATTTTTGTATAAAATAAACTTAAAACAAACAAAAGGAATCCGTCCGACGAGGGGCACATCAATAGAAAAACAAAATTGTTATTTTTATTTAATTCCGAGCGTATCTACCTTATAAACCTTCTCTGGACTTCCACAAATAATTCAAGACCAAAATTAGCCATATCGGTCCAGCCGTTCTCGAGTTTTAGCGAGACTAACGAACAGCAACTCATTTTTATATATATAACTAGTCAGGTCATAAGTATTGTCACACAGTAAAAACTTTTCTTTTAGAATGCTGGCCACAAAAAAGTTTATTGAATTCGAATTTCGAATTGTTCATGAAAATAAAAATGTATACTTTTAGAATTTTACTCATTTTTAAATATGGAGTGGACGCTTAAAGAAGACCGTGTTGCAGTTATTGCGTTGCATCGTTGCGGTTACGCGCCAATTCAAACTTTTAACATACTGAAAAATTTGAATATAACCAAAAGATTCGTTTATCGTACCATCAAACGATACAATGAAGACTCTAGTGTAGATGACAGGTCAAGAAGTGGTCGCCCTCGGTCTGTTAGGACTCCAGCAGTGATAAAAGCTGTGAAGGCGCGAATTCAAAGAAATCCCAAACGTAAGCAGAAACTGTTGGCCCTTCAGATGGGGTTAAGCAGAACCACGGTGAAAAGAGTGTTAAATGAAGATTTAGGGCTTCGGGCATATCGAAGAAAAACAGGACATCGTTTGAATGCTCGTCTAATGTACCTGAGACTGAAGAGATGCCGCGCTTTGTTGAAGCGGTACGCGGGAAAAAAATATCGGGAAATTATTTTTTCGGATGAAAAAATTTTTACCGTAGAAGAGAGCTACAACAAACAACATGATAAGATGTACGCACACAGTAGTGAAGAAGAGAGCAACCGTATTCCGCGTGTCCAACGAGGTCATTTTCCATCCTCGCTCATGGTATGGTTGGGAGTTTCTTATTGGGGCTTAATAGAGGTACATTTTTGTGAGAAAGGTGTAAAAACGAATGCAGTTGTGTATCAAAATACAGTCCTGACGAACCTTGTGGAACCTGTTTCTCATACCATGTTCAATAACAGGCACTGGGTATTCCAACAAGATTCGGCGCCAGCTCATAGAGCGAAGAGCACACAAGACTGGCTGGCGGCGCGTGAAATCGACTTCATCCGGCACGCAGACTGGCCCTCCTCCAGTCCAGATTTGAATCCGTTAGATTACAAGATATGGCAACACTTGGAGGAAAAGGCGTGCTCAAAGCCTCATCCCAATTTGGAGTCACTCAAGACATCCTTGATTAAGGCAGCTGCCGATATTGAGATGGACCTCGTTCGTGCTGCGATAGACGACTGGCCGCGCAGATTGAAGGCCTGTATTCAAAATCACGGAGGTCATTTTGAATAAACTTTAGTGTCATAAGAATCTATGTTTTGTTAAGTTCATTTTGATATATGAATGGTTACATAATGAATTAACTTGTTTCAATTATTTTACATTAAACATGTGACAGAATTTATGACCTTACTAGGTATATAGATTTAGTTGCACCAACAAAGTGGTCATCAACACAAAACATTGACAAATTGATAATAAGCACATGACAGGTGTCACCTCAATTATAGGTGCAATCGACAGTGCTATAGTTGACCACTTATCACCAGGTAAGAGGAACTCCACCATCAATGCAAAAGAAAAAAGAAAAAAAAGCGTGAATTGCTTTAATTATTATTTCTTAGTATATTATGTATGCTAGAAGAAGAAGAATTTGACAAGGGTAATCAACGGACAGCAATGCTAACCTACGTATTTATAAAAGTTCAAGTCTCAGAATTATGTCGATGTGGCCGATGCAATTTTGTCATTGTTAATAACATATGCGATGTATACTCTGAATAAACAGGTAGTAAGACGTCTTGTGACTCTCACTTGTAGTTAGTTATCCAGCCTATTTCTGACGTGAAGAAGTAATGCGTTTTGACTTGTAAAGTGGGACAGACGTTTTACTATTAAACTGAGGCATAAAACTCGTATCTACTCATCTAAATAATAATAATAAAATGATAATAAACAGTTTTCTCTTTAGCCAACTCGAAAGTGGATGCTAATTTATTAAAATTTACTTCTACTTGTTAAGCTTTTGTTTTTGTTTCTTCTGTTATTCATATTAACTTAAATAGCACCTAAGATTTTACTACAAATCTATTGCTTATTAATTTAAATAGATATCCACACCAATATGCTGTCTACATTCTCAGCAAGTATAAGAAGGATGTAAAGATTCGTCCCTCTTCTCAAATACGCTAGAACTACATTCACATTAAACTACCAAAATAGTATGAAAATTCAAAATTCCTTTCACAGTCCCAAAGCGCCTTGCGGGCCGGATTATATAGAAAAATCGTCATTGTCACGACTGGCTACATCAGAGGGCCAGCCCGCACGTGACGTGTGTCCACAGGACGCGTGACCAGAATCAGATATCGCACTGGATTTTAAAATAAAACCGACGTTTATTTTAACGTTTTCTAATAATAGTGACGTAACGCTATGCCCAGGCCGATAATTTGGGGAGCGCTGGAAAGATTGAGTGCCTCTGTCCCCGGCGACTTATTCGCTTCTATTCCAGATAAGTAAGGTCTTCGTTTGGATCGATCACGATAAAGATGAGCACCAGTTCACCGACCACATGAGACCTTCATTGTTTTGTCATTAACAGTCCCAACTATTGCTAAAATGAGACATAAGCGATAGTCTCATTGCTTCCACGTTTATTTCAATCTATTGTATATAAAGTTCAGTGCATATATTAGTAAATTAATGGTTCAAAGTTTATTGAGACACATAATTTATTTTCCTTACAAATTGTTTTAAGTCTTATTAAAAGTTATAAATTGTTTTCAGCTCTCGCGGTTATTTAGACGATGATATATATTATTTAACGACTTTTTATCATAATTTTCAGATGAGTTCCCGATGTGAGACCCATACTGGTGGTAGGGCCTCTTGTGAGTCCGCGCGGGTGGGTAACACCACCCTGCCTATTTCTGCCGTGAAGCAGTAATGCGTTTCGGTTTGACGGGCGGGGCAGCCGTTGTAACTATACTTGAGACCTTAGAATCTCAAGGTGGGTGGCTCATTTACGTCGTGGATGTCTATGGGCTCCAGTAACCATTTAGCACCAGGTGGGCTGTGAGCTCGGCCACCCATCTAAGCAATAAAAAAAAAAATATATTATGTGAAGCTTGTCGAGAGGACAGTGATTCAGCTATGTTCCTTGCATTGGCAACGTCCATGAATGACAACGCATTAAAAGATTTTTGTAGAAAAAATAGATCGAAGAAGTCCTATGACCGTAGCAGTTTTAATCCGAAAAGAAGGACAATTTTATTCAGGCGCTTCTTATAGTGGAAACTAAATTGACGTATTTAAAAACGCTAAAGTAATAGATCCAGTGCGTATTGACAAACGGAACGGGTAGACGAGATAAGTTAGCCCGCGGGTGTAATTTAACATGAATTCAAAACAAATTATGTCAGCATCTAATTTTTGGGCAACGCCTTTTGGGTAATCATATTTTGCGCTTTGTATTGTTGAATAATAATTATGTTGTATATATTATTTTATGAATGTATTTCAAATGTGCAACGTATGAAGAAAAATTTTGAGGATATTTTTAAAATAAATTAGTTCAAAAAATTGTTAATTATATTTCAAGTCGAGGAGAGAGACAGAGAATACACTTTATTGCAGACCAAAAAAACAGTCAAAAAGCACATACATTTGTAATAGGTGGTCTTATCAGGATAGATTCATTCGCGAAGCAGCTGCTCTTGAGTTGTTAGGTCTCCTTCGGAAGCGCTAGGGCAGCTGTTAGCAAATCCTATCTCTCCTGGCTGAGCCCATGCTCGCCCACCTGTCCTAGTGAAACTGGAAAGGCCTCCGGGCACCATTAAGCCCTCAATCATAAAAAAAAACTTTTATTTACAAACGCCCAGCCACGGGCCGCGTCTAGTGCTATGAAGGTGCGTTCACAATGTGAATGATGTCCGCCCAATAATTCAATAAAGAGTTATCCTATTGTAGACTTTATTATGTCTTTCAATTAGCATTATTTTGTTTATGAATTCACAATGATAAGCTTATAAAAGTCAAACTAAATTATTATTGAACTAGCGACCTGCCCTCGCTTCGCTTCGGAAACTGTAATTTATTATTGATTTCTCCACCATTTAATGGATGTTATTATACATATAAACCTTCCTCTTCAATCACTCTATCTATTAAAAAAAACCGCATCAAAATCCGTTGCGTAGTTTCAAAGATTTAAGAATACATAGGGACAAATATAGGAACAGAGAAAGCGACTTTGTTTTATACTATGTAGTGATTACAATCAATTATCACTACGATTTCCGCTAGTTTGCGTCCTAATTAGCCAGATCGACACGAAAAAACTTGGGACGATGAGGTTCACATGACTGTGGAGAAAGCTAGTTAATTCTGGATCCCGGATCTGACTCAATTATAAGACAATAGCGTAAACATTTTGAATTGCAATCATGATTAAAAACATCCGATTCATAAAACAATCATAATTGTTGTCAGCTCTAAAAAGAATCTTTTGAGTAATGGAAAAGCGGAGCTTCTGAAAATCAATGACACATCGACACTGACGTGGCGAGCGTGCGCACACTTGCGACTCACATATCGTATATGTCGTGGTTAACGACTTTTAGTAATATTAAGACGTTGTTTTGACTATTATTTTAAATGATGAAATGTTGTTTTGATAAATATCACAAAATGTAGGGTAGACTCCGTAACGCCACAGTATAAAATGGCGGTACGTGGACAGAGTCGTGGCATTCCGTGTCAGACAGTCATTCAGTCCGTATCAGACGGTCCGTCCGTCTCAGTCAGTGAGTCTCTGGCAGGCAATCAGTCTGTCGGTATGTGGAACGAAACTGTCGGTTTACTCTGTCATTGTGAAAGTTGTGTGTGTTGAGTTTCAATAATTATTATTCAAAAGGTTTTATTGACTTTTTATAAACTGAGTTGAACCAAATACGAGTGATGACGGAAACTACCGCTTAGCCATCCCTGGCTTTGCCGCGACATATATATCTTTGTCTTTTAAAACTGCTTTCAGATTACGCTAGAATAAAATAGTATATAGCTCATAGCACAACAATATCGCACACCATACATTCTTCTGGACACGTTCACACTGTACTGTACTCTATATTATTGGCTAAGTATAGGCAGCTATTAAAAGAACAAGATTACCAATTAAAAGATGCACTCGAATAAAAAAACCTACACAAGCACACCTCGTAAGGAATCCCTGAGAAAACCAACGTACGAACACAGAACAAAACCTCTAGTAAAAAAAAATGTGTGCGTGTACTAGTGTACACACGTAAGAAGTGAAACTTGTTTATGGCCTTATTTTTCGAAAAATGATCTACATGCAACTTTCTAGAAATTGGTTAAATAAAGTTAAATTAGATAAAGTTTAAACAAAAGGATTTTATTATCATAGACATGAATACAAAAAAGTTAAATTAGATAAAGTTTAAACAAAAGGATTTTATTATCATAGACATGAATACAAAACAGATGGCGCGTAACGGAAAAAAGTGACGCGTAACCGAAAAATGTGACGGTAAATTTTTTTCCAACGCCGATAAGGAAGTTTCACTTCAAAAAAATGTGTGCGTGTACTAGTGTACACACGTAAGAAGTGAAACTTGTTTATGGCCTTATTTTTCGAAAAATGATCTACATGCAACTTTCTAGAAATTGGTTAAATAAAGTTAAATTAGATAAAGTTTAAACAAAAGGATTTTATTATCATAGACATGAATACAAAAAAGTTAAATTAGATAAAGTTTAAACAAAAGGATTTTATTATCATAGACATGAATACAAAACAGATGGCGCGTAACGGAAAAAAGTGACGCGTAACCGAAAAATGTGACGGTAAATTTTTTTCCAACGCCGATAAGGAAGTTTCACTTCAATTATTTTTACATATATACAACATAGCATTACTAATAATAATAATGGTTGGTTCGAATTAAGTCTCAGTTGAATGAAATATTTGAAATGCTCTTCAATTGATAATTATTTTTAATCTTCTTCTTCTTCTTCTTAGTCGCATACTTCATTGCTGAAGGTCGTGTCCCTGAAAGCCCTTCGTGGCTCTTTGTACCATCAGCTTCCATTTCTTTCGATTTTCGGCTTCTCTCAGGGCGGTCGCAACAGAGGGTCCAGTGAGCGCAGTTATCTGATCTGACCAACGGCTTGGCGGCCGGCCGGCGGGTCTTTTCCCTTCTACATTGCACAGTCAATCTTTCAAGGTTGTCTGATGGCCGCCGAGCATGGTGACCAAAGTAACCAAGAACCTTCTGGTAGCAAATCGTTGACAGTCTCGTTTCTATGCGAAGTTGCTCGAGGACAGATTTGTTTGTTCTCTTGGCGGTCCACGGTATGCGGAGCATTCTCCGCCAACAATACAAACGCAGTGTGGGACGGCCACCTACCAGATGGACCGACGACCTGGTGAGAAATGCTGGGTCACGTTGGATGCAGGTGGCAACGGACCGGCCGCACTGGACATCAGTTGGAGAGGCCTATGTTCAGCAGTGGACAGCAGACAGGCTGAGATGATGATGATGATGATGAATACATCACGAAGGTTTCTACTTTTTTCCGTTCTGTTGTTCGAATTTAATAATTTTTTTTTAATTTTTTTTTAATTTTTAATAAATGTATCTTTTTTATTTGATTGGTTTTATAAATTTTAAGTATGTTTCAATGATACACATATGGACTTGTTGTTGTTGTCTGAAATAAAATAATACATTCAAATCATTCATTATTGAACAGTACGTGTGCGCGCCCCCAATCTCACATGTGCTCTCTACAATGAACACGAGCAGTGAGTGAGTATGATTGATTGCAAGCGGACAGCGTGTCGATGGAGCAGCCATTAATGTGTGAGTACATCGGTATACTAGCGAAATGGCGGATAATAAATTGTTTTTCACTAACGGGGGATGGTTTGTAAGGAGATTAAGAGCGGCTTCATGTTTGTATGAAAATTGGGGGACTGAACTGTGTGATGCGAATCGAATTTGGAATCAATTAAGAAATAAACTTGTGGTAATTTAATGAGGGGTCAGAGAATAATAGATGATTTTTTTTTTGTCTAGATGAGGAGAAACTTGTTGTTCAGGGTAGGGTCAATGGTAAGAGATCTCGTGGACGAATCCCCATGCGCTGGACTGATCAGGTGAAAGACCTTACTGAAACCCCACTTAACGAGTGCGTGCGCTGAGCCTCGGTTCGCAAACTATGGAAAACATCTGTCAATGCTTTAATAAGCAAGAATTCCAATCGACCACGACTTCTCCGCCAAGAGCAACCGATTATGGATGAGGAGATGGCCTCGGGAAAAACTTGATGTTGCGATCTACCAGCTACCATAGAAATCCACCTTAAGACTTGAGTTTAAAGTCTTCATTTCATAATACAACGCCTTTCCCAGACTTCATAACACATGATTGCTTCGCAGCCGTAATGGGGCAGATAATGATAGCCACCCTTGGGGACTAAAAATACGATTTACTACTATTAGAAATAGTCGTGTGCGTTGACAAATTTAATGTAAACGCATTGGTAAAAGACCCACTTTGTCTAATAAATATGATATATAAATCTGAGCTACTCTGAACCAATTAATTTGGAAAAAAATCACCCGAACATTTCCAGAAGAAACAGTACAGAAAACAGAGTCAAAAGAACCCCTCAACGTTCTCTCTTTTCACGTCAAAAGAATAGTAATCGACCTGCCAACAAATCAGGCTATGAATGTCGTGCCTTAACAAACTAAACAGGAATCCTGTTCACGCTTACAACTAAGGCACGTAATCCCGAATCGATATCACTATATACCAAACGAGATCGAGTTTGGTGCGAATCGTGACATTTAGGAGAACCCGTGACTCCATTTACTCGATACAAAAGGAGTGTGAGATCAAAGGAAGTTTGTTAAGGGCGTTACCAAGGGATCCGCGGCCGCACGTGAAAATCCCTCGATTTTGTCAAATGTCAAATTATTCAAAATTGAGATATTCGTTATTGAACGCACGTCTAATAAAACTAGAGATCCCGCAGTAGTCGAAATTCGACTATAACTAATTGGAATTGTAAGTTTGTACACTATTATGATTGTATTTTATACTTCTATAATCACAAATTTCGCCAAGACTACACTATAGAAAATATTAACAAAGGCAAACAATATTTAATCTATTCTCAATTTGACAACAGACGTCAAGAACAAAAGTTTGACAATAAATAGTATGCTTGCGTGTGTGCGTCAAATACATGGTATGTAGTGTGTGTAATGTTTTCTTTATTGATTTAATGTATCTTTTATGCATTATTTTAAAAAAATATTAGCAATGTGCACTTCTTCTCTATATTCTCTATAAGTGTGGAAAATTTCATACTCCTCCGTCCGCGCAATTTTCGTAAAAAGGGATACAAAATTTTTGCTTCACGTATTAATATATAGATAAAACCTGTTTTTAATCTGTCAATTTATCTACTTCACGTGACTATCTTACGCATGATTTAGTGTTTCAAAATATCCGTATTACCTCGTCAGTTGTATCATTCATTATTTTCCAACAACGTTTACCTACCCGCAGAAGAAGTACGCAAGCGTCTATACTATTTTATTAGATAAAGTAAATTGTCAAAATGTAATTAAAAAATTAATTAGACATTCAAATTGTAGTCGATATTAAACATGACAGTCTTAATGGAAATGAAAAAGGCGATTCCACATTCTAAACAAATAAAAATTTAATTTTACTAACTTGATTATAATATTTATGTATACCAAATAGTCTACTGTATAAGTCAGTTTAGATATCCTTTGGATTTTAACCAACAAAGCTAAACTAAAAATATCTGAGCAAATAGCGGTTGCTCGAAAAGTCCTTGTTCGCACAGTGGTCCCCGTAACAATTAATGTTTCATGGAGGATATTTTTGGAGAATTTTTATTATGGAGGATTTTTTATAACCCGGAGGCTTTTCCAGTTTAACCAGGATAGGCGGGCGAGCATGGACTCAGCTAGGATGAGTGGGATTTGCTAACAGCTGTCCGAGCGTCTCCGAAGGGGACCTAATAGCTCAAGGGCAAAGATCCCCATAAATCACTTCGAATGTTATTCTCTCCGAACTAAACCCTCAGACACAGCCCACTGAGTTTCTCGCCGGATCTTCACAGTGGGTCGCGTTTCCGATCCGATGGTAGATTCTGCGAAGCACGGCTCTTGCTAGGGTTCGTGTTAGCAACGTCGTCAGGTTTGAGCCCCGTGAGCTCATCTACTAGTTAAGGCTACGCTGATATAGCCTCTCAAGGCTCTCAGCTTAGGTAGGGAAAAAAAAACCGAATTAAAACTAACAATACAGAACCATCCCAATAAAGAACACAAGAAGCTTAAAAACATTACGTTCCTTTGTCGGCATCGACCTGTTTTCGAGATGCTAAATGTGCCAAATTGTTTGCCAAGCGTTTGTTGCGCTCGTTCAAGAGAGGTCCCACGTTAATAACCCCCTTCAGTATTAAATTCTTTTCAATTTTATAAATTCAAATTACTACAACGTGAACCTATTCACCTTTGCTTAAAAAAAAAAAGGGTGCGTGTACGCGCGTAAGAAGTTATACTTTATTTTTATTAAATTTATTTCTTTTTTTTTTTATTTAAATTTTAATCAATTTGAAAAAAAATCGATTAAACAAAATCCTCAAACACGCATATTGGACATCCCTTTTCTTGACATCGTATAAATTCGGTAATTCTCGGTACGATTCGGAAAGTTCACCTGCGACTATATTCAGACTCCCCAAGTTACGTCGTATTGTTATGAGCGATTTAGTGGGCAACTTCATTCTATTAATTTTGTGTCACGGTGCGCGCGCATCGTAAAATTTCACTGACTCTATCCCGTCTCCTCAGGATACCGCTGAAGCCATAGACATCGTAACGTCACACATCACCTCGACATTAGATAGGTCATCGAAGCAAGTTGTAGCGGAGGACTTCCTTCACCGCTTCAAATTGCCCGACGATATTAGGGAACTCCTTAGAGCTAAGAACGCCTCGATCCGTGCGTACGATAGGTATCCTACCGCGGAAAATCGTATTCGAATGCGTGCCCTACAACGCGACGTAAAGTCTCGCATCACCAAAGTCCGAGATGCCAGATGGTCTGATTTCTTAGAAGGACTCGCGCCCTCTCAAAGGTCTTACTACCGCTTAGCTCGTACTCTCAAATCGGATACGGTAGTAACTATGCCCCCCCTCGTAGGCCCCTCAGGCCGACTCGCGGCGTTCGATGATGACGAAAAAGCAGAGCTGCTGGCCGATACATTGCAAACCCAGTGCACGCCCAGCACTCAATCCGTGGACCCTGTTCATGTAGAATTAGTAGACAGTGAGGTAGAACGCAGAGCCTCCTTGCCACCCTCTGATGCGTTACCACCCGTCACCCCGATGGAAGTTAAAGACTTGATCAAAGACCTACGTCCTCGCAAGGCTCCCGGTTCCGACGGTATATCCAACCGCGTTATTAAACTTCTACCCGTCCAACTCATCGTGATGTTGGCATCTATTTTCAATGCCGCTATGGCGAACTGTATCTTTCCCGCGGTGTGGAAAGAAGCGGACGTTATCGGCATACATAAACCCGGTAAACCAAAAAATCATCCGACGAGCTACCGCCCGATTAGCCTCCTCATGTCTCTAGGCAAACTGTATGAGCGTCTGCTCTACAAACGCCTCAGAGACTTCGTCTCATCCAAGGGCATTCTTATCGATGAACAATTCGGATTCCGTACAAATCACTCATGCGTTCAACAGGTGCACCGCCTCACGGAGCACATTCTTGTGGGGCTTAATCGACCAAAACCGTTATACACGGGAGCTCTCTTCTTCGACGTCGCAAAAGCGTTCGACAAAGTCTGGCACAATGGTTTGATTTTCAAACTATTCAACATGGGCGTGCCGGATAGTCTCGTGCTCATCATACGGGACTTCTTGTCGAACCGCTCTTTTCGATATCGAGTCGAGGGAACCCGCTCCTCCCCACGACCTCTCACAGCTGGAGTCCCGCAAGGCTCTGTCCTCTCGCCCCTCCTATTTAGCTTATTCGTCAACGATATTCCCCGGTCACCGCTGACCCATTTAGCTTTATTCGCCGACGACACGACTGTTTACTATTCTAGTAGAAATAAGTCCCTAATCGCGAAGAAGCTTCAGAGCGCAGCCCTAGCCCTAGGACAGTGGTTCCGAAAATGGCGCATAGACATCAACCCAGCGAAAAGTACTGCGGTGCTATTTCAGAGGGGAAGCTCCACACGGATTTCCTCCCGGATTAGGAGGAGGAATCTCACACCCCCGATTACTCTCTTTAGACAACCCATACCCTGGGCCAGGAAGGTCAAGTACCTGGGCGTTACCCTGGATGCATCGATGACATTCCGCCCGCATATAAAATCAGTCCGTGACCGTGCCGCGTTTATTCTCGGTAGACTCTACCCCATGATCTGTAAGCGGAGTAAAATGTCCCTTCGGAACAAGGTGACACTTTACAAAACTTGCATAAGGCCCGTCATGACTTACGCGAGTGTGGTGTTCGCTCACGCGGCCCGCACACACATAGACACCCTCCAATCCCTACAATCCCGCTTTTGCAGGTTAGCTGTCGGGGCTCCGTGGTTCGTGAGGAACGTTGACCTACACGACGACCTGGGCCTCGAATCAATTCGGAAATACATGAAGTCAGCGTCGGAACGATACTTCGATAAGGCTATGCGTCATGATAATCGCCTTATCGTTGCCGCCGCTGACTACTCCCCGAATCCTGATCATGCAGGAGCCAGTCACCGTCGACGCCCTAGACACGTCCTTACGGATCCATCAGATCCAATAACCTTTGCATTAGATGCCTTCAGCTCTAATACTAGGGGCAGGCTTAGGGACCCCGGTAACCGTACTCGTCGAACTCGACAAAGAGGTCGACGTGCAACCTAACCCATGCATCAGCCCGCTGAGTTTCTCGCCGGATCTTCTCAGCGGGTCGCGATTCCGATCCGGGAGTAGATTCATTCGCGAAACAATTGCTCTTGAGTTGTTAGGTCTCCTTCGGAGGCGCTCGGGCAGTTTTAGCAAATCCCACCCCTCTTGGCTGAGCCTTTGCTCGCCCACCTGTCCTGGTGAAACTGGAAAGGCCTTCGGGCCACCAGTAAACTTTCAATCATAAAAAAAAAAAAAAAAAAAAAAAAAAAAAATTTCACTCTCATTAATTTTTCATAACGCTAGGCGCGTAAGAAGTATAACTTCAACAATATTTTGACTTCGTGAATCGTTCATCCTTACTTATTTTGGAAGTCGTCGTGGCCTAAAGGATAAGACCCTAAGGAATCCTAAAGGATCGAATGTGAAAACTCGCAAAATTGTAACATGCGTAATTTCTGGTGGTAGGACTTCTTGTGAGTCCGCGCGGGTAGGTACAGCCACCCTGCTTATTTCTGCCGTGAAGCAGTAATGCATTTCGGTTTGAAAAGGTGGGGTAGCCGTTTCAACTAGACTGAGATCTTAGAATTCATATCTCAAGGTGTGTGGCGCATTTACGTTGTAGATGTCTATGAGCTCCAGTAACCACTTAACACCAGGTGGACTGTGAGCTCGTCCAACCATCTAAGCAATGAATTAAAAAAAACATGTATAGTGATTTAATATTACACCTAAACTGTATAATGTCTATTTATTATACGTATGTATTTTCTTTAATAGTTTATTGTGATTTGTATACAGCAACATACCTACTGTATCTTTATCTTTTTCAGAATTTCTCTAAATAAAACGGAATTTAAAGGTTAAAGCCGTCTGGTATAAAACTATATCTGCTTGTTGACGGTTTTTTTAATGTAAATTGTGTTTTGGTATGCAATAAAGTATATTCTCTCTCATCTCGTATCATTCCGTTTCGTTCAATTTCATCCAATTGGATAACAATTCCAAATAAATTGTTAGTTTTTTTTTAAACTCGAACCTGGCTACAATACCATCGCAAATATCTAATGGCCATATTGAAAAAGGCAGAGGGTATTCTAGATTTTCAATTAATTATAAAGTACATTATTTTGTGTCTTACAACATTTTAAACCTAAACGTCAACTTTAAGACTTATGAGATAGTAGAACAGTGTGCTTAGTGAGAGCTTTTTTAACGTTCTCGATCGCGTAAAAGTTAACTCTATTTTTTTTGAAGTAGGAACGTTTGCCTACGTTTTCCGCTAGGGGCGCTGTTCCAACTGTATACAAATTAGAGTTGACTTTTACGCTAGAGAGAACCTTAAAAATAAATGATAGTTTAAAAACCTAACAAAATACGCTTTTATAGAAAATCTAACTAAAAAATAAAAATTAATTTTTAATAAATTTGAATTAAAAACGGTGTAAGAAAAAATTATTTTATTGTAAAAAAGCGTCGGGTGCTTTTCAGGTATCATCAAAATAACCCTTCTACTCATATCTGTTCATAAAATATTTATAGCTACTGATACCATGCACCTCCCGCTTTTTTTACAATAAAATCATTTTTTCTTACACTATTTTTAATTCAAGTTTATTAAAATTTATTTTCTATTTTTTAGTTAGATTTTCTATAAAAGCGTATTTCGTTAGTTTTTTTAAACCATTATTTATTTTCCATTTTTTGGTTGAATTACAATTTTTTCATTTTTTTTAATTTTTTTTTAAAGTATTGAATTGCCATCGGTCCTTAATAAGTATACCAAATTTCGAGTTAATCCGACGTTTTGAAGGGGGTCAAAATCATGTTCAAAGATTCCGTTACATACTAACATACATACGTCTGAAGCTAATAAAAGCGTATTATAAACTCGCACTGAGCACACAGATCTCTGTACGACATGATTGTGTTATGAGGTTTTACACGAAGCCGACATAACGTTTCGCCCACAAATACTGGCCTAAGACCTACGTCCTGTCATAACCACCTCTTCCAGCCCAAGCAAACCTGACTTATTTATGACTAACACAAAATAAATACGACCCAGCGGAGTGAACTCGCAAAGATTTCTCTGTCTATTCTTTGTTTTAATTCGTTTTCATTTTATATCCATTCTACTACACTAATTGGGTCTGAAGTATTGATGCATGATTAATTGTTTTTAATTATCAACTAAATATAAAAACAAAAATAAAAAAAACAGATGTGTAATCTATAGTAATATATAAATCTACAGTGGTTTTTCGGATGTTCCGTTATAACTACTGAACCATGCATCCGATTGACTTGAAACTTGGTATCCATGTAGAAAATACATGTATTTAATGGATAGGCTAATATTTATATGAGCGTTGGACTCCCTAACAATAATGACGATAAATAATAATGTTAATTTTAAATGCGCAGCGAAGCGGGCGAGTACGGCTAGTGTTTTATATTTATTTCGGTAAACATAAAAACGAACCGAAAAATATGTCATGAAATACATTTATTTGATCCTACGGCCTACGTCACGGAATACAAAGGACGTTTGTCACAAAGCGAATCTTTTTTTCTTCTTCTATAAACGCTCGTATTTACAGCTTTGAAGAGGGTTGAGCTCTTTAATTTCGTTTCGTGAACAGTTTTTTTTTACGAACACTTGCACGCGACTTCACCCGCTCAAACATTCTCACGGACCCTTCAAACTACCTCTGTTTATTTGCAATACCAGACCGATTTCATGACTACACCTGGGATCTAAAGCAAATGACAGCTTTTTTTTTCCTACCTAAGCTGATAATTTTGAGAGGCTATTTCAGCGTAACCTTAACTAGTAGGTGAGCTCACGGGGCTCAAACCGGAAGTGTTGCTAACATTGGCTCAAGCAAGAGCAGTGCTTCGCAGAATCTACTACCGGATCAGAAACGCGACCCACTGAGAAGATCCGGCGAGAAACTCAGTTGGCTGTGTCTATGGATTAATTCGCCAATCGAGCCCTTCGTCCTAAGCGACGGGTTCGACGAGGACAGTGACCGGTGCTTGTGGTACCTAAAAGCACCGTTAATGGACCGGGAGGATCCGTAATGACGTGTTTTGGACGACGTCGACTATTTAACATTCGGTCTACAGGATCGGGTATGTAATAACAATTATTAACACGGTAACATTAACAGTGGCTTCAAGTCACAGATTCCGTAAACATGTTGTAGTATATTCTTATTCAGCCCTGGTAACACTAAAATTATTTTGTAATGAATTTAGCACGTTATATGTCAACCGGCTGACGCGGGAGGCTGAGCGCAGTTCTTGACCCCCGAGCTTTGTACGCATTCATTGCGGGTCCGCCAACCATGAATTTGTAGCGTGCAACATTGACACATCTAAGTCGTACTTGGGCATCATCGGGTGGAATCTGAATTCTCGAATACGCAGGTGTCACTAGATGTTAATCAACAAGAATCAATCCGATTTAGCGTTTAACTTAAAATCTTCGGATTAAAATATAACTACTATCTCCTAGTGCCTAGCTTTCTTTCTCAGTTTCTTGTTAATATTACGGTAAACTACCAAAACATTATGAGTGTTTATAAAATATAGCGATTGACTTATTTATATCTGAGTGCAAATTTCCCGTTAGTGTGAGAGTAAATTCCAAGACAAATTCATTAAAAAAACGCATTTAAAGTTAGCGTAATAGTGATTTACGTTGGACTTGGTATACCAATGTATTGTATTTTGGGCTAAGCAAGCTTGTTCGCCTAATTAGACGAAATTAGTCAATTAGTGGGCAAAGCATCAAGTTTGATGACATGTTCATGATACACCTAGCATTTCGTGGTTACCGAGACACATAGATAATATAACATGCCGCTACCCACCTTAAGACATGAGGTTAAAGTCTTAATTGCATTGAGTAACAATCCGATGCATTCGTACCGAGCGATTCGACTCGACAGGTACTTAGTCCGAGTTTTTTAACGTTCTCGATAGCGTAAAAGTTAACTATGCTATGCGATTGGAACAGCGCCCCTAGCGGCAAACGTAGGCAAACTTTTCAACTCCATACAAAGGAGACGGAAAATCGTGGGCCAAAAATGTAATAACTTGGAATGTAGTCTAAAAAATTTGTCATATTTTTTTATATAAGAATATAAAAAATCACCTCAATCCTCTTTCTGGGACCGGAGAAAAATGAGAAAGTTAGTTTTTGTCGGTATAACGATGTGATCGATTTAATTAATCGATTATAGGATTAAAAAGAAAAACATTGCACTAGGTAATTAATGCAAAGTAATTAAATGAGCGATTTATACTTGTTGTATGCAAGTGCGGTATGCGCCGGATTTAATTGCGATTATATACATAAATGAAGAAAAAGTCTATTATTACTTAGTAAAGTAATATGATTATCGATTTCAAATCGATTAAAATCGATTGTATTTTTGATGACAGCTTTGACAGTAAGCTGACATGACGTTTGTTCATAGATTATACAATTATTTTTTGGCGCTTGTTGGTTTTTTCTGTTCTACTCGTTTTGTATCTACGACGCATTTTGAGTGTGTATCTATCGGGCTG
Source organism: Bombyx mori (assembly GCF_030269925.1). Classification (NCBI taxonomy): domain Eukaryota; kingdom Metazoa; phylum Arthropoda; class Insecta; order Lepidoptera; family Bombycidae; genus Bombyx; species Bombyx mori. The sequence goes on along the minus strand of NC_085131.1, from coordinate 11,942,768 downwards.
TTTTTATATTTTCAACAATCACTGCTTTATTATTACGGATTCCAACTCTGCCAGCCTTGTACGACAATTGCTTCTACACTGGACACCGAAGATCGCTCACACGTTTGACTTGAAATTGTTGCATTGGACATTGCTGTTGAAATTATGGATCGCTGCGTGAATTGTGGGATAGCAATTCCATATTCCATACCTGATATATATCATTGATATTCATTCATAATATGACATTTAAAAGATTATCCAATGGATATAATAAACATTTACTTATGCTTAAATAAGTTATTATTCAGCTCTTTTTAAAGAGATTGTAACATAACCTAACTTTTACTAAATCTTTATTAACTCGGCTTTCAAATTGAGAAAACTTTTATAATTTTCAGCAAGGTACTGATAAATCTGAATCTATTAATTCATATTAGTTTCATCATGTTACATTCGGGCCCAAAAATGTATGTAATCGTGTCAGTCTCCTTTGAGTTAATTTTTACGGTGTCGAGAACGTTAAAAAACTCGCACTAAGCACACAGTTATTCTAATAAAATACGTACTTAACAAATGTTCACGAATGACCTCCACGGTGAAGGAATAACATCGTGTAATAAATATGAAATCCCCAGAAAATATAATTTACTGGTGGTAGGGCTTCTTTACTGCTGTCAGTCCGTACGGGTAGGTACCACCACCCCGCCTATTTCTGCCATGAAGCAGTAATGCGTTTCAGTTTGAAGGGTGGGGCAGCCGTTGTAACTGTGAGGTTTATGGTTATGGTAATGTTTTATTGACCGCTCAGATGAGGTTTATAGAGAACAACACGCAACAAACAACCAACACACACGCCTCCTCCTCCTTCATCTCCCAATAAACCTCACATAACTATACTGAGACCTTAGAACTGATATCTCAAGGTGGGTGGCGGCGTTTACGTTGTGGATTCACATGGACTCCAGTAACCACTTAAAACCAGGTGGGCTGTGAGCTCGTCCACCTATCTATGCAATAAAAAAAAATTGCTTAATTACCGACTCACATGACCACATGTGAGTCGGCACGGGTTAGTACCACCACCCTGTCTCATGTCTCCGGGTCCAACCGGGTCTATTAGCAGTCGTAACGTTTTGTTGGTTATCAAAAATCCTAATATGAATCCCAGCAACGATCCCGGACTAATATTAACTGTATTAAATCAGTTCTCAGTCGATAAAATCTATAACACGAAGTTTTAACATTGACGATTGCAGAACCGTTAGGTCTTTAGATAATCAATTTTGTTAAACCAAATTGCCCCTTGTTACTTTAAACGAAGGGTCACTTGTTATTGTGTGATAAAGTATAGTACATACAGCGTTACGGTTCTGTTTGATAATTTCGGTCAAAGTTTTCGCTGTACGTGGCAGTGAAAGTCGGTGCTTCGGCAATTAGTAAGATCCGAATTTGCAATTCAAACCGATCTAAAAGATTGCTTTTAGATCGTACTCGAATTGACGTTCAAGCGTTTTAATATTGTTACGAGTTCTATAAAAGTTACAAAAATCTTTAAAATGTTTCATGATTTTACAGGAACTAGAGGTCCCGCAGTAGTCGAAATTCGACTATAATTGATTGGAATTGTAAGTTTGTACACTATTATGATTGTATTTTATACTTCTATAATCACAAATTTCGCCAAGGCTGCACTATAAAAAAATATTAATACAGACAAACAATATTTAATCTATTCTCAATTTGACCACAGACGTCAAGAACAAAAGTTTAACAATAAATAGTATGCATGCGTGTGTGCGTCAAATACATGGTATGTAGTGTGTGTAATGTTTTTTTTATTGATTTAATGTATCTTTTATGCATTATTTTTAAAAAATATTAGCATTATGCACTTCTTGTCTATATTCTCTATAAGTATGGAAAATTTCATACTCCTCTGTCCGCGCAATTTTCGTAAAAAGGGATACAAAGTTTTTGACACAACACACATGTATAAACTCTTTGTTTATTGTCAAACTTTTGTTATTGTCTTAAGTCTGTGGTAAAATTGAGAATAGATGCATATTGTTTGTCTTTATTAATATTTGTCTAAAGTGTCTTGGCGATGATTATAGAAATATAATAGTCTTTGACAAGAAAATCATATCATAATAGTGTACAAACTTACAATTTTAATTAATTATAGTCGAATGTCTACTGTGCGACCACTAGTAATAATTAAAATGTCAATCTAATTTAATTTTCAACGAATAAATACATAACGCACAATTTCCACAAAAAGTACGAACTTGGTCTAATACCGAAAAAAATTATACTAAGAGCTTATTCTCGTAAAGTTTAATGACCTTATTCACACACAATAAACCAAGCGCTTGCTTTAATAAAATAAAACAAAAACACCTTACAACGCACGCATTCTGCGAAATCGACTCAATTACAACACGCGAACCTTCCTACGAAACTCATTACATGGACGTATAAAACGAAGCACTCAACTTCGTGTAGGTACTTTTAAAGCGACTGAAAACGACTCGCACTTGACGTTTATACGCGTTTTTTTTTTTATTCTTGTATAATCTGCGTATTTCTAAAGCCGACACAAAATGGCGCCTAAACGAAATGAAGGCGGTAATAATGAAATTATCTTAGGTTATAAATTTTCTTTTAAATTAATTCGGAAACGTGCTCAATTTATGTTTAAACAGTTTTACACGTTATTACGGATCCTCCCGATCCATTAACGGTGCTTTTGAGGTACCTCAAGCACCGGTCACCGTGGCTCGACGAGTGAATAGACTTAGTCATAGACACAGCCCACTGAGTTTCTCTCCGGATCATCTCAGTGGGTCGCGTTTCCGATCAGTTGGTAGATTCTGCGAAGCACTGGTCTTGCTAGGGTCAGTGTTAGCAACACACCCGGCTTATGCCCCGTGAGCTCACCTACACGTCAAGGAAAAGCTGATATAGCCTCCCAAGGCTATCATCATAGGTAGGAAAAAGAAACTAAGCTAAAAAAAGTTTTTTTCCCTACTTATTCGCTGATAGCCTAAGGAGCTAATCAAGCTACGCTCGTCGGGGAGGTGAGCTCAAAGAAGACACGGCAGAAAGAGCGTCATTCCGTTTGCCTTAACTGTCATAGAGCACGATAATACTGTCAAGACGCGCCAATAGAAGTCTCACGTCACACAACCTTTTCTATCAAGAGACGATTCGCGTACTATCATTAAATCACGATTTAGTAACATTATAACGTAACTTAAAATTTAAGTCTAGGTTTAAAGCTATTCACGTACTAATTCGCTTCGGAACTCGGTTCACATAATGTTAAATTACAATAAACGACTTGAATAGCCACCCGTAAAGCAAGATTAAACGCCAACTTTTTGTGCGGTTTTATTTGGTCGTGTCAATGAAAGCCTTTACAATGTTAATTTAAATTCTATCTCGAAATAGATTCTTCTCGGATTAACAAGAATTCGTTTTCATAAAGATTTTTGTGCAGCATAACACCATTCTTGCTATGATGAATTTATAAAGACTAGTGGTCCCGCAGTAGTCGCAATTCGACTATAATTAATTGGAATTGTAAGTTTGTACACTATTATGATTGTATTTTATACTTCTATAATCAAAAATTTCGCCGAGACTACACTATAAAAAATATTAACAAAGACAAAAAATATTTAATCTATTCTCAATTTGACAACAGACGTCAAGAACAAAAGTTTGACAGTAAATAGTATGCATGCGTGTGTGCGTCAAATACATGGTATATAGTGTGTGTAATGTTTTCTTTATTGATTTAATGTATCTTTTATGCACTATTTTTAAAAAATATTAGCATTGTGCACTTCTTCTCTATATTCTCTATAAGTGTGGAAATTTTCATACTCCTCCGTCCGCGCAATTTTCGTAAAAAGGGATACAAAGTTTTTGCTTCACGTATTATATTTATAAAGATACGCATATTTTTAATATGGCATTTAAAACCGATTGATATTTTTTGATACTGGCAATACACTATATCGTACGCGTGGCTCATTAGTTCATGATCTCGCGGTTAACGAGGCGCTACTAATTGCGAGGCGCACGTCCCGCCTTCCGCAAAAATGGCGGACGCTCGTACACATTTAGGTAATTTAAAATTTATGTTCAAACGCGCGTACTACACGGTGCGCAAGTAATACCTGATAGCATTGCTCGTGTATAAAGAACGTTAGCACACTGTTGGCGCCTGCGACCCAAAATGTTTTCGATTGCTTTCCAAAAACACTATTAAGCAATTAGACATTAGGTTTATTTTTGAGTGCTCTCCTCAAAGACAAATCTTAATCTAATTCAAATAGTAAAGGATGATAAAAAAACGCCTACTAGTGGTGATCAATCCCTTACAAGTAAGCTTTGATAAATCGACTCACAGCATAGTGGAGCCATAAGCAGTATAGCTTTTAACACTCCCTCACTCGTTTGTAACTTCACATAGCGTCTGTTTATTGAGTAATGTCGACAGCTACTTTAATAATTTTTATAAAGGATAATATAATAATAATACCTTAGCGATAACGTTATACAAACTTTCTCATGGCTCCTGTGGGGATAACAACGAAGGGAACATCTTCCAACCAGCAACTGAAATTGTTCGGTAGACCGACGGTACGGATGTTGTCATTCGGAACTTTATTTAAATGCATAGCATATGCAAGCTTATCTTGAAAATATCGTAAGCGAGATTTAGGCATTTGTCAAATATCTAGCGTTATGTGATAGCTACCCGCCACACTCCCACAAACAATTCCCGTATCTATCCGTAGCAATCCCCCCCCCAAATTCTCGTCTCATTCAGGTCGTGATAGCTCTGCTGATCTATACCACCTTCCTGTCTAGCTCCGATATAAAGCTATTACTAGCCCTTTTCGGGATGAAGACTTTCAAACTGTTATTTAAAAAAATTTAGAACATTGCTTTTATTTCTCAAGGTCGACAGAGACGTTCATTTTCAAGTCCTAAGTCTGATAGCCGCTTCACAGGATAGCATCAAGCTCATCCGCGAATCTACGCTAGTATCAACGTTTGGCCTATCGTTGAATGATTTCGAGTAATAATCTGAACCTAGACAATAGAATATAGTGTATTAGCAATCGGAACAACTTCGGCCAATACTACAGTAAGCTACAAGTCTCAAGTCTAACTTTCAGCCCACAGATGACCACTGCTGGACACAGGCCGTCCCAAGCCTCGCCATAAACACTAGCCTGGCGCTAACTGCATCCGGCAGATTCCCTCGACCTTTTCAACATGTCGTCGACCTACCTTGTGAGACGCCTGTCTACCCACGCTACGTCTGTAAACAATAAACTTAATTAAATTACCACCACTATCCTACTTATCTTGCCGGGAAGCAATCATACCTACCGAAGAGTAGAATAGCAGCTACACATATAGCAACATCGGCCAGTCCATTCCATGTACCTAATTCTTATCAAAATTAATTAAAAAAGTTTTATAGCCTATTAAATCAAAGTACAGTCCTTAAAAAAATTAACTTTACGTGACGCACGTGCGTAAAAATGATGGAACTAAGAATAGCAATTTCACGAGAAACCTACCGCCTTATTTAAAAATCTTCGAGTGTCTCACGCACATCTACGAGATATATTAATAATTAATACGTGAAGCAAAAACTGTGTACCACTTTTTACGAAAATTTCGCGGACGGAAGATTAAGTAATTTTACACAATTATACAGAATATAAAGAAGAAGTGCAGAACGCTATTTTTTTAAAATTAATTATACATTGAGGATACATTAAGGATTAAAAATACATTGAATCAATAAATAAAACATTACACACACTAGCATGTATTTAACACAACACACGTATACTCTTTGTTTATTGTTAAACTTTTGTTAATTTTTTAAATCTGTGGTCATATTGGGAATAGATTAATATTGTTCGTCTTTAATATTATTTATCTATAGTGTATTCTTGGCGAAATCTGTGATTATAAAAGTATAATAAGTAGTCTTTGACAATAGAACCGTAATAATGTTCACATTTATAATTTCAATTAATTATTGTCGAATTTCGACTACTGCACTACATTAGTTAGAGATAAATCGGGAATTGGTTTCGCACGTAATATCGAGATATTGAAAACTGTACTCGTAGAGTTTCTGCTCAGACATTGTATCATTACGATTCACGGCTCATTGCGCGTTGTTCAGTGGACCGTGGCCACACTACACCGAGCTGTATGTCACAGTCGTAGGTATCGTGCGAATTTGGACTTTCAAAACTTTACAGAAACATGTTTTTAATCATAATACCTAACAGCGACATACTGTTACGCCGGTAAGAGTAACGCCATCTATCGCCGCATAGCCGAACGAATATCGAAGGATCTAGTAACATCTAGAACGTTCGAGGAGTACAGCACCATATATCGTCAGATTGCGGAAACACACATCGAAGGTACTCGACCTGTGAGGAATCAACGATTCTAGAAATGTATCGACTATAAAAGCGTTGCAGAGATGACACGCAGCGAGTTAGTAATCGGAACTACTCGAAGCGAAACAGCGAACGTATCACCTGAAGCGAAGCGGAAGAAGCGAATTGAGAATTTTAAAGTGTTCTGTGTGTATTCTAAGTGATAAATACAGTTTTATCCCGAACCCCAGCAAGTAACAATACTATAAATACGATTCGGATACAGTTTGCATTTATGACTTCGTATTATAATTGTGATCATATATTAAAGTTTTGTATTACCCGATTACGACATGGTTTTAAAAACTTACCAGAGCCCGTAGTGTTTGCGACATTGCGAAAAGAGCAAGGATTACAAACACCGAGCTGTATGTCACAGTCACAGGTATCGTGCGAATTGGTACTTTCAAAACTTTACAGAAACATATTTTTAATCACAATACCTCAAAGCGACATACTATAAATACGGTTCGGATATCGTTTACATTTATCATTTCGTGTTATAATTATGATCAAATATTCAGGTTTTTTATTACCCGATAACGAGCTGGTTTTAAAAACATCCAGAGCCGAATAGCAGAGCTGCGAGAAAAGTACATCGATTAAAAAAAAATCTGCCAAAATCGAAAACTTCCATTTCATCACCAATCCCTGTAACGTAACACACGCGACCGTTTACCCGGCTCCCTGTCCATTTGTCAGCCATTGTCAATGGGCGATAAAGATGGGTGTAAACTCAGGGACTGAATAGAAAAATCATGAGTTTGTCTTGCACGATTTAACTACGGCAAGGCTCTCTCGGAATGCGTTGAAATAATTTCGATATTGTAAAGTTGAGGCCTGCGACTGGTTTATTTAAGTGATAATATTTCAACAACAACAACAACAACATTGACATCAACTCCACGAAAAGCACAGCGGTGCTCTTCAAAAGGGGTCGCCCTCCGAATACCATTTCGAGCAGCCCAGCCTTCGGTTTGAAGGGTGGGGCAGCCGTTGTAACCATACTGAAACCTTATATCTCAAGGTGGGTGGCGCATTTACATTGTAGATGTCTATGGGCTCCAGTAACCACTTAACACCACTGGGCTGTGAGCTCGTCCACTTATCTAAGCAATAAAAATAAATAAAACTCCCTAATAGGCGAGCTAACACCTCCGCCATTCGCCCCATCACTCTCTTTGGCCAGCCCATACCGTCTACCGCCTCGAAGGTCAAACATCTAGGCGTCACCATCGACAGAGGGATGACATTCCGACCTCACTTAAAAACGGTACGCGACCGTGCCGCTTTTATACTAGGACGCCTCTATCCCATGATTTGGAAGCGAAATAAATTGTCCCTGGAAATAAGGTGACACTCAACAAAACTTGCGTACGCTCCGTCATGACCTATGCAAGTGCAGCGCTCACGCGGCCGGCACTAATTTTAAACCCCTTCAAAACATTCAATCCCGTTATTGCAGGATAGCCGTCGGAGCACCATGGTTCCCACCCCAGGGAAGCGGACGGTTACAGCTATTAGCGGTAGGTAGCGGCTTGGCTCTGTCCCTGGCATTGCTGAAGTCCATGGGCGACGGTAACCACTCACCATCAGGTGGGCCGTATGCTCATCTGCCTACAAGGGCAATAAAAAAAATAAAAAAATATAAAGACTAAATTTCCGATGCTCTGTCTTGTTGTTGCTTTTTGTTAGTGTTTTTTTTTCCTAATTATGTTGATAGCTATAGCCTATGAAGAAGCTATTTAGGCGAGCTCTCGGGGCTTAAACTGGAGGTGTTGCTAACACTGGCCCTAGCAAGAGCAGTGCTTCGCAGAATCTACCATCGGAAACGCGACCCACTGAGAAGATCCGGCGAGAAATATAATGGGCTAGATAGTCTAACGAAGAAATCTTAGTGCAATCAAGGGATGACCTACAAAAAAATTATCATTGTTATTGGCGATAATACTCAATTAACTAACGACAATATGGAATCGAACCCGTTCGAATTACACGCACAAGATTCTTTCCAATACATCCGGCATTAGTATTCGAAAACGTTTGTTCTATTTATATTCGTATCGTGTTCTCGACAATAGCTCGAGGCCCGAAACTGAATTTGTACCACGATTTGTGAGATGAATCGATTAAGGGATATTAGGATGCTGTTACAGAACGTAATGTGTACGTTCGGTGCATAATTGAAATGGCATTCGAACAAAAATACCGGTTTCTCATTTTTATTTGTAACTAGCTGACCCGGCAGACTTCGTAGTGCCTAAAGAATGGAAAGCAGTCGACGTCGCCCAAAACACGTCATCTCGGATCCTCCCGATCCACTGACGGTGTTTCTAGGTACTTCAAGCACCAGTCACCGTTCTCGTCGAACCCGTCGCTTGCGACGAAGGGCTCGACGAGTAAATTAACTCTCAGACACAGCCCACTGAGTCTCTCGCCGGATCTTCTCAGTGGGTCGCGTTTCCGATCCGGTGGTAGATTCTGCGAAGCAAGACTCTTGCTAGGGTTCGTGTTAGCATCGTCGTCAGGTTTGAGCCCCGTGAGCTCACCTACTAGTTACGATTACGCTGGAATAGCCCCTCTAGACTACCAGCTTAGGTAGGAAAAAAAAAAACGTAATGCCCCAGTCAAGAAATAAAAGACCTAAGCTTTTGTATAAAATAAACTTAAAACAAACAAAGGGAATCCGTCCGACAGGGGACACATCAAAGGAATAACAAAATTGTTATTTTTATTTAATTTCGAGCATTTTCATATTTATATACCTTTTAAACCTTCTCTGGACTTCCACAAATAACTCAAGATCAAAATTAGCCAAATCGGTCCAGCCGCTCTCGAGTTTTAGCGAGACTAACGAACAGCAATTCATTTTATATATAAGTATATAGACTAGTTTAATCTCACCGCGCTCTGTGCCTAACGTTAATTGTATGAAATTGTATGAAGCCATTAGTCCGTTAATGAAACAATCACATGGTTATTCATAAAAGTGCCAATGACAATGTTAAGTTGCAAATTAATCGCATACCCGCAAGTGTGAACGAATAGTTCACGAAAACTCAACGAGACATAATATTTCGTAGATGTAATATAACCCTAATCAAACCCAGCTCGTTCTGCTGACCGATCATTAATTTGACCTTGATCCGATCGCAACCAGACTTCCCAGGATCACCAGCTAGGCCATTCTGAAAAAATTCTGAGTATCATGCCGTTTGGGAGTCTATAGGTAACAATAAAACATATATACTAACATCCACATTTATATATAATACATATATACTGACTTCCACGATCTACTTTATCACGTCCTCTTTGCAGCAGTATCATGCTCACTTTCTTCTCATCATTCCTGGCTCAAACAGTCCTGATTTAGCATGAAAGTTTGGAATAAAAGCTTAAAGGATAAATCAGACAGCAGTACATGTTGTCCATTACCCCTTGATGGGAAAAGGCAAGAAGGAAACTTTTTGTCTAATGTACAACTGCTGTCCCGTATCTCAGGGCGAAACGTCCGTTAAAGAGAAGACCATGTACTTTATAGACTCTTTAACCTGTTGCTATTGTCTGGCGGTGGTATTCAATTTGTGAAGCAATCCAAATAAACACTAATTACTTTTTATTGCCCTTGTAGGCAGACGAGCGAGACGGCCCACCAGATGGTGAGTGGTTACAGTCGCCCATGGACTTCAGCAATGCCAGGGGCAGAGCCAAGCCGCTGCCTCACGTACGGTCATCCCACCCAATTTAGAATACCTTGTGTTCTAGGTACCTTCTTTTTCTTCTTCTCGCTTCGGTTTCCTCAATACGAAGGGTCGTGATCATCTCCTCGCAACAAGATCTTATTCCGGATCATTTCGCACCATTTGCTCTATCTGCCGCCGAGCTTAAAGCATCGCAAACTGTGGGGTCGAGGAGCGGATCTGGTCAGTCCAACCAGAGAGTGAGAAACATATTTATTTATATGCCGGAGAAACCACAATTATTAACCCCATCGTCAGACATCATAAGGGCGAATAGGGTGATCGAGCTAAGAGAAATATTGAGTACACCAGTCACGTTCGTTGTCTTAGAACAATTTATAAATCTTCTCTTGACGTTAGCAAACGAAAACGAATGACAGTTGTTAGGACGGAAGCACCGCTCTTCAAGAAGGCTGGTTGGTAAATGTGATGGCGTCTACGCGCCTTCATCGGCTAAGCTCTGTCGTAGCACGAAGTTAACCGAGTTCCGATACCGCATTCGTGCTGCCATCTCTCGGGAATTGTGCTGCGTTTGGTTTAGCTACCAAACTAATGACCGTCTCCGAACCAAACTAATGACCGTCTCCGACATATTTATGTTTAAATATATAAATAATAAATACCCGGACAAAGAGCAAACACGCCTGTTCAGCACACGAATGTTTGCCCGATGTGGGAATCGAACCCTCGACCCTGGACGCAAAATTCAGCGCCGCTAACTACTACACCACCGAGTCAGTCAAATCATGACTCCTTTGTAATATTATCGAGACGACAATGGAGAGAAACTGGGATTTCAACTCGAACTGCGTGAAAAAAAAGTAACATCCTTTTGTGAGAAAGAACAGCGGTCGTTAGGTGATTCTTATTAATTTGTACTTTTGTCGGAAAGCGACGGACACTGTGATTTAGTTATATGATGGATGTGGCATTCTTGAAAGATTTTATTTTATTTTTAACTAGTTGGCCCGGCAGACTTCGTAGTGACTCAGTTGATAAATAAAAGACCTAAACTTTTGTATAAAATAAACTTAAACAAACAAAAGGAATCCGTCCGACAGGGGACACATCAAACGAAAAACAAAATTGTTATTTTTATTTAATTTCGAGCATTTTCATATTTATCTACCTTTTAAACCTTCTCTGGACTTCCACAAACAATTCAAGACCAAAATTAGCCAAATCCGTCCAGCAGCTCTCGAGTTTTAGCGAGACTAACGAACAGCAATTCATTTTTATATATATAGATATATATTTTTTTTATTTGACTGTGACAGATCCATGTAAATTATAATTTTGTTATTTAAATTGTAATTATAATTATGACATTGTGATAAAATAAAAACCTGTCTACTGTACACACGCGGTAGCATTCAAATCTTCAGAAAGATTCCATCTCATTCTCCCGCAAGCTAGGTCCGACAGATAGATATTTTTGTTTCTTTTAGGTCGCATTTTCACTTCAACGACTTCTAAATCGCAACCGCACTAAACAAGACTTCACTTTAGATGGAAAAACAAAAAATTAAAATATTCTTGCCGCATCCAAACTTTACAACATCAGAGTATTAATACCCCTTTAATTTCGGCGGGAAACACTGGATTAATGGCGACTTCCCCGAGATGTCTTTAATTAAAAACCCTAAACGGGGACCGCGGTTTTTATAGCGACACTTTTTTTTCTTAGTCTTTCAAAGTTATAACTTACTGCGGAACGTGGCCGGTAATAATTAATTCAACACTGAATTAAAAAGAACGATCAACTTTGAATTGACTTAGTAGTCTCTCTTGGGACAATTAAAGTCGAAGCGCGAATGAAATATCGCCTGCTTAGCTTAAAGACGAAGAAATGAATGTTTATTTCTGGTTTTTAGAGTTTAGGAGGTGGCTAGTTAGAAGTCTTGGCTTAGAAAAGTATGTAAACTTCCACGCGAGATCGGAGCTGTAATTTGTAGTGTTTATTAGTCCCACCGTTTTTTTTTTTTAAAACTGCCTCGCCTAATACAATAATATTAAAAAAACAAATACTATTCTTAAGGTGGCCAACCATTTTTTGTTCAAAAAGAGTCACTTTGCAAGTATTTCATAAGTGAAAAAAAAAGAAGAAAAAAGTGGAGTGGTTTTTTTTTTGCTAAATGAGGATGTTTGTCTAATAATGTTGCCACATCCGAACAACTCTCATTTTGCATATTAAATTTGACTGTTAAGACGGCAGATTATGTTTTTACAGAAAGCTGCGACTTCTCACTGCTCCAATAATTAATCATTCCCTAGTGAAAATACTCTTTCAATAGCACCATTAGTGCCTGGACAATAAGGAAATTTCTATTAAAACTTTGAAATTTTCATGTGGGATATGTTCTACTCTAAAATACCAAAAGATTTCGAAAGAAGAAATTATACAAATGAGTACTTTCAGAGTCAAGGATTCGAAAAGAGTACGGTTTGCGAAAAAAGAGTACAAAACTCAGTAAATGAGTATAGTTGGTCACAAGAGCAATCGAACTACTAAAGCCGATATAAATAACAGCGTGTGGCAGAAATAGGCAAGGAGGCAGTACTTGCGAGTTCACACAATACGATAGGATGTATTTGACATCGCTTACTACAATATCATCTTATTCGAACTGCATTCAGACCAACGATCTAGAATATAGACTCTCAATATGATATCTTCTAATTTTTGACTCGAAATATCACCTTACTTAGTTTTGAGACTTCTCAGGGTTCGCTATGAACTCCGATAACCCCTTAATACGGGATACATCTCGCTTGGTCAATTACAATGGTGGAAAAAAAGAACCCTACGATAGACAAGTAGGTCGACAATAAATCATCGCATCACTTACAGTTCACGGACCGGTTTACACATGATCTGTTTATCACATTAATTCACCACTCAGTACATAATAGATAAATTACTAGTTACGATTTTATTTCACTACATAGTATAAAACAAAGTCGCTTTCTCTGTCCCTATATCTGTCCCTATGTATGCTTAAATCTTTAAAACTACGCAACGGATTTTGATGCGGTTTTTTTTTAATAGATAGAGTGATTGAAGAGGAAACTTTATTAACATCCATTTAATAGTGGAGAAATCAATAATAAATTACAGTTTCCGAAGCGAAGCGAGGGCGGGTCGCTAGTTTTTTTATAAAATGATAACGAACCGCCTCCCCGTCTATTTTTTTTACTTTTGTTTTGTTAACCCTTTGACTGACCTGTAGGTCACCGGTGCCCTGCGCGGCGCACTGAAGTAATCACATCAACTTTTGTTACTAAGCGCCTGGATTGCCTCACTCTGCCTTCTTTTGTTTGTTAATGGTGGTACTGGTGGTAGGACCCCTTGTGATTCCGCACAGGTAGCACCTTGCCTATTTCTGCCGTAAAGCAGTTATGCGTTTCGGTTTGAAGGGTGGGGCAGCCGTTGCAACTATATTGAGACCTTAGAACTCATATCTGAACGTGGATGGCGGCATTTACGCTGTAAATGTCTATGGGCTCCGGTAACCAATTAACACCAGGCAGGGCGTGATCTCGTCCACCCACCGCAATAAATAAAAAATGTATGTTTTAGTCTTTATTTTATGTCTCTTAGAAATATGATTCATTCTCAGTTTCTTCGTATTCGTCTTTACTGGTCTACTAGATATTCTGGCGCCTATACATATAATAGTTTATGTACATATGTATTACGAAGGCGACAGAAACTGTCTATACAAGCTGACAGATAAGTTGTTTTTTTAATGCTAATAAAAACTAGAGAAAAGGTATAGAAAAAAGAGTGCGTGTACTTATGTATACGCGCGTAAAAAGTTATACTTAATTTTTATTAAATTTATTTCTTTTTTTTAAAAATGAAATAATTAATAATAGATATTTAACGTTAATAATTTAATAATATTTAGTATGAATTATAATAAATAATAATTTTGTCATTTATATTAACTAAATAATACATACGGATAGTTAACCTCAATTGTATTGGAGCACTTAGGAATTTTGATGAGCACAGTTTTTCACAAATATTTTCTAATATTAATTAGTATTGATTTAAATATTCAATTTAAATCACTTCTGATTATAATTCAGATGCACATATAAAATTCGCACTTGTATAATGAAAACACGTGTTTTAAATGTAGAAACTCAAAGCATGTGGATAAATATTATAAATATAAATACACAGTGAACAGAGGCGGCGTGCGTGCCAACATGCGCCACTAACAGAGGTTCCATTTCTGTTTTGTTGGTAGCATTTTTTCTTTAGTGGGCAACTTCATTTCTGTTAAATTTGTGTCACGGTGGGCGAGCATCGTAAAATTTCACTCTCATCAATTTTTTATAACGCGCATAAAAGTGTATAACTTCAAAAATTGTCAATGGTTTTGGTTGAATTCCAATCATTTTACGAATACAAACACTAAATACATTTATTAACAAAAATCATTTACATTATTCTACAAACAATTGAAAAGACGTGTATGTCTATCTCGTAAATAGACTCACAGAAATCTAAATACACACTGCTACATCTGTCTTTCCTCTGTTGCTTACATTTTGGTTTTGAAGTTATTTTTGCTTTGATTTTGTCAATTGAAGCAAGTAATTATTAAATAACATATAAATTAAAATAATATTACATTATTAGTATGATAATATATTGTTTGTCGACCGATACTTCAATCGGGCAGCAAGGAAGCATAGTCAATCTCAAATATATTAAGTGTATAATCTATGATAGTCAATTAAATATTTAGTATTTAAATCAGCAAGTGCCACGCAGTTTATGGTCACAGCTAATCTGCCGTAGATAGAGTAGAATGTAGAAATAAAACTACATTACCGTATTGTAATGCAATGTAACATTGCAAAAAGATTACAAACCTATAAATTCTTATTTTAAGACAGTTGCATAATATGTATTATAAAATCTGTGACAGTATAAAAATTACCGCCGAAAATGTTACTGTAAAAAATATAAGTACACTAGTTGACCCGGCAGACTTCGTAGTGCCTCAATCGATAAACAAAAGACCTAAACTTTTGTATAACATAAACTTAAAAACAAAAGGTATCCGTCCGATGGGGGACGGTTCAAAGGAAAAACAAAACTGTTATTTTTATTTAATTCCGAGCATTTTCATATTTATCGATTCTGGACTTCTACAAATAATTCAAGACCAAAATTAGCCAAATCGGTCCAATCGTCCTCGAGTTTTAGCGAGACTAACGAACAGCAATTCATTTTTATATATAGAGATTAGACCAAATAGAACAACGTAGTATCGGATAGTCTATCTATCTATCTATCTCTCAGGTTTATGGCGTTTCCATTTAGATTTCGCCAATGTCAAGTGTATTTAATACTCTGCTTTCTATAGCGGGCTTCGTGAACGAGCAAGGTCACAGATATATATTATCAGATAGTCAAGAGCTGTGAATAAATGAACCTGACATTCTTTCTGTCAATAACGAATCCGCGAACAAAACGTACACGTGTCATTATTAATTCATTATGTGTATAAAAGACAAAAGGCATCCAGAACAGAGCGTTAAAGTTTCAGTGCAAATCGATCTCTCTTAAATTTGACATCTGTCCCAAACTAAACAGTGAAATAATTTTACGAGTCATCCATCAATATAAGCGAATGAACCTCAAGATCCGTTGTAAAATATTACGACTATAAATCAAACGGATGACAGCTGATGTTTGAGTTTCATTTTTTTTTTTTAGAATAGAGCCTCGATACAAAACCATGTTTTATGTTAAAACAATTAATTTGTACTTGATTTTTAAATATCCAGATAAAAGAGTTGACCTAATAATGCTTAATTACACATAGCATCGGTGCTTCCTGCTTACAATAGAATCTAACAGTGAAGATTTCACAAGAATTAATTGACACGTCTTATGAAAACTTCAAACGAAACAAATTCAATAGATAAATCCACACAAAACGTCCACGCGTCGAAAACGTAAATGGAAAACCATAAAACATGAAGAATAGTTCGGTTCGCACGCATTATATTGTGTAACGGTTACCACACAGAAATTGGAGGCAAAATGTTTTGCACAGCTAATAAATCAGGCTGTCTGTGTTGCCGTTATAAATACGAAGCGAATGAACGTGCGGGAAAACACCTGGCACTGGCAACATTACCTTGATTGCGAGCGTTCTGGATTTTAAGTTTCTTTAATGAGGTTGTTAATTTTTTTTTTTCGATTATAATCGTGGTACATAGTTTACGCACAAGTAAATTTAAAACTTTTATGTTGCACAATTTTATATTCATAACTTAACCGAATAGCTAGTCACCTTAACTACAGTACACAGTTGAATTCCTGGTTGAAGTCAATTGAAATCTTAACTAGACACGGAAGAATATCTACGGACAAAAAACTCACATCTACAAGAATCTTATTTTTCGTTTTTATGAGATTTATAGATATATCCACTAAAACGTGGATAATGTATATATATGTATCAATAAATATATTAAAAAAAAATAAAAAATTTGGAGGGCCCAAACGAACGAACATAATATATTAATAGCTTTCCGCCGGCAGCTTCGACAGCATAGACTATAACTTTATAAAGCTCTCTACAACATACTTTATAACGTATGGTCAGAGACCATCCTATTAAGCAGTGGGATGAAAACTAGCTTAAATATTTTTCCACTGTTCAAATTATTACTGGTTAGGGCGTCTTCTGAGTTCGCACGGGTAGATACCATCACCCAGCCAATTTCTGCCGTGAAGCAGTAATTGCATTTCGTTTTGAAGGGTGCGGCAACCGTTGCACTGCAAAACTGACACAGAACTCATCGTCGCTGTGAAACCAAAATCATAGCAGATTTTTGCCAAAACTTGATTTTGAATTGTTATTGATTAGAGTCCGATAAACTCCTAAAAAAATCCATACTTAACTTTGTCGACATCGGTGCAATTACTTAGATTTAAAAACGTTTTTTTTTTTTTTATTGAAAGATTACTGGTTGCCCGGAGGCCTTTCCAGGACAGGTGGGCGAGCAAAGGCTCAGCCAGGAGGGGTGGGATTTGCTAACAACTGCCCGAGCGCCTCCGAAGGAGACCTAACAACTCAAGAGCAATTACTTCGCGAATGAATCTACTACCGGATCGGAATCGCGACCCACTGAGAAGAACCGGCGAGAAACTCAGCGTGCTGATGTATGGGTTAGGTTGCACGTCGACCTCTTTGTCGAGTTCGACGAGTACGGTTACCGGGGTTCCTCAGCCTGCTCCTAGTGTTTAAGCTGAAGGTATCTAATGCAAGAGTTATTGGGTCTGATGGATCCGTAAGGACGTGTCTACGGCGACGACGGTGACTTGCCCCTGCGTGATCAGGAAACGTAATAAAGCTTCGTAATGTATTTGTTATGAGTATTAGCTGGTTTAGTAAGGTAAGTATATAACAGTAACAATAAAAAATAGAATGGAGATGGAAAAATTAAAATAAATGATCAATTTATTTAGTGATAAATTTTTCGATTATGATGCCACTTGACATAATCAGGTGTAAGTACAATATGATGTAGGCTTATGTGAAAAATCTCCATTCTATTTTTATTGTTACTTTTGAAAAGTCTGAAAAAATGCACTATAAACATTCGTACAAAAAAGTATAGATATGTTATGTGCACCGACGTATACATAAAGAAATAAAAAGAAAATAAACAGCTAGACATTTTTAAATTTTTATACGTTTTTATAAAACTATGGCTCTATCAACAAAATCAGTGTAGCATAAGATCTAATATTTGTACGAACTCGTAAAAGCAGCAAACTGATATTAGATATGCAACACGGCGAATAAGTTACGTGCACACCCAGCGTTAAAGTTCACTATTCTGTTCTGGCTTGAGTTCGGGAATCACTTTGACGTCTATTCATTTGGATGTGGTATTTTGTTCGACTCAAATCAAAAGATTTACAAAGTCTAATCTAACTATTAATAAGTTTCAGACATCTTGAAACGCAATCGCAGACTTATATAAGTATAGAACAAATCTAATGCATAACATAATGCCAATAACTTAGAAGATACAGCATACAAAGAAAAGCAATCAAATCAAAAAATTAATCTTCATTTTTTTATACTGAAGTGCAAAAAAACGTCGTCCAATATTTTATAATAACAATATTGTGATTTTACATCAATGTAGCTCTATCACGTGCCCATTTTGAATACTGGTGTGGTTAATCCAGCAGACAATTACCAATTTTCTAAGTAAAAACAAAAAGTATTACAGATTTACAGATTTTTCACTGGTGGTAGTACCTCTTAAGTCCACACGGGTACGTACCACCACCCTGCCTATTTCTGCCGTGTAGCGCTTCGATCAACAATAGTAACTATTGTTAGTATATATACAATAGTAACAATAGTAACTATTGTTACTATTGTTGATCGAAGGTGTAGCGGTAATGCGTTTCGGTTTGAAGGACGGGGCAGCCGTTGTAACTATACTGAGACCTTAGAGCTTATACCTCAAGGTGTGTGGCGCATTTACGTTGTAGATATCTATGGGCTCCAGTAACCACTTAACATCAGGTGGGGTGTGAGATCGTCCATCCATCTAAGCAATAAATAAATAAAAAAGATACCTAACACATTTCCAGAGAGAGAATTCTAGGATGAAGGAATAACATCTTGTATTAAAAACTAAATATTTTAATTTGCGTTATTAGTAACAGTGAAGGGTATTGTGAGCTCGCATGGATAGGTACAATCGTATTACTAAACAAGGATGAGGCAACCATTGTTCAATAATATACTACTAAGAACTGTTTCCAACTTTAGCGCTTACCTGCCTTATAAAATATCGAAAGGTCATTAAGACTAGAATAAACCTAGTATGAATAACAGTGTTGATGCCGTTGAAACTTTGACCTCGGGCCTTTGGTGGGTTAAGAGAACGTAAAGTAATGAAATTTGAGGATAAGGATCGTGGTTTATTCATATCTCGAATACCGTCATTTATGATAAATTTTTTATGCTTTTGCCACCACAAGATTAATAGAATTAGAAAATAAATAATTTGAATCCTTTGTGTCGTATCCATAATGAATATATTCGCATATCCCTGAGTTATTGGCTGGCGCGTCTAGTTCGGGACTACAGTCTACGTAGTCAATATTGGTTAATTTGGCCGTTGGACCAGGTCGGTGCCACACTCTGAACTAACTACGTATCGTATAGCTCGCCTAGAAATGGCTGTTTGTTCCAAGACTCCTTTCCCTCATACGGAAGTTAGTTGAAAACTTACGTACGAGCCAAACTTTGATTGAGTATTTAAAGTAACGTGATATTGTTTGTTCCTAACATAAATACTAGCAACTGCGTAGTGCTATCATTGCATATTTACCATAAAGTTGTATCTTGGATACTATCTCGATTTAATGGCCACTTCTAAGTTATCTTCCCTGTTTATTACACTTATGTATTCCGACCGCAACAGGGCAACGCAAAGCCGGCGTCACCCAAAACATGCTTATCGGTTCCCTCGAATTCACTATCAGTGTGATTTTAGGACCCTCAAGCACCGATCACTGTCCTCGTCGATTACGACGAAGAGTTCGACGAGCAAACTGACCCACAGACACAGCCCACTGAGTTTCTCGCCGGATCTTTTCAGTGGGTCGCGATTCTGATCAGGTCGTAGATTCTGCGAAGCACTGCTCTTGCTAGGGTTAGTTTTAGTAAATTCTCGTAGGTTGAGCCCGTGAGCTCACCTGCCCGTCAGGGCGTAGCCGGAATAGCATCTTAGGCTACCAGCGAATAGGTAGGGAAAAAAGCTTCACTTTTAAAATTAGATGTTTTAATACTTATTATTTATTCGTAGGTTTTAAAAGCAAATTATTAATATACTAGCTTTTACCTGCGACTTCATTTACGTAGAAAGAAAAAAAAAACGATTTTGAAACATTTTTTTATTGGTGTTCCGTTTGTATTGGTGTTAGCGTGGTGTTATATAGCCTAGTCTTCCTCAAGAAATGGGCTATTTAACACTGAAAGAATTTTTCAAATTGGTCCAGTAGTTCCTGAGATTAGCGCATTCAAACAAACAAACTCTTCAGCTTTATAATATTAGTATAGATGAACAACATAATTAATAACAAAGTGGAAGACTAGTCAACGACGACAAGTGAAACCAAATATCGCACAAGGCAGAATTTCGTCATTACCTTCCGGTATGGAGAATAAATTTATTCACCAGCTAACTAAGTTACCAAATTAACAGTGTAGCCATTGTTGCGAATATTCAGATAATCAAGAAGACCGCACATTTCCAAGCAACGTATTTGCGGGTACATGCTCCACGCATCGGTCAACAAGGACATTCTGTCGCGTATTCTTGGTATTAAACAGCTATTTAACCGGTGGGTTGCCAGACCGATAATTCGACTTTACAATCATTGTAAGGTGATCTTTGTAATTTCAAACGGAAGACACGTAATGCGTGCTGGTAGAAAATGAACAGATGCAAGTATAAAAATTGTGACAGACAAAAGTATAATGCCTCCAATATGATCCAAATAATAGCTACTAGGGACTAGGTCGAGGCAGCCGAAGGCAGAAAGATATATAATTAAACAGTCCGTAAATTTAATTTGAGTTCAACACTTTACCCCATAATCCTAATATATTCGGTCGTGCTGTGTGCCATCAATATTATCATCGACCGGGCCTAAAAAACCAAGCATACGTTGGTTGATTTTTTCCAACAGTATGGTTGGAATGCCAGTTCATCATCGCAGTAGCCTGATATACCTACTCAGAGATCACCGCTACCAATTCTAAGGCTACACCATTGGTTTTTCTTTGTCTAAAATATGCGGTATTTTACATAACACAGCCAATCAAAATTTTGCAAATAAATTTACCCAAGACAAACTTTACAGAATACTGTAAATTACATTCTTAGTTCAAATCGAAGGGAGGCACAGATAATATAAAAAAATCCGAGAATTTCAATTAAATCTCTACGTGTGATAACACTTAAATTAAAACAATTTGGACGGGCATTCAAAGGATTTTCGAAGAATTAACTCGTGTACACGTTGCTTTGGTTTTATTTGCCTTAGGACCTATATGTACTATCACATTATTTTAAGATAGGTTGGTTGAAGGCAGTGCACAACCGGTCATTGTGAACATTGGGAGACTTGTGTCCAGCTGTAGGATATCTGTAAACTTATGATAAAGTGTTATGCTACTATAAGAAGCTATTATATCCGTCGAAATCATGAAGCTACCATCAGACTACGGACCATCGACGAACATGTGCCATAACTCTAATAGCAGCTCTTTCAACCATGCACGTGTTTTTGCTACGTCGGAATGATATTTTTCGGCCGTCTAACTATCTCTTCTATCTCCGACACTTCGCTCAGAACCGACCACTATAAAAAATTATAGCCGCCATTATATCCGGATACTCACTATTCAATGTTCGTTTTGAATGAAATACTCTAAAAGAATACCTCTTTGGTTGAATATGATTATAACAATATAGTCCAACAGACAAATGACAGAACGTTACATAAGTTAGGTAATTGTGTGATTCATTTTAAGAATAAAACATGTCAATAAAAACATTTCTGTCGTTGGCTAAAACCACATTACGTTTTATTGTTAAAACCAGAACTTTCTCGGTTATTAAAGCTATGGTTTGTACTTTTTTTTTCTTATATCAGTCGCTATTCCAATAATTCACCTTGCACTTGGGTTTCCGTATCTGCCCCACAGCAGGTGGATTGCAAACCTCTCATTTTAGCGAGGTTAGTCGGGCATAGACATAATATTATATGTGTTTGTAATTTTGACGTGCCAAAACATCGAGTGGTATTCGATCACTATTCGATGTGCCAAAAGTTAAATTGTCATAAAAACATAGACCTATATAGTTTGTTTCCTACTTCAGTGCATAAAAACAATAAAGTTTTTTTTTTTCACTATTTAGATTCCGGCCCTAGAATGGTGGGCTTACGTAATAGTAGCGTTATCCATTTTTGTGTGCTGCTTATTCGTGAACTATATTATTATTATCAAACTAATTAACGGTAAGTACAATTTTTAATTTTGCATAAATAATGATTACACAGTATACAGCTTGAGCGCTTTAGAAATTGTAAAGATTAACAATAAATGTTACCATCTTTAAATTTATCGATATTTAGATGATTCATGCCGCAAGACTAACGAACTGGATGATAATCTGTCTGTATACTATTAAGTAGACACTAATACCACTTTACCAACCGCCTGAGTGGCTACAAAGACCTAACTCTTCAAGGCCAGCTGCTATGCCAGTGCATCTACCAAAAATTCGGAATCACGATCCGCTGAGAAAATCCGGCAAAAACTGAACTGCCGCTATGGATTAATTATCACGGTGAACTCATCAGCGAGTTCCATAGTTAGAGTGAACCAGAAGAGCCCTGAGAGTGAACCAAGGGGATCCATCTGGACGATCCGAGGACGTCTGACTTTATATATAGCACCACTGTGATTTTCGCAGGATTCACTACGGAGCATCACTCGCGGAACCCTAGAGGGTTCTGTCTGCGGCTTAAAGATTTTTATTTATTGTTTATATGGGTGGACGAGCTCACAGCCCACCCGGTGTTAAGTGGTTACTGGAGCCCATAGACATCTACAACGTAAATGCGCCACACACCTTGAGATATAAGTTCTAAGGTCTCAGTATAGTTACAACGGCTGCCCCACCCTTCAGACCGAAACGCAGTACTGCTTCACGGCTGAAATAGGCAGGGAGGTGGTACCTACCCGTGCGGACTCACAAGAGGTCCTACCATCAGTAATTACGCAAATTATAATTTTGCGGGTTTTTTTATTTTTATTACACGATGTTATTCCTTCATCGTGGAAGTCAATCGTGAACACTTGTTAAGTACGTATTTCATTAGAAAAATTGGTACTCGCCTGCGGGATTCGAGCGCCGGTGCATATCGCTCAACACGAATGCACCGGATGTCTTATCCTTTAGGCCACGACGACTTCAAAATTAGATTACTGATTACTGGTGGCCCGGAGGCCTTTCCAGTTTCACCAGGAGAGGTGAGCGAGCAAAGGCTCAGCCAGGAGGGGTGGGTTTTGCTAACAACTGCCCGAGCGCCTCCGGAGGAGACCTAACAGCTCAAGAGCAATTGCTTCGCGAATGTATCTACTACTGGAACGGAATCGCGACCCACTGAGAAGATCCGGCGAGAAACTCAGCGGGCTGATGCATGGGTTATGTTGCACGTCGACGTCTTTGTCGAGTTCGACGAGCATGGTTACGGGGATTCCTCAGCCTGCTCCTAGTGTTAGAGCTGAAGGTATCTAATGCAAAAGTTATTGGATCTGATGGATCCGTAAGGACGTGTGATTTTTAAAAGTAAGCTATCAACAGAATGTTCTTTCAGATGCAAGATCGTCTGAACATTTGAAGCGTGCTAGTGATGAAGATGAAGCAAATAAAACACTGAATATTTTATCTGAGAATGCGTTCGATAAACAGGACAATCCTAATCCGATTTCGTTGGCTTGAAAAGTGAATATTATTTTACAAAAACAACATGTTACAATAATATTAAAACGTCACCGCTTTTATAATGATTTTTCATTCTGCAATGATTATGCACAACTCGTACTGAAAACTATCGCGTTTCACTTTTGGAGGGTGTCGACATGTCCATGTTTTGGCAAATTGTCGTTGTAGTGTATTAGCATTCATAAAGACACCTATTAGAAGTCTTAGAAGTCCTCGTGGTCTAAAGGATAAGCTGCCCGATGCGTTCGTATCTATCGTTGCGAGTCTGCCTATGCTAGAAACCCGCATACAGTTATCAATTCTTCTGATGAAATACGTTCTTAACGAATGTTCACGATTGACTTCCACGGTGAAGGAACAACATCGTGTAATAAAAATCGAAGCCGTAAAAATTATGATTTGCGTGATTACTGGTGACGGCGTCTACGTGGACAGCGTTTGTAAGGTGGGGTAGCCGTACTACGTGTACTGTAAAAACGGAGACTTCGAACTCATGTCTCGAGGTGAATTGGGACATTTTCGTTGGTAATGTCTATGGGCTCCGATCACCATCTAATACTAGATGGGCTGTGAGCTCATCGACTCATGTTATCAATTAAAAAAAATCAATAACAACATTATCCAATTAAAATAATAAGAGTGTAATTTTACAGTTACTTTTTCTTCTGTTTCTAATACACAGTTAATAAACCTCCATCATTTCACGCTTAAGCTGGAAAAATAGCTAAATTAACAAATTAAGAGAATTCCTAAATTTCGCTGGCTTGATCCTCGCGTTCCTGCCAAAAAGTCTACGTGTTCCAGTTTTAGCGGGCCTTCTGGCTACCACGGCCACCGGAGGCCTTTCCAATTTCACAGAGCTGAGCTTTTGCTTGCCGAGCAGCCAGGCGGGGTTAGATTTGCTAACAGCTGCCCGAGCGCCTCTGAAGGAGACCTAACAACTCAAGAGCAACTGCTTCGCGAATAAATCTACTACCAGATCGGAATCGCGACCCGCTGAGAAGATCCGGCGAGAAACTCAGCGGGCTTATGCATGGGTTAGTCTGCACGACGAACTCTTGGTCGAGTCTAAAGCGTCGACGGTGACTGGCTCCTGCGTGATCAGGATTCGAGGGATTTCGATCAGGAGTAGTCAGCGGCGGCAACGATAAGGCGATTATCATGACGCCTAGCCTTATCGAAGTAACGTTCCGACGCTGACTTCGTGTATTTTCAGATCGACTCGAGGTTCCAGATCGTCAACGTTTCTCACGAACCACGGAGCTCCGACGGCTAACCTGCAAAAACGAGATTGTAGGGATTGGAGCATGTCTATGTGTGTGCGGGCCGCGTGAGCGCACACCACACTCGCCTAAGTCATGACGGGCCTTATGCAAATTTTGTAAAGTGTCACCTTATTCCGAAGGGACATTTTTCTCCGCTTACAGGTCATTTTTTTTTTTTTTTTTGGTCAGGAGGAAATCGCCGGACTTCCGCCCTCCACTGGGGATAGAGGGCGGAGCATGTCAGAGTCGAACTGACTAAAACCTCCTGTCGCTCAACAACCAACGTCCAAACCTCGCATGAGACAGAACTCATGAAGAGGCAGAGGGGGGAAAGTGAAGCGTTTAGTGCGGAGCACATCTCTCCCATCACCCTCCCCCTCGGGACGCCGGACCGGCGGTCGTCGGCGCCACGACCACCAGCCCTCTCGGTCGGCAGGCTATCCGAAGCCCGCCTAGATGGCGCCGGTTAGAGTGAGCTATCCTACGGAATACCCCGCTGGACCAGAACCAGCGTGAGTCGAGGATAGCCGGCCTTCCATCACCCGGATGCTCTTGCGTAAAACGCGTGCAGAGCAGCTTGCACGTCGTCTTCTTAGGCCCCCTTCGCCGGTCCCCAGACCGACATGTGAGGGGGACCCGAAACACTTAGAGGGCCAGGGCTTGGGCGAGATCCGCCTCCCTGGCCCCCGCTCGACGGCGGCGGGATTGTGCGTCTCTCACGCGCCCCGCCGCCTCCTTCTGCGAGATGGTGCACTCGCAGAAGTCGAGCATCGCCTTCCACGACTCGTCGTCGCCGAGCATCGATGCCACAACACTCGGCAACGACAAGTCGTTTCCTACTTTTGCGACGAGGACACGGCGCCACCCCTCCCATGCGGGGCAGGCGACGAGCGTATGCTCTGCCGTGTCCAAGTCGCAATCACAATGGTGGCACTCTGCCGTCGGCTCGGCTCTGATCCGGTGCAGGAACTCACCGAAGCAACCATGCCCAGTGAGCACCTGCGTGAGCCGGAAAGTGAGGCGTCCTCTGTCACGATTCACCCAATCCACAAGGACCGGGCGAATCGCCTCGACGGTCCTACGACCGGCCGAAGGATCAGCCAGCCGCCTGGACCATGACTCCAGCACGGACCGCCGAGATTGGGCCCTCCGCGCTCTGACCACACTGTGGCTGGGACGCGCCACGCCCCGGGCGCGAAGGTCAGCCCGCCACTGATAGTCAGCGGCGAGCGCCTCCGCTTCCAGAGCCCAAGGCGGCGTCCCAGCCAGTACACACGCCGCCTCAAAGGAGATGGTGCGATAACCACGGATGACCCTGACCGCGATGGTGCGTTGCGGCCGTTGCAGCAGCTTCGCCACCCCCGCGGCCAGGGACTGGCCCCACACAGGCGCCCCGTATAGGGCCATTGATCGCACCACCCCCGTATAGAGACGGCGCGTCACCTGGTCAGGCCCCCCGACGTTGGGCAGAAGCCGGCTTAACGCGCCGGCCACCCCCAACAAACGAGGGACCAGGTGCTGAAAATGAGCACGGAAGGTCCAACGACTGTCCAGAATGAGGCCGAGGTACTTCAACTGCACCCCGACCCCAATCCGGACGCCTCCAACCACGATATGGGCATCGACAGGTGGCACTCTCCGGGGCCTGTGGAACCACATGGCCTCGGATTTACTGAGTGCCACGTCGAGGCCCAATCTCCTGATTTTGCCGACGACATGCGCCACCCCAGCGGTAGCAAGACGGGCAGACTCAGCAAAACTCCCCCCCCGGGCCACGACCAACGTGTCGTCTGCGTAACAGATTACGCTTAGGCCCGGGAGGAGGGCACCCCTCAGTACCCAGTCATACCCGATATTCCACAAAAGGGGGCCGAGCACCGACCCCTGTGGAACACCGCGCACGACCGGGAACCGGTGCACGATCCCACCGTGTCCGGTACACGTGACCGATCTGTCCTCCAAGTAGGAACCCACCAGCCGGCGAAGGTAGGGGGGCACTCCGTGCCGTTCCAGCGCCCCCCCTATCACGGACCAGGGCAGGGTGTTAAACGCATTGGCGATGTCTAGAGACACCGCCAAAGCCACCCCACCCCTGGAGACGGCCTCCTCCGAGAGGGCCCGCACGCGAAGGATCGCGTCTACCGTTGAGCGGCCCTCTCGGAAGCCATACTGCTCCGCCGACAGATCGGGTCCCACCCTGACCAGATGCTGGATGATGCGGGCCGCCAGAATGCGTTCCAGCAGCTTGCCCACCTCATCCAGCAACACGATGGGACGGTACCCGGCGGCAGTATCCGCCGGGCGCCCCTCCTTTCTCAACAGCACGAGTCTGCCCGTCCTCCACGATGAAGGAAACCGTCCCGACTCGAGGCAGGAGTTGTAAAGCCTCAAGAGTCGGTCCCCTAGGGCACCAAGAGCCAAGGCCCAAACCCGGCCATGCACGCCGTCCGGGCCGGGTGCAGTGTCTTTCGCGCACATTTTGCGCACGGCCACACGGAGCTCCGCCCCCGTTATGCGGGGCACCTCAGCAGGGACTTCGCCGTCGTATTCCGGCGGCGCGTCCATAGCGGGAGCGAAAAATCCCTCCCGCTCCTGCGGGAACAGCGCCGAGACGATGTCCCGCAGCTGCTGAGGCTGGAGACGCTCCGTGATCGGGGGGGCCCATGGGCGCATTTTATTGCGCACCATATGATAGGGCCGCCCCCACGGATCCTCATCCAGCGTCTCCAAGAGACCCTCCATGTGTTGGTTCTTGGCTCTTCTGATGGCCAGCTGCAATGCCCTCTGCGCGACGCGAAATGCGCCGTGCAGCCGGGCCTCTGCCGCCGCGAACGCAACCGGATCGTTGCGCCGCGGCAGGCGGCGGCGGCGATGCCTGGCGCACTCGCGCCTCGCCCGAACGCACTCCACGCGGAGTTGCGCAATTTCGGGCGACCACCAGTACGCCTGGCGATTAGGGAGTCTAGGGCCGATCCGGGGCATCGACGCATCACAGATGCGACGCATCGTGTCCCGGAACCACCCCGCCTCTCCCTCGACCTCGACCGGGTGTGGACGCATGGGCGCCCACGCCGCCACCGTAGAGGCTTCCATCAGGAGCGCCTTATTCAGGCGCTTCAGTGCCCACTTGGGGAATGACCGGGATGCACCACGGGGGTGGTCCCCGTGGGCGTCCGCGACTGCGGAGCGGGCGGAGAGATCAAACCGAATATATCGGTGATCTGACAGCGTCTCCGCCCCCTCCAAAACTCTCCAGTCGCGGATACGGCGTGCGATGGCCGGGCTTGCGAACGTAACGTCCACAATAGACTCGCCCTGCCACCGCACGCACGTCGCAACCGAACCTCTATTCAACAAACAGAGGCCGGCCGCGTGCGCCCACCTCTCCAGTAGCCTACCACGAGCGTCCGAGCGGGGGGAGCCCCATGCGACAGACTTCGCATTGAGGTCCCCCGCGAGAATCACTGGACGAGGAGCGAGGCGGCGAGCAATCGCCCCGATCCCGCCCAGGAAATGCCCGAACTCGACGGTAGGCCTATTCGGAGAGAAGTACGCCCCGATCACGACGGTCCCTTCCAGCTGCACCGCGACGAACCCTTGACCCCTGGTCACCATCGCCAGGGGGGGGATCGCCGCGTCTCTTCTTATGACTATGGCCGCCAGGCCGCCGTCGTCCCCAAACCAGCAATCATTTGCTGGGGGAACGAAGTACGGCTCGGCGACCACAGCCATATCTATGGACCACTCCGCCATGCTCTGAGACAGCATGTCCTGAGCTCTGGCGGAGTGGTTTAGATTTCCTTGGAGGAAGCGATAGGTGCGGTCCATTACTGTTGGACCACATCCATCGCCCCCTCCCCTTCACCGCTGCCCCCGCCCTCCGGCACCGGCGCCGCATCGGGGATTACAGCGTTGGCCAGTGCTCCTCTGGCCAACCTTCTCTTTTGTCGGCGCTTTGATTTTCGGCGCCGGTTGCGTTCGGTATTATCACCGGACGGGAAGCACGCCTTGCCTCCCGCCCGGTGGTTTGCCCTGCGCCCGGCCGCAGCGCACAGAGCGCAGTGCGGGGCGGCTGTGCAGGACGCCGCTTTATGGCCCGGCTGGCCGCAGCGGAAACACAGACCGCTGCGGTCAACCGAGCTAGTGCACCTAGCGAGGCCGTGCCCGGTGCTAAAACATCGGAGACATCGCCAGGCACGTGGTTCTTGGAGACGCACGTGGGCCGCTATCCAGCCCACGCGCAGTCTTCCCGGGTCCCCCGTCGATCTTCCCGGCGGAGGAGTGGCCAAGGAAGTGGCTGCCTCCACAGGGCAGCGCGCCCACACCGACCTGGCTCCAGAGTACCCTGAGCGAAGTTCGCCCACGGTCACGCTCTCCAGGGCACATCCACCTTGGGCGGCTATCGCGGCTGCCACCTCCTCCTTGGTAGCACAGTCATCCAGGCCGGTGATTCTAATCTCGGCCATCCTCACCGGCCTGTGCACGCGCACCTCATCCTCCGGCAGTGCCACGCGGAGCGTCGCCACTAGTTTGTCCGCGATGCCAGAACTATCGGCACCGGGACACTCCAGCAGCTTCGCTCCATTGGCTGTGTGCCGGAAGCGGAGGCCCTCCTCTGCCCCGATTTCATCCAAACTTACGGCCGCGCGCGCCCGGGCCATCACCTCATTATAGGTGAGGCCCTTTTCGGCGGCGGCCGGCAGCAACGTCACTACGACGGCAGCCGACCGCGCTGCGCGCGGCCTCTTCTTTTTGCCATTCTTCTTCCTGGCTGCCAGTGCTCGATTCTCACGAGGAGCAGCTACGGCCGCCAGCTCTGTGCTTCGTGCTGCAGCGGTCGGCGCTCGACCCCCTCTGGGAGCTGCCAGAGCCGCTGTCTGCTGCCTTGCTTTCTTGCCCCGCTTCACCACTTCCGTCCAGCCCTCGTCCATGCTTGACGGGGGAGCAGGAAGGGGACGGGGTTGGGATTTTGGGGCAGGATTCTGGGCACCCGTACCCTTGTTGTTTTGGTCCCGGCCTCTACGCCGTGCCAACCTCGCGGATGGAGTGGGGATAGAGGTCGGCCGGGCGGCCTGGCTCCGAGGGGTGGCTGCGGCTGTTGGCGGGATGCAGTCTCCGGAACCAATCGAGGAACGGAGCATCTCCTCGAGGCCGGCAAAGTGCTTGCCGACCTCAACCGCCACCGCCCGCGAGATACAGGCCACCATTTCCTCTCTGCTTGGGAGGGAGTCCACCTCTACCATCCCAGCAGCCGTGTTGTGTGGCCCGCGAGCCTGCAACCCCGCAGCACGCGAGGGCGAAAGAGGCGGCGGTAGCGCCGGCCACTCATCCACCATCCTCGCCAGTGGCGAACGGATGTCTTCAGCCCGCGCTGGCGCAGGGCTTAGCCTTCCTCTCCGTGTAGACGCAGGGGCAGCCGATATCCGCGGAGGCGGCGCAGGCCTTAACTCGACCCTACGTGGAGGGCGAGGGAGCGCGGGGCTAGGCGCTAGCGGGACAGGGGCCACAGGATTGGGCTCTGGCATTTGCGCCGTCACACTCACAGCGGACCGCAAGTGCACGTCAATATCCATCGCCCCCGCGGGGGGGCCAGAGCGTGCCAAAGGCGGCCTCGGCAACAGGGGAGTCCCTCCCCGCAAGGCCGGGGTATCTCCCGAGATGCGACTCTCTCTGGAGTCACAATGAGCGACAAGATCTTTGCTCTCCACCTCTCGGCTCTCTACCAAGTCATAAAGCTTGGACATGGTGGGGATCAGCCTTGTTCTCACCATAGCGGCTGCCTCCCGGAGCCGTTTCCGGTAGCTGCTGCCTGGCTCGGCGCCCTTGGCAGCCACAGTCGACAGCAGCTTGCCCAAATTGACCAGTGCAAGGTCGAGGTCCCGGAACGTCTCGTCCCCGCTAGCCAGGGACGCGGCCGACGTCGACATCGACTCCACGGACGTCGCTGGTGACACAGCGCCCCTCCTCCTCACTGGTACCCACTGGGGAGCGGGCATCGCGTCTTCCGACGTAGCAGGCCCCGGAACCACCGGAGTCACCTCCTCGATGGCCATCGTCTTTTCCGGCACCTCAGTGCCGGAGGATGACGCGCAGCTGTCATCGGAAATTGGTAATGCCGTCTTTCTTCTCCCCCTCTTTTTCCCCGCCGATGGTTTGGTGGGACTGATTATACCCGAGTCGCTGGCGAGCGCAGAGCGCATCGAGCCGGCGATCGGGGAACACCTCGGTTCGACGGGAATTCCGCTGCCCGTCGCACAGCCCCCTTCATCCTGACAATTGTTGCCCCCCCCAGAGTACGTGGGGCAGCGTGCTTCCACTGAGGTGGAAGCACGGAGGGATTCTCCGCCCGACTCGCGGGCGGTACCCTCCTGGGGTACAAACTTTTTACAATGTGCCATCATATATTGCGTTTTTATTAACCAGGGGTTTGGTCCCCTGGGATCTATGACACCCTCGGGACTGGAAACCCTCCAGCCATACATCCCATCGCCGGGTGTCGAGCTTGGGATTAGGGCATTTTTGAAGAGGTTTGCATCCTCGCGGCTTCGACCAGTAAAGGCAGAAGCCCCCGTTCCCCATGACTGGGGTTTACGGTTTGGCCGACGGTGGCCGAAGCCTGTCCATCGCCCACAACGCGGTGCGGAGCCACGCCGGCGAACCGGTACCTCCCATATCTGGAAGGCCTTCCCCTGTAGCCGAAGCCGGGGACATGGCAACCCGCAGCCGGAAGACACCAAAGTGCCGCTGGCTCACCAGGCTCCCGAGAACCAACCCCTCATCCCCAGAATGGAACTCTTTGTCAGTGCAAAGGGCGTGGGGAGAAGGTCCCTCGCTCCCTCTCAAGGCATCCCCCGCAGAATGCGAAGGCGGCCGAGGAGAGCTGGGCGCAGTTCTCTTAGTCGCGGCGTCCCACACAGATTCCTCTGCACGCGATTTTAGGGACGCACGCTTAAGCCCCACCGCCACGACAAGGCGGAACTACATTCGGTGGGGCGCTTACAGGTCATGGGATAGAGTCTGCAGAGAATAAACGCGGCACGGTCGCGGACTGATTTTATATGTGGGCGAAATGTCATGGATGCATCCAGGGCGACAGGGTGTGATCGGGGGTGTGATATTTCTTCTCCTAATACGGAAGGAAATAAGCGATGAGTTTCTCCTTTGAAATAACATTGCTGTGCTTTTCGCTGGGTTGATATCTATGCGCCATTTTCAGAACCACTGTTCGAGGGTTAATGCTGCACTCTGGAGCTTACTCGCGATTAGAGACTTGTTTCTACTCGAGTAGTAAAGGGTTGTGTCGTCGGCGAAGAAGGCTAAATGGGTCGGCAGCGACCGGGGAATGTCGTTAATAAATAAACTAAATAGGAGTAGAGAGAATACTATTCCTGTATTCCTGTTTGTCATTTCGTAAAATATCCCCTATGATAAATGAATGAGTGAAGTTGTCTGATTTGTTTTATTTTGTCTATTTAGTGTTTCTTCAGGCTTAAATACGTAATAACGGTGGCTTATTAACTGTTTAATAGCTGTGAAAGTGCACAAATGTGGAATAAAAAATACAGCCGCTGGACGTAGCTTCTCGGGATTCTCCAAAAAGCCCACTAAAAAAGTCTCAGTAGTAAATAACCACCATTTTACTGAGATTATATTATTTCATCTCATATCATCTCATCTCATTTCATTTAATTTCATCTCAGTTGATTAATGTCTCAAATTAATCATTTTCATGTAATTTCACCCCATATTATCATTTTTCATAAAAATAATAATATAAATTAAAATAAGACTTGACTTAAAGGTCTTAGTTACCAGGTCATAAAATTCCTTAAAAAAACAATTCTAAAGAGTTTAGCTAAACAAAAACGTCTTTAAAAATATAATTTACTAATAAATGTTATATCATTCGGCATTCTAATTGAACAATCACTACCGTACCTGCATTAAAACAAAATTAGATAATTATAATATGCAGTAAACTACCAAATAATAGTACAAAATGACTTCAATAATTAAATTACATTGCTTATCTGGTGCTGGTGAGGAAACTCCTCCGTGCTATGTGCTCCAAATAGATGAATTCAAATTCCTCCTGGATTGCGGATGGGACGAGAAATTCGATATGGTTTTCATTAAAGAACTTAAAAGGTTAGTTTTTAGGTTATGTTTCGAAGAATAAAAAAAGTATACAATAATAAAAAATAACGTTCAACATACAGCGATCCCAAGCTATATATATTCGCCAATATATACAGAACACGGACAAACACACCTTCACCCCGAATATCAAATACTACAGACGAACTCTCACCAGGATTCCAGTCCGTTGTTTTTATACTAAATAAACACTATCAACGGTGCGATTACCATAACAGCACAGTTCTGCTTTGAAACCACTACCGATAGCCACTAATTCCACACGTTAAATTGGTGTTCTTCAATCATAAACTTAAAAAACACACTTAACTTTATTTCTCGGTCCTGATGCCGCCTTTGCCTTGACACAGGACTAAACATAATATTTATATTAAAAAAATGTTACTCCTGTAATAAAATAAACATGAAAGTAGATTTGAATATGAGACAGGGTGTCCTAAAAAGTATTGGATAGGGCTGATCGAAAAAAAAACATCCAGCATTGGCATAATGTGGGCAAGAAGAAAAAATTATCATCCAATTACAAAAAAAAAAAACATTTGCTAGGAACAAAACTTATACTTTAACAAATTTTACTAGAATATATGAACTAGTACTTACATTAAATACATAATTACTATTTTAATGTTTATACGTAAAACAGATAAATTTTGCAAAATATAGAAGTACAGAAATTTTTAATTTGTTTGTGTGGTAATTTCAGTTATTTTGGTTCACTATCTACTCTAATATTGTTTGCTTTGGTTTACCATGTAGATGTATTGTACTGTTAGGTTTATATAAAATAAAAGAGTCAATATTAATAATAAAATATTCATTTAATTATGTACTCATCATATATCTATTGTGTATCATCACTTTGTGTATAATAATAAACCAAACTTTGGTACTGATATAAACACATTTTATTAATTTCAGACATGTAAATTCAATAGATGCTGTACTAATATCACACTCGGATCCTCTACATTTAGGAGCTCTTCCATATGCAGTTGGAAAACTCGGTCTTAGC
Source organism: Bombyx mori (assembly GCF_030269925.1). Classification (NCBI taxonomy): domain Eukaryota; kingdom Metazoa; phylum Arthropoda; class Insecta; order Lepidoptera; family Bombycidae; genus Bombyx; species Bombyx mori. Next base: position 11,908,531 of record NC_085131.1, on the reverse strand, counting down.
TGTCCAATATATGCAACTCTACCGGTATACAAAATGGGGCAGATGTTCATGTACGATTTATACCAAGCCCATAAGAATGTGTCCGAGTTCGATTTGTTCACACTGGATGATGTTGATATGGCTTTTGACAGAATCGTACAGTTGAAATACAATCAGAGCATTGAAATGAAAGGTAATAACAGAATTTATTTACATTTGCAGTTGTTTCTGTTATGCTTCTAATATTTATGCTATATACACACCTAGTTTTTTTGTTTATTGCTTGATCAGACGGTATACCTGTCTAGTGTTAAGTGATTACGGAAACCCAAAGACATCTAAAACTTAAATTGTGCCACCTACCTTGAGACATGAGTTAGTTCTAATGTTTTACAGTACAATGCATGCCCTACCCTTCAATCTGAAACGCATTCCTGTCTCACGGCAGAAATAGGCAGGGTGACAGTAACTACCTGTGTGGACTCACAAGACGTGCTGCCACAAGTTTAGAGAAGAGAGGTCACAATAAATATTCAATAAAATATATGCAATAAAATATTCATTTAACTTGTCTATGCTTAACACCCTACACAAAAGCAGTCAAGAAAGCCAATCAGCAAGAACACCAAATCACAGCCAGACTAGTAGTCTATAGGAGTATTAAAAACTTTCAGATTGTCTTAAGCACTTTAGAATAGTCCTCATCCTCATCAGTGTGCTTGCTATGAGTACAACATGGATTCTTCTTTTTTCTCCAGCTTGTTCCACTAGGTGGGGTCGGCACAGCTAATTTTTCTCTTCCATTCTCTTCTATCAGCCGTCATCTTAAAACTCACTCCTCTCTCTCTCTCTCATATCGTCATTCACACACTACATCCATGTCTTCTTTGGTCGACCTCTTCCCCCTCTACCTTGCACTACCATTTCTATACATCTCCTGGATTTACAACATGTTGAATGGTACAACATGGATTATTGTTTTAAATCTCAATAATATTTTTTTTTTTTCTCTAAAGTGCTAAAGACTCAATACTCACAAAAATCAATTCTTTCATTTAATTTCTTAACTAAATTTGCTTTTCCTAGGAAAAGGTCTAGGTCTCCGCATTACACCACTCCCAGCTGGCCATTCCCTTGGTGGAACAATATGGCGCATATCCGCCCCCGGCGAGGAAGATATTGTTTACGCGCCTGACTTCAACCACAAGAAAGAGAGACATCTGAATGGATGTGACATCGAAAGACTGATGAGACCCTCTCTGATGCTGTTGGGAGCTATGAATGCTGATTACGTGCAACAGAGGAGAAGACTGAGAGATGAAAAATTGATGAGTTAGTGAATATACATATAAATGTTACGTCTTCGGATTTACTAGTAATACTTTACAACACATAAAAATTTATGGTCTAATAGATAAGTTGTCTGGTGCACTTATATGACAACCCTGTTCATCACACGAATATCTGTCCTATGTGGAAATCACACCCACCACCCGGCAGTTAGGAATGTAACTACAGGTAAATTTTTAAAATTTACCATACTGTGGTAATGTTGGGGCCTAAATCTATTTATTATATGTGTGCTTATTTCTCGACACCTCAGCAGCTGCATTTATGATTTTTATCATCTCCAGTAGCAAAACTAAGATCCTGATGCATTACTTCAATTTCAGGGTATTTTTAATTTACTTTTTTTTCTGAGCTATTATATTAACAATCCTTTTTTTTTATAATTAAAACTGTTTTTAACCGACTTCAAAAAAGGAGGAGGTCTCAAGTAGACTATGTTTTTTTAATGTTTGTTACCTCATAACTTTTGACTGGGTTCATCGATTTTGATGATTCTTTTTTATTAGAAAGCTGATGCTTCCCATGTGGTCCCATTTCAATTTAGTCCAGCTCTGATAATGGTATCCATGAGAAAACTATATAAGTCTTAAATTTGCATTAAGTACGTGCACGACAAATAGATGAAAAACTCAATAACTCAATATCACGCCAACCGATGTCGATGATTATTGTTTTTAGTGTATATTAATTTGTTTTAGAATATCTTTTTTTTTCTATTTGAAGTCGGTTTTTGTTAAAACATGCCATATTACGGTTAAATCTCGTTCATCATTATATTAGTACAAATGTTTCAGATACAGTTCAGGTTACAGTTTCTGTGGTCACGGAAGATGTTGAATCTGTTAGACTGAAATCAGATGATCAGTTAAAACCGTAATAGTGGTTTTAATAATGTGTGTTTAATAAACGACCCTTGAAATCATAAGAAAATACTAAATTGTACAATCTTGAATTACAGCAACAATTCTTACAACGCTGCGAGGAGGCGGTTGCGTTTTGGTATGCACAGACACAGCCGGTCGAGTCCTAGAATTGGCCCACATGCTGGACCAACTGTGGAGGAACAAGGATTCCGGGCTCGTGGCCTATTCGTTACTTCTCCTGTCCAACGTCAGTTACAATGTCGTAGAGTTCGCTAAATCTCAGGTGTGTGAATTAATAGATGAATCTAATAGTGTTTTTTTTTATCATGCATGCAAAAATAGTATCGTTTGGTCAAATTAAATGTGTAGACAATATAGATATAATTGTAACCGAAACATTCTACAGTTGATCGGAAATAAATTACATATCCTTCTTCAAACGAGGCTTGCGGAGAGTACTCAATGGTAAGAAGCGGCTTGGCTCTGCCGTCCAAGAGCGGCGGTAACCACTTATCATCAGGTGGGCCGTATGCTCGTCTACCTACAAAGGCAATAAAAAAAATATAAAATTGAAATATTATTGTTGTAGATAGAGTGGATGAGCGACAAACTGACGAGGGCGTTTGAAGGGGCTCGCAGTAATCCCTTTGCTTTGAGACACGTGCAGCTGTGTCACTCGGCCGGTGACGTCACTAGGACCCCGGGACCGAAGGTCGTCCTGGCCTCGTTCCCGGACCTGGAGGCGGGCTTCGCCAGAGACCTGTTCCTCCAGTGGGCCCCACACTCCCACAACTCGATCGTGCTGACGGCCAGGTGACTTGAAATATTTTTAATACGCTTTTATTAGCGTCAGACGTATGTATGTATGTAACGGAATCTTTGAACATGATTTTGACCCCCTTCAAAACGACGGATTAACTCGAAATTTGGTAAACTTAATATAAGGACCGATGACAGTTCAATATTAAAAAAAAAAAAAAAAATTGAAATTCAACTAAAAAATGAAAAATATATAATAGTTATAACGAATTATTAAAAACTATCCCAGTTTATGGTGTATAATTTTAATGATATGGATGTAAGATATAGTTCGTTGGTGCTATATCGACTGACTGTTTCTCGAAGCTTCGTGGTTTTGACCGGCGACATGTCTGCCGCTCCGCCCGCACGCACGCCCCTCCAAGACCCACGAGTAGAACAAATAGGGATGTGTGATATAATTTTAAAAAAAAACTAACAAAATACGCTGTTATAGAAATTCCAACTAAAAAATAGAAAATGATTTTAATAAATTTGAATTAAAAATGGTGTAAAAAAATAATGATTTTATTGTAAAAAATCGTGGGCGTACTTTTCGGGATATTATCAAAATAACCCTTCTACTCATATCTGTTCATAAAATATTTGTAACTACTTATACCATATCATATACTACGTCAGTCCCTAGATTGTCGGGCTGTCGGTAGCACGTTACGTTGTAATCCCAATATACGTTAGTCACTTAGCTGAACACTTGTCTTATTAATCCTTGCCCGATATAGAGACTCAACAAGTTAATATGTATGTGATGATATGGAATACTCTAGAATGAATAAAGAATGAGAGATTTAATTGCGTTTTCTGTAATATAATAGGATAATAACATTCAAAGTCCTTTAATCTCTTTTTGATTTAATATTTTAAACAGTATTATTATATTAAGCAAAACTAAACTACACTCTTCACTGAATGATAGACAGATGAGTGATTCTATCTAAGAAAACTCTTTTTTTTTAGTTTTAAATGTTTTAAATACCAAAGGCTTTTCTTTACACGTATATATATTTATTTAAGTACGAGTCTTTGTATCTATAAATATTATGTATGTTATATATACACATATGTTTAAGTAATATCACTGTCACACTACACCTACCAAGGTTCATCTTTGCACTACCCTAAGGTAGAGTGTCAGAGAATGCCTATGGCATTAAGTTCGCCTTTATACTGTCTTGTATATAAAGTTATAAATAAATAAATATATCGACGCTTGAAAGGCAAACGTGACTAAGCGACAGTGCGTGAACTTTACAGTAGACTAATTTAAAGTTGAAATACCTGAAAAAAATTCTATTTTAACGAATCTAGCTGTAGGATTGAAATGATTTTAATAGACCTAGAAATATATATTTTTTTGCGCATCGAATATGGTTATTGCCTATCATTTATGTACAAAGCAGTTATTGTCGCTTAGTCACGTTTGCCTTTCAAGCGTCGATATGCAAACGATTTTCAGAACATCCCCCGGCACACTGGCAAGAGATCTGATAGACAACGGGGGGGACCGCGTCATCGAGCTGGTGGTTCGACGGAGGGTGAAGCTGGAGGGCGCCGAGCTCGAGGAGTTCCTGCAGCAGCAGAGAATGAACGTCACCAATACCGTGAGGTCAGTGCGGACGCGCAGGGACCTCTCCCTCAGTGGGCGCGCAATGTAAACTGTCCGATCAAAAATAGTGACAATTATTAATTTACAAATTGTTTAATTATTATTAATTTTCAAATTGTTTAATGTTTATGATGACTATTGCGGGCTCACTTAACCAACGTGGAACGTAATCATTAACAATACGCGCGTTATGAGTTCAACATTTCGATGTTATTCGCCAAATTCGATTTCGAAATTGCCTCCTCCCACACTATCAAACGACGATAGGGTTGTCTTACGCAGTTCGTCTTGTGTCCCCAGGAGAGGGGCAATATGGAACATACCATAAAAAAAGCGTCTTGTACCTACCATAATAATAAATTGACTAATTAAATAAATTTTTAGCAATAACAAAAATAAAAAACCTTTTTTGAAGTTATACTTCTTTAGGCGCGTTATGAAAAATTGATGAGAGTGAAATTTTACGATGCGCGCGCACCGTGACATAAAATTAACAGAATGAAGTTGCCCACTAAATCGCTCATTACAATACGACCGACGTAAGTTGGCGAGTCTGAATATAGCCGCAGGTGAACTTTCGCGCATGTACACTTGCGCCACCCACCTTGAGATATAAGTTCTAAGGTCTCAGTATAGTTACAGAAAGCGAACAGGAATAACAATTCAAAGGAACATCTATCACACGGACCTCGCGGTCGCGGCGGAGAACCGCAACCATGTCGTCTCCTTGATGCGCTCTGGTAACCTGCTGACACCAGCAGAACTAAGAGCTCCTCAATAGTTCTGTAGTACCAGCAAGGGGTCGATGTTCCAGGGAGGAGGTGGCCGGCATCTCGTCGGACTCTGACTCCGAAGACGAGCTGGAGATGTGCGTGGTGACCGGGAGACACGACATCCCCGTGCGCCTGGAGACCAGGCTGGGCGGCTGCTTCAAGTCCAACAAGCGGCACCACGCCATCTACCCCTTCCACGAGGAGCGGACCAGGGCTGATGACTACGGAGAGATCATTAAGGTACTCCTCCTCCGTACCCAGCAGTCCGCGAGTGCCAGGGTCACTAGACTCAACAACAATAGACTTTTTATTTTTTTATTGCTTAGATGTGTGGACGAGCTCACGGCTCACCTAATGTTAAGTGGTTACCAGAGCGCCTGGACATGTACAACGTAAATGCCGCCACCTACTTTGAGATATGAGTTCTAAGGTCTCAGTTTTTACAGTACAACGGCTGCCCCACCCTCCAAACCGTAACGCATTACTGCTTCACGGCAGCAATAGGCAGGGCGGTGGTACCTACCCGCGCGGACTCACGAGAGGTCCTACCACCAGTCAAAACTTCAGTCTACTTACTCTATTTCAAATGGATGCATTTTCACAAAAAATTATAAAAATTTAGTTCCAACCCGTAGAAGCTTATTACACTTCTAAGCACCTAAAGAAATTAAGCTATTAAATTAGATTGACTTAATAGTTTGTATTGGTGTATTGTAGCCAGAAGATTACAGACTTGCCGAGATAGTGGACGCCGAAGGGGAGATCCGGGACGTGCCCCCCACTGCCCCCATCAAACAGGAACAAGATGGTGAGTGAAATGTACATAAATAATGACATGTCCTTCTTCAAACGAGACTTATAGTACTTATGCCACTGGCATTACTGATGTCTATGGGCGACGGTAACCACTCACCACCAATTGGACCGTATGCTCATATATCTGCAGAGCCCATAAAAACAATATAAATAAAATACAAAGTCTGCGATAGTATAACTAACCCCGCAACCTATAACAAATTGAATCCAGGGTCAATGTACACCACACGTAATAATAATAAAGCTCTATCTTTATACCATACAAAAATAATTAGCACTTAGTTACAAACTAAGTACTACTGGTGGTAGGACGTCTTGTGAGTCCGCGCGGGTAGGTACCACCGCCCCGCCTATTTCTGCCGTGAAGCAGTAATGCGTTTCGGCTTGAAGGGCGGGGCAGCCGTTGTAACTATACTGAGACCTTAGAACTTATGTCTCAAAGGTGGGTGGCGCGTTTACGTTGTGGATGTCTATGAGCTCCAGTAACTACTTAACACCAGGTGAGCTGTGAGCTCGTCCACCCATCTGAGCAATAAAAAAGAAAGTTATTTTAAACTATTACTTTTTTGTCTTTTTTTAGTTGATTTTAAATATTTTAATTTTTTTGTTAAATGTTGAATTGTCATCAGTCCTTAATAAGTAGTATACCAAATTTCGAGTTAATCCGACGTTTTGAAGGGGGTCAAAATCATGTTCAAAGATTCCGTTACATAGAGAGAGAAAGAGAGTATTCTTTATTTTATAAAAAACAAATAAACAGTGTTATACATTAAATACCAAAAAGTACAACTGGCGGTCTTATCGCTAAGAGCGATCTGTTCCAGAAAACCATCAGGTGGACAAGAATCACTTGAAAACGAACCACGCGTGGTGTACCAATCCAGTGAAATATATATACACTCACGTACACATACATATACACATACATACATACACACATATAACCTAACCTTACATACTAACTTACATACGTCTGAAGCTAATTAAAGAATATTAAAGAAACCAAATAGATATAAAATAGCAGATAGTGTAAGGTCGCGTGTTCGCAGAGGAAATGTCGGAGGTCCCGAGCAAGTGCGTGTCCTCGGTGCGGCAGGTACACGTCAAGGCGCACGTCGAGTACATCGAGCTGGAAGGGCGCTGCGATGGGGAGTCCCTGCTCAGGGTCGTGTCGCAGACCAAGCCCTGGGCAGTGGTGGGGCTCCGGGCCAGCGAGGCGGCGCTGCACACCCTCAAGTTAGTATTCAAACTCACCGAGTTTAACTGGTTCGGTAGACAGCGGCTTGGCTCTGCCCCTGGCTTTTCTGATGTCCATGGGCGACGGTAATCACTCGCCATCAGGGGGGTCGTATGCTCGTCTGCCTAAAATAAAATATACATACTGGTGACCCACCCTTGCTTCGCTTCGGAAACTGCAATTTATTATTGATTTCTCCACTATTTTATGGATGTTATTATACATACAAACCTTCCTCTTCAATCACTCTATCTATTAAAAAAACCGCATCAAAATCCGTCGCGTAGTTTTAAAGATTTAAGCATACATAGGGATATAGGGACAGAGAAAGCGACTTTGTTTTATTCTATGTAGTGATATATTTGTTCCAATAGTTCCATATGAGTCGACTATTATCAAAGCCGGCAATGTGACTTTTGGACAATTATTGGTAAATCAGAAAAACGAATTATTGACTTTGTATTCCATTGGCAACCACAAAACTCTTCTGAACGACATCTTAGATAAATAACAGGTTAAGTATTAACCTTTATTTAATGCAGGTTTTGAACCGTATTCTTTGAAGGAGACGATTATATTCAAATCAATCTGTATTGACATATCAATAACATTTTTTTGTCCAAATGCACAGATTGCCGCCTTTGATAATAGTCGACTCATATATGAGTCGTCTATTATCAAAGGTGGCAATCTGACTTTTGGACAATGATTGGTAAATCAGAAAAACGAATTATTGACTTTGTATTCCATTGGCAGTCACAAAACTCTTCGGAATGACATCTTAGATAAATAACAGGTTAACTATTAACCTTTATTTAATGCAGGTTTTGAACCGTATTCTTTGAAGGAGACGATTATATTCAAATAAATCTGTATTGACATATCAATAAAAATGTTTTGTCCAAATGCACAGATTGCCACCTTTGATAATAGACGACTCATATACGGTACATACACCAATATAACATTTTTTACAATTTTTGTCTGTCTGTTTGTTCCGGCTAACCTCTGGAACGACTGGACCGATTTTGATGAGACTTTCACTGATAAGTAGTTGATGACATAAGGAGTAACTTAGGCTTAACTTTTTTTAGACTAGCTTCGCCCCGCGGCGTCATTCGCAGTTATTGTCGTACCGCGCGCAACATGGCGGGACTCGCCTATCAATAATAAAATTTTGCGGGTCGCTAGTATATTATATATTCCAAAAACATAAATATATATAAATTTTTTTTTGTAATAATTGTAAATTTTTTCACATTCAAAATTTTACCGCCCTGGGCACTTGCCCCGACCGCCCCTAGTGTAAATCCAGCGCGGACTGTTTCTTGACCGTAAGGCCACGGACTCTTCACTGTCCGCCCTAGAAACAATTGACTATTTTTGTTACAGAAAACATTGTGAGTCTGAAGGAATCGAAAAGGTGTTCTTACCGTCCGTTGGGGAAACCGTCGACGCCACGACAGAGTCACACATCTATCAGGTACCAACAGAACTGCCCGTTAACAACATTATTTTCTGAATATACTCGAATATAATAAATAATAGTTTAAAAATGTGTGCGTGTACTAGTGTACACACGTAAGAAGTGAAACTTGTTTATGGCCTTATTTTTCGAAAAATGATCTACATGCAACTTTCTAGAAATTGGTTAAATAAAGTTAAATTAGATAAAGTTTAAACAAAAGGATTTTATTATCATAGACATGAATACAAAAAAGTTAAATTAGATAAAGTTTAAACAAAAGGATTTTATTATCATAGACATGAATACAAAACAGATGGCGCGTAACGGAAAAAAGTGACGCGTAACCGAAAAATGTGACGGTAAATTTTTTTCCAACGCCGATAAGGAAGTTTCACTTCAAAAAAACTAAAATATTATGCTTTTATAGAAAATCCAACTAAAAAATAAAAAAATAAATTTTAATAAATTCGAATTAAAAATAGTGTGAAGGAAAAATGATTTTATTGTAAAAAAAATGTGTGCGTGTACTAGTGTACACACGTAAGAAGTGAAACTTGTTTATGGCCTTATTTTTCGAAAAATGATCTACATGCAACTTTCTAGAAATTGGTTAAATAAAGTTAAATTAGATAAAGTTTAAACAAAAGGATTTTATTATCATAGACATGAATACAAAAAAGTTAAATTAGATAAAGTTTAAACAAAAGGATTTTATTATCATAGACATGAATACAAAACAGATGGCGCGTAACGGAAAAAAGTGACGCGTAACCGAAAAATGTGACGGTAAATTTTTTTCCAACGCCGATAAGGAAGTTTCACTTCAAAAAGCGTGGGGAGCTTTTCAAAATATTATTAAAATAACCCTTCTACTCATATCTGTTCATTAAATATTTATAACTACTGATACCAAGCACATCACTCTTTTTTTTTACAAAAAAACATGTGTGGTGTCGTGGGACACCGGATAGGAACGAAGTTCCATATAAAAAAAAAAAAAAGAATTACGAGAAAAAAATCGCGCGGTGAAATATCTCTGTGCGGAAAACAAGGCCTTATTCCACGGACTTTTTCTTACGGTTTTTACTATCACATTATTTTCAGTTCGGTCGCGCAGCAAAATCCCTATCTCCCCCAAGCCTGCCGTAAGGAACTTCGTTCCAAAAATCATTTCTTCTTACACTATTTTTAATTCGAATTTATTAAAATTTATTGAAGTGAAACTTCTTTATCGGCGTTGGAAAAAAATTTACCGTCACATTTTTCGGTTACGCGTCACATTTTTCCGTTACGCGCCATCTTTTTTGTATTCATGTCTATGATAATAAAATCCTTTTGTTTAAACTTTATCTAATTTAACTTTATTTAACCAATTTCTAGAAAGTTGCATGTAGATCATTTTTGTATTCATGTCTATGATAATAAAATCCTTTTGTTTAAACTTTATCTAATTTAACTTTATTTAACCAATTTCTAGAAAGTTGCATGTAGATCATTTTTCGAAAAATAAGGCCATAAAGAAGTTTCACTTCTTACGTGTGTACACTAGTACACGCACACATTTTTTTTTTTTCTATTTTTAGTTGCATTTTCTATATAAGCGTATTTTGTTAGTTTTTTTAAACTATTATTTATTTTTCATTTTTTAGTTGAATTTCAATGTTTTCAATTTTTTTTTTAATATTGCATTGTCATCTATCCTAAGTATACCAAATTTCGCAAATTAATCCGATGTTTTGAAGGGGGTCAATATCTCATTCAAAGATTCCGTTACATACTAACATACATACGTCTTGAAACTAATAAAAGCGTATTAAAAACGTTAGTTATATTGTCTAGTTGTTGGCGACTTCTTTGATCGAGGCACGGGGTGTGGGGAATTCTCGGTGCGAATGGTTATTAAAGATGTGAATGTGTATGATCGAAGGTGAAACTGACGGACGGGCTGATGCGGGGCCTGGTGTGGCGGCAGGCCGGGGACGCCGAGCTGGCCTGGCTGTCCGCCGTCGTGGCGCCGCGCACGCACGCCCGGGAGAGCGACGCCGCCCCCGGTAACTGACACTGTCATTAGCACTAGTCTAGATGTCTTATGTTCTGTAATAGCTGCTACCTCTGTCATGCAACAACTTTGTAAGTGCGTACGCACCGAGCACGATCCGACACGTATAGTGAAAGTTAACTACTTGAAGTTTTTTATGACCTGGTAACTAAGACCTTTAGGTCAAGTCTTATGTTAATTTTAATGAAAACTTTTTATACGATAATTTAAATTTATTTTCTATTTTTTTGTTGAATTTTATATAAAGCGTGTTTTTTAGTTTTTTTTTAAACTATTATTTATTTAAAATTTACTCGGTTGCTACTGTAGCGCCACTCGTTATAAGCAGATTTTAACGGATAATTTTTACACACAGAGACGGTTCTCCTTACCTCTCAGAGGGTTCTCCATACTTAGTATAAAGTGTTGTTGTTGTCGCAGAGGAGGGCGGCGGTGCGGTGTCGCTGGAGGCGGGTGCGGGGCGGCCGCGCGCGGCTGCGTTCGTGAACACGGTGCGGCTGCACGAGCTGCGCGCCGCCCTCGCCCGCGCCGGCCTGCAGCCCGACCTCGGCGCCGGCACGCTCACCTGCTGCTCCGGGACGCTCGCCGTGCGCAGGGTACCCGCACACCCACACTACATACACGCAATACATACGCGCACAAGCATCATCAATCAACCCGCTGACGATTAGATGGCTGGACGAGCTCACAGCCCACCTGGTGTTAAGTGGTTACTGGAGTCCATAGATAAATAATAATAAAGAAAGAAAAAAAACCTTATCAAATAAAAAAATACAAAATTAAATATAAACTTGTGTCATTGGAACCCCATTCGGGTATAGGCCTCCTATAGATATCTACAACGTAAATGCGCCACTCGCCTTGAGATATATAAGTTAAGGTCTCAGTATATCTACCCGTGCGGACTCTCAAAGGTCCTACCATCAATAATAAAGCCAATTATAATTTTTGCGAGCTTAATTTTTGTTACACAATGTTATTCCTTCACCGTTAAAGACATTCGTGAACATAATAATATATTAAGTACGTATTTCATCAGCAAAATTGGTACCTGCCTGCCAGGATTCGAACACCGGCACGGTCGCATCGCTCAATACAAGTGCACCCCGCGTCTTATCCTTTAGGCCATGAAGACTTCATACATATTTATGCTACTTACATTTTATAGTTAATCAAACCAGCAATAAATTGTGAGACTTTATCAATAGGTATTATTAAGGCAGTAATAACTACGGGCTCCGGTAACCGCTTATCATCGAACAAATCGGACGCCACTCCTAGCCCATATGAATTCATTAAATCAGTTAAAGCAAAATCTTAATAAAATTAGAAAAAAAACCTCGATTTTTTTATTTTTGAATTACAATTCGTACCCCAGTTTCAGTGGTAATTTGTACTTTTTCTTTCACAGATGGAAAACGGCCAAGTTTCTTTAGAAGGAGTCCTGTCTGAAGAGTATTACAAAGTGCGAGAACTCTTGTACGAACAATTCGCGATAGTCTGAATATATAGTATAAATCAATTTTAATGTCACATACATTTATTTTGTAAATAAAACAATTTAGCAAATAATTTTCACTCATAAACTTGTATTTTTTTCCTCCTTATATTCGCATTCTAGCAATATTTTTTTTTTTCTTTTGTTATGCAAAAGGAATTCATACAAATTGTATCTTGTAATATAAGTGATCGAACAAGGTTGTAAATCTATGTCTCAAGCTGGTTAGCTTATACATTCCGAAATCTAACTTATAATTTAATAGGTTTTACGAGAATCGAGATTGCGCAACAGATATACAGGGTGTTACGAAACGATACTGTTTGAAAAAATCAAAGTGTTCTATATTCAAATGTATATAACGGCACTCATTTTCTTAGCCGTTTATGATTCAAAAAATAATAGTTATTAAAGGGAGGTCTGACACCTAAGACTGGAAATAGTGAAGTTAGAGAAAATGTATATTGTGTTATCTGTGGAAGATGCAATGTAGTTCTCTATTGCACAGAATAAACAACATTAAATCTTATTTTTTGGTTCGTGATTTTGGCTGATTGCCTTTTAGCAATTATTTGTTTATTAGCTTATTTCCGTTAATTTGTTATTATTGTCTCGGACGACTCGCAGTGAGAGTGCTCTTAAACTCCACAACTATACGACGTTGTAAAGAACGAAAAAAAAACCCATCAGTTTCATATATTTTTATTTCACATTATTCCGTTACCGGTTCACATACAATAATAACATTATGTAAAGAAAAAAAGTTTAGGTACATTTTTTTTATTTTCTTTTTGACATTATAAATACGAAACTAAGACACAGGGCACTCGCTCTACAACTAACATTTGATCCGAGATTACTCTTAAATTGAATGCTAAAAACATAACATAAATTCAATGTCAGTCAAAATGGCTGCGGTCGATCATTGACAAGCAGATTAGCTGCCCAAAAACGAACATCGACGCTTTTCGATTAAAACGTGCTCTACTCACTAAAATCAGAACATCATAAATTAAACAAAAGATTACCTTTTTTTATAAAAAAAATAAGACAAATACGCCATTGACCGCGGTCAGTTTCACGTAAACAAAGCGGTCCTACCGCGGGAAGGGACTTGTTGAGCATAAGAATATCGTGTGCGCGCTGCGATGTTATTCTTTGATAACACGCAGTCCAGAGCATATATTATGCATATATATAAATAAAAATGAAATTACATTCTTTTGTCATCATTCGGAAAAAAATTGTGAAGAAAAAACCTTGAAATCAGACCGGTCGGTTAGTCCACATTAAAATGCAAACCTCATTAACATTAAAATGCAATTATTTTTGTTTATGTTTGATATTTTTATCTTTCCGATTTCCACATTTTTATTAAATCATTTTCTGTATTTTTGGCACAAAAAACATGTATTTACATGTGGTGCGCCAAAAATACATTAGAAAATTCTTAAAACTGAAAATTTAATTTGAAAATAATCTTAATATACAAATACTTAATATTACAAAGCATTTTTAACCCAGGAGTGATAGATGACTCCTATTTTGTCACTTTTGTTCCGTGCAAATGAAGAATCGCGGCATCGACATAATATATTATTAATATAATTGAAAAAAAAAGAAAGTATCCCATCGATAAACCTTCATGTGATCGCAGACCAACAACGTACATAATAACAGATAACGTATTTATAATAAAACTACTAATAAATCTGGCACATTCGTATCTCCCCGAGACCTCTTATTCATAAAACAAAATCCTTAAATTAAAATTACATTACAAACATTCGTCACATAAAAAACAACTACAAGTAGGTACAATCATTTCGAATCTTTGTTCATTTTTCTTCTTTTTGATAATCCACAATAGTTTATTAGCGAATAAACTTATTCACGTTCAGTCAAACCTCCAAATGCCATGATTGTTTCAGAATAGTTCCCATCAATTTGTGTTCGTAAGCTTAATATAACCAACTTGTGTCTAAAATCTGAATAAAACTTGTTCAAACCACGAAAACGGGTAATTATAACACGTTGAGGAAAACATAACGTAGCAAGAACAAATAAAGATATTTTCTCACTTCACACGTAACTCCATATTTAAAAAAATAAAGAGAATAAGATTTGAAACATTTTCATCTTTAGACATGTGTATTCGTTGATTCTTTTATATGATGATATTATTATGATCAAGGTCGATTTCGCGTTTCCGTATGTTACATACTGGGAGCGCGGATGTTCTCGCTAAATACAATAATTATTGTACTGACAACAAAATATACACGATATTTTAACTCGTAAATTTCTCGCTGGATCTTCTCAGTGGGTCGCAGTATTGTTCTTGCTAAGGCTAGTGTTAACAAATTCTCTCAGGTTGTGCCTGTGAGCTCACCTACCCATCAGGGCGTATCTAGAATAACCCCTTAGGCTACCAGTGAATTGGTAGGGAAGATTTTTTTTTATTTAAAACCTCCGCGTGTTTGAGCTAAGAATCAACCCCCTCCACTAACAACGAAATATGTCACAGATTACATATTCTTAACAAACATAAGCATATATTAAAATGCTTAATAATAATATTTAACGTAATCTAACACAATAATAATATTAAACCTATTATAAATATTTACAACGATTTATGGTTCAAAAAGAACGAAAGATTTTAGTCTAAAACTTCGTTTGAACATAGACAAGCAAAGCTTTAAAAGCTTTACCCATTTTAAGTAGCGCAACACGTATACAGTTATAACTATTCATCCATTTTGTTACTTTGTCAACAGAACAACGAAAATTCACAAATAAAAATATAATCTGTGTGATTTATTTTTTTATTTTTTTACGGTCATCGGTTTCTTGAAGTTCTAGCCTGTCTTAATTATTGTAATAATCATCAGTAAAACAGGAATTTACTGAGATATTTCAATACAATTTTTGGAAAGAACCTGAGAAGACAATATCCCTTTTAAATTCCCGAAACCTATTCACAGATTAAATGAAACAAAATAAATAAATCATCATCATTCACTTCACTCAGTCAAAAACTCTCTTAATGTGTGTTACTATGCAATAACTACAAAGCCAAATAATTAAATTCTGAAATGTATTAACATACCGACTTGACTATTGAACATAAAGTAAACAGAATCTTATTTGATAAGAATTGAATAATAATATATTTCTGTTTTAAAAACATTGGACCTGTGTGCAATGCGTACAACTATATATGTATACATTGATAATAAAATATAGGAAACTTGATAACTCTCATACTATTATTAAAACTATGTGCTCGGTAACAGTTCTACGAGGTATTTAAATTTCATTTGTTCAATATCTCTTAGCTTAGGTTTTGTAATCTTGGTTCATTTTTTGTCACTAAAAAATATAATTGTCACTAAATAAATGTGTACAAATAATTGAATATAGCTCTTTTAAACCTGTATCTGAATGACATGTGTTATTTGAAACACATTGTTTTGCAAACAGATACTATTATTATGTAATAATTTATTTAAAAATACTAGCGAAAAGCCCTCGCTTCGCTTCGGAAACATTAAATTTTATTATTGATGATAGCTGAGTCCCGCGATGTTACCCGCGGTTATTAGTCGTACCGCGGGTGAAGCCTCGGGGCGAAGCTAGTTTAAAAAAAGTAGTAGCCTAAGTTACTCATTATATCATCAGCTACCTGTCAGTGAAAGTCTCCAAAATCGGTCCAGCCGTTCCAGAGACTAGCCGGAACAACAGACAGACAGACAAAAATAGTAAAAAATGTTATTTTGTTGTATACGGTGTATGGTACCGTATATATATTCATATGCATGTAGTAAAAAGCGGTTATCTCAGTACTACAAACATACACTCCAATTTTATTTATATGTATAGGTTAATATACTATTATTATCATACGTGTGTTCCTCAGCGATTATAAAACCTAATTAAGAAATATTCTACATAAATACTGTCCCACTAACACAACACTCAGTTTTTAAATAAATATGTATATAAAATTTAAATTTAGCATTTTTAAACAGCATTATTGTTTTATTTTTTTAGCTTTTTTCTTTTGTACCATCTTTACAATAATATAAATTACTCCGTCAATAAATTTATTTTACAGATTAGCGGAACAGCGATACGAAATATATAGACTAATTAGATTTCGAATTTAACATTTTGACTGACAGCGGAACTTGTGGCAATGTCAATATGTTGTTTATTGCAATAACCAAAGTCTTGATTTTTACTTTTAAATTTTGAGAATGACCAAGTCTAACCTTACAAAATTGCAATTCCCAATTAATTCGATCGATAGAGAATTTTAATTGTTTCGGCTCAAAGTTTGGTTTGTATTTTTTTATTGTTTTAATCTTTTGTGCTACTTTGAAGTTAAGAATAGTAATTAAAAAAAAAAGCTACTAACTTTAAATCATCTATTCCTTGCTATCATTCGTTTTATTTGATGCAAACTAAGTCGATGATTTTTATCGATATATGCAAGTTTTCGATAGTGACGTTGCCATGTTTCCGATAGAGCATGTTAGAAGATGTACATCATGTATTTGAAAAAAAAAACAAGAAAAAAAACGCTGTAACATAAATGCGCCGAATACGGCCCATGACGAGAAATCAAATCCTGCTGAGTACGGTCGGGGAAACAATATCGATTCTTAAATATAAATATCGATATTTTCAATCGATTTTGTACTAAATTCAGCAACACATTTTATTATTAAATTATACAATGATGTAGTTAAGGTATCATTTCACTAACAATAATCCCGCCTTAATATACATTTAAACATATATAAATTTATGATGTTCTGTCAATAATCTTTTATTACTCAACATTGGCCGGAGGTTTAATCGATTAAAAATAATCGTTTAAAAATAACCTTTATCTAGTTGAAAGAACGCAACCTTTACACTATGAGGAGAACGGAACTAAGTTCTGAAATATTTAGGCTAAAACTTTTAAAGCATTCACGAAGTCTAGACTTGTCGCACAATTCTATCGACTCGAGTAACGTTTGATTCCAAAATCATAGATAGGTTACATACGATAAGTTTTTTTTTTTTTTATTGAGAGCACCAAAATCATTTCAAATAACAACCTAGATATTTTTTATTTTTTGACAATAGAAAAATCTTTACTTAATAAACCTTTCAATTTGTACAAGATATCAATTCTAATACAATATAATTTTTTTTTTTTTCATTTGTTCATGTTTAATCAACAAACAGTAAACACCAACTCAAAGGTACATTATCCCCGCGACCATACAACGCAATAATCTCGTAGATTCGCACACTAAAATCTAGAAATATATTTTTTAATATTATACAAAAATAGTAACAAGTTTTTTTTTTTGTACTAGTATCGTCCATCATTTTGTACATCGACGACGCCGGGCCCGCGGCCGCCCGTGACGTCACAGCACTACGTACACATCACAGCCATAAACTACAGACTAACGGCGGATTTACACAAGGCCCCTTCCTCCGCATTCCTGCTTGGTTCAAACGAACTCGACGAGCTTCGGTTTCGCCTTGTGTAAACGAGCCTTAAAGGGATCGGTATCGGGCGGGACCGAGGGGGGACGGGATGGGGTTAAATGCGAACTAAAGGATTGGGGGCGGGGGAAAAGGGGGAGGGGCGAACGCGTCGCGTGATATGTGGATTTGTGATGACGTTTGTATCGCTTCCGCGTCGCGGCCCGGCGCTGACTGGGAGGACCGTGCCATCGAACCGTTCGTTAAACAAACAACTGTTACTCATCAATTTGAATGTCAATAATAAGAGATATTTATAGCGGTTACCTCCAAAAAAAAACCTCTGATAATGTTTATTCAAGTGATTAATTGTAATTTATTAATATCAACGAGTTGTTGATAGCGTTTTAGGATTCCGCCTGTTTGCTTATGTGGCTCCCGGGTGTGTTATATAGACGGTCGGCAGGCGCGGAGCATTGATGATTAACAGTCGTCGCGCACGGAGGTCGGGCTCGGCTTACCGCAGACAGGCCTCGAGCATCTCGACGAAGAGCTTGTTCATGGGCGCGCGGCGGTCGCGGTGCACGGCGGCCCAGAAGCGGCGCACGGCCACGTCCGCGTGGCGCAGCGCCGGCAGCACCAGCAGCAGCTGCTGCAGCGCGGAGTTGGCGCCGTACGGCCTGCAACAGCGACGCGTGACGTCACACCGCGCACGCACGGGGCCTCGCACGCACGGGGCCTCGCACGCACGGGGCGAGCGAGTACCGGCGCGCTTAGTGCGAGTATTTTAACATTCTCGATAGCGTAAAAGTTAACTCAAGTTTGTATGGAGTTGAAACGTTTGCCTCCGTTTGCCGCTAGATTATTTTTTTCTACCTAACCTGATGATAGCCTTGAGAGACAATTTCAGCATACCCTTAACTAGTAGGTGAGCTAACGGGGCTCAAACCTGACGACGTTGCTAACACGAACCCTAGCAAGAGCAGTGCTTCGCAGAATCTACCACCGGATCGGAAACGCGACCCACTGAGAAGATCCGGCGAGAAACTCGGTGGGCTGTGTCTGTGGGTAAATTTACTCGTCTAGCCCTTCGACACAAGCGACGGGTTCGACGAGAACGATGACCGGTGCTTGAGGTATCTAAAAGCACCGTTCGTGGATCGGGAGGAACCGAATTGACGTGTTTTGGGCGACGTCGACTGTTTTCCATTCTGCTGCCGCTAGAGGCGTTGTTCCAACTGCATACAAACTTGAGTTAGCGTTCACGCTATCGAGTACGTTAAAAAACTCGCACTAAGCACACGGGATGCGGTGTTAAACAAACCCGAATGCGTTTTTAGAGATACTGTACTGAGTTCGTAGAAAAATTTAAATAATTTATTAATTGAACGGATAACATTGACTAAAGAGTACCATGTCACAGGTAAATTTTTTTTAAAGCAACACCTTCATTTTCTGCCTCTCATCATGTCATAATCTTGAAAACCAATATAACGTTTCAAACTATTTTTATGAATGCCCATTACTATTCTGCATTATTTATGTTGTATATCGCGTCAAACTAAAAAAAACAATCATAACGCACGACAGCATAGCGTCGCGCGAATAGCCTCAAATGACGTCACGTCTGTGTG
Organism: Bombyx mori; assembly: GCF_030269925.1. NCBI lineage: Eukaryota > Metazoa > Arthropoda > Insecta > Lepidoptera > Bombycidae > Bombyx > Bombyx mori. The sequence goes on along the minus strand of NC_085131.1, from coordinate 11,888,936 downwards.
TGTGTGGGTCACTAACCGCAGCACGGCGACGGCCTCGTTGAGCGCCTGCAGGATCTGCTCGCGGAAGCGGCGCAGCGTGAGGTGCTCGTCGAGGCGCGCCTCCGAGTTGGCCAGCACCAGCGCCTTCAGCAGCACGCACTCCTCGCGCACGGCGCCCGCGCGCTCCAGCCGCCGCACCACGCCCGACACCTGCACACAGCGCGCACCACTCAGCATTACGGTACGACAAGGGTCTTTTTATCCACTCGTTATTCAAGTTTTAAGAAGTCCCAAAAAATAATTTTTTTTTTGCTTATATGGGTGTACGAGCTCACAGCCCACCTGGTGTTAAGTGGTTACTGGAGCTCGTAGACATATACGACGTAAATGCGCAACCCACCTTGAGATATAAGTTCTAAGGTCTCAAATATAGTCACAGCGGGTGCCCCAATCTTCAAACCGAAACGCATTACTGCTTTACGGCAGAAATAGGCAGTATGGTGCCAAATTACGCAAATTATATATTTTTTTTCATTACACGATGCTATTCCTTCACCGTGGAAGTCAATCGCGAACATTTCTTAGGTACATATTTCATCAGAAAAACTGGTACCCGCCTGCGGGATTCGAACACCGGTACATCTCAAGGTGGGTGGCGCATTTTACGTTGTAGATGTCTATAGGCTCCAGTAACCACTTAACACCATGTGGGCTGTGAACTCATCTACCTATCTATGCAATAAAAAATAATAATAATCTAATTTTAGTGTTGTTTATCTCAGACGAGTTCTTTAATATTTATCAAATTTAATCAGATATTAAATGAATGATATATATTTGCTCAATTGCAATAGTTCGGGCGTACATACCTGTAGAAACAGATCGGTGGCCCCGATGTCGCGGGCCTCCTGCTCGTCCAGCGTGAGGTCCGAAGCGAACCGCAGCTTGAGGTTGGCGCCGCTGGACATCGAGCGGTACGCCACCATGAGACTCAGCATCTCGGCCCAAGTGCTTTGTAACAAGCGCATCTGGAAAAGAAATGATACGTGTTAGAACTTTTGTACTATAGTGGGTAGACAGGGAAATACCCGCGTCAAGTTTTAAGGGTGCCAATTTTTTTTTAAATGTTAATTAGTGTTCTGTCATTTTTATCCTCTATATAAAACGACTTTTTGGCGGAAACGCGAGGAGTGCAGTTCTGTGATTTGGTTTATTTGGTCTATTTAGTGTTTCTTCAGGCTTAAATGTGTAATAGTGTTAACTGTTTAATATCTGTAAAAGTGCACTAATGTGGGAAAATGAAACAAAGCCGCTGGACGTAACTTCTCTGGATAATCCAAAAGGTCCACTGAAAAAATCATTTTTCATAAAAATAAGAATATAAATTAAAATAAGACATGACTTAAAGGACTTAGTTGCCAGGTCATAAAATCTCTTAAAAAAAACTATGTAAAACTAGCGGACCCGGCAGAGGTTATCTTGCAAGAATTAATGTACATTAAAAAAGCAAGTATTTTAATGATTTATGATTCAATTTATTGGCCATGCATTTTAGTTGTTATTATTATTATATTTTTATTTCTTGTTCTTCTTCAATCCTTTCACTCGCAATGTTTCGAATCTTAGTTGCATTACGGCTTCGTCGGGAAAGATTTGATCGTGATGATCGCGGCATGGCTTTCTTAATGATCACCTATCTCGGCACAATAAGCTAATAGAAACTCGAAACAAACACATCAACCGGTCAACTCCAAAATTCTACTTTAATTAACCATAGACTACATTACGTTTAGCCGTCAGTTGCGTTTTGTTATACCACGTTTTATGTCACGCCCCGCGGGAACGTGATAAAAAGTCCTATCCTATGTCCTTTTCCTGGTTCTAAGTTACCTCCCCACCAATTTTCAGCTAAATCAGTTCAGCCGTTCTTGAGTTATAAATGGTGTAACTAACACGACTTTCTGTTATATGTATAGATATATAATAAAGATATGTTATTTTTTGTACGTTATTACAAAGTTAAGTCGTACACTGTGTGCATTACTAATAAAAATCTTACGTTACGGACGTTTTTCCCCGGTTAGGGTACCCCTCCGCATAGTCCCATAAGGGAAATTCGTACAAATAAAAAAAAAAGATGTGTCCAGGTACCTGATCGTTGAGCTGCAGGTCCGTGAAGCCGGGTATCTGCTTGGCCCAGCCGATGATCTCGACCAGCTCCCGGTCGTACAGGTCGGCGAGCAGCGCCAGCGTCCGCGCGGCCGGCTCCGTCACGCCGGGGGGCGCCGCCGAGCACGCGAACGGCTCCGGCTCGTACGAGAGCAGCGCCTCCAGCACCTGCAGAGTTTTCAATACAACTTTGAATAATCACCGTTAGTTTTTAATACGCTTTTATTATAATAGCTTCAGACGTGTGTATGTTTGTAATGGAATCTTTGAACGTGATTCTGACCCCCTTCGAAATGTCGGATTAACTCGAAATTTGGTGGTATACTTATTAAGGATCGATGACAAATCAATACTAAAAAATTGAAAATAAATAATAGTTTAAAAATAGTGTAAGAAAAAATGATTTTATTGTTGAAAAAGCGTAGGATGCTTTTCAGGATATTATCAAAATAACCTTTCTACTCATATCTGTTCATAAAATATTTATAACTACTGATACCATGCACCCCACGCTTTTTTTTTCTCTCTATTGCTTATATGGGCGGACGAGCTAAAAGCTCACCTGTTGTTAACGTAAATGCTGCCACCCACCTTGAGGCATGAATTCTAATGTCTCAGTTTTAACAATACGACAGCTAAGCAACCTACTCTTCGAAGCACTGATCTTGCTAGGGCCAGTGTTAGTAACACTCCCGGTTTGAGCTCACCTATTAGTTCGGTGAATCTAGAATAACCCCTCGAGGTTATTAGAATAGGTAGGGAAAAATGTAACCTTTTTTCCCTACCTGTTTGTTGGTATCCTAAGGGGCTATATTCCAGCTGACAAGTAGGTGAGTTCACGGGCTCAACCTGAAAGAATTTGTTAACACTGACCCTAGCAAGAACCGTGCTTCGCAGAATCTACCACCGGATCGGAAACGCGACCCACTGAGAAGATCCGGCGAGAAACACAGTGAGCTGTGTCTGTGGCAGGGGTGGCCAACTGGATTGGAATCATGATCTACTGTCTACTGACGAGGCACTCTGCGATCTATTAATGACCTTTCTTGAAATTTTATGAAATAATGTAGTTCAGTCTACAAATAAGTAACATATTATTATATTATTTTATTAAAAAGATTAAAATAAACCTGAAATTATATAATAAAAGAGAACTATTATGTAGAAGAGAGGATAAACAATATGACGTAATGGTCATTAACAAATGATACAAGATGAAGATGTTACGTGCAGCAATTGGTGATTACATTGCACAGTCTGATCTATGTATTTATATATTTTGTCTAGCCACGATCGAAGGGTCGATCGCGATCTAACGGTTGGCCACCCCTGGTCTATGGGTTAATTTACTCGTCGAACCGGACGGTGACCGGATTCAGATACCTAAATACCTTGTGTACGCACGCACGCACGCACACACGCACGCACGCACACACGCACGCACGCACACACACACGCACGCACACACACACACACACACACACACACACACACACACGCGCGCGCGCACGCACGCACACACACACACAGTCCCAGTCACGTCTGCCGACCTTGATGTCGTCGAGCTGCACCCTGGGCTGGGCCTGCTCGGGCGCGCGGCGGTACTTCTGGCGGCCGCCGCGCACGCGGTCCAGGCGCACGCCCTCGCGCAGCATCCCGGTGCGCAAGCACTTGCGGAAGCGGCACGCCTGGCACGCCTTGCGCCGCCGCTTGTTGATCTCGCACTCATTCGCCGCCGGACAAGTGTAGTCGATGTTGCCCTGGACACGGAATGTAACGATACTAAGCTAGAAGTCGTCGTGGCCTAAAGGATAAGACGTCCGGTGCATTTGTATCTAGCGATCCACCGGTGTTCGAATCCCGCAGGCGGTTACTGATTTTTCTAATGAAATAGGTACGTACTTAAGAAATCTTCACAATTGACTTCCACGGTGAAGGAATAACATCGTGTAATAAAAACCAAACCCGCAAAAATACTAGTGGTAGGACCTCTTGTGAGTGGTACCAGCACCCTGCCTATTTCTGCCGTGAAGCAGTAATGCGTTTCGATTTGAAGGGTGGGGCAGCCGTTGTAACTATACTTGAGACCTTAGAACTTATATCTCAAGGTGGGTGGCGCATTTACGTCGTAGATGTCTATGGGCTCCAGTGACCGCTTAACACGAGGTGGGCTGTGAGCTCGTCGAAAGCGAGAGAAAGAGAAAGAAAGACAGAGAGAGAGCGACAGCTAACCTGTATGGTCCTCTTGAAGAACGCCTTGCAAGCCTCGCAGCTGGCTACTCCGTAGTGGAAGCCGGAGGCGACGTCCCCGCAGACGAGGCACCGCCTGCGCGGCGTGTCCTCGTCCCGGTTGCCGCTGGCGGCGGCCGCGGTTGTCGACGAACAGTGCTGCTGCTCAGGGCTGGTGTTGCCCACGATCGTGCCGTCCTCGGGCGAAACGCAGAACTTCACGTCCTTAGTCTCGAGTTCCAACTGTTGGAGAGGCATAGGTACCTAAATGTGAAATTTCGTTTTAAATCATGTCTATTGTAACAAAGGATGGAGATGGGCCGATAATTAGTTATTAGATCTTTTTTCCCGTTTTTATGTATGGGAATTATTAGGGCTTCCTTCCACTTTTCAGAGAAAATCCCTGATAATAATGAATGATTTAATATTAAAAACAAGGGTGTGGAAAGTTGTTCAGCACAATTAACAATAAATTGCGGTGGGATATTGTCTGGCCCCACTCCTTTCGTTAAATCCAGATTTTCCAACTTCCGTCTGTCACTGTTAACTTCAATGTGAACAGCCCGCATGACTGTATCTAAAATGTTTCGTATGAAATGGCATTTGTTAGAATACGGAATGTCTCAAAGCGGCTTGGCTCTGCCCCTGGCATTGCTGAAGTCCATGGGCGACGGTAACCACTCACCATCAGGTGGGCTGTGTGCTCGTCTGCCTACAAGGGCAATAAATAAAAATAAAAAAGATTTTTATGGATTTACGGAAAACTGCCTATTTCTACAAAAGACTTACAAGTATAAATTTATAAATTCAGTTTAATCTAAGTATAAGTTTTTTTTCCATAGATGGATGAAGGATCTCACGACCCAGCTGATCCAAATCGGTTACCGGGGCTCATATACATCACAACGTAAATACCGTTATCCACTTTCAGAAACATCAGGTCGAAGATTTAACTGTACTTACTATATAAAGACTAGCCCATCTTCAAATCGGAAGATATGCCTGCTTTAAGAGCAGAAATATGGGGCGAGTTCACAATACAACCCCTACCACCAGGAAATACCGATTGACGATTGTGATACGCTGATATATTTAAATGATCCTTCGGTACGTTCTCAGGTGAATCTCTCATTAGCCTTTTACGACACCCAAGAGCAACCGATAGAGAGAATAATAATAATAGAGAACAAAACACGCACGATCATCCGGTCCCAAATTACGTATCCCTGTGTTACGGATATCAGAAACTGACAAACATACTGATATACGTTTAATTTGTACATATATATTATATAATGAACACCCAGAGAAAAAGAGCAAACAATTCTGTTAATCACACGAACATTTGACGGATGTGGAAAACGAACCCTCGACCCTCAGTGCAACAGTCAGACAGACAGTCAACAGACATTAGAATTTATATCTCAAGGTCGGTGGCGTTATTTACGTTATACATGTCTATGGGCTCCGGTAACCACTTAACACCAGGTTGGCTGTGAGCTCGTCCACACATCTTCTTCTTTTTCTCCACCTTATCCCACTAGGTGGGGTCGGAACAGCAAATTTTTCTCTTCCATGCTCTTCTATCAGCCGTCAGCCTAACACTCACTGTAGGTTTAACGAAAGAGAGAAGATATTCCACCGAACGGGTGGTATTGCTCGGTAGACCGACGGTCCAAATGTTGTTGTTCGGAACTTGCAAGCTTATCTTGAAAATGTCGTAAGCGAGATTCAGGCATCTGTCAAATATCTTGTATTGTATGATGGCTACCCGCCACACTCACTACTCTCCCTCTTATAATATCATCATTCACACACTCCATCCATCCATCCGTCCTCTACCTTGCACTACCATTGCCATACATCTCCTAGTCACACGCATCTTCTCTCTACGCATCACATGTCCATATCACGCTAACCGTTCGCTCTTTAGCTTGTCAATCACCGGGGATATTTTCACGCTTCCTCTGATACACTGATTCCTTATCTTGTCCATTCTCCACACATCCATCTCAACATTTTCAGCTATGCAATAAAAATAAAAAAATCACTGAACCACCACCAAAATCACTACAAATGATCCCGCAACGTACCTCCGGCTGCATCAAGGGCATCGGTCGGGGGTGCAGCGGCTGGGGGTGTGGGGGCTGCGGCTCGGGGGGCGAGTACTGCGGCGACGGATCCGTTTCCTGTTTGACGCGGCGTAGCATGGGCTCCCCACTGACTGCGGACATCATGTGCACCTGGGACACGAAACAAAGAGAACTTAACCCAATTGACTGAGTCACGCGCGATTTCAAATTCACGTATAGACAATAAAAGAGAAGTTTTTATTTTTTATTGCTTAGATGGGTGGACGAGCTCACAGCCCACCTGGTGCTAAGTGGTTACCGGAGCCCATAGACATCTATAACGTAAATGCGCCTTGAGATATAAGTTCTAAGGACATAGTTACAATGGCTGCGCCGCCCTTCAAACCGAAACGCATTACTGCTTCATGGCAGAAGTAGGCAGGGTGGTGGTATCTGCTCGTGCGGACTGACAGGTGGTCCTACCACCAGTAATGACGCAAATTATAATTTTGCGGATGTATTCGAAGTGGCAAAATAATTAGCATTAACTAGAGCAGTGCTTCGCGGAATCTACCACCGGATCGGAAACGCGCCCCACTGAGAAGATCCGGCGAGAAACTCAGTGGGCTGTGTCTGTGGGTTAGTTTACTCGCCGGGTTCGACGAGAACAGTGACCGGTTCTTTGAGCTTTGAAAAGCCTAGCGGTAAACCTTTTTTTTTAAACTGTTGTTTACATCTCTCAACAAGTCCAAACGCCAATCGAAAGTGTGTCGAAAAGGCCAAAAGTTCAACACGTGACCGCAAACCTAGCTCAACGTAATAAAACGAAAATACACACTTTATCTATAGCGATTACATTCGATTCGACAGAGCTTGCTACAAAAACAAAACTTATCTACGATAAGTAATAAAACATTTATATGAATGTTCAAGGATACATCGTCGGGTTCAACGTACTCTTGACATTGCCATTTTTATGATAATGATGCAAGCGTATTTAATGGGTGACACGAGTGCATCTATTTAATTTAAAGTTTTATGAAACAAACAAAAAAAAAAGTATAAATTTCGTATGAAATATACACGCGTGCACGATGTTACACAATCGTTCGATTCGCGACGGATAATTTCCATGTTTCTCTCTTATTTAATTAATTTTAATTACGTAGACACCTATTCAATATCTCAATAGTATAATAATTATACAAAGACAATTGTACAAAGACAGACTTCGTTTGCCTTTGATTGATCAAGTCTGTATTTCTTTATTAGACAAACATAAAAAAAAAACAGAGAACATTCTCGAAACATTACTTTAAATAACAAATCATTTGATGTTCGACAAAACTGAAATATACAAACTCGAAAACGCCAAATAAAGAATCGGTTGCGACCAAACAACATTCAAATAAACATGTTTACATAAATCTCCATGTTTTAAGTGATCGTTTCGCGAATCAATGTTAATTCAAAATCGAAAAAAACGTGGTTTGCTCTAATTCTCCGTGCGGCTCACGCGGCACTCAACCGAACAAGCAGTGAGGTAGGTCGGTTAACAGATAGTACGGTCGGTACAGTCGTACTAAAAGAGGCGGTGGTAGATTCTACGTAGCACTGCTCTTGCTAGGGCCAGTGTTAGCAACACTCCCGGTGAAGCTGAAATAGCCTCTCAAGGCTATCAGCATAGATAGGAAAAAAGAAGAAAAAAACGAAAAGAATGAAGGTTGAATGAAAAATATTGAAAAACTCGACGAAATAAATACTGACAAATACCGTAAAACTCTTTTTGTATGTTTCATCTGTTTTTAATGATGATTTTACCTTTTGCTAGCATACTCCTGTATTGTGCAAAAAGGATTTGGTAGCTTCTAAGCCTTTAAAAAAACGATAATAAACTTAAACGTAGCCAAACACGGTTCGCTTGCTTTTAACAGCAGGATGAATCAACCGACAGAACTTACACGTACATTTGAAGCAGATGCTAAACACAGGATGTCGAGGCAAATACCAAACCGACAATAACTAGCAGGTTTTCCCCATTATTACAAAATCGTTTTTCATTATAATAGAATAATTATTAATTAGTGATTTTTAACGTTCGTAAAATAATTGTGCATTCCAATGAGCTTCAGTGGCGTGTTCCACTCACGAGTGACACATTATTAAAGAAAAATCAATTTAAAATGACCATAATACTATTATCCGAACAAAACAGTACACAAATTGGCATAGGTGTAATGTTAGGTGTCTTCTAGGAGAAGCAAAAAGGTTTCATTTTAGAAATCGATGCAAGAGTCCTGAGGAATAGAGGTCACTGGTTCATTTGCTAATGGGTCACAAATGCTTGGGCGTAAAAACCGGCGGGGGTGATGCCTGGATGCCTTAAATCGAAAATCTATTTTCGGAGAAAAGATATAGGATCGACATAAAACGCATCTATTTTAAATATTGGATTTTTCTATACAAAGAACTGTATATTACTATTCTTTCTAAATTTTATGAGTTAATCAGTTTAAAAAATAAATAGGTTAAATTTTGTGATATTTGTAATTATTATTTTTTGTGGGTAATTTTGATTTGTTAATAGCTTCAGTGATGGTTAATTCGAGTTCAGTTTTAAAGTTTCAACTCTCCGATTAGCTTAAAGGCAAATAAGTTTAAAATCTATAGCAAATTTTGTAGCATTTAGATAAGAAAGCTTTTTTTTTATGATTGAAGGATTACTGGTGGCCCGGAGGCCTTTCCAGTTTCACCAGGGCAGGTGGGCGAGCAAAGGCTCAGCCAGGAGGGGATAAGAAAGCTACAAGTTACAAGCCCTATATGTAGGTTTACGTGACGACCGGAGTTCAGAATGAAATAGGTCATTATTAATCCTTTTACGGACTGTACAATCATTTTATATAATTTTTAATTAATGTAATCAATGAAATAATTGGCATCATGTACTCTGTTGTTATTGTTCTGTAACTTATTTATTAATATAGCTAGCTGGCTTGATCCAAATAAAAAGAAACTGGGTCAGTGCGGGTTTAAATTGATGTCACTATCTATGGTGCAGTTCACTCGTCCCGTTACGTCGAGGCAAATCGAATAATATAATCATCCGAGCACTAAAAGGTTGGGTAGTCTAAAGTTAAATTTAAAAATGCATCATTCTAATAACACCTGATTCCTCACTGCGCCACACTATTTGTGTTCTGTTCATTAAATAGGTACGTATTCATAATAAGTTGCTGGGTTCAGCGACCGTGTGACCGTGGTCTCACCTTCGTAGATAAACGTCACTCTGACTAGCGAGGGAGGGAGGAGCGCGCCGCAACGCAACCACGCCGACATTGAGGCAGGCTCGCGGCGCCCCAAATTTCGAAATCGAAATATCGATCCTATCGACATCCTCCGAAATATGCATCCGCTCCATAAACTAATCGATTTTTATATTATATAATAATAACACTAAAGAATTAATCGTGATTCTTCCAGAATTTATAAACGCTATATATATTTTCTTTTTTTAGCTTATTCCAGTGATGTTTCTTTTTTTTTATTGCCCTTATAGGCAGACGAGCATACGACCACTGAAGCACCTGATGGTGAGTGGTTACCGTCGCCCATGGACTTCAACAATGCCAAACGCTTCGAATAAAAATTTTCAAATGCAAAATTGCGACAGTATTAGTTTCCGTTGCGGTGGCCTTGATGCCGTTTTAAATTTAGAAGCTCGAAAGCAAACAAATTTTTATGCACGTTTCGTAGAGTCGCTGTGTTTTGTTTTCCATTCGAATTCATTACGCGCGTCCTCCTATTTAACATTACATCTAATTTATATACAACAGAACAACACCGACCTAAAGCGGTATCAATATAGAGCTATCGTCGTCATGTGTGCGCTACGTAAGTATCTAATCTCGCAAGCGCTGGCGTAACTTCATGAATTGACAAATGGACGCCAATAAAAAACGTCCAAGCAGCCGCGTGGCCTATGCGCAACCCGGACCTACCGCAACACGATTCGAAGTATCTAGTCAGGTATTATTCCGTGCTACAATCTTAGCGTTTCTATATTGATAAATATTTAGGTAGAGACGCTTATTCGTATATCGTTATCGTGATAACACACACGTGAACATGTACAATGTATATATGTATAAAGTCTGCATGCTTTCGAAAGTTTGCACAGATGTTGAGTGGACTGTTTCTATATTATTGCTTTACATAATACCGTTGTAGACGACAATTATTTCGATTCGCATGTTTTTTTACTAAAAATACAGAATTAAAATTACTGCTTGAATATTCATCATGGCAATGTTCAATTTTGTCCAGTTTTCCACTGGTCAATGCCTGGGTTAGGTTGAAAATGAATATCCAGAGACATTACGCTGTATTCTAAAATATATTTATATAGATAAATAAGTATATAATAAGCGTGAAGTGCGCTTACGTGCACTCCCAAGTTCCAGAAAACAAGCCATTAGGTTAATGATTTTTTTCAAGTCATTTAGTCTAGAAAATTGTGGCTTAAAATAAACAACCAAAATTTACCTTCGGAGCTTAACAGTGAATGCGTAGTACATTATATTCACGTATTAACTATTTCATCGTATTATAGGGAACACAGATAACCACTCAGAAGATCGGAGCCGATTTAAGGAAATTATCAAAGAAAAAGTTATATCATAGTTTGGATGACGACGGCGCTCGACTTTAGCACTATTAAATGAAGATTGAAATCCTTTGCTACCTTTAGAAGCTTGGTTTTAAGAAAATTCAATTGAAAATGTAATATTAACGACATAGCATATTAATCATACATAAGATACGATTTGTGTTAAAGTCGTATAATATAATATTACAAATCATATTATTTGAATTTTATTTACTACATAAAGACCACAATATTATGTATGTTTGATAACGCTTAACGTGCTTCGTTCACTGTCAAGTAGACATTGAGGTTTACGTCATTTTTAATAAATTTCAGAAAGTAGGGAATTTTAGTGTCCCAAGCTGCACTATTAGGTGTACTATTTGATTTAATTCAAGTAAAAAAAATTTTTCCAGTACATATATCATAACGACCATGATTACAAAATTTATGTAAAACTATAATTTTAAAGTTTGCTCAAAAACTCTTGAACTTACAAAAATAGGTTCATCTTTGAGAAAAAAACAATATCATCTAAATATAAACTACCTAAAAAAGACAAATTTATTATCTCGTCATTATAAATTTCAAATACAATATAAATTTTATGAAAAATAATATTTTTTTCAAGAAACAAACCAACACGACTTCGACGAACTAGATAATGACGCAAGCTTTTATTATTGAGACATTGTTAAAAACCGCTGTCCAGTTCAAGGTTTGTATAATAATTCGCTCCATGGTTTTTTTCATAGCGTAGAATGTTTTATTCAAAACTAAATCGTTCGACACGAACGCGTCATACTTATCGACAGAATTCACATGAGCGCTGTTCACAACAATTTGCTTGGTGTAGGTCAGGGTAAACAATTTCAACGGAGCCCTGGATAACACGTAATGCTGAAAATTTAGGTACAGCGGAGGGGGTAATGGTGTGGGGAAGGTGTTTGTCGAGGGGATGCGCGGGCGGGAGTGTGTCTAGACATCGGCCTTGACCGCCACACGGTTTCCGCGCGTTCGAGGTCGCCACGTCCCGCAGCCCAGAAACCGACTGCGCCTAACATGCCACATGCTGTATGACTATGTCACAGTAACGATGAAGCCATTGGCACGAAAGAACCAGAAGTAATAGCCTCGCAAATGTCTCTTCCATAACACGAATGATATATGTGTTACTGCAATCATTAGCGGAACGGGTATATTTCGCCAATCAAGACGTATCTCGTGCCAGGGAAATATGAAGTCATCTTCTGATATGTCGATTTTTCATTAATTAGCATGACCCCGTAACCGACCAGCTAATATCATCAGTTAAATCTGTTGTTCAATATATTGCAATACACCCGTTTTGAGTTATAGCCGTTCTATTAAGCACCTACAATTTACTTAACCGCGTTAGAGTGAACATTCTAAAATTCCCAGAAGGACCTAGCCTGGCGTATATTTTATTTCGGGTGTCGATAAAATTCGGCCGAACAACACACAGTCGAGTGAGAACAGCAACGTCGCGACTAGGTCTGTGAACTCGAACGATTCGACATTGCGCCGACATTGAGCCGGGCCAAATAACGCAGATAACGAGAAGTCGACGACCGACATCGCCCAATATCACGCGGACGATCGCAAGATTCGCAAGCACCTGCCGCCACCTCGTGGCAGTTATATAACCAACCACCATTCCATTACTGACCTACCTCGACCGAGATATACTTAACTTGCCGAGATATTCGTGTATATTTTTCCGTGGGAGAAAAGTCACGGAATCATTAAATGGACGCCATTTTCCTACATTCGACATATTTCTACAGATAACATCAGTCGTATGCGCGAAATAACGTGATTGACGCGACTTCACAACGCATCGAAACATGATTCAGATGCAATGTGGCATCTCGATAAAAAAACATGGAAAGATCTGGTTTAGTTGTAATCAAAGGGGCCGCTCGATTGCGTTTCGGAAATGTTTTATGTTTGAATCGGTGGGGGGGGGGGGGGGTGAGGGAGGGTGGCGAGGAGGCCGAATATCTCCGAGCGGGGTGACATTGCGCGGCCGTCGACACCGTGCCCGACCTACGGCACCGACGATTGCCCCGCACCGCCGGCGGCCCGCGGAAAATCGCCGCCTCATCCGCTCCCGTATTTTGGCTACACTTTTATTTCACTATTTTTAATCGCCTTAAACATACAAAACAAGGCAAAAATACAGTACAAAGTACTCTTAATAATGCATGTGTATGTGTGTGCTTTGTTGCATAAACGTTAAGTATTAAATTATGAATTCACTGCACGCTCCCCGGTTACATAAATGACGCAATTCGTTTCGAAATCATTATTTTGTCACTGAAATTATGCGGAGGGTTTAAAAATAAAGTTACGATGTTCTTCTGATTACGCATACCTTAGTTTTTATTTTTAATTCTTTTTGTTTTTGCATTTCTCGTAATTTCGCGAAGACATTATTACTTCGGACGTAATCTGGGTTTTTACGTCGTCATTCTTAATTTAAAAAGTAGCTGAGATTTTTTCGGCGTAAGTGTAAGGATTGATCTCCCACCTTCTCCACTTTTAAGCTGTTGCCAAAGTACATACATAGTCAAAACGAGGGTGACATTAACTGCCCGTATTGGACAATACTATTTTCGCTCTACCCACTTTGAGATAAGAATCTCTAGTATCTACTCTTATCAGATGATGCGATGGGACTTACCCAGTCTATTGTTATATTCGTGTGCTTGTACTAGTACTATTGGTGGTAGGACCTCTTGTGAGACCGTACGGGTAGGTACCACCACTCTGCCTATACTGCCGTGAAGCAGTAATGCGTTTCGGTTTAAAGGGTGGGGCAGCTGTTGTAACAATACTGAGATTTTAGAACTTATATCTCAAGGTGGGTCGCGCATTTACGTTGTAGATGTCTATGGGCTCCAGTAACTTAACACCAGGTGGGCTGTGAGCTCGTCCACCCATCTAAGCAATAAAATATATATATATTTCCAACGTGCTCGACTTGAGAGGCCTGTCAGCTTCTCAAATATTCAGAAATTGCCCCCTTTGACTAATAAACTCATATCATTGAACCGACTCAAAGTTAAGAGAAAAAATAGGTAGTCGACTCGAGACTTAGGTTTTTTTCTACTTTACAAATTCAACCTACCTAAATATTGTTACATAGTTTAATAAGTCTGTATCTTGTTGTGTCCTTGCAGAACAAAGGAAGTTCTTAGTCACTGTTTTTCTATGTAGATACATGTTTAAATTAACAATTAGGAACGTGACGTCATGGGTACAGACAGAGTACAGAAACGTAATATCGATATACGTGTAAAAGTAACTATTTAGTATCTAATCATAATTAATCTATATCTATATATATAAAAATGAATTGCCGTTCGTTAGTCTCGCTAAGACTCGAGAACGGCTGGACCGATTTGGCTAATTTTGGTCTTGAATTATTTGTGGAAGTCCAGAGAAGGTTTAAAAGGTAAATAAAAAAAATGAAAATGCTCGGAATGAAATAAAAATAACAATTTTGTTTTTCCTTTGATGTGTCCCCCGTCGGACGGATTTCTTTTGTTTGTTTTTTGTTAGTTTCCTATAAAAAAATATTCGTACTTCTTCGACCAATTCATAGATACGTCTTTATTGGATCAAGAGATTACTTTTAGTACATACTTAATCATTCAATATTATTTTCTACATCTTTTTTTTAGATTTCCAGAATTTAATCCTCGTAAAGTTAAATGCCTGGAGTATTTTATAATAAGAATCATGTCGAAGACACTAACCGCATTTTAATAGCTACAAATGTATGGTTTCAAATGTAAATCTAGTAAGTCTATTTCGAACAAGTTAAATAACAGTATACACCACAAGTATTGAATTATACCTGTGTAGATATTTAATACGTTTTACGCATTCAAGGCAATATGTGGCTTAAAATCTTATCGCGAATAGGTTTTTTTTTCTACCTATGCTGATAGCCTTATGAGGCTTTATCAGCGTCACCGAACGAGTAGGTGAGCTCACGGGGCTCAAACCTAGCGAAGTTGCTAGCACTGACCAACAAGAGCAGTGCTTCGCAGGATTTACGCGACCCACTAAGAAGATGCGACAAGAAACTTAGTGGGCTGTGTCTGTGGGTTAGTTTACCCGCCGAGCCGTTCGTAACAAGCGACGCGACGCGGCGACGGGTAGCGCGAATAGGTGTATGTAAATAGGCAAAAACAAAATATTTGAGTAACATTTTTTTTCACTGTTTGTCAAACTGTTATCTTTTAGTTAAATAAACATCGAAGGGTTTTAAAAGAGAAATACGTACAATGAATCTAAATCTTGAGGAGACCGTGTTTATGGTCCAATTTCGATTGTTGGGCTAACTTATTGGATAGACATAATAGGTACACACGCACGTGTACCAATTATGATACAGACATGCGATGTACTGTTTACAAATTGGAACTTTTTTCTTTTATTTAGAGCATTCTGAACCCGTGTCTGACGCTACACAGTTTTGGTCCTTCGGCATTATTCTATTAAACTTAGATTTCAATTTCGCAAAACAGAACGATTTTTTTTATCAATTTGTTTTAAGGCCGTCTGCCTTAGTGAATCTTGGACATGATTAAAACTACTTCTAACGTTCACCGCGGTTAAGAAAACTGTGAACAATGAAACCGTAAAAGCAATTAAATTTTTTATAAATTAGGTACTAGCAGACCCGGCAGACTTCGTAGTGCCTCAATCGATAAATAAAAGATCTAAGCTTTTGTATAAAATAAACTTAAAACAAACAAAAGGAATCCGCCAACGGGTAATACATCAAAGAAAAAAACAAAATTATTATAATATTTGTATTTAATTTCGAGCATTTTCATATTTATCTACCTTTTAAACCTTCTCTGGACTTCCACAAATAATTCAAGACCAAAATTAGTCAAATCGGTCCAGCCGTTCTCGAGTTTTAGCGAGACTAACGAACAGCAATTTTTTTTTATATATATATAGATATATTACTCTATAGGTAGATATGCTGATGATTCTCGACAAATGTAAACAATTTCATCGGATATTTTACTTGAAAGGAATATATTTATTGAGCAGTGAATACCTAATATTGAAAGCGAAACAAGAGGCACCGTTTCGTCTACAGTAAAAAATGTCTTCTTATAAATCAGTTCTTTAATAAATCAGTTCTTTATAAAAAACATGATCTCCGACTTATCTGTAGGCACTCGTGTTTTATATTAGTGTTTGAAGAGTTTATAACAGAACAATTCATCCTTCTATTGCGTATTTTGAGATTTTAATGAATAGGGTTCATAATAAAAATAAGTGGGTAGGTGGTACATGAAAAACTAATTTGTTTTATTTGCATTTTCAATTTTCTTGCTGAATTTCTTGTTATACCAAAGGCGCACTGAGCTCACAGCCACGCTTGGTCGATAAATGATGCGACATTTATATAAGGACCCAGTTTTTGATTATATACTTTTCTTCGCACTCACTAAGTTACTCGTCGGATATTTTAAGTGGGTCGCGATTTCAATTTGGGGTTAGTATCAGCGAAGCGCTGCTCTTGCTAGGACAGATGTTAGTAAAATCTTTGAGGTTGAATCCCGTGAGCTCGCTTATCAATCAAGGCGAAGCCAGAATAGCCCCTCGAGGCTACAGACAAATAAACATAATTTCCATTTTGATCTCACTTTTTAAGGGACCTTTAAAGAAACGTGTCCCGACTATAGATTTAGGTGTCAGTTAAAATTAATCGTTTTCATTCAAAATACCCCTCTCCTGCCCTGATTATAAAGACCATTATTGGCGCTTCAATAACACAAATCAGTGATTGCGAGATAATACTAAGCATTTAATTTACTTGAAGGTAGACATGAGCTCACGGCCCGCGTGTCGTTAAACGTTTATCAAAACCAACGGACGTTACGACACTTTTTAAACATATGTATATGTATATCGGTTTTAATATACATCATGTGGAGGAGTGAAAAGCTATTTGGCTTGCAATTGAACATTTTTGCAAATTTACAAGAGAGCCATTTAAAGTTTAAAATTTGGAATTTAAAAAAAAAAACGCTTTTTAAGCATTTCAATGGATTTTCTTTTCTTCGTCTCTGAAATTAGGGCATTTCAAAAAATTTGCCGCCCTTCAAGTTATGTTACCCTATGCCCGGGGTTTCAGGAGCCTAGGCGTACTTCCATCACTGATTTCGCCACAGAAACCCAAAAAATCTTCGTTGAAACAAAACAAATAGGTTTTCCCAAATATAAAATAATCCTTAGCATCTATTATAATACATACCGAAGTGACGCTCTAGATAAAAATGCAACTGTCAATATAACGAGGTCAACGAACTTGTGTCACATTGAGAACGGCGGTGGAATTTTTTTAATATTTTTATCTGCCTAGAAAATCTAGCCTACCCGCTTTAAGGCAATTTTCGGAGGCATTATAAACCTTCATAATACACGCTGTCGCCAGAAAACTACCGATAGGCAAGTATGGAGGAGACCATCATCACGACAACGAGCCGGGCTTCATCTTGTAAGGACGTATAGTAATCAAAAAAATCATATCGAAGGGCAAAAGGCTTTTTTTTATTGCTTAAATGGATGGACAAGCTCACAGTCCACATGGTGTTAAGTGGTTACTGGAGCCCATAGACATCTACAACGTAAATGCCGCCACCTACCTTGAGATATAAGTTCTAAGGTCTCAATATAGTTACAACGACTGTCCCACCCTTCAAACCGAAACGCATTACTGCTTCACGGCAGAAATAGGCAAGGTGATGGTGCCTACCCGCGCGGACTCACAATTATTATAATAAAAACGGGCTATTTGATTTACGCGACATTTCCGTTAATATGCGACAATTATCTTTGCGATCCCAGTGAACTTTATTTATCACAAGCGGCCCGCTCCGGCTCCGCTCGGGTCTTTAACAAAAATTTCAACGATATTTGACGTATTATTTTTTTAAATAAAAGAACACTTATTGCGGCATAACTATAATAGTTAGACATATGCTGTCGCGACACTTTTTGTAAATAAATATATGTTCTACAAAGTCGTAGTACATTATTTTATTCTATCATGAATAGTTTTCGCAGGGCACGCGATGTAAAGAATATTTTAGGTAATTTTTTTACATCTTGGGTTACATTATTGGAGTTTTAGTAAGGATCCCTATTTTTTTTTTTCAAAAAAGATTATAGCCTATGTCACACGGGAATAGTGTAGCTTCCAAACAGTGAAAGAACTTTTCAAATCGGTTCAGTAGTTTCGGAGCCTATTCGATACAAACAAACAAACAAATCTTTCCTTTTTATAATTATAATTAGTATAATTAGTATAGATATAGATCAACAGTTCGATGTTTTTAATTGAACTTCAATTAAGTTTACTCCGTTCAAATACCTAAAGTTTTTTTTGTTATTATATTTTAACCAAATTTTAAATTTTTAAATGATTCTCTTGCAGAGTCGCAAAAATGTCGCTTAAAGAAAATAAATAGGCTTTCACTTTGACGATATCACTTTGATGTAATTGTGTATGTATGTATATAGTCTCATATACTAAGTATTAGTGTTTATTTTTATTATTGTGTATTGTATCAATAAGTAAATTAATTAGATTGTACTCATCTACCCACTCATGTAAAGATTTCCTTCTTCAAGAACGGTTACCCGGTAGATAGCTCAATTGTTGAGTTAAGCTCGCCATTTTTTATATCTTATCGCAATTACTGCATTACATTAACTGTGTGTACAAATAAAGAATAAAATAATAATAATAATAATAATATCCAGTAGACCTAAAACGCAAAAAGAACGAAGTAATAAAGTGTGAACAATACAATACGAAACATGTTTTAGGGTAAACAATGAAATTACAAAGTAAAATTCCTCATAAACATCGACAAGTGGATATCGGAGCGATGAGCGGCGTTGAATGTATAAAAGAAAGATTATAATATGACTGTGCAATCGTAACTCGCTTCAAGAGTGTATTGAAGGACTTCAGACACGCGCCTAGAGTATCGAAAATTTGTGACAAGACTGACGTAATAACTAAGAAAATATGTATACAACAAATATATATATTGGAATGGACGTAAATTTAATTTAATACGCTCTACTGGTGGTCGTGTGAGTCCGCAATGGTAGGTGCCTATTTCTGCGTGAAGCAGTAATGCGTTTCGTTTTGAATGATGGGGCAGCCGTTTGTAACTATACTGAGACCTTAGAACTCATATCTCAAGGTGGGTGGCGGCATTTGCGTTGTAGATGTCTATGGGGTCCGGTAACCAGTTAACATCAGGGGGGCAGCGATCTCATTCACCCATCAAAAAAAAGAAGTATTTGTTATATGAAAGCGGGTCAATGACCTTCGGGGAACACCGCGATTTTTTTGCCATCTATGACTATGAGCAAACGATCGCGCGATGCACGTCAGGTCATTGTCTATAATGTTTAAAAAAAAATTGTATATTGCTGTTCTTTTCCACTTAGTTACACAAAAAAACCTTAATAAGAAAAAACAGAAAAAAATTATCGGAATCTAGAAGCAATTGTGGTTTTATTTCGAACAGCGGACGTACCTACTACACATGTGAGTCACCCACAGGGTAACGCTAAAATAAACGAATCTTCTTTTTCTTCACCTTATCCCACTAGGTCGGGTCGGGACAGCTAATTTTTCTCTTCCATTCTCTTCTATCAGCCGTCATCTGAACACTCACTCCTGTCTGTTATATCGTGATTCAGACTCCATCCATGTCTTCTTCGGTCGACCTCTTCCCCCTCTACCTTGCACTACCATTTCCATATATCTCCTAGTCACATGGATTTTCTCATTACGCATCACATGTCCATACCTCGCTACCCGTAAACTAAGAATTGATGCAGCGATCTTAAGCTTCTATTGCTAAATCACTAAGGAGAAGCTCGCGAAATCGACTTACTGGTGGTAGGACCTCTTGTGAGTCCGCACGGGTAGGTACCACCCCGCCTATTTATCTTATTTTTTTTTATTGCTTAGATTTGTGGACGAGCTCACAGCCCACGTGGTGTTAAGTGGTTACTGGAGCCCATGGACATCTACAACGTAAATGCGCCACCCACCTTGAGATATAAGTTCTAAGATCTCAGTATAGTTACAACGGCTTCCCGCACCCTTCAAACCCAAACGCATCACTGCTTCACGGCAGAAATAGGCAGGGCGGTGGTACCCACCCGCGCGGACTCACAAGAGGTCCTACCACCGTTAAAAAATATTTACTGTATTTTGATTTCTGTCAAATTACATCAAAAGTTATACTGAAAAATGGACACGAAAAATCAATTTCCGTCACAATACAGCTCTTACAATGCACACGAAACGCGGACGGTACGAGAGTTCATTGACACCTTGTTCTACAAAGTCATTTTTTCCCATTCGATTCTCACATTAAATTTTCAAAAGATTAATTATCGAAATAACCTAACGACGAATTCGTTAAACTTATATTTATCCACAAGGATGTTTTTAATTTTTTTTTAAAAGAAACTCCTATTGCTCTGTGTTGTTACTGTGGAAATTTGTACTTGATGTTTCCTTTAAATTTTTGGTACATTTATCACATAACACAGCTAAACATAGAACTATTAAACATGGATCGAAAAAAAATATTCAAACTCTCCCCCAAATATAAATGCATAATTTAAGAATTACCGGCAAATTTTTTACAATTTAATGTTTCAATTAATTATGTTATAGCTTACGTAATTTACTTATTAGAACACGAATAGATTAAGTTATCTATTTGAATATTAGTTGTTCGTCATAACTCGTATTTTCGACCATAAACTGCGTATTAGAATTTAGCTACAATTTTTATTGCGCATTTTCATTACTTACATAAATCGTGACATCAAACGTATTATTATAAAGATTTTCTTTAACACATTTGTAATTATAATTTTTCCTCACAACTCTGATAATTTAAACACAACTCACATTTTTGTGCTTAACAACGTCCAAGGCAGATGTTAGATCGGAAAAAGTCCAAGGATCTTCGAGAACGCCGCGCATTTTCCTAACACCGCACCTCACTTGAGTACTTTTTTTATTTATTACGGACATATTCCAAGCGTACGGTCGTGACGCTTCCTCGTCGTGGTTGTACTGTTGCGTACGCACCGCGCACACGCAATGCGTACACGCAGATCCCGCCTCGGGCGCCCCTCCACGAGCCAAGCAAGCACGTGCCACGCCGCCCCCCCAGCGCCACGTGCGAACGAACCCATGCAGATTGGTCCCTTCGCCTCAGACTCGACGAATGAAGGCAGAACGTAAATTTCCCTGAAGCGCTGCCAAGGGCCGCATTCTGCCATTGGTCGGTCGCTTCACACGACATGAGCCGTAAACAAAACGAACATTATATTATATGAATTCTGTTGACAATATACCTACACACGTAAATTGTATATAGATATCTTTTTATTTTATTTTTTAAGTTTGTAGATTTTTTTAATTATCAACGTAATCACTACATAGTATAAAACAAAGTCGCTTTCTCTGTCCCTATATCCCTATGTATGCTTAAATCTTTAAAACTACGCATCGGATTTTGATGCTGTTTTTTTTAATAGATAGAGTGATTGAAGAGGAAGGTTTATATGTATAATAACATCCATTAAATAGTGAGAAATCAATAATAAATTACAGTTTCCGAAGCGAAGCGAGGGCGGGTCGCTAGTATTTTTATAATTTAATCTTTTGTATAGATCTCTAGTAGGTATTATTTTATGGGTATTTAATTATTTGGTTCTGTAGTTTACAATTTCAAGTTGGAAATGGCCTATATACTTATACATCAAGTGACGATACGAACCCTAAAACATATTGAAGGGACTCGTGATTCGTAATACAACTTTAATTAATTTGTAAGAAAAATTTCCACGAACAAACATCATTCACGTTTTTTTTTTAATTTTAATATATTATTGTGGGTATTATTTTTATGTGGGTATCGTTGGATGCAGGTGGCAATGGACCGGTCGCACTGGAAATCTATTGGAGAGGCCTATGTTCAGCAGTGGACGGCGATAGGCTGAAATGATGATGATGATTATTTTTATTTCAAAAACTTTAATTACCTATTGCCGTCATCAAAATAATGTACTAGGTGTGTATAATATATAAGGTATTTGTAGTATAAATGTATAAATTATACACTCGCGTCATACGAGTCATACCTTGCAAGGCCAACGAGAATTTTGTATGCAGAGCATCAAAGTTTTCGGAAGATAAGCTTAAAATTTTGCACCTACCTGGTATTTTAAGTTTATACTACAAATGAGTCGACTATTATCAAAGCCGGCAATGTGACTTTTGGACAATTATTGGTAAATCAGAAAAACGAATTATTGACTTTGTATTCCATTGGCAGTCACAAAACTCTTCTGAACGACATCTTAGATAAATAAAAGGTTAAGTATTAACCTTTATTTAATGCAGGTTTTGAACCGTATTCTTTGAAGGAGACGATTATATTTAAATCAATCTGTATCGCCATATCAATAACATTTTTTTGTCCAAATACACAGATTGCCACCTTTGATAATAGACGACTCAAATATCTTACACAACTAAAACATAATTTAAGGTGTAATCATCTTCTCTTTATATATATAATTCTACTTTTTTATTGCTTTGATGTGTGGACGAGTTCACAGCCCACCTGGTGTCAAGTGGTTACTGACCCATAGACATCTATGACGTAAATGCGCCATCCACCTTGAGATATAAGTTCTAAGGTCTCAAGTATAGTTACAACGGCTGCCCCACCCTTCAAACCGGAACACATTAGTGCTTCACTGCAGAAATAAGTAGGGTTGTGGTACCTACTCGCGCGGACTCACAAGAGATCCTACCACCAGTAAAACTGTACTGTAGTGTCGTATGTCACTGAACTCCTCCTTAATGGCTGGACCGATATAAGTGATTTTTTTTTGTATGCGTTTGGGTGGCGCTCTGGATGCTTTAGATTCACAAATCAGCCCGACAGATGGCGCTGCTGTCGGTATCTAAATTATTTATCTATACTGCAACTAAACGGCTGGATCGACTTGAATTAATTTTTATGTATGTATTCATTCCGTTTTGAACGGGACTGACCCTTTTTATAATTACGAGTCCCGGTGTCCCCGAAATGAACTCTGGAACGGAAAATTGTCCCGTTTTCGGCCGAACGCAAGCGGTGTAAGCTATATTAAAGCAAAATTTGTTCCTCTAATAAATATAAATATAACTAAACATCTTGAGTATAGATATATCGTCTTTTCGCATTAAAAGTGTACAATTTCCAAAAATAATCGAAATTGAGTTAATATGCGGATAATTTAGTATCACCAGTATTTTTCTCATAAAAACTGTCAAAAGAGCGTAGTTTAGTTTTAGTTTACCTAAATTTTGACTACTATTAACAATATTAATACATAATTTTATCTTACGTTAAAAGACAGATAATGTAACTGGTAAAAGATAAAGAATAAATGTTGCAAAGATAATTAAAATTAAAAATATTACATATTAAAACCTTTAAAACACTCTCCTGTAAAATTAGAAGTTTTGAGATTATACAGTTTTAATGCGAGAATACCTACGATATGTTCTTTAATTCGTAATTTTCAAGCTAACTTTTCCGTATAATAACTTTAAAAAAGTACCTACTGTTTTTTTTTCATCATGTACCTGTCAATTGTCGCAAATAGCTTTCCGGTAGTAGACTCTGCGAAGCACTGCTCTTGCTAGGGCCAGTGTTAGCAACACTTCCGGTTTGAGCCCCGTGACTACACCTACACACGTTAGGGTGAAGCTGAAATAGTCTCTCAAGGCTATCAATCAGCACAGGTAGGAAAAAAAGAAAGAAAAGTAAGTCCCAAATAAACCAACGCCCCGTTTTGAGTAAAAATATAAATGGCCACGTTATGTATGTAGGACGTCTGTCAGGTCCTCTAGTACATTTATATATTTTCATTTCATTATTTTCGATGTTCGAAGTGATTGTCAGTTTTCGTAGTAGGTAACGGACTAAAGTGTTATTGACCGACATACAATATATATTTTTTCCTACTTATTTATTGGTAGCCTAAGAGGGTATTCCAGTTACGCCCTGACGGGTAGGTGAGCTCACGGGCTCAACCTGAGAGAATTTGCTAACACTAGCCCTAGCAAGAGCAGTGCTTCTCACTGAGAAGATTAGGCGAAGGCAAACTCAGTGGGCTGTCTATGGGACGACATCTGAATATTGTGCTAACACTACCGTCAATTTTTTTACAATTTCATCATTTTTATATAGACAATTTGAAACGTCATTACCAATTCAGGGATGATATTCACTTATTCCAGCCTTTTAAACAAATCATACGTGGCCTAATTAAAATCTAATTTCGTTCAATGTTCTAATTTAGCATCGAAAGTTCGAGACATTATAAAAGACCTTGAAATTATTTTGAAATGAATCAAAAAAAAAAAAAACTCGACGAATAAATCAATAGCGGGCAGACGTGGAAGGAAGCAAACGCAGATGCCCTTGAAACGCTATGAGAAATCTACAAACAATAGACGGGACTAATAAAAAACGAGAAATCGAAGCATTTGAAAACGAAAGGAACGTTTCGGACAATAATATGTTAGCGGACGACGCATTAAAAGTGAAAGTATGGATAGGTCAATAAGTATAGGCATTAGTCTATATATTGACATAGGACTATCCATGGCTGGAGTTTTTTTTTTTTTTTATATGCGACGAATCGATTTATCTACGGATCACGCTCAAACAGCTAAAATATTCACACGTACTTATTCTTCCACCTTCGTACCTTTACACGTACTTATTCTTCCACCACTAATCATTGTTCTCGTAATTTCACCCCACCGTATTCATCGCCAAAAATTATTCTTTTTTTTATTGCCCTTATAGGCAGACGAGCACATGGCCCACCTGATGGTGAGTGGTTAGCGTCGCCCATGGACTTCAGCAATGCCAGGGGCAGAGCCAAGCCGCTGCCTACCGCTTAATACTCTCCACAAGCCTCGTTTGAAGGTCATGTCATAGCGCTCGGGAAACACCGTGGAGGGGAGCTCATTCCATAGCCGGATGGTACGTGGCAAAAAAGACCTCTGGAAACGCACTGTGGATGACCGCAGTGGCTCCGGGTAGTATGGATGAACTCTACTCTGGTGGCGGGCGGTGCGATGGTAAAAACGAGATATATTCCTACAAAATTTCATCTGTATACGTGACGGACGTTATAAGTGTATAACTAGATCAATTTTATGCAAACTACGGAACCCCTTAAGACACTAGTCTACAACAAACACACAAAATGCAAGAACAAAGAATAAAAGAATAATTAAAAAGAAAAACGAAACTTTGCAGTTCCTGGATGATGTCATAGGGTGTATGCTGTGAGACGCGCAAAAAGCAGACGAACTTATTCCGAATAATACATATTTATTATGTACTAGCGACCCGCCCTCGCTTCGCTTTGGAAACATTAAATTTTATTATTGATAGCTGAGTCCCGCGATGTTACCCGCGGTTATTGTCTGACCGCGGTTGAAGCCGCGGGGTAAAGCTAGTCTAAGTTACTCCTTATGTCATCAGCTACCTATTAGTGAAAGTCTCATCAAAATCGGTCCAGGCGTTCCAGAGATTAGCCGGAACAAACAGACAGACAGACAGACAAAAATTGTAAAAAATGTTATTTTGGTGTATGTTCCGTATATATATTTATATGCATATAATAAAAAGAGGCTATTTCAATATTACAAACAGACACTCCAATTTAATTTATATGTATAGATTTTATAACGACGAATAGGTATGAGGACCTTGAAACAGATCCTAACGATACGAAAATAATTGGCGGTCGACTGCATTTTTCAAAACTTCACAACGAAAACAGCTCATTTAATATCCTATGCTTAGGTATATTATATATAGTAGCTAAGAGCCGTTAATATCGTTCTAAATATTGTGGAGTCCGTTTGCGTAATTCGATCATGAAACTGCCGCATTTTATATACGGCAGTATCATTTTCTTTGTCTAAGTACCCCCCGGCATCACAGATAAACATATTTATATACGCAAGTGCATTTTTTATTCCCTTCATCCATCAGTTTTTTAACGTTCTCGATAGCGTAAAAGTTAACCCAATATTGTATGCAGTTGGAACAGCGCCCCTAGCGGCAAACGTAGGCAATTTTTTTTTTCCTCCTACCTATGCTAATAGCCTTGAGAGACTATTTCAGCTTACCCTAGCTTGTGTAGGTGAGCTCACGGGGCTCAAACCGGAGCCATAGGCAAACGTTCCAACTCCATAGAAATTTCAATTAACTTTTACGCTATCGAAAACGTTAAAAAACTCACACTAAGCACACCGTTTTATTAAACATAAATATTGATGCCCTATATTAAATAAACTATCGTTATATATGGAAACTTTTTAATTTTATAAAAAAAAGTACTAGATGTAATTGTTGTAGCCCTTAGACATCTCATGTGAATGCCGCCGGACACCTTGAGATATTCAACCTCAAATCAAAAAAGAATGTCTGCTAGGCGGCAGAAATAGGATGATTGGTAGTACCTACCATTACCGGTAGTACCTACCTACCATTACCGGTAGTACCTACCTACCATTACCGGTAGTACCTACCTACCATTACCGGTAGTACCTACCTACCATTACCGGTAGTACCTACCTACCATTACCGGTAGTACCTACTCGTGCGGTTTTACAATACGACCTACCAACAGTGAAATACAAATCTAGACGGTCTAAATCTTCTTAGGTTTCTATGAAGCTTATTCTGTGCAGTGGTTTACCACATGCTGACTAAATTGATTCACATTAGTATTTAAACTAGGTACTTACTATACTGGGTACAAAGGTGACGAGGTATACTATTGTTATAGATAATAAAAAATCGGAAATAAGTAACGACTTGGGATTTTCAATTGTTTATCTATGCATACGTGCAATGCGTTCTCAACTATAACTAAATCAATTTGTAGGTATAATTTACAGTGATGCCTTGATATAAACTTTGACCGACGTAAAATTTAAATTTTTTTTTATTAAAATCGATATTCACACTAAACTAAGTAAACAGCAATTAATATTAGTAACTAATACATTAGCGCGAATCAAATCTTTGTTATCGAATAAAACAGATTTATATTTCGAATTATTAACTTATCGAATAACCAAATAATCTGCCTACTAATAAACTCAAAGTCGTATTGAAGGTAAATGAAGTTATACGTACATTAGTAGGTACAAAGGCAGATTTTGAGACTCGTTAGACGTCGTATATTTCGAGCAATATCGATAAACATCCCGTCGGGGCCCTAGGCCGTCTATGTTGTCTTAGGGCAGGCACGCAGCGACGGCGCGACGGCTCGAAATGAATTCGTTAGCTATTTTTTTTGCTTTCAGGGTTATCACCGTATTATAATTTTCTTGTCGTCGAAAGAAAACCAACCTAGATGCCCAATATTATTCTCCTCAAACATCGTATAAGAAAAACGTTATCATAGTGCCGGAATGAGAACGGGGAAAGAAACAAGAAAAATCTTTATAGTCAATGATCTATGATTCTTTTGCTAGTGGTAAAACCTCTTGTAGTCCGCACAGGTAGGAACCACCACCCTGCCTATTTCTGGCGTAAAGCAGTAATGCGTTTCGGTTTGAAGGGTGGGGCAGCCGTTGTAACTATACTAAGAGCATACATCTCAAGATGGGTGGCGGCATTTACGTTGTAGATGTCTATGTGCTCCGGTAACCACTTAACACCAGGTGGGCTGTGAGCTAGTCCACCTATCTGCAGTATAAAAAAAAAGGTTTAAATTTGTTTAATTAGTCAATTTATTTATTACGGTAGGTACAAGACGTTTAGTTTATGGTATGTTCTATATTGCCCCTCTCCTGGGGACACAAGACGAACTGCGTAAGACGACAACCCTATCGTCGTTTGATAGTGTGGGAGGAGGCAATTCGTGGAATAACTTCATATAACGCCCGTGTGTGTGCGTGTAATCAAATACAAAATAGGAACGCGCTAGTGTGCGCGCCGCCGGTTCACTGTCAAGGCCAACTGCCAAAATCTCCCGCTCGCGCCCCCCTCGCTCCCGCCTCACCCAATCCGCACACAATCATTCGAATTTGGCGAATAACATCGAAATGTTGAACTCATAACGCGCGTATTGTTAATGATTACGTTCCACGTTGGTTAAGTGAGCCCGCAATAGTCATCATAAGCATTAAACAATTTGTAAATTAATAATTGTCACTACATATTTTTGATCGGCGATATTGTGTAAAACTAACAATTTACATACCGTTATGATTCTCGATAAATGTTTCTCATCATAATAATGCGGCGATTATGTTTGAGTTTAAATAGTGCAAATAACAAAATAAAAACGAAGCATTTGAAAGCGACTAGAAACTAGAATAAAGCAACTAGAATCAACATAATAATATTGTATCACAGACAGCACGTTGTTGTCAAGGTCTCCCGCTAAATCACGACGCATGTTCGATCGCAAATCAATGGAAATTTGCATGAGTAAGAAAAATCAAATATGTCATAGTAAAGTATAGAGACAATCATTATGTAATACACGTTAACATCTGTCATTGTTTAGACAATAATTTTGTACGCTTTTAGAACAGTCTCGTAACAATAAAAAATCCTTTAATTAGAATTTTTAAACAAGGAATCTTTTGCCTTATCTTTATTATTATTCTATGGTCTTGGACAAGTTTATGCAGAATATCGTTGTATATAATTAAAAATATATAGTACGTACGTGTCCTCAGTACATAAATCTATTAATATGTGTTGTAAAGGTATCTCATGAAACACTATAACCTACAAAAGATACCTAAGTAAAAAAAATACCTACATTTTTATTAATACAAAAAATTTATTAGTATCGAATTATTCAGTCTCAATAGTGAGATACGATTAACAACATATATAATTTAAAAAAATATACGAAAATCAAGTAATGTCACAAAAATATATTATCATATTATTTTATCATCTTTAATACTCTGTTCAATGCAGTAACATTAATTAAAAGAAAACAATGTTTACATCAATTCGAGACTAGAGATAAATTTTTTTTAATAAATGATACATCCATTGACGTCATAAGAAAAATAAATACTCGAGTCGTTTAAAACTTCCAAAATAATTAATAAATTTTATTTTCGAGTTGTTCGACACATTCTAGAGTTGTTTTTTTTGTAGCCGCCCTTCCGATATATGTAATACTAAGTATTGATACTTAGTATCATTATGTCTATATATTGATACTTAGTATCAACAACATTCGTTATGTTTAATTGAAAACTATATATATTAAATACGTATGAATAATATGTGTCAGTACGTGCAACGTGCGAAGATTGGGTAAATGATAAGATGCAAGTCAAGGCCGAGTTATATCACAATGCAACGTTGTGCATACAGCAGATTAGATAGAAATTTAAACGTTGCCGAACGCGAAAAAAAGGAAGTTTTTGAAGTGGTTTTTTTTTTTTAATATTCAAATTTTTTACGGCTTCACTTTACGGTTTTTTCCAACGAAAACGCTCTTTCGTGTCCTTGAAGAAGAACGGATAATACGAGTATATCAATAATGGGCACCCGCAGACAATCTACAAATATGTACATACGTATTATGGTACATACATACATACATTTTACTGGTGGTAGGACCTCTTGAGAGTCCGCGCGGGTAGGTACCACCACCCTGCTTATTTCTACCGTGAAGCAGTAATGCGTTTCGGTTTGAAGGGTGGGGCAGCCGTTGTAACTATACCCGAGACCTTAGAACTTATGTCTCAAGATGGGTGGCGCATTTACGTTGTAGACGTCTATGGGCTCCAGTAACCACTTAACACCAGGTGGGCTGTGAGCTCGTCCAGCCACCTAAGCAATAAAAAAAATGTACATAGATTTTCGGGAATAAACGAAAAACCTTTTATCTGATGCTATATTTGATGTTCAGCAGTTACCGGAACTCGTAGGGGTCGCAGCGTAAACGTTGTCTCCCATCTTGAAATGTGACGTCAGAATCTAATTTTTAATACAAACTAAAACGGTCACCCCACCCTTAAAAGTAGAACGCGCGGCTATTTCGCGACAGAAACAGGCCAGATGGTGGCACCTACCAGCGCCGGCTTAAAATACGCCCCAATTTTCAACTAGTATTCATTAAATTATGTGAGTTTCATTTTCACAGCGGACGAGATTCGTGAAGGCTATACATAATTGCGAAGTTTAATTAAAAAAATTCGTTGCCGGCCTGCGGGATTTGAACACCGGTATGGTCGCTCGAGACGTGTGCACCGGGCGTCTTATCCATTCGACCACGACAATGCGTTTTCCACATAGCAACCGAAACCACAGACAACTAGCATTAAAAAAATTAACGAATTTCTGTATAGGTACTTTATTTAAAACAAATATCAAAGCTCTAATTTTGATAAACTTATTTATATAAACGAATCCAACTCTTTGATGTTTAATAAATAGATCTATGATTCTAACCAATATCCAGTTATTTGTTAAACGTATACCAACAGCGTAAGTCAGCAGAGAATCAGTGCTACCAACGAAACGCTCTAAACGAAATTCAAAACTTTCTTTATGCTACTAATTAAACTGTTCTCTATTCAAACTGAAACATAGTAACAAGTTTTTTTTTAGTTGATACATAACACCGTGTTTTTAATACGCAAAAAACTGCATACATAATCCGCCCACCCACGATCGAATGAAAACTGCATTCTATATTTTAAACGTTACAGTTCGTTCGAAATAACGAATCAGGAAGCAGATTCAAATAGTTGTCTAATATAATGATAAAGTTTTTAGAGTTGCCATTCGGAAAATATTAATACGATGAAAATACGGCTACATATTGCAACCATTCGTTTTTTTTTCCTACAAATATTCGTAACAACTGTAGATTACGTGCCGATGTCAGCATACATGAACTCACTACGATGGCCTATTTAGGAAGATGTTAATGGCCACATAGAGTAAAGAGCTGCCTATTCGCCTATGAAATTACCGAAGACCCTACAATATAAAAACCGTCGTGTAGACATATCTTAGTATCATATATATGTTAATTAATAATGAAGTGTAATTAGGTAGGATACCACAGGCCTTAACCCGTGCATGTCATAAGGTAGTAATAAGTAGCGCATACCGTAACTTCTGAATGTAAGACACAGGACTTCGGAAAATCTCAACACAAAGACCAGACAATCGGGCCTTTATTAAGTATATCGAGTGTGTGGCGTCACCCCGAATATAAATATCGAGAATTCTTTTTCTATTACATCGATAAACAAGTATAATAAATGTGTGGTTCGGTTCACGGTGTACCTACTCAAATGTCTATGTGGTACGTAGCCGCCGGTCGACACTAGCTAATACTCGTAGGCGGTATCGATCTACCGCGTCGCGGATTGGGGCAGGTCGTGGTAAAACGCACAACGTTTTTCGGTGTTAGCCCTAACGGAGATGCGTGAAGCGACTGCACGTTTTCTTGTGAAATTACTATCTATGCTTTGATGCGCGGATTTATTGTAGTATTTAATACGATGCGTTTTATGGCGTGCTATAACAAAATTCGATATTCAAAAATTCGAATTTAATTCGAAAGGAATAATTTTGTTATTTATGAAGAAAAAAAAAAGAACATAATTACAATTGGCGTTCGTGTAATATGGTTTTTTTTAAAACCGAATACAAATTTAGAAACCACATTTGTACATAATAATATTATTATTTCAAATTGAGGAAATAAATTCTGGAATATTTTCTTGTGATTGCTTCTAGCAAAATAAAATATTAAACCGTTTGCTAATATGTAAAACGAAATGAATTAGATATTAAATGTGTAGCTTTTTAATCTGTTATTTTTAACAGTGATCTGTCGGGAATTATAACAGTGGATTTTTTTCCAGAATTAAAATATTTTAAGACCCATTTTCATCTCTATATACGTACTGTACTTAATACCAACGAGGAAATATAAAGCAGGCACTGATAAATATTTGGCGGCTGAGTTCAGTCTTACTGATAAAATGTTAGGATAGGTCAAGGCAAAACATAATTTGCCCAAAATAATCATTGAAATTGTAAGGCCTCGCTGTAATTAACAGGCAATAAAATAGACTATTACGCACCATATCCTCCATCTCCATCCAGTCCATCTCGGCTTGTTTTTATATGTCTAGATTATTTGAAAAGTTCAGGTGATCTGGCGCGAAAGTACTGCGCGTCGCGACGTTCAGTACACGAGTGCAGCGTCGTTTCGTGTGTGTTGCACCAAAAATTCGTTCCCGCACCCCGTGCCCTCACCCCGCACCCCACCCCCGTGGTCGCAAATTTTCAAACTTCGAATCGCGCAACGCCATCTAGCAGCGATTGGCGCCCTTTCAGTTTCTTCCAAACGTGGCCTTGAACTTGACCAACGTCGCGACCGACCCACTTTTGCGTTGCGCCCCCGCTCCCCGCGGCAGCGGGTACCCGCCGACAGTCGCGCGCATTGTCACGGCCGCACCACCTGAATGGATTCTCGCAGGCCGTAAGGTACAGAATCGCTTGATCCGTTCAACACTCTTGTTTTCACGGTTACGTCATTTTTGCACGTTGCTATATTATTAGTTATGTTATCGTGCACGCCGCGTGAATTTTAATGGTTTTCGAAAATATCAATTACCACACCGGTGCGGATTTCACAAAAGATCCCACAGATGTATTGATAAAAAGCAATTTTTGCCCTTTAAGTTCTTTCCTAATCACATAAATACGTAAAAATGAAAACGTAAAAGATATAAATTATTTACATCACTTATTGGGATTTGTATTTCAAATTATTTTATTGCATAGACAAGATGTCGGCCCATCTAATTTTAAGCGGTTACCCGAGCCCGTAGAGAAACTTAAAATTTAGGTACCAATTGTAATTACTCAATTACAATAAAGTAATTACTTTATATGAATTATTTGAATGATAATATTATACATACAAATGTTTATAAGAAACAGAAGCAAATTTTAATGACATTTTTTGCGGTTTAAATTTTATTTCACTGTAATATTATTTCTTTATCGTGGTATTCATTAGTAAAGATTCGTTAAATACGAATATCATTAGAAAAACTAGTACCTGCATGCAAGATTTGAACTCTAGCATAGTCGACAACAAACGTCTTATCATTTTGTCCACGACGACTTCACAAAATGTTACAATAAATTTTCAGGAAAGTTTTCGTCTAGTCCAGTGAAAAAAACTAGCCAATTTTTTTTATGAATTCTATAAAATCCACTTCAAAATTGTATTGTACATAAAAATATACGATTCAGAATCAAGAGGAAATCGGAGGTAACAAACCATATTATAAATGTAACCACCGGTTTTTACCAAAATTCATCAATCATGTTTTCACATCCCAAGTCTGACGTACCTACCTAATTAGTTGATCTAAATATTCAAATTCGTTGATTTGTTGTACTTCTGAGGGTTTTTATCAAATTTAGACACAACAAAATATTTGTACTGCTTCGTCGCTTCACGCAGCACGGACCAAAGACCCAAATAACTGATTTAATTGACAGATGTCGAAGTTTGAATTTGCAATGGTCAATAAAAATCTCACTGCACATGATATAGAAAAGCATGATGGAACAAAAATTAATCCGCAACAGATACCACTAGTCTTTTAGTGGATTGTGCAAGGATTAACACTTTGAAAGCCATATGAAAAATCGAATATTTTCATTCGGGCCACGGTGCTCACCGGTGAACCTTTTCTTTCTAAATCATACGGGCCATGATGGTCAGTCACCCTTTTATATATAAACTAGACCGTAAAAGTCGCAAATTTTTACCGTCCACGCAAATTATCGTAATATACAATATTTTAGAATGAAAATCTCAAATTAGTAAAAATTACTGATTTTGGCTTAGCCTAAATTGCATAGTACTGTTACGCCAGTAACACCATCTATCGCCGGATAGTCGAACGAATATCGAAGGATCTAGTAGCACCTAGAACGCTCGAGAAGTACAACGCCCTCTATTGTCAGTCAGCGGAAACACAATACTCGAAATGTGTGGAATATTCTCGATAATTCTAGGGATGTGGTATCGGCTACAAAAGCGTTGCAGAGATGGCACGGAGTCAGTCAGTAATCGGAACTACTCGAAGCGAAACAGCGGATCACCTGAAGCGAAGGGAAGAAGCGAATTGAGAGTTTTAAGGTGTTTGTTGAGTATTTTAAGTGTTCTAAGTGCTAATACAGTGTTATCTTTTATTTATCCCGAACCCCAGCGCGTAACAGTACGCTAGGCCCACCGGTGGGTCTTAAAGCATACAGCGTGTTAATCAACCGAGAGCATGTATTAATGAAGAGACATGCACGTTCATAAAATACAGTTAGGTTAATCCATTGCCGTGTGACCAATAGTGATGATTAAGGGCAATCAATGAACGTCCAACGTCCAGTGGGTTATTGACCTAATTACGATTACTACTTGTACAAATTTGTATCTAAAATGGAAAAGGGTGTAAGTCCTATCTACATAACGGCATATCGATAGCTTCTGTCTGTAAATATGACTTAAATGTTTTCGGAAATTGATAGTATTTGGAATGCTTTTGAGACAAAAATCGGACATTTTTTTATTTTATCGGATCCACAGAGCCATTTTATTTTATTTTTTATTGCTTGTGTGGGGACAAGCTCACGGCCCATCTGGTATTAAGTAACCGGAGCCCTTAGACATCTACAACATAAATGCCGCCACCTACCTTGAGATACGAGTTCTTAGGTCTCAGTTTTTACAGTACAACCGCTGCCCCACCCTTCAGATCGAAACGCATTACTGCTTCACGTCAGAAATAGGCAGGGCGGTGGTACCTACCCGTGCGGACTCACAAAACATCCTACCACCAGTAACGAAGAGCTTTGTGATTGCTTAATTTACAAAAAAAATAATGAAGTTAAATATTAAGAAATTAGGCATCAAATGATTCAAAGGAAGAATTAGTTTTACCCGATTAAGAAAAATATTACAGAGTGATATGGGCAGATTTGGAGGCAGCCGTGGTTTTAAGTTTTAGTGACACAAGTGGTGATAAAGGAGATTGCCCATTTTTGGTTTCGTGTTGTGCAACGATCAAATATATATTAAAAATTAAGTTTTTATGTTTAACAATTTCCTCAAAAATATTGAGTTATAACTTCGTCGGATATAGAATATTAAAACAATTAGTAATTTAAAAACTTCTATCTAGTAGTAGTTCAATTTTCCCAATGGAAAGGCAAAGATATTAATTCATACAGCCTAATCTTTTAAAAAAATGATAATATGGAGTTAAATGAAATGAAGTTAATTAATTTGAGACATTAATCAATTGGCATGAAATTAAATTAGTTAATTCAATTGGCAAAATATTTATATTTTTTTATAAATTTTTTTATTAAAGATTATGTATGGTATGATACCTTTGCCTTTCCAGTTGGAAAAATACAACTACTACTGCTACTGACATTTGACAAATACCTACCTAACAATATTATTTTGATTTACCGGTAAAATGGGGCGTTTAGGGATTGAGAGGCGAATCGGGAAAAAACCGGGAAAATCTTTCGACGCTCAATATAAGTTTTATATTCGTTGCAAAATCTTCCATTTTTTGTAGTTTAATAGTAGAATGTTGAAAGTTCACAAAATAACTCTGAATATGCACGATAATAGCTGCTAACTTATAAAAAATCGCGTTTCAAATTAACTTCCTGTGGTGGTAATTATTTTAGTGCTAGAAACTTTGCTCTCTTTTATTTATTTGATAATAATAGAAGACGACTATGATTTATAAACGTTATTTAGTGTTTGAACCAGCATATATATTAAAGGTAAGTCTCAGTTGTTATTGGTTTTAATGTATTTGATTAAATAAAAATACATGTAAAAATCTGTTGTTTTTGGGGATATTAGGGACGTCTTAGGTACAAATAACAACGAAAAAGGGGTCAATTGGGATGAGAATACGTGAAATGGAAACGACCTAAGTATAAATAGGTACAGGTTTGTAGGGTTGTCTATGTAGTTATAACAATATTTTCTTAAATTTGTTGTTAAAAATCTGGTTTATTCGAAGCGAAATTGGGAATAAGTCTTTAGTTGAAATAGATAAGCAATTTAATATAAGTAAGCCGATTTTGCAGAGACATGTAACAAGATCAATGAAATCTCAAGGTGGACAAAAATGTCTAAGTAATACTTAATAAAATATTAAATATTTGTTCAGAGTGGGGGTATTCATCTGATTAATCCATGGAATAACCGACACACCTAATCTCTTAACCCAGATAGAAATATCAGCACTGTCGATTGCACCTATAATTGAGGTGATGTCTGCCATGTACTTTTGTCAGTTTTTAAATTTTTTTTATTGATGATCACTTTGTTGGTGCAACTAAATAAATAAATTAATTAAAACTATATATAAAAATAAAAGTAGTGCCAACCCTAGCAAATTTCTCATTTCATCCCAATTAACCGCAATTTTCGGGTAAATAGGGATTACACCTATTTTTGCATTTTTTGCTTAAACTGGAATGCTAGTTGCTTATTTTTAAATTGGACAACAAAGATGCCCCCAAGACTCAATCATTTTGATCCTGATATAGCATTATATACATCAACAACTACCTTAAAATTGCTCATAAAGTTGGAATTTATCCCTAATCGCCCCATTTTACGGTACTTTGTTTTAGGTAAATCAACAGAGATACTGTCATCAAACATTCTTAGCTACTCACTTAATTCTTAGTGAATATCTGTGACCTTGCTCGTTCACGAAGCCCGCTATAGAAAGCAGAGTATTAAATACACTTGACATTGGCGAAATCTAAAAGGAAACGCCATAAACCTAAGAGATAGATAGATAGATTTACTGACGCCGTTTTTCATGTTTCCGATTGAGTTATATCGTGTGTTTCGATCATATTATTTGTTACCTATTTTGTTAGGCAGAAGTTCAGGCATATTGGGGCCAGAATTAATTTATTTATCATACGTACTTATTAATCATTCGTGATGAAAACGTTGCTAATACTATTAATGCATGGTTATTACTACAGCTATCTCGTTGGCAATCGAACTGTGGGTTGTTGTGTCTTTGTTAGGCTAGGCTGGGTTAGGTACAATGACACATCTGCACAATATGAGAAATAAATTATTTTATGTCTATTTTTGTTTTATTTTGAATAGTTCCGCAACCTTTACTTCACGAATGGACGTAGTGGCCCTAGCCACACAATACTATGCTAGCTAAATAAGTTTATACTATATACATGTTTTCATTAATAAAATACTTTATACATATGTTTTTAAGTATTTAGGAATTCAGTATAATAAAAAAATATCCACTGCTGTCTTGTACAAAAAATAACCTAATTCTAAAAACTTCATTGGTCTTTTACTAGTAAATCCGGCGAACTAGAGATTTAATTTTTTTTATAATTGAATAAACATATTAAACCCTACAAAATGAGGTAAGTTACATGAGAGCACAAACTGAAAC
This sequence comes from Bombyx mori, assembly GCF_030269925.1. Lineage (NCBI taxonomy): Eukaryota > Metazoa > Arthropoda > Insecta > Lepidoptera > Bombycidae > Bombyx > Bombyx mori. Next base: position 11,851,144 of record NC_085131.1, on the reverse strand, counting down.
CAAATTCCATACTACAATGGGCATTCTCCTTTACGACTGCACAGATGTTTGCCAAAGAAAGTTTTCGACTGGATAGGTTAATTTTCATACGATTTCAGCAATAGTTATCTTTTTAACATGCTTTTATTACCCCTGATATATGGTACTTAAATGTATGTAACGGAATCTCTGAGCGTCATTTTCACCGAACCAAGACGTCCAATCAGCTTGACAATCCGGTGGTAGATTCTGCGACGCATTATTCTTGCTAGGGCTAGTGTAAAAAACGTTTCGGAATTCCCTAGGCATAACTTTTGAATTTCTCTCAACTTAGTTGTCATGATTAAAATGGGGCTGCTACCTGTCATATTTATTTTGAAAATGGTAGAAATTTCCAAAAGTTCAGTTCGATCGATATTTCTGGTAAGGATTCGAGGGCCCCCTGAGCTTGACGGCCCCGGAGCACTGCCCCGCCTAGCCCCTGGGTAGATACGCCACTGCTTACATAGCATATAGTGCATATTAAAGTAACAAGAAAAATTGTATCACAATACTAAAGTACGTAGTTTTTAAACTTAAAAAAAAACTTAAATCACAAATCAAACTAACATTTATTTTCATCTATTTTATCCTGTTCATGCCGTTCAGGATATTATAAAAACGAAATTATAAAATTGTTGTATTGTCATCGCTCCCTGAAGTTAATCGGACAGTCAGGTTGAAGTCAGTCAAAATTAAGTTCAATGATTCCGTTAGAATGATACAAACTTAACAACTAAAACATCAAGCTAGTTAAAAATTTAACCGAAGGGACAGCGTATGTTAAATTTACCATTTTATAGCTTGAGTGAAACTGTGGTATCTAAAATGTATACTTTTTTTATTGCTTAGTTGGGTGGACGATTTCAAGGCCCACCTGGTGTTAAGTGGTTACCGGAGCTCATAGACATCTACAACGTAAATGCCGCCACCTACCTTGAGATATAAGTTCTAAGGTCTCAATATAGTTACAACGACTCTTCAAGCCGAAACGCATTACTGTTTCACGGAAGAAATAGGCAGGATGGTGGTACCTACCCGTGCGGACTTACAAGAGGTCCTAGCACCAGTAATAATAATTTAAGAATTTACTTTATATCTCTAAACTGTCTTTCATTAGATTAGACTTAGACAATTTTTTTGAATAAAACTATTAAAATTGGTGACAGCGCCATCTAGTGATGACCATTGACATGATAAAACTCTTCTATTAATGCTAACTGTAACGGACGAGCGTACGACACACTTGCTGGGAAATGGTTATTGTCGCCCGTTGACACTGGTAATACCGGTGACTTTTTATAACGCCAAGGCTCTATCTATAATTGACACATATTTTACCTAGTTTTCTAACTACTTCAAACCTATCTTCTATTAGTTATATACATTAACGGGACTGTCACAGTAAGAAAATTATGTATAGGTATCATTTTAATTATTTATTTTGTATGCACAGAGAGTTTCATGTTGCCTTCCTTACTATAATTCATTCTGAACAAAACCACTGGTTCTTAACAGACATAATATGTAACAACTCCTATTTTGAATTTAAAAATTATTTAATTACTAAACAATGAAAATCTGTACATTTAAGAGTATTTAAAATCAGGAAACTTAGGAACTTTTATGATATTTCATGTTAGTGGCTTATTTCCTAGGAGATTTGCCCATTTAAACAAAAAATTTTCTGCTCTGCAATCTGAACTTATTTTAAATTGAATGTGTTTTTATGTAATAATTATATTAGATTAGTGGTGGACTAGTTAAATATTTGTATTTATTCTTTTTAAAACCATTACGCATTTGTACTATATAAGCTCTCTCTACCCAAGGCACAAAGAGAGATATTGTTATGAACAATAAGTCTGTTCATTGAAACACTCCTATCCCTACTTCCAAATCAATATTTACATTTTGTTTGCCATGTCAAATAAAGATTTTTTTATATCATTTCAATGATCCAATCCAAATCCATTTTTATAATGGCTTTTATTAAAAATAAGTTTTACACATGGCCAATAAAGAGAATAGAATGAATTGCGTGTAAGTACCTACCAGAAATTAGATGTACATGCTTAAATGTTATTGATTTAAATAAAGAGGGTGTTATTATTGTAAATTTATATGACATTAAGAAATTAAAAGTTCTATTTAAATATTATTTTTGTATTATCTTCCTCACCACCAGCTCACCAGCCAGTAATCACCATAACTCACCAGCCAGTAATCACCATAGCTCACCAGCCAGTAATCACTTAAAACAGTACTTTAACAGTTAAATTATGAAAATTTTGGGGGTTTGGGGGATATAGCCAATGTAAATCGTTGATATTCATAAATAGTGAACAAAGAATACCTCAATGAATAATTATGTTTGGTTGTCCTTCACATATCTCCTGTGAATTACAGGGTCCTCTGTAGAAACTGCGAAGAGACATAGTCGCGGTCTGAAAATGAAATTTTACAATTTTAGTATTTTTCTGTTATATATCACCAGACATGCCCTATGGTTTCACCCTTGTTATACTAATATTTTAGAAATGTTAAACACATATTTTACCGAGGTAAAGATTTTTTGGAACCCAATCCCCTGGTAAGGTTTTGGTAAAATCACAAACTATGAATTTTCATATCTTATTAATTACAATTGAATATAAACAGCATTGTTCAGGTTATGTTGTTATTATGATAAAAAAATTGTTATAAACTATTTAAATATGTGAAATTTATTTGAGTAATTTTTGAGTGATCGCATAAACAATATCCAAACTTATAAACTTTCACATTCATAATATTAATTGGTTGAAAACCTATAGAAAAATATAAGTAAGATATAATAATTATTTTTTTTAAACTCGTCATAATGAATTAAGGACTACGTTTTGCAAAGTTCATTCAGTATTATGTACACCATGTAATAACATCATTAGGAAAAGTATAGCTTGAAATAGAATGATAAAAGAACATGCTGCACTGACATCGCAAGATGTGGGATAATGGCAAGAATCACCCTATTTTCAAAATAATAGTTTCCGATTTTAATATAACTATTGTAAAATAAGTTTTTTATACAATTAGTAATGAGCAGTTGTATTATTATGGATTTGTTGTTGTCATCTTACAGATCCTTTACAATAAAAATCTTGTAAGGAAATCTATGGAGTATTTTATTTTAATTAACAGCTTGGATCCATTATTTTACTTTTATTTATTAATATCATAAAAGTTCCTTTATGTTTAAAATAAATCGTTATGGATCAATTAGTTAAGATGTAATTTTTAAAACTTTGCAAGATTATGTAAACTTACTTTTGCACAGATAGAAATGAGTACTCACCGAAATTACCTATATTTTAATGTGATTTACGGTCACTAAAGCATCGACGTACCGTACTTTCGGCAAATCATTTAATCAAGATCTGCACAAAACAATTTTCGAATTACAGAAATAAATTATGCATCTGTCAATCAGTCAGATGCAATTTATAATCTTCGCACTTTTATTTCACAACACAGCTATTCAAAGTCCCTTGAAAATTAATTAAGTAGTAGATATTGTAATAAGTTCTATTAAGTTGCGATTCTAAGCAATAATGGTTTCAAAAAAACTAATTTAAGGTTATTTCTTTAATTTCCTTGAAAATGCAAAATGCACTTTCGAATTCGACGAAACGCAGTAATCGCTTTATTGTGAACTGAATTAAATTTAGAATATCAGCTAACGCTGTCTCTTTCATCCATGAAGAGAAAATGTATTTATGTTCTTGTTTGCCATTTGTATTCAGCTATGATAGAAAGTTGGAAAATAACGTGCACCAATAAATGGAAATGGAACAAGCTTTTAAAAAATGGATTTCGAGAAATAGCTTGGCTGAATAAATTTAGATTCTATTTCCCACCTGAAAGTGTTTCGCAAAACATTGGGTTCAAATTAATTTAAATCAAATATGTATGTATGTATCACAAGACAAAAAATTAATATCGACTGATACTGATCACTGTTTTTCTGATACGATCAAAAAAATAGAAATTAAACTGTGAGTACTTATTAAACCTATTGTTCTAATAATATTAAAGCATTTATAATGTAAGTACCTACCTAGCAGTATGGGTATAAAACTGCTAAATCAAGTTCAAAGGAATGTAAAGAATCCATTCCACGCAGAATTTGCTAGAAGTCGCCGAAATGAAACCTGGCAACACAATTACATTTTTCAAAAAAAAAATAACCAAAAGGTCGACGACGTTAGCCAACTCATCGGTCTATTTGACGTAAAATTAGAGATTATGTTTGTTTTCCGGTCATAAATGTTATGAATTCGGCTTTATTTATTGCAAGATAGATAATATATAACCACAATAAACATGGAGGTACAATATCTCGTGTTGTTACTGAGCTTAATCTGGCATGGAACTGATGCGATTATGTGGAGCTTGGCGCCGAACACACACAAGTGTTTGAAAGAAGAATTACACGCCAACGTGTTAGTTGCAGGAGAATATGATGTGACAGAAATACAGGGGCAAAGAGTTGACTATATTGTGAGTATAATTTCTGACATAACCAAAAATGTTTGTAATATTCAAACGCCATGGCTTATGTACACCACTAGATATTTATCGTTTAGGATACAAACAAAAAATTTACAGAGAAATATTTGAAAATGAAAAAATGTAGGTACTACTTTTTTGAAAATAGACATTTTTTTTTGTAAACAGGAATAAACGAACAGTGTAACTCAAAAAAAAGACAGAAACAATAATGATTTCAATTATTACAGATTAAAGACTCGAAGGGGCACATCTTATCACAGAAAGATACAGTAACAAAGGGAAAGTTCTCATTCGTCACAGAGAATTATGATATGTTTGAAGTTTGCTTTATATCTAAAGTACCATCAGGTAATTTTATTTCGGAACTAACTGAATAATTCTTTAATATTTTAATTTTAATAAAGGTTCTTTAGATTAGTTTAGAAAGTACATAGAGATCAGCATAGAAAAGTAGGTCACAGTTTACTGCTACTTAATATACCTTCTGATGTTTTAAGTATTACGAGTCTAAGTAAAACACTAGTCTGCAAAGGCATTTGCTCAAATAGCCTTTCTGATGATCTACCCCGTAGATATTTTTAATAGACAGATTATAATGTTGAGCAGGAAAAGATTACTCTAGTTAGTACTATAGGACCAGTTAGTTATGATCGGCTGGTTACTTCAAAGTCCCAGCAATGCCAATGCTGTCATCTATCACCAAATCATATGACTATTTCAATGCAGTACTAACCAGGATGGTGGGCCCTTATGTGGACTGATAATACATCCTACCACTAGTAAAAAAACATATACAGCATAATTAACCATTAATTTAAATACCCTTTTCACCAGGGCTTGAAGGGTTTTCTTTTAATAATATTTGTGTTGATCGAAGTTATGTACACAAATAAACAAGAACCAACCCCATAATTTATAGGTGCAACAATGTTGTGTAAATCTGTGTAGGCCTCTCCTATCTCTTGTCCCTCAAAGCAATCAAGCCTTCTGATTTCACTAACAGAAGTCATAATCGAAATATGTTATTGGTATCCAAATCTAGCCTTGTTGCTGCTATTATTTCCCTTATAAAGGCATTGCATTGCAACTGCTATTATTTCCCTTCTAAATGCATTCTCAGGTCAGCTATTCTCTATCAGCAGTGAAGTTGATGAGATCAAATAGCTGTAATTGATACAAAAAAAATTAAAACAGAAAATCTATTGGCCATTTAGATCTCATTCTTGCAACACCTGATGTCTTATTGTGGGTAGCAAAGTGCTAGCCGGCTGTTCCAGATATAATTCATCATCATAATCAACAACGGCCCCCAGTCGTCCACTGCTGTACATAGGCCTCTCCCAATCCCCACCACTGAGCCCTTATATAATTCACTTAACTGATATAGTATAGAAAAGGTTTTTTTTTACTTAGCTGGGGACTATACTTTTAATACTGTATAAACTATTATATGTATGTATGTATATGTATATGTGATTTTGTATATATGTAGATATACTTTTTTTGTATGTATTCGTAACCTAATATAAATTTCATTGCACCTACCACTATTTACTCTGCACTACCTTTGGTTGACTGTTAGAGAATGCCTTAAGCATTAAGTCCGCCAATGTTAATTTTAATTAAAATACAAAATAAATAAATATACTTATACCCTACGTTCAAATTATAAAATGTTTGCTGTCTTGCCTTTTAAAGGTGATACTATTAGTTTATTGGTTTGCTATGCTATGATATGCAACTGAAAATTCGACAAGTGCAAAGAATAACATTGTAATTCAGTTTTAGGTAAATATGATTTACAATGTTATTTTTTCTATGTTTCAATATTATTTTATCCGAAGAAACATAATATAGCTAGCCAGTAATGTTATATTGTTTTTTATTGTCTATTTCTGAGCAGCCTCTTTCTGAGAAGGCTTTGGCTTTAAAACGAAACATCTTTAATTAATCAAAAACTTTTTATCTATTTATTTATGTAATGTAAGAGTTTGTCTGATATTGTGGGCTTGTTGATATCTATTGATCATCAAAAATCTGCTCTAGCCTATTCTTCTCCATCACAATCTCAGATTGTAGCTTTGAAACTGTTATGATTTTGTTGTTGTTGTGGCATTCATTTTATTATATACTGGGTTTTTCTTGATTCAAAATCGTCCATTCAAGTAGTTTTGTTAAAAATATTTGATTCTTCATATTTATGATGAATTACTTCACCTTTCGTCATTATGCATTGCAGTGTTTTCAGGTACTTAAATGAACTCTTCTCTGATGGTAGGTAGTGTCAATAGTAAGCCTGATTATTTAAATTTCTCATATATTTTTTCAGAAAGAAGAGGTATTCCACATCAAGTAAGCTTAGATATTAAAATCGGCATAGAAGCAAAGACTTATGAAGGGGTAAGTTAAAATATTAGTTAATCATGAAAGCAAAATATTTCCATTATTATAGTGTTCCATTATATATATAATTAAACAGAAGAAAATCATTGAAATTATGTCTCCAAACTAAAATGATACAAGTCACGCTTGCAAATGGAACTAACTATAATAAATTCAACATATTATTTCTAAAAAATAGAGATAAAAATAAAATAAAAAGTACAATTTATAGAGACTAGACAAATGACTCATTAAACACCATAATAACACAAATAATGAAACATCTGTGTAAAGAATTTTTATTATTGCTCAAATGTTGTTTTAAGAAACTTCAGAATGGCTAACATTAATGATATCACAATATTCTTTATTTTGGTGCAAATTAAACATATTTTATTAAAAACCCATATTTTCAAATTGATTGTTTTAAAATCAACTCGAATATAACTATCAACTTTATCTTCATCAGTTAAAGTTTATTTTTGCTTTTTTCTGTTAGTTAAGGGTATCTTTATTTGATTCTTTATTACTAGTGTTATGTATACATTTAAATATATAATTATATTATCTGCCAGTAATGAAAAATTACTTGTTCTAATTCTTTAACTGTATGTATTTCTGCCATAGAAGAAAGTTAATTCTCAGTTAGTAGTTGACATTATGTATGCTTATTTCCGCTTTTTAATTTTGTCTTTATATTTCTTTATTATCGGTAAACCAACTTGGGCCTCCAGAGTCGTTGGGTAATGTTTGTGTTTTGGTTTGAAAATGAACTATCTAACAAACAGCTAATAATTACGCAACTAATTAGTACGTCGGGGAAAAATAACTTAGAATTAACAAATTAAAAAAAAAACTTTTGTAGTTGTTCTGTTTCCAGCCAATTTTCTTTATTTGTAGTACTTATTAATTAGTATAATATGTATAGCTGCATGTGTTTTTTTTAAATATTAACCCAATGACATTCTCGATAAAATTTGGTTGTAAACCGTTCATTTCGAACAATCCATTGCCCAATCTTAGCCCATCTTCTTCTTCTCTATATATAAAAATGAATTGCTGTTTGTTAGTCTCGCTAAAACTCGAGAACGGCCTGACCGATTTGGCTAATTTTGGTCTTGAATTATTTGTGTAAGTCCAGGGAAGGTTTAAAAGGTGACAAAATATTAAAAAGCTCGGAATTATATTAAAACAAACAATTTTGTTTTTCCTTTGATGTGTCCCATTGATGTGTCTTTTATTTATCGATTGAGGCACTACGAGGGTCAGCTAGTAATATAATAAAATTTAAACCAACTGTATGCTTTGTGCATTGATTGTATCATCTTAATTACGATGCTTAAGTATTGCTTAGTGAATTAGTCTTGCATATATTTATACATCTACTAGAAAACAAAATATCATTTATTCACACAAAATTGTATGTTCTACTAAGACCTTGATTTCGTGTCAAGCTGACTGAGCTGAATGAATGTTATTGGTTTAATATTTGTTTTAAGCCTGTTGCACATGAGGAAAACTCCTAAAAATTAGTACTATTTATATAATTATTACCTTTTTGTACATTAAATAGCATTTGCATGTTTGATTGATTTAGATTAAATTAAGTAAATATTACTGATTTTGTTAGAATGAAAGCACTAGTGTTTAACATGATGATGTGAAAATATCTACATAAAAAAATCAGGTAATGTTCTCTTAAATGATGTAATAACAAAACAGTGTCTAAGAGAAAGATGAGAATTTAAAATTACCGACTTCTCTTTGGAATAAAGTTCCCAACGAATAATGCTTCAATTTCACTTCCTAAGTGCAGTGACATATCATTGGAAAGATGTTTATTGAGTATTTTAATTAAATTACTAATAATTTATCACATTTCTAGAAATTTGGTATCTTAACTGAATACTAGTTTAGTTATCTAAATCAAATCGTTCGAGTTATGAAGCTGTGTTCAAAAAGTTATAGCGTCAAGATACTGCCTAAGTACTTTTACTATGCTAATCTTTTTTATATACAGATCGGGGAGGCTGCAAAATTGAAGCCAATGGAAGTGGAACTGAAGAGACTAGAAGACCTATCAGAAGCTATCGTTCAAGATTTCACACTAATGAGGAAAAGAGAAGAAGAAATGAGAGATACCAATGGTAATGGTTCTTTTGTACTTTATGTCTAATAAATGTGGTAGAGACATATCTTATATTTGACGAGTGTTTAGATGATATTTAACTTGAACTAAATGATTTGAGCTTGAATTATGTCGTCGTGGTCTAAAGGATAAGACGCCGAGTGCACTCGTTTTGAGCGATGCGACCGTGTCGGTGTTCGAATCCCGCAGGCGGGTACCAATTTTTGTAATGAAATACGCACTTCACATATTATTATGTTCAAGAATGATTTCCACGGCGTAGAGAGAGATAGAGAGTATTCTTTATTGTACACCAAAAAACACATAAACAGTGCGATACATTAAATACAAAAAAGTACAATTGGCGGTCTTATCGCTAAGAGCGATCTCTTCCTGACAACCATCAGGTGGACAAAAATCATTTGGAAACGAATTACGCGCGGTTTACCAATCCAGTGAAATACATATACACATACATATATCCCTAAATATACATACAATTAATACACAATGTATTGTAATATAATAATTATTATTAAAAAAAAATAGGGATAATAGGAATAAGGATAAATAGGGATAATGAGGAAAAATAGGGCGTAGGAATAACGTCGGGAAATTAATATTAATTCCGTAAAAAAATAATTGTTGGTAGGCCGTCGATCAGCTCACTTAAAGGATGGAACAGCCGCTGTACTGTAAAACTGAAATCTAGAACTCATGTCTCAAGGTTACGGTATATTACGCTGTTGAGGTCTATGGGTTCCTGTAATGACATAACGTCAAATGGACCCCGTTTTCGTCCACTATTGATTCGGTTTGTTATATCCGGATGTTATATTTTTATTGTTTTAAACCACATATTTTATTCATTCTTGTATACAGATTTTGTTTATTAAAAGTATAAAATTTACACGAAACTTATTAATGTTGGCCATTTTCCAATTACAGCACAAGAGCGCATTATGCGGCATAATGCTCAACTAAGCTTCAGCATAATTCGGCATTGTGCGTCACTGAGTCGCATTATGCTCTGTAATTGAAAGACTACCATTAATTAACCATTACTTAATGGTAGTTTTCCAATTACAGAGCGCTCTTGTGCTGTAATTGGAAAACGGCCGTTTTCTTCCAACAAAACCACTAACGTGTTGCACAGCAGTCTGTGTGGCAGACATGAGCAAAACGATACGAGAAATAAAAGCTTAAGATATTTTATTTGAAGTAGATATCAATAAATATTTTGCTATTATGTCGCTGTAACTCAACTCACCTTAAAAAATAAATGCAGTAAACATTATTTTATTTTGTTTCAGAATCAACGAATAATAGAGTTTTATTCTTCAGTATATTCTCGATGGCGTGCCTCTTGGGTCTGGCCACCTGGCAAGTCCTGTACCTTCGCAGGTTCTTCAAAGCAAAGAAGCTAATTGAGTAATTAAGTAACAATACGCGAGTAACGTCTTGATGAAACTGTGTTGATTCGATTCTGTTTTTTTTTTTTTTACTTCGTTTTTGTTATAATCTGTGGTAGTTTATATTATAGTGTGCAGTTTTTTCGCAACACTGGGAACACTCCTCTGGTGACTTAAAATTTGCGACATTAGATCTTAAATTGTTTAATATTAGTGAACTATTAAATGTTTGGAATAGTTAATGCAGTAATTTCCTAATTTTTTTTTTAATTATTATTTGTTGTAAATGATCGCGTTTTGTGTCTGCAAATGTAAAATAAAGTCTATTTGGAATAATAGTAATAATAATTTTATTTTTTAAATATAGTATAGATATAGTATCAGCAACATTAAGCGTCTGTACGGTCACACATTGAAATAAAATTTTCATCACTGATAGACTGATTCCTATTGAATGCCCTCGTCTATATGACGTGCTATTTTACTGGATTTTTTTTACGGTAGACAGCGGCTTGGTTTCACCCGTCATTGCTGACTTCCATGAGCGACGGTAACCACTCACCATCAGGCGGGCCGTATGCTCGTCTGCCTACAAGGGCCATAAAAATATATAAAATATTACATCTTATTAATTTTATATTATCTAATCGAAGCTTAGTACTGTTTAGATAATATTTGGAGGGTATTTTTAATTAACCAAAATTTGATATGATATAAATTAGTTATATAGATAAAAAAAACTATATACTCGAGTCTAATTTTATTTTTAAATATACCCCATTAAACATCGCCTGCAGAAATTAATCTCATAGAAGCGCGCACACAGACATCGCTCACGGCCACTAACTCACATTCACAAAGTTATTCGAAAAACGTAGAAATGATAAATTTATTTAAGTTAATGAGCGTTTTTATTCTCTGAATAAACCGTCATTTTAAAACTAGCAGTGGTATATCGGTGGTAGATTCTGCGAAGCACTGCTCTTGCTAGGGCCAGTGTTAGCAACACTCCCGGTTTGAGCCCCGTGAGCTCATCTACACGACAAGAAACTGAAATAGCATCAAGGCTATCAGCATAGGTAGGGAAAAAAAGCGAGGTAGTCGTGTATGTGTACTTATAATATGGTGACAATACGTAAATAACAAACTCGAATCAGTTTATTAGTGTTTACGTCTGTTCTTCCTTCAACAAGTGCCCCGACCACGACACGTCCTATTCCTGTTTCTATCCATATTCCTATCCATTTTACCTTTTTGCATAAGCCGGAGTGGACGGCCCTACCCTGGCTGTAACAGAGCGTAGCTATAAAAATGAAGTAGGTACTTTTCTTCTGTGTACAACGTACTCTGTGCTTTTTGCCACAAGCTAGGACTTCCCCTTGTGCTGTTAGTACCTACACGAAACATGCTTACCTACGCATGTTTAACATAGACTAACAGGAGAATCAAATCTGGACCCGTAATAGTCGTTACGACGACTAATTTTCACAATATGTCACTAAGATCAAGTAAACTTAGGCGAATATATGTTTTTTTCTTTAAATTATTCAGAGAAAGTCCTATAAACAAAGTAACCAAGAATTTTCTAGAATAAATTCTAACTAGAACTGCCAATGGAGGTCAGTTTAAGGCAATTGTTCGTTGAACTTTTTTTTTAAGTCTGACATTATTTTATGCTACACTCCTTGCTTTACGATTAAGTTATTATATAACGCATATATTTTATATTTAAACTAGAGGTGGGTCGCTAATTCATAACAAGATGGCCCAAAGAATATAGAATTTATCAAAATACAAAATGAACACACAACAAAATATGAAATATTGTGAAACAGAAACATAGTGAGTGTATGATAAAAAAGTTGTATTTATATATTTTAATATTAATCGCAGGACAACCAAATCACAAAATATCATATATTATTAAAGACGGAATGTAAAAAAATATAAATATATAAATAAGAAGTAAGAAAATAAAACATTACATATAAAAATAAAATTTTCTTTTGTAACGGACAATATAATTTTTATAAGTATAAGAGGAATTTCATTAAGTATGTTATACCAATACTGTTGTATGGCTTCCACGTAATTTATTTGTAAAAACTGTTCACATTAAATTAGTACAGATTGCACCACATTATATTATTTCTATATTGACATAATTTATTCTCCTTATATACAATAAAGCCCACTGTGTGGACTTTGAAATGCATCTAAAACAGCGCAAACTCTGTGATATTTACTAACTGCGTCAATTTTCACTCGTATCAATCTCACGGTATCTAGGAACGTACGGAATCCACGCCAGTTCTCTCTAGCATTAAAACCTAAATAAGATTTGTGATCGGTTAGTCTTATCAAAGGGGAGAATAGTCTAGTTGTACGGTGAGATGTTTGACGCCGGCTTCCCTGAAGATCCTCGCGACCTGGTCCGTCACGTATCGGGGGTCCACCTCGCGGGCCACCTCGAGCTTCATGGCACCAACGTGAATTTCACTGCAAAGAGTCCAAAAGTGCGGTTCCTGGACAGCATGCACGCCGGCCAGGCCCACGACGCGCGTGTAGAGACTGGGCAACGCGCGCTCCAGAGAGGTCGGAGTCCGTTGCATGAGCACCCCGGCCGAGTCCCGCACTAGGGGTATGACACTCGCGGCGATCAGAAGCGCGATTGCCATTGAACAGATCGGATCGGCTCGCATCCATCCGAACGTCTGCATGAGGATGGCGGACACTATGACGCCGACGGAGCCGAGGGTGTCGGCCAGAACGTGAAGGAACACCCCTCTCATGATGGCCGAACCCGCACCGGTGTGCACTTCGTCGTCGTGCGAATGCCCGTGGTGGTTGTGCGAATGTCCGTGCCCGCCGTGGGAGTGACCATGGCCGTGTCCATGACCGTGGTGGAACGCGTATATGCCCACCAGGTTCACGAGGAATCCGAGCACCGATACAACCAGCAAACGCTCATGTTTTACCTGAAAGTAAAATAGAAATTACTTTATATTGTCATTTTGAAGTTTAACCTGCGTCTGTTACACTATCAAGCAGTCTTAGCAACTATTGTAGTTAAAACGAAGGCCGTTCCGCAACATCGATTTATTTTGAAATGGTTCTGCCAATAGTTACTTATTTACAACCGTTCATATTTCATAGGCGATAGGGCATAGAAGCTTTAACTCTTGGGTAATTTTTAAAACGTTTTTATTAGCTCGACTTGTACATGTCTATAATTTTGAGTAAACTTCACAACGCGCGATTATCTTAATAATTTTGACACGTATCAAGAACCGATGAAAATACTTTAATTATATTACTTTGACCTTATATTTTTGTTTGGTTTGTTCTTAGTGTGTGCATATAAATTTTTAATTAATTAATTATATTTATATAATTGACTATATAAATCGGTAACCCTAATTACGTTGCGATTTTTCGCATGCGATTCATTTTGTGATTTATAGGCCTATGTCATGTCCCGCCAAAAAACGAAGTCAACCAATTTCAATGTTGCTCGATGAAAAAATAACAATCCAAAAATACGCATTTTTAAAATTCATTTTATTGGACGAATACAATAAAATTACACAATGATAATGAATTGATCACGTACTGTAGTTCAATTTAGGCACGTGTTTTCACTGAAGACGTCGTCTGATACCGTTAGCGCTGGACAATGGCGTCAAAAAATACGTGACAATATCTAAGTTTGGTTACGTAAATACGTACTATTTGTTAACGTAACGTAAATTTTGCAATGTAATTACGAAAACATTTTCAAATCTTGTGTCGGAAATACGTTCTCGTTCTCTTTGATAGACTGTGAGGCAGTGAAAGTTTGAGGAATTAAAAAAAATCAAAGTATTTGCCCAATGTTTCCCTTGTATGTATTCCCTTATTGTTTGCTATGTCGTTTTGCTTTTTTTTTACTAAATAAGCTGATAGCCTTGAGAGGCTATTTCAGCGTAACCTTAACTAGTAGGTGAGCTCACGGAGCTCAAACCTGACGACGTTGCTAACACGAACACTAGCAAGAGCCGTGCATCGTAGAATCTAACACCGGATCGGAAACGCGACCCACTAAGAAGATCTGGCGAGAAACTTAGTGGGCTGTGTCTGTGAGTTAATTTACTCGTCGAGCCCTTCGTCGCAAGCGACAGGTTCGACGAGAACGGTGACCGGTGCTTGAGGTACCTAAAAGCACCGTTAGTGGATCGGGAGGATCCGAAATTACGGATTTTAGGCGACGTCGACTGCTTTCCATTCTGTCCGCTGGATCAGGAATGTAGTTACCGGCGGCCATGACGAGAGGGTTCTCGTGTCGTGCCGCTTTATCGAAGTGGTCGTGTTGCATTTACTTTACAATAAATCAAGTTTTAGTAGTTAGATCAAAACAGAGCACACTTTGTAATTTTAATGTTTAAGTTTATTCCACTAACGTCAATCAGAAAGGACAATGCCCATTTTCTATGGGCGTTTGGGCCCCTAAAAAAAGTTGTCCTGTCATTATGGTTTTAACTTAATTTGATAGACAAAGAAATATCGTTTCATATTCAGAAAACGATTTTTACATTCTCACCCAGGTTTAAGAGAAATCTGTTTTTTTCTGCAGCTAAAATTAAGTTGTTAATTGTTTTCTTCGAAATCAATAATCGCTCTCATAATTATTTACAGTATTAAATAACTTAATTGTGGTTAATGTTGCTAGAAATAAGCCCTTACGTACATTTTATTAATATTATATCCTCATAATAATAATAAAATGAAATTAAAATCCGGAAGCCGGCAACGATATTGTTGTTGTTTTTAAATTCACCAATAAGCAGGCAAAGAGCGTAGCCTATACAGCCTAGTCTGTCGAAGTTATATATTTTTTATGTCAATAAAAAGCCGGTGTATCTCTTTTTATTGCTTTTTGGGAGTTTTGACGTCAACTCGACGAATACCACATTGACTGAGCATGAGCTTACGCAGATCTTTTATACACAATATTACAAATACAAATAATACAAATTACACAATAAACTATTAAAAAAACTTTAAAATAAAAATACAAGTGACGCTTCTCTCGGGTTGCTGCGAAAACTCTCTGATCATAATATATAATAAGAATAGAGTAATGGTAGGCCATTGATATTTTTACTAAGAAGCCTGTGAATTATAAGCATTAGCTATTTTTTTTTAATTTGTTGTTCAAGTCACAAACAACTCTTTCGTTTGACAGCATATAGGTTTGCTATAAGGCTGTATGGGCTAAGCCCTATGCCTATTGGCGAATTTAAAAACTATGGCATGGATAGTTTTGGGATGTTATCAATTAAGTAATTTATTTTTTTGGAAAACAATGCCAGGTTGAAAGAAATGTTGATACATAAACTAAACAACGTGAAAAAATAAGGCATAGTTTTTCAAGTACAAATAGTTTTGACATAAAGTTGGCCCACTTTTGGGCATTGTCCTTTATAATTGATTTTCATTTTCAAGTGAAAAAACTTTAAAATCGCTAGATTAACTTGCATGTAGAAGTCTGCATATTTTGCATTCTTTTCTTCATTTTGGACTCATATCTAAAGGCACAGTAGGAAAACAAGAGAGGTACAACCCAACACTCGATTTAATCTTGCAGACTAGATGCCATTCATTTGAAGTTGCTTGATTAATTAATTTGAAAATGATTAACTATAATTTTTTTTTCTTTAAAATTGAAATGCATTAAGGATATAAAAAAACCACTACAGATGGGCCATTGATGACAATCCACTTTGTATTTGTAAGTGGAAACTCAACCACAGCAACACCACAAATTGATACTACCATATGCTTTGAGCCATAATGTTGAACATGTTAACATAATGCAGTATCTCACAATAAGCACTGCAAAGTATGACATGATTTACTGGTCTGAATCTGTAAAATTGATTAACTTATCACAATAATCCTAATTAAACAATTTTCAATTAACTTTTAGTCATTCAATTGCAACCCATATTTCTTTGTGATAACTGTTTGTCTTTCTACAAAATTATTATGGTCGTAGGTTGTATTTTAAGCATGCACCCTGCCTGCTTTCACCACAATCTGATGATCAACGTGTCTAAAGATTCCAGCAAATATTTAACACCACAGCATGGAGTTCACTCAAATATGCCACAAAAAATAATTTAACACAGTGTGCAGTTTTTATCATTTGTAAGTTGTAGATAAAGTTGATGATGTTTTATCAAGTTTTATTATTATTATATCTAAAAACACTATCTGTATGTTGTGTAATTAATATTGATTGACATTCTTTTTATTTTATAATTATAATTCAAATGCACATTCATGAGCTCCACAGTGTAAAGTCTATTACTCTTTTTTAACTCATTCATAAAGTTCTAGGCTATTATTATTATTATTATTTTTATTGCTTATATGGGTGGACAAGCTCACAGCCCACCTGATGTTAAGTGGTAACTGGAGCCCTTAGACATCAACAACGTAAATGCATCACCCACCTTGAGATATAAGTTCTAAGGTCTCAATATAGTTACAACGGCTGCCCCGCCCTTCAAATCAAAACGCATTACTGCTTTACGACAGAAATAGGCAGGGTGGTGGTACCTACCCGTGCGGACTCACAAGATCTCCTACCACCAGTAGAAAGTAAAGTATTTGAAAAACAAATCTTGACCACTATAACAACAATGAAATAAATAAGGAATTATTGGTAAACTTCTCACCTCTGGTGGCTCTATAGCTCTCTCAACAGCTTCGCTCATAATGAAGAATGCAATAAACAAAAGAAATAATCCATTAACAAATCCAGCTAGTACTTCAGCTCTTGCATAACCATAAGAGAATCTTTCGTTAGACCTCCATTTTGATACCAGTGAAGCTGCCAACCCGGCAACCAGACCCGTGCAGTCGAAAAACATATGGAATGCATCTGATATAAGACCTAAAATAGAAAATGATTTTTAGTTCTGTTTGTTTGAGTTCACAAAACTTATAAACGTGTATATGAAATAAGTTGTATATCAAAGATGTACTGCTGAAACTTAGGAAAATTAATGATACCACAGGCTTAATAGTGATGATGTCTGTTTCCCAATTTTATTAATATACAAGACAATTAATTCTATCTGTTTTGACAATATTAAAAAAGTAGGTTTATCTTATGCTTAAAGTAATATTACTGATGAAAGGTTCTATCTATCTAATATAAGTTTAGGGAAAATAAGTTCATCTTACCTAAGCTGTTTGTCCATACTCCATAAAAGAGCTCTACGAAGGCAAATGATAAATTTAGTAATAAGAAAAGGAATAAATTCCTTGAATTCTTATCGGAATAAATTAACCGGAGCCAATTTTGAAACTTTTCTTTAATCCCGGAGATGGGACCACGGGACGGCCGTGTATCCTTCTGTATAAGTGGTAACATAGTATCTTCAATACTGCCTATTGTCTCGTCACAAACCTCACGTCATTTCATATCGATTCATTCAAAAATCACAAAAATTAAAAAATACACACTGTATACGTGTACCTTACGATCGGTACATAACCTCGACGATTGTAATAATCAGAATATCTGATTTAATATTATTTTTAAAATTAATGTTGATTATGTATTCATTGAAGTTTTCAGGTCGCAATATACATGATCTATTAATATTTTCATTTAATTTTACAAAACTTTAAATTGTTCAGTTGTCGTGACGGCTGACGGTATCAGTGTGCCATTGTCAAAAAATACAAAAATGTCAAATCACTGAAATCTATGTTAAGTCAAATGACATGTCTATAATTTACAAGTTTTTTACAAGTGAACAAAACCAAATACTTTACAGAAACCATTTTTTTTTTCAAATCATAACAGATACGGGAACGGTTGACCTATGTGAGTTAGTCAGTGCAATACATCAATTAAACGCACTAAGAGCCTATCACTCATTATGATTTCATGAAATTCTCTTACTAAATAATAAAATAATTCTAGATTAAAAGTAACTAATTAAAAAAAAAACGACAACTGTTCAGATTTATTTTATTATGTTGTTCAAAAAAAAGTATATAGGATCCGCGGTAGACATTATCTTGTTAAACACCAAGTAAAACGAAGACACTTTTTCATTCCTGATTTAATCAACAATATGCTTAATTCACTTTGACACTTATCGAACCTTACCAGTACGTACAACAATCACTTAATCACATAACGTAACAATAATATAGCAAGTGCACCCGGTAAACCCAGTCGAACGAATGTCGATTGCGTTTTTTTTTCCCTACCTATGCCGATAGCCTTGAGAGGCTATTTCAGCTTCACCCTAACGTTTTTAGGTGCGCTCACGGGGCTCAAACCGGAGATTTGCTAGACTCTAGCAAGAGCAGTGCTTCGCAGAACCACCGGATCGGAAACGCGACCCACTGAGAAGATCCGGCGAGAAACTCAGTAGGCTGTGTCTATGGGTTAATTCGCTGACCGAGTGACCGGGTCCATTGCGAGGCACATACCGCCTTTTTATAACGGCCGGAGCACCTGGCTTATTTATGAGTCAATCCTGTTGCAAGTGCTGTTTTACGAGTGGAATGACACGGCCGGCGCACCTGGCTTGTGTATGAGTCACTCCTATTGCACGTGCTGTATAACAGAAATATCGTTAACGCCGTCAAGTATTTTAATTAGTTTAAGACTCAAACTTGAAGTCTCAGCAAATTTGTCCAAAAATAAAACTATTTCACTGGCAGTAAAATAATATGTATATAAATATATAGATAAATATATATTTTAATTAGCAATTATACATTTTGTTTATAGAACGTATAATACTTTACAGGGTAAAAACAATTTCACAGAAGTTGGGCGATTTTAAATATTCATTTAGTTTCAAGGTAGAGCTTGTCTCCGGTAAAATTTTAAAACTACATATATTTTGTATAACTTTTTTTTTTAATTTGCTCATATCACGCTATAAGACTAAGTATTAGTTTTAAAGAACGTAATGTACACGGAGTCCTGTAAAGAGTAAAGCCATAGAAGCATCAATCATTTACACCATCATACCTCGAACCACACAAAATACAATATGGAAGAGCCTAAGCAGTAAAATTAGCGCGCAATTATCATTGAGGCAAATCAAATTACTACATAATTACTTGTAAGGCAGGTCACAGATGAGTCTACAACCGCGATAAAAGTAATTAAAAATTGCTCTTTCGTTATTTAGAACTAATATCTAAAACCATGAACAATAATTTCATTGCGTAGGTATTTAATTTTATTATAGTAAAGGACAAAGAAATTAATGTATTCTTTGTTCATATTTTTCAAAGGTTAAGTTTTGTTTTTTTCTTTTTCATTGTGTTGACGATTGTTTATGGTACTACTAACGAAAGCCATTTGATTGGTTATTATACAGCACCAACAACTCTTTGTCCAATGATGTTTCAAGAATTGAAAAATCCACACCAATGTAAATGTAAATGAAAGAGCACTTTCACAATGAGTCATAGACTTTCAAGTTGACACTCGTTTCCGGAAAGATTTTGATATTGTTTATGGATCTCCGTTTATATTTACTATGGCTAATATTATTAAAATTCAATATTGTAATGTTTCGTTTACTTAAATCATTTAATAATTATTAAATTATTTGCACGTGTTCCTTTAATAAATTCTATTATTTTTTTTCATTAAAAAAGGTTGCATACACTTGTTTAAAAAAATCTCCCGCCATCATTTCAAATTCATTCGACCGGAAATTCGTCTATAGATGCGTTTGTTTCCGAAAAGTGAACGTTTCACGAGTCAACAGCATCGTTTTTCGAGAAGTTCTAAGCGCTGTTTGCGACATTTTTCTTTCATTTATTCGTTATCCAATGTTATAAGTGATGAAATAACACGTTGTTAAGCGATTAATATTGATATTAGTGTTCATAGACGTTAAAAAAGTAATCGACAGATTACGATAAGCTAATATGGGCGACGAAAGCCACCCGAAAACTCTCTACGTCGGTAATTTGGACCCGAGTGTCACAGAAGTTTTCCTATGTACGTTGTTTGGTCAAATAGGCGATGTAAAAGGTTGCAAGATTATACGGGAGCCAGGAAATGACCCGTATGCATTTCTCGAGTTTACGTGTCACACGGCGGCGGCCACAGCGCTGGCCGCCATGAACAAGCGAGTGGTCCTCGACAAGGAAATGAAGGTTAATTGGGCGACGAGTCCTGGTAACCAGCCGAAGACGGACACTAGTAATCATCATCACATATTCGTGGGCGATCTGTCTCCAGAAATCGAAACAAACATACTCCGAGAGGCCTTCGCTCCATTTGGTGAGATATCGAACTGTCGCATAGTACGCGATCCTCAAACGCTCAAATCCAAGGGTTATGCTTTTGTATCATTTGTAAAGAAAGCAGATGCCGAAGCTGCCATCCAGGCAATGAATGGCCAGTGGCTGGGATCAAGATCCATACGTACGAACTGGTCAACGCGTAAACCACCAGCGAAGGGTGTGAATGAAGGCGCGCCCAGTAGTAAGAGAGCAAAACAGCCAACATTTGACGAAGTTTATAATCAAAGCTCACCGACAAACACCACAGTTTACTGTGGCGGTTTCACAAGCAACATTATTACTGAAGAGTTAATGCAGAACACATTCTCACAATTTGGTCAGATACAGGACATCAGAGTTTTCAGAGATAAGGGCTATGCATTCATTAGGTTTACTACAAAGGAAGCTGCAGCACATGCCATAGAAGCTACACACAATACAGAAATAAGCGGTCACACAGTCAAATGTTTCTGGGGGAAAGAGAATGGAGGTGCTGAAAACCAGGTTTGTATGATTTGTGGTAATTAACATTACATAATTCCCAATCTATAGCTTGCCCTTTCTAGAAATAAGTCTTAAATTGGGATATTATATTAGCTTGAAATGAGAATACGACTTAAAAAATGCGAGTGAATTAAGTGAACTACTAACAACTTTTAGAATCTGAAACAAATAATTTTCATTACCGACTACATTTTTGACTAACCCACAGATAGGGATCTCATGGTCTTTAAAAAGATGATTTTTAGCAGTATTTTGAGTGGATTTCATAAGTATAATAAAATGCAATATATATCTTTCTGGAATTAAATACCTACTTGCTAAATACTAAATACATATTCTATATCTTGGAAGGTTAGAAATTCATAGAAAAATGTGAGATTTAATTTGCATATGAAACAGCTGGACTTTGCACCTGTTGTGGTCAAGTTTTTGCAAGATGATTTTAGCATTTTGAACATATTAAATTGTAATAATATGATCAGTTAGCTATTTTCCTTAATTTTTGAGAAATACAACATAAAGTAAAAGCATAAATTTGAAACCTGTTTTTATTAACAGTGTAAATAATAAAAATGTAAAATGTACACATTTTTGCATAAAATATCAAGTATTTTCTGTAAATTGGAATTGTCTAATAATAGTTACATGATTATAGCCAATGAATTGAAATTGTTATCCTGTTGCCTTAGCAACATGATAAAATGTATAGATAAAACTTCTAATGCTATAGTGGAAATAGTTCATAAACAATGTATTTATTAACCCACACCCATCCACCCCTAAACAAAAATAGCAATTAGTTGAAGTTAGGCTGTCAAGACCTTACCATAACTGCCCTAATAAAAATATTTTTATAAAAAAAATACAAAAATAAATGACAACAAACATCAACTGAATCTCTTTATGTATTTCAGTTTGCAGAAATAATGCGCAAATGAAATTCAGGTCAATGCTATTTGTAAATTACAGACTAAATTCTTAGCAAGATGGTTTTTTGCTGTTCGTTAATGATAAACATGCATTTGTTTACTTCAGTCATTGGACTTTCCTTTTTGTTAGTTGTTTGATTAAGGCAATTATTATAGTATGATATTATTACCAGCGTTACAACCACATTTCCTTTTTCTTGGTAGAAATGGACAGGATGCTGATACATACTTACGTGGACTATGGATAAAAACAAATTAGGAACAAACAAATTATTACATAATAAAATTTAATTCATAAAAACAAATTTTTGCTATCTATTCTCAAACAATTTTATTATGCTGACATTCTATTTTAGACGATGCATCAATTAGTTTAAATTTTAATCACGGAAAACGAAATTCTATCTTATTATTTTATATTTAGGAATTAAACAATTCTATTACAAAGTCTACAATACTAAACTGGCAAAGGTGCCAATGTAGATAAATATAAAGATAATTACTGAAAATGATGCAACACTGGTATGACTGTTTAGTTTTTCCAAACTACTTGAACTTAAAATATCACATGAGATATAATGGCAAAAGTTAAGGTAGTGTTTAGATGGCAAAAGTTAAGGTAGTGTTTAGCTGCTATTTGAATAAAACACAAGATTAGGTAGATTCTTGAAACATGAATTAAACTCATTACACTTAAACAAACAACAAATTTATAAATTAAATTGTCAGTCGAAAGTTTCAGTATTTAAACTAGTCTATTTAGATTATTTATTAATATTCGGCACTTTGGTCAAAAGTATTATTTCATATGCAAATTTAGTACTGAATTTAACACAAAAAATTAACAATTTTCAAATTTAGACTGAACAGATAAATTTTATCAGATTAGTTATTTGAAATTGATAAAAAAATTTGTTGCAAGTTATATTAAATAGTGAAAGAAATTATCAGCAGAATATCACTTTCAAAAGAAATAAATAAAGTTATATAACAAAAATTTTAAGATTACAATAGAATACATTACAATACAATAATAGTTTGTTTAGATTATTAATAAAATAAAAATATATCCTGAAAATATTGAATGGTACATAATTGATAACAGTTTTTTGATTATGTAGTAACTCTGTCCATTTGTAGTAACTTTGGCCCACAGGTTCGACACACGGCAGACTCGAACAGCACGGTCCCAGATCAGGTTATCTATTTGTGTTTACGTTTTGTATGTCAGTGGAATTTCCATCCAGAATTGTATTCATTATTAGTTTTTTTTTATTCCCCTAAGGGAGGAAGGGCTTTTGAGTCGTTATTTTATACAAGGGTTCTTGGAGTAGAATAAAAAAGTTAAAGTACTCTTAATATGTAATGTTATCTACTTTATTCAGTCAATTTTAGATAATGTAGTCTAAATATATATATTTTAGAGGGACCCTTATATAAATAAGAAGTAGTGCATGAACCATTGTTAATTGTATAATATTTTTTGAGGGATTCCAAAGTCGTTTCGTCCCAGAAACATGTATTTTAGTGTATTTGTGTATTTATTAGAATTTTAATACTATCTCAAATGAGCTTTAGTAATTATCATTGTTGTTTTTCAGAGCGGGAACAACTCGTCGGCGGCGCCTCCAGCGATGGGCGGCCAGTCCCAATATCCTTACCCGTATCAGCAAGGAATGGGCTATTGGTATGCTCAGGTAAATAAACCACATGTGTGTGCTCAGACTAAACAATATTAAGGTAGTAAGTAAAGGTAGTAGACGCTGCAATCAAAGTGGCAAGTACTAAGCATAACTTCTACTAGACATTTATTTAAATATTGTTTCTGTCTAAAGATACACCATGCCTTCTGTTGCTGCTATACACAGTACATTGCGTTTTTGTGAAGTATAAATATGTATGCATACTGGTATTATTATAATAGTGTTTGTTTGTTTGTCCATTCATCACCTCAAAAAGAAGCAATGGATTGACAGAATTTTTTTAAAGTTTAGTTTTTGGTCGGGATTGTCACATAGGACAGATTATGTAGTAAATAAATTAGTTGACCTTGACCACACGGACGAAGCTGCAGGTAATAATTAGTTAGTTATTCACTGCCTGTGGGAATTGTTTCCACGGTATTTGCTTAAAAATTTTCAAACTCATGTAGAGTTTTGTTTTGAAATT
Source organism: Bombyx mori (assembly GCF_030269925.1). Lineage (NCBI taxonomy): Eukaryota > Metazoa > Arthropoda > Insecta > Lepidoptera > Bombycidae > Bombyx > Bombyx mori. Next base: position 11,826,725 of record NC_085131.1, on the reverse strand, counting down.
CAAATTTGATGTTGCTATGTGATTAATAACGTTATCAAGTGTTGGACGTTATCACTGATTAGTAAAGTGAGACCATGATTGTTTTTATCCCGTCTAATGATGTTAAATTGTTTGTTGAGGTCAACAAATAAGGAAAGATTTCTTTATAATTATGTGGGCATTGTGGTTTCATGTATGGTTGTAGAAATCTAGACTGTTACAAAGTGATGTCGATACAGCAATGTACAAATGGTTCTTAACCCTTTTAGTGCTGAGTTAATTTTCACACATATTTTGCAGATATTGCTAAAGGATTTTCGATAGAAAAAAAAGTACCTTATAAAAAACTAAAGCTAAATTCACAGTAAAATAGTTTAAAACGATTATTTATAAACGTTAATAACTTATTTAAAACGTTATACGTGCGTGCGGTAAGATACATCCGTTCAGGTCGATATCTCATCCATATAATCAAACTGCGCATATAGACGGTATTTCGACGCTCCGCATTTTATACGCATTAATAGATAATAGTCGATCTATCGACTATTCGCGCTCAAAGAGTTAGTACAGAGGTCGATGTTTTTAAAAACTTCATTGGAATTCACTTTCAAGAATCGTATATTACTTTTATCAGCTTATGGCTGTGTCCATTGCGTGTCTGTCAGGTCGATGTATATATTTTTTTGTAATGATAGAAGGATTACTGAGGGCCCGGAGGCCTTTCCAGTTTCACTAGGACAGGTGGGGATGTACATAATAATAGGGGTGTCTGTAGCCTAACTTCTAAGTTGTTATTGATTTTCAAAGTAAATCCCTACTAAGCCAAAGTCGGCCCCTTACAGTAGAGGTAATAAAAATGTGCGTAATCACTGCTGGCAAGTTGTTTTTTTGATCCCGCACGGTTTCATGTTTGAGGGATACGTTACGTCCTTCTTCTTTTGGTCGTTGAGGTCTTTGCATCGCGGCCAATTGCTAGTGCTGACGAGCGCAGTGCTGCTTGCTCACCGAATGTTATCACGTCATATATCAGCATTCGACTCTGTTATAACAACACAATTGATGCTAAAGTTTAAAATCAAAAAAATAAGAAAACCGGTTATATTTTATTTGTTTCGTATCATGACTATCGGCAATAAAACGACAGGTGCACAAGGAAAAACACTGTAACTCAGTTTTAGCTCAATATGATTTACAAGATTTATTTCATGCATGTGTTGAAATATAACTATAATAAAGACTGGGTTTTTTTAAACAAATTCTCCACGTATCTCAGGATTTTTTGTTAATTATATTGTATTGATTGGCTTAATTATACTATTTTTTTAAAATAATATTTGGATTGATGATGGGGATATTGATGGGTGAATGAGCTAACGGCCCATCTGATGATAACCGCGTCGACCACTGTGAGAAGGGATTGCGACTAGGTTCTGTAAAGTCTCTCCAAACCTTCAATTCGGAACGGCAGGGTTCTGTTGCCTACCCGCGCGGGCTTACAATTATCACCAGTAAAAGGTATTATTAATTGTACATTTTTTTTTGTAAATCGTAAAAAGAGTTATCTCTACAGTACTTGCTGACATCTAGGAAAGTACTTGCATAATTGTAATAAGTGTTAATAAAAACAATAACCAAGCTATAGTAAATTTTAATTCAGAAACTGAAGTGAATTTAAATCGATTCATTGTATGCTTGAGTGAAAATAAGCATTTTTCTTAATCATAATATACGATTTTATAGTTTTAAAATTGGTTTTTAATTTGAAAAAAAAAAAAAAAAAAAAAATTTCAATGCATCAAATACAACGCGTCAGCTCAATCTGATTTAATGTACTACATCGAACAATATTCATGCAACGTTAAATGTAACTAATGAATTTGTGGATTTAATTACTTTAAACAGGAAATCTCTCGTTAGATTGATACAATGTTAGGCAGCGACTTGACTGTGCCTCTAGCATTGGTGACGTCCGTGAGCGATAACCACTTACCATCAGGTGGGCCGTATGCTCGTCTGCTTACAAAGGCAATAAAAAAAAATCATGTACGTTTTGTAGGTAACCGGGAATTTCTGAAATTGAAAGTACATGATATTTTTTTTTAATGACCTCTTGTGCTTGAAATAATTAAGGCGCGAAAAGAATTGTCTCTATACTGTATTCCAATTACGAAGTCTCTTTTGACACTTCATAGAACATAACTCTTCATGTTTCGAATAATTTGAAATAATAATCATTTTTTGTTCATAGTCTTAAACATCATTTAAAAAACACACAATCAATCTGTTTGTGTGAATTATATACAATTAATTCACACAAACACAAGAACATAATAATCACACCTGTTTCATGGGACTTCGTAATGGGAATAGAGTATAGTGAAATTGATTCTAAAAATGCTGTTTCGACTGAAATAATTAATCCCTAAAATAACATAGGAATTGCGATAGGAAAAGCTTCACTAGCGTCAATATAAATTATGACAATCAATTTGGGCACAGAAGTGGAATTGTTTTACGACGCTGATAAATATAAAAAGTTGTATGTCCTACTGTTTGATGTTAATACGTGCAAATTTGGGGCCATTGAACACAAGTGAATAATGCTTTAAGTAAATACTATTTCGCATAAGTAGAGTTTTACTGGTTTTAGGACCTCTTGTGAGTCCGCACGGGTAGGTACCACCGCCCCGCCTATTTCTGCCGTGAAGCAGTAATGCGTTTCGGTTTGAAGGGCGGGGCAGTATTTGTAACTATACTGAGACCTTAGAACTCTTATCTCAAAGTGGGTGGCGGCATTTAAGTTATAGAAGTCTATGGGCTCCGGTAACCAATTAATATCAGGTGGGCTGTGAGCTCGTTCACCCATCTAAGCAGTAAAAAAAGCAAGTGTTTTTCAAATTTACCTTTGCTACTTGCGATGTTTGTTTGTTCCTGTCGTTCTAATAAAAGTACTTTATTATTATTAGAACGACAGTAGCTTACTTTAGTATTAGTACTTTTTGGAGACATTTGATCTTCTTCCGTAGTACTACATTGCCCATTTTCCTTATACTGTTTTTTTTTCTTTTTACTTATTCTGGAAGCCTTGAGAGGCTATATCAGCGTTACCCTAGCGTGTAGGTGAGCTCTTGGGGCTCAAACCGGAGGATTTGCTAACACTGTCCCTAGCAAGAGCAGTGCTTCGCAGAATCTACCTCCGGATCGGAAACGCGACCCACTGAGAATTTCCGGCGAAAAACTCTGCTGTGTCTATGGGTTAATTTACTCGCCGAGACCTTCGTCGCAAGCGATAGGACGATGCCCGGGCCTTTTACTGTATACTCTAGTACTATTATGAAGTTTATTTTAAGTTGACTACGCATTGTATAATAAACAAAAATCAAATGTTGCTTGGATCTGTCAGATGTAGACTTTGGTTGACAGTTGTCCTCGCCTCGAACTGAGGCCACACGAAATATTAATATAAATTATATTGTCTCATTAAACCACATATATAGAAGCAAGATTGTATTCATTCCGATTATTATTTAGAGAATAATTCTTTTATTTACATGACACGTAAAAGAAACTACACAATAGATATGAAATATGGTCGTGTCGTACGCTACGCGCTTGGAACGAACGTCGATTTGCATATTGCCAGATCCGCGCTCGTAAAATTAGAATTTTAATTTTCCTTCCATTGTATAACGACTGACTGTGAAGAAAGTTTTCTGATTACGTTAGTCGAAGTGACAAAGAAGTGTTTCACTTTTGTTTAAAATTGACATAGTTAGTGGCATGCCGGTGACGAAACTGTGTTACCAAGGAATATACTACCAGGTACCTACTCCGTATGGTTGGTTATTACCTCGCATATTAAAGTCACTAAGTGATGGTAATGACAGCTGTAACTATACTGAGACCTTAGAACTTATATCTCAAGGTGGGTGACGCATTTACGTTGTAGATGTCTATGGGCTCCAGTAACCACTTAACACCAGGTGGGCTGTGAGCACGTTCACCCATCTAAGCAATAAAAAAAAAAGTCTAGTATATATTTCTCCCATGAAAAAGTTGGGATATGTGTTACGACCCACGTTCAATTCCTCATTTGAATCAAAGAGGCGTTTCGTCCAGAGTTCCAAAAATATGTATAGGTTTTGGTAGCCCTCTATTATTTAAACAGACTTCACATTCATGACAAATTTTATTATTAAAAAAATGAATCTTTATCACTAATATTTACAAAAAATAATTTATTTTTCTAATTTCAACTAAACTTTTTGATTGAACGTCGTAATTCAATGTTTTGACGCCCTTTTTTTAAAATAATATAAATTTGAATGCGAGTATCCTGTGCTTAAAACAAAAATCAGCAAAGATTATACAACTAAAATTAATTGTAGCCATTGTAACAATTATGCTTTAAAATTATCTATACTTGTACAATTTATATAGATGATTCTTTTTTTTTTTTCACGTAAACATTGTCGTCTCACAGTCGAGGCGAACAAAGTAATATTGTTTCCCATATAATTTCCAGGGTTACCCTGCGTTACAGGGCTACATGGCTCCCGGGTACTACCAGCAGTACGCGGCCGCGTACAGCAACCCTCAGGCCGCCGCGGCAGGTAAATATTCTTATCTATACTAATATATAAATCTACAGTGGTTTTTACGGATGTTCCGTTATTACTACTGAACCGTGCATCCGATTGACTTGAAACTTGGTATCCGTGTAGAAAATACGTGTACTTAATGGATACGCCAATATTTATATTAGTGTTGGACTTCCTACACCAGTTGCGGGGGCGTTAATGATGAGAATCTTTGTGGGGGTGAGAAATAATAATGTTAATTTTAAATGCCCAACGAAGCGGACGGGTACAGCTAGTATGTATATAAACGAATATAATTCGCACATACAGAGCTATAATGACACTTATGCGATTCTTGTTAAAACTGAACTGAGTTTGAAGACTATCCTAAGGCTATCCTTGAGCGATGCACCGGTGTTCGAATCCCGCAGGCGGGTACCAGCTTTTCTAATGAAATACGTACTTAAGAAATTTTGACGATTGATTTCCACGGTGAAGGAATAACATCGTGTAGTAAAAATCAAACCAGCAAAATTATAATTTGCGTAATTACTGGTCGTAGGACCTCTTGTGAGTCCGTGCGGGTAGGAAACACCACCCTGCCTGTTTCTGTCGTAATGCGTTTCGGTTTGAAGGGTGGGGCAGCCGTTGTAACTATACTGAGACTTCGGAAATTATATCTAAAGGTGGGTGGGTGACAAAATCTCAAACTGGGCCACCGGCTGTACAGTATATCTGATAGGCTGCTGGTGTTCATGAGGAGGAGTAATATTTGTCTATCTGGAAAACAATCTTTTGAATCCGGGGTTTCCCCATGGGGGGCACAACGACAAGTGAAAATAAATTGACGACACAGCAAACTGTTTCTTTCGCGGACATAATTTGGGAATAATTTGGAAATAACTACCTCGTTTTATATGAGCCAGGTTAAGGTAGACTTCCACAGCCATATGTTCTGTATATTTCTAAATGAAAATGTGACTACTGAGTTCCGTGTTCTTGTTGAGTTCGCTCGGATCATTGTTACTGTTTCGTTTATTTCCGCTGTGAAATATGTATTCTAATTTGAGCCTTATTTCAATTTCATTAAAATCGATGTAATGTTTAGTTGAGCATGGACTAACATCATTAACATGCTTCGGAGGCTTGGTACCGGCGAGACAAATTATAGTTGCGTCTATATAATATTCGTATACACATGAGTAAGCATTGAATTTTATTTATGTGGCACTAGAAATTAACGTGATAATGTTATTGTTCCAGCGGGGTACCGCATGGGAATGGGCGGTAATGGCGGCGGCGGCGCCGGGTGGGGCGGCCCCTCGCAACCCCTCATGTACGCGTCGGCCGCCATGCCCTCCGCGCAGTACCCCTCCCAGTAGCAAGGCCGCACTCCCCCGCCCCCCGCACCACCGCCCCTCGTCGCCCCGCACACCGAGCCACCCCTCTGTCGGTCACAGAGGGACAGACTATGACGACGCGCGGCGCCGCCGTGACGTCACACCGAACGTTATGAGAACATACAGCAATACCTCTAAGACTGTCTTACTAATGTATCTAATGTATAATGAAAGATGATATTTTCTATAAAGCTAGTCAGTTAATTTCTTCTATCTGAACTGATATTGCAGTGGAATTTGTATTCGATGACGTCAGCGAGCCAGTCTGTTTCGCAAGGGGACTGTAAACGAATATCCGTGAGTTAGACACCGCTAGAAGTCGATTTGTGAAACGCAGTCTCTGCGAGCGACGCCGCGCCTCCGCGAGAGGGCGCCGGCTGCGGCGGCGAGACCTTCATAGATAGGACATAACGAAATAAATTATAATTTTTTAAAGAGGTTATTATGAGGGGATCTGTCGCGTGTGTGGACTCCTGTACATAAGGTTGATATTTATTGCGGCCGGCGGACGCGCCGCAACCCTGGACTCTGCTCACCAGACCGATACACATATTTATATTAAGTTCACCGTAAGTTGTTTTGTTTGACCTGAATTGTTATGATTTATTGTAATGGCAAACTGATATGTCAATAAAGAAGTGGGTCTGGGAATGGATGTTTGATTTGTCGTATAGACTATAATAATAATAATAATTATAATATGAAACTGTATTATGTTTTGGGTCCAAATTTTATAGATAAAGAGCGATCCGGGTCCTTTGTGATTTAAATCCACGTAGATAGTGGCGATCGAATGGAGAAAAATTGTAAATTCTTTTATTCTAAAAGGTCATTTTGTAAAAGGAGAAATAAATAATTTAAGTTACATATTTTTGATTGTTGTTTGTATTATTGATAAAATTTTGATCCCTCAAAAACATAATCCCGAAGACGATCGTCTGAAAATAATCGGTTTTTGCATTTCAAGTGCCCATTGGGATCTCTTATTTGTAAATTATATACCGACTCAGTTGATTTATAAATTGATTAGATGAGATTTGTGTCTCGAGAGAGACGACATTCATATTCACGGCATATGTGGTCCACCTGGTGTCAAGTGGTTACACGAGCCCATAGACATCTACGACGTAAATGTAGCCACCCGTCTTAAGACCTGTTTTACAGTACAACTGCTGCTCGATTCTTGAAACTGAAACGCATTAATGCTTCGCGGCATAAATAGGCAGGGTGCTGGGTGGCAGGTGCCTTTCGGCGCGCATTGCGCTACCGTAAGTTTCGTGTAGTTGGTGTGGTGGAGCTCGATGGTGCTTAGTCGGTAGTCGGTTCTGCGGGGCAAGTGTCTCGCGCGTCTTTTTCAAAGCATAGTCTCCTGTGACAAATTGGGGGAGGTGGAGGACCTCGGTCCTTCTCTTCTCCCCTTCTTCCTCTCTGGAGGCGCCGGAGTTCGACATAACCCGGTCCGTTACCCACCTCGACCGGGTATCCTTCAATGGATTCCCCAGTGTAAAAAAGAAAAAGGGTGGCGGTACCTAGTTACCTACATACCCGAGCGGGCCTACATGTTCCACCAGTCTTATCAACATTTATAGTACATACTTATCTTCTCACTGGTAGTGTATGAGCGACTGTGACCATTTACCACCGGATGTGCCGCAAGTTTGCTTTTAAACGGAAACAAGAAATACCAAAACATGTTATGTTTGGTAATTACGTACCTAATGTACGTTATTGCTGCGTCATTCCGCCACTTACGATGGAATGAACAAAGTGAATCAAACATGAAAGTCAACACCTACTACTGACCACCTACTCACATGTTAGAGTTCAGAATATTTGGAATTCGAGGAGTACTCGTAAACTGAAAAATCTTTTAGATTCTGAATTGCATTAACAAGCAGCATAAAAATGTTTTGTTATAAGTTCATTTATTTTAAGTAGGAATGCATTCATTACCTTTAGGTATACATATTTAATTAATTATCACCTTCACCCACTTGCTGACATTAAAACACGTCTTTTCATAATTTGAATTTAAAGCGGGAGCTTTTCAACTGTGACGTGAAAATTGCAATGACAGTGATCTAAAAATAAGAGGGACGCGAAGGCGCGGCGTCGCGGCGCTCGCTTGGGCCTCAGTCGAGCAGCAGCCGTCGCGAGTGAAACCCGAACGATAACACGAGCATTAACCATGGTATACGAGAGTGACTTCTACACGACGCGTCGGCCCTACAGGTCCACCTACAGCGTGACGGTAAGTAGGCGCCGCCGCCCTCTAACCCACCGAGCGTGCCTTGTACCTCGCTCCACTATACCCCGGGAGCCGGACGCCCCTCGCACCAACTCGACCCTCGTCATGATCCTACGACGACAAGTCGCCCCAGTCACATAGGCGTACTCTTTTCAGTTTTGTTCATTCGTCCGTCAACGGGACAGCTAATTGTCGTCTTCCCAAGTTAATACTTGCCTCCGTTTTAGAGTTCGCTTGTAAACACGATTGCTTACGTTAAGAGAGCCAGTCTGACCTCGACTATTTCGTCCTAGTCCGCTATGGACGTTCTTGCGTGTCGCAAGTGGGTCGTTCCGTGTCGAGGCGCAGAGTCGGAAAGCTGAGCCACCTAGCGCGCCAAATATAGCCACGGCTGGAGTCGCGCTCGGCCGACTAACGGGGAATTCTCCGCTTGCAGCGGTCGACGCTCGGGGACTGGGAGAAGGTGCCGTTCGTGCCGCGGCCGAGTCTCGTGCCCGACCCGGTGACGGCCTTCGGGCGGCGCACCAAGCCGGGCACGCGCGCCTCCGTGCTGGACCCCGTCACCAAACAAAACATCCCGCCGAAACCGGAGTCGAAGTTGGCGCCTCTCGCGCCTTACGTATCTCCGCGCGAACAAACGCGCGCGCGTGTGCTTTCTACCGTTGGACAGCGGGAGCGCGCGTTCGAGGCGGACCCTCTGGGCACGCCGCGCGACCACATGGACGTGCTGCTCGCCCAGGCGCACGGCCGCCCGCTGCACGCGGCGCATCGTCACGTTTACTACAGTAACTACGCCACGTACTGAGAGGACTGCGCGGTGGCAGAGTCGTTCGTTGTCGTGTGTCGCTTTCGCTCGCTAGAGTAGGTAATTGGTCGGGTCGGTGCGAGGGCGGGCGGCGTTCGGACGGCGATTAAGGACGCGGTTGTTGCAGACGCCGCGGCACTACGTGGTGGTGGACCGCGACCCGATCGCGCCACGTCGTGCCGAGGAGCAGTACTCGTACTCGTACTCGAGCACAAGCCAGCGCTCGGCGGGCAGCGGCCTGCCTCAGCGCAGCTCGTACAGCAACACGGTGGAGCGCCGCACCGGCAGCGGCCCCGGGGGCTACTCCTACACCAGCGAACGCTCCAGCAACCTCGGCGGTCCCGGAGGCTACTCCTACTCGTCCACCAGCAGCGGCCGCCTGCCCTACGGCACCACTTACCGTCACTACTCTTATCGCGTTTAGCGTCCCGGCTCCCGACCAGCCCCTAGCCTGTCCTAACTCCTAACCCCGTTCCGGCACCCTCTCTTGTAACCACATAATCAGTATTCGCTGTAACGCAATGTGATCGCTCTACTTTAATACGACAAGTGGACGTGGATCTAGCTTTCTATGTAATTTATTATAGTTAAAATTATTATTTATGTGATTTAGACTGAAATTTAATAAAGCTTGCGACTTTCTAATATTCCTTTTTTCTTTGTGTTTCTATTCCTGACTTCTGACAGATCGATGATGAGCGCGATCTTTGTCACTAACAAATGTTTCCTAAATTTTGTTGGCTACACTTTTACGATTAAAAAACATACAAAGATAAATTCTATAACTGTTCAACGAATTTACACACTCGGAACATATTATCAATATTTTCCTCATTTACGTATGCCAACACGAAATTAGCAAATTAAAATTATACAACAATTAACTTTAGACATTTATTTTATTACAAATTCAACAAATGGTTACCTATTAAAATAAAAGAAAATATGTTGACAACTATTTAGATACACAAAAATCGGATAAAAGAATAGTGAGAGGAAAATTAAACACGCGCTATAGGTATATAAAGAGCACAGATCATATTATAACAAACAAACGAAGGTGTTTACACATCAAAAAAATGTACCAACGGGAATATTTCGCAGCAGCCTCTGTCTTCAGTGTACTACCTATCGTCTCTGCTCCCGTACTATCATATCCCGTACATCGATTACGTGCCGAGGCTCTCGCAGGTGAGTATCGAAAACGATTGTAAATTCATCAGCAGATGTACATAAAAATTCATTTACATAGCTGTAGAAATCTGCTGTATCGAGCACCGCTGGATAAGCTAAGCACAAAGAGCACTGCTTTCAGCACGACCTCACATGACTCAGCATGACTCATTTTGCTCCTGAAAAGTAAGATATTGTAAATGGTCCCTTGATCTCTACCATAATAATATAATCTGGCTGACTTACTCTTTTGATTATTAGTGTGAATAGTAACATCATCGGTGTGTAGATAAACCTGAATAAGAAGGCCATAATTATATATTTAATAGTTGTAGATTATGGATAAAGCTTACTTTACAATTAGTTAGTGAAGTGGTCGTGGTTTCAGATGAAATACACACTTACGTATGACTTGCACGGTGAAGAAATAACATCGTGCTATAAAAATCGAACCCGACAACATCATAATTTGCGTAATTACTGGTGGTAGGGCATCTACTACTTACAGGCATTGTACTGTAAAAACTGAGATTTAGAGCTCATGTGTTTCAAGGTGGGAGGTAACATTTACGTTGTTGGTGTCTATGGGCTCCGCTAGCAGTCACCTGGTGGGCCGTAAACTCGTCCATTGCCCTAAGCAATAAAAAAGGTAGATTCTATGACGAAGAATACTTAAAGGTTTCTTTATTTAGTATATTTTTTTATTAATAACAAACCAATATTCGACCATCGATTTTCATGCGAAAATTATCTATTAGGTACTATGTTAGTGAGCCTGACTATGGTCGAAATCGGTATCTTTGTAAAAATATTTAATATTCGTGTGGTTTATACGGTAGGTACTTGTTGTTGTCTTGTACATTAAGTGTTTCCGATACCCGAAAATATCTCGAGGCCGCATAACGTGGAAAGTATAATTTTAACTTAATTTCGAATATCATAGAGTATCAATCTATACAATATATAAATAAAATTGCAGTATCTGTTTGTAATATTGAAATAAGCGCTTTTTACTACATCCATATGAATATATATACGGTACATACACCAAAACAACATTTTTTACAATTTTTGTCTGTCTGTCTGTTTGTTCCGGCTAATCTCTGGAACGGCGGGACCGATTTTGATGAGACTTTCATTAATAGGTAGCTGATGATGTAAGGAGTAACTTGGCTACTTTTTTTAGACTAGCTTCGCCCCGCGGCGTCACCCGCAGTTATTGTCGTACCGCGCGCAACATGGCGGGCTTCGGCTATCAATAATAAAATTTAATGTTTCCGAAGCGAAGCGAGGGCGGGTCGCTAGTAGATATATAAAATGCCTATCTTTTACAACTATCTAACATACTCAAAACATATACTCATGAACATAAACATACTTAAAATTATAACGTATTAAGACGAATATATTGGACGTATTTTTTCAAATTTGAAAAAAATTTAAGTGGTCGTCTGTGGGCTGTTTTGAGATCATATGTCTGGTTGTTTACTACAAAGATCACATATTAAAATTTTTGTGTGTATGGGATAATCTTCGAAAGGATTAATCCAATTTTGACCGGCACACTGGTAAGTAGAAAATTTCATGAAAAATATTCTAGGCTGCTTTTTATTCGGAAAAATATAAACGGTTTCCTTGTAATACCTAGATATTATTTTGTTAAACGAAATTATGAATACACAAAGCTAGAAGAAAAAATAATAATATTAGAGTTCACCAATAATTTTATTTTTAAATTAGTATTTAGCTCAGTTCTGGATAAGTATTTCCTTTAACATTCACCGTTTTGTGAAAGCCGTTATGGTAAATTTTTATTCATTAAAATTATGGGGGATTTATCACTAGTTCGAATGTCGCGACCCGAGGATTGTATATAAAAAAAAAACTGATAAAAACATTGTAACCTGTTTTGATTTTGTATAATTAAAAATGAGTCATCAATTTTTGGCGATGAGGTTATAAAATCGTGTTTTATCGTATTTCTCAAGCGTCCAGACATTTTTAATTCGGGTTTTCGGGTCGAGGCGGTTCATTTCAAATTAGATTCTTGTGTTACAATTTCAATGGGATGTTTCTTCAAGGACCGCTTGAATACAATGAGGTTAAAAATGTGTGCGGCTTAAAAATCTTTGTTGGATTACTTTGATTTTTTTTAAATTCATCACTCGCTTACGTTTTTTTTAAAATACGAATTTCGGTGAACTTGCTCATGCCTCACCCGTAGAAAGCGACCACCGGGGTCCATTAACTTTATAACGGGAATGCCGCCACCCACCTTGAGATCAAATTAGAATCAATCTTAATGTTTAAATAGTTCTTCTACCCGTGAGTATTCTAGTTTAATTTATGGGTGTTCGAGAATGGTTTACATTCTCAATTGAATATTGTTAAATTCGTCAAACAGTCCAGATTATTAAAAAATATTCAAAAAAGTTTGAAATTTTCGTATTTAAGACGTGTGTGTACAGACAGACGTCTGTCGGGTTCGCTAGTTGTATTATTATATAACGGCTGTGCCACGCTTTAAGCGGGAATGTAATTTTTCAAAATAATTTACGCACACTTTTTACTTTCAACATACAAACATGTATCGTCTCATGCATGGGGAATAAGATGTCAATAGTTTTCAGTTGAGATTAAACTGTGCAAAATAAAGCGGTCAATTTATTTTGCTATTTCAAAATAAATCTAATTTATTGTAACGAATTATCCTGTTGATAAAGTTAAGTACGTATTTCTTAATTCTTCGTGATTTAAGATATAAATACGTATCGTCTTATGCATGGAGAATAAGAAGTCAATAGTTTTTAGTTTAGATGAAACTGTGAAAATAAATCGACCAATTTATATTGCAATTTCAAAATGAACCTAGCCTATTGTAATGAATTATATTGTTGATAAAGTTAAGCGCGTATTCTTATTTCTTCGTGATTTACAATAGAGTAATAATCTACGTTCAAACAAATTGTAAACTCTTTTAGAACAATCGCAATTGTTTTCTGGCTACGAGCCAATGTCGTCGGTATCGTAGCGAGAACAGGTGGAATATTTTAGTTCTTTTGTTTTTCCTGTTAAACCAATAAGTTTTGTTTGCGTATCAAGGGAATATATTTAATCTTTTGCCTGTATATTATCTAATATTATAAACTGGAATGTATAGGAAGATCTTGTCAATGATCTAACAAAATACAGATTTAATTGAAACATTTCTTAGAAATGTAGAGGGCGGCTCGTTTAGGTGATTGCACTGTCAGATTTTATTTAGATTTCTATACTACGCAATGTAGCACAAATAAAAAACCATTAAGTAATTCGCAGGTCAATTGCCTGAAGGGAATGCAACGCGTGTGGTATAATGGCGGCCAGCTTCCTTTGCGTTACATTGCAAGCTCAAGAAACACGAATTTATGAGAACTATTAAACAAGTGTTTACCCTGTTTTATTACGTATTCAAATATTGTTTTTCGTTTACATTAGACTAGGCACGTATTATCGTTTCGGCTTCGAGAAATAATTAATAATATCTGGTTCTTAAATAGTTGCTGTTTGCCATTTTCACATTAATATACATTACTGCTTAACGGCACGGTGGTGCTACCTACCCGTGCTTACTTACAAGACGTCCTACCACCAGTAATACGTTCTCTCAGGTTGAGCCTCATGACCATACACACCAGTTCGCGAGTAGTTAGACTTGCGCCTTAAATAACGAAAAATGAGGCCGGAAAAAATGTGAGGAAACAACTGATTAAAAACTATAATAAAATCACGTGAAATTGCTTAAAAGTGCGCAAATAACTTCATAATCAGAGATGCTTTCCAAGGAATATGCTATTGCAATAGTCAATAAAGATTGACTGATTGTGAGACTTGAAAATGTTGCATTAACGCAGTAATTTAAATATATGTATTACAGAAACATTACCGCAGGGAACGCTTCTGATCTTTTCCAAGTTCTTTTGAGTAGGTACTTACAAAATGACTTTTTTTACGAATTCGACACAAACCGGATATCTCGAGACACTGTCGAAAAAAAAAACATGGGTATTTCTTTTGGCAACGTTGCCAAGCCCTCATTCACACCCGTTCGCCTCTCCCATTAAGTAATTGTTATTTTTAATATAATACTTGTTTGAATATATGATGAATTTGGCACAAAATTTTCTTACCGACATTTATAGTACCGGTAAAATGGGGCGATTAGGGATTGAAAGGCGAATCGGGAAAAAACCGGGAAAATCTTTCGACGCTCAATATAAGTTTTATATTCGTTGCAAAATCTTCCATTTTTTTGTAGTTTAATAGTAGAATGTTGAAAGTTCACAAAACAACTCTGAATATGCATGATAATAGCTGCTAACTTATAAAAAATCGCGTTTCAAATTAACTTCCTGTGGTGGTAATTATTTTAGTGCTAGAAACTTTGCTCTCTTTTATTTATTTGATAATAATAGAAGACGACTATGATTTATAAACGTTATTTAGTGTTTGAACCAGCATATATATTAAAGGTAAGTCTCAGTTGTTATTGGTTTTAATGTATTTGATTAAATAAAAATATATGTAAAAATCTGTTGTTTTTGGGGATATTGGGGACGAGCTAGGTACAAATAACAACGAAAAAGGGGTCAATTGGGATGAGAATACGTGAAATGGAAACGACCTAAGTATAAATAGGTACAGGTTTGTAGGGTTGTCTATGTAGTTATAACAATATTTTTTAAATTTGTTGGTAAAAATCTGGTTTATCGAAGCGAAATTGGGAATAAGTCTTTAGTTGAAATAGATAAGCAATTTAATATAAGTAAGTCGATTTTGCAGAGACATGTAACAATATCAATGAAATCTCAAGGTGGACAAAAATGTCTAAGTAATACATAATAAAATATTTAATATTTGTTCAGAGTGGGGGTATTCATCTGATTAATCCATGGAATAACCGACACACCTAATCTCTTAACCCAGATAGAAATATCAGCCCCTAAGTACTTACCAAGAACGGAGAAATATAAACCGTTTCTAAGAAAGCCCACTATATATGTATAAATATATATATATATATATATATTGTTGTTACTGCACTGTCGATTGCACCTATAATTGAGGTGATGTCTGCCATGTACTTTTGTCAGTTTTTCAAATTTTTTTATTGATGATCACTTTGTTGGTGCAACTAAATAAATAAATAAATTAAAACTATATATAAAAATAAAAGTAGTGCCAACCCTAGCAAATTTCTCATTTCGTCCCAATTAACCGCAATTTTCGGGTAAATAGGGATTACACCTATTTTTGCATTTTTTGCTTAAACTGGAAATCTAGTTGCATAATTTTAAATTAGACAACAAAGATGCCCCCAAGACTCAATCATTTTGATCCTGATATAGCATTGTATACATCAACAACTACCTTAAAATTGCTCATAAAGTTGGAATTTGTCCCTAATCGCCCCATTTTACGGTACAGTTATATTCAAAATTCACTTGTCTGAATCTGTTAGTACAGATTAAGTTTCATGAACTACTGAGGTCTGTCCACTTATTGATATCAAGAAGCCTAATAATAAAAATATTACATACAGCCCTGAAACGCTTTTTATTAAAATCATAGTAGGTACTTATGTATTTAGTTCGTCGTTACGTGTTAATTACCATTTGAAATATTTATTACGAAAAATCACGGTTCGCGCCTAAATAAAACAGTGCTCGCCCAACGATCGTTTGTTAATAATCACTGATTAGGGTTTCTTTCCATGTATTATTTTATCTTAAGATTCATTATTGATTTAAAAAAAATACAAAAAATATTGAAACATTAAAATTCTATAATAGCTGCTAAAACAAAATAAAAAGAGAATAAGGTAGGTACATGACATACCTAATAGGTACATAAAATGAAATTAAGACTGTCATTATAGTAAAATTAAAAAAAACCGGGCGAACATTAGTTAAATTAAAAATACTATGACCGTACCTATTATTTACAGGTTTATTTCCGACATTTTAAATACTCCAAATTTTACAAACAAGTTTAGCCGTGGTTTTGATCAATACCAAAGATTCCATTATCGTTTTCAGATATTTGCGTATGAACTAGCTATCGTGATTTTGGGTACATGTCATTAATCGCATGAGTCGTAAGCAACCTTCAGATTGGTTCAAGAATTTTCCATCGTCAGTAGTACGTAGTACATATAACATTTCCAGTGGAGTCTTGCTAGTATACGAACAGCGCTAAATATAACTTAGTTCGTATGATTCACTCCGCCATTGAGACGGATCTCACTCCTTTCTAAAATAGCCCTATGATTTGGCATCTTGCATTGCAATCATCTTATTCAATTTACGTAAATGTAAGAAAAGCGTTCTATTCTAGCTGAAGATTCTATTAATGTAGCGTGCATAAGATATCTAGTGTGGTTTTCCCGAATTTGGTAAAAGAGATTGTATTATACAAGATAGGAAATTCTCTCAGTACAAACGTTAATATTCAAATTATGTTTGTTATATGTATACGATCACTGTCTTGTTCTTGTCTCTTCAATATAATTAGTTATTTTTACCTTAACTGAATAATACAGAGAGTTTTAAATTTGTTAGTGTTGTAAGCAGAATATAATTGTTTTGTTACTGTTACAAGGACCTATTCCGTTGTTATGGGTACCGATGTTTTTTTTAAATTTTACTTTGATTGAAAAGCCATTTTTAATAGGCTAACCGATTACAACAGAAAAGTATTTTTTTATGAAAAATAATCTTTAATTATCAATTTTTTAAGCAAATAATTATGGTTGACCTTTGTTTGTTTTTAAATCACCTCATCACTGGCTTTATTCAAACCATAGAGTTACTTAGGTACGGTACTTATTAACTCCATGATTCAAACAGATATATTTTGTGCCTATATTTTTTGTATACTCTGTGTACGGCTCAAATATCAGTTTTGTTGTGATGCTATTGAAAATCTCAAAGCAATTCTAATTTCAATCCAAAGCATGATTTGAACAGTAAATTTTATTTATGCGCTGACGATGACATCACATCCCGAATTTTTTAATCATTTTTAAAAAGTAACTGCACGATAAAATCACGCAGACACAGCCCACTGAGTTTCTCGCAGGATCTTCTTTCTCAGTGGTAGATTCTGCGAAGCACTGCTCTTGCTAGGGCTAGTGTTAGCAAATTCTTTCAGGGTAAGCCCACGAGCTCACCTATCTGTCCGCGCGAAGTTGAAATAACTCTTAGGTGCCTTAGGCTACCAGCGAATAGGAAGGGGGGAAAAAATCGATTTCTTAAATCGGTCTATATTTTCGATATCAGTTGTTTCAAAATTAACGGCAATATTCTAGTTACGGTGTGACGTTACGACTCTGGTACCACATGAGCGATCCACTAATCATTTTACATTACATAGAGAATTCCGCATGTTACAAACGTAACAAAATTATTTTAGAAACATAATTATTCGTTACATGAACGACCTTGTTTGTTTCTCGGTTCACCCATAAAATGGCACGTTTGATCACGTTTTTGGCACGAAAACTTTACTCCCGACGATGTAAATAAACGCTCACTGCTTTTCATGAAATTGATCATGATAATTATTAAAAAACAAAAAATAAAATGCATTCCATGTTTTAACATCGTATTGCATGCTTTTTAAGTAAGTAGAGGTAAGTCATTGTGTATGTTATCCTGTACTTACATTTAAATAGGGAATTATGAGAAATATTGACTTTTAGTTGAAAGCACATTGGTTTTTTTTCCGATCATATTTCATCATGGTCGACACCACACAAGCATCACCTATGTAGATACACCTAAAAAGCCCAAATACATTTTATTTATTAATTACATTAGAGGTTTCTGCAATATGCATTACTAAATCGTAATTTGAATACAGCATCTGATTGCCACCTACCCCACTTTAGGTTCCGTCACAGAATAGGGATGTTGCCGAATGAGAAGTTCCAAATTATCTGAAATTTTTAATAATCTTTACTAAATCAACTTTAGACATAAAATAATGCATTTGCAACATCCCTATTGCGTACCATCTAATAGACTTAGATCAGTGATTCTCAACCTTTTTTGCCGCGGCACATTTTTAGCGATTCGAAAATTTGACAGCAGAAAAGAAAAAATATCAGTTTAAAAGTTATTTACTTACCTATTACCTATTGCAGGTACAATGTATGATTATAAATAGCAGGAATATAATTTTTAATGTAAAATGTGGCGGCAGCATGGTTCTGAATCCCTGACTTAGATAAATGCGATGTTAAATCATACAAAAAAGTTTTCATCATCGCTCATTCTATAATTTTTTTATTGACCTTGTAGGCAGATGAGCATACGGCCCACTTGATGGTGAGTGATTACCGTCGCCCATGGACTTCAGCAATGCCAGGGGCAGAGCCAAGCCGCTGCCTACCGCTTAATACTCTCCACAAGCCTCTTTTGAAGAAGGATTTCCCAACATTCATGCAACTACCCAAATAACATTCCAGGCTGAACTGATTTACCGTCCAACATCTCGGTCGGTAACTCGACTCGTGACGTACCCTGATGTGCCACATCACGTGGTGAGAGTCAGGGTCCGCCCATCCGTGGTCCTCCGTGAGCTGGACCGAATCGCTTACCGACGCCGCCCAGCACTGGCCATCTCTGCCGTCGATGACTTCTTGCGCTCCGAAGCAACCAAGGTAACAGGGATTCAATAGCCAGTTTAAACCTTGCTAATAACTAAACCTAAACCTAAGTCTAAGCCTTACTTACCTAAGCTTAAGAGAGAGAGAAGCAGAAAACCAAACGAAATGGAAGCTGATGGTTACAAAGAGCCACGAAGGCCTTTCAGGGACACGACCTTCAGCAATGAAGTATGCGACTAAGAATAGAAAGCTTAAGACAACATTTTTAGAACAATCTAGTTTGTTATATTCACACGGATTGCTGTAATTTCTAAAAAGATTCTGTTGAATCTTAGAGGTAATGACATTAAAGGCACTATTCTATTCTATCAGCCCACAGACGTCTACAACTGGAAATAGGCTTCCCTCAAGCCTCGCCACAAAAGGCAAATAAGCATCCAAAAAAACAATCGTAATTTAATTCATTATACTATAATATTATTTGATCGATTCTCAAATCGGTCAAACATACATGTGTTAAACAGGTTTGTTTGCTATTTGCCTGGTTGTTTATTAACTATATTAATGTATATATATATAAACGTATATAAGTCTTTGACAATCCTAATTTGGGGCCGGATGATCGTGCGTGATTTTTTTTCAGTTACAATTTTTATTTTAATATATATGTCAGCACGCGCCAGGGATGGCTAAGCGGTAGTTTCCGTCATCACTCGTATTCGATTGAACTCAGTTTAGTCAATAAAACTTTTCAATAATAATTATTGAAACTCAACACACACAACTTTCACAATGACAGGGTAAACCGACAGTTTCGTTCCACATACTGACAGACCGACTGACTGACTGACTGACTGTCAGAGACTCACTGACTGAGACGGACGGAATGACTGTCTGACACGGAATGCCACGACTCTGTCCACGTACCGCCATTTTATACTGTGGCGTTACGGAGTCTACCCTAGATTTTGTGATATTTATCAAAACAACATTTCATCATTTAAAATAATAGTCAAAACAACGTCTTCATATTACTAAAAGTCGTTAACCACGACATATAAAAAAGTACCGTTTTCGTTAACGTGCTTGTGCGATAGGTTGGTAGGTAGGTAGTAATAGGAAATAATAATTGGGGGATGTTTCACAGACTTTCGAAGATGAGACCCGTCGAATTCGCGCCGACACTGCGGCTTTGATCCACCGGGCTCGCTCTGTGGTGCCGCGCGCCAAGTCCTTAGCACCACTCGACACCATCTACTCGTAAGCTCTTTTTATTTATCGTCGTTGTCAAACCAAAATCTGCTGTCGACCTTTTCGTAAAGTTCACAGCCCTATCTACGGTATAAAAAAAAACCGTTATGTGTCTATAGATTTAATATTTATCTATAGCTTTCATTTGATATAGTTCTTAAAGATTCACCTTCATATAAAAATTTATACGAAAATGTTTTTACTCAATAATTCAAAATAGAGTTTTTGCACATAGCAGTTTTTGGTTTGACAGCGACGTTATCTTAAATTGTTTAGATGTTTGAACAAGCTGAGCTGAGACACCTGGTCGTTACCGGAGCCCATAGACAACTATATCGTAAATTCCGCCACTCATCTTGAGACAAGAGTTCTGAGGTCTCAGTTGTAACAATACTAGCGGCTGAACCACATTGCGAACCGAAACGCATTACTGCTTCACGGCAGAAATAGGCAGGGCAGTGGTACCTATCCGTGCCTTAGAACCTTTACCTTAGAAATTGACTTGTTATTCATAAATAAATAGGCAATGACATTATACTTGGTCTGGCCATAAATACTGTTACAAAGGAAAACAAAAAAAATCTATTGTAAATAACATTTATTACTTTTACAGTGTGTTAGTTTAATACATAAATATAAAACAATTTAAAGTATAACAAGCTTATTCGAAGTGGTCTCCATTGGCTGCAATACAGTCCTTTAAACGTTGAGGCCAGTTATCAATAGAAGCACGCACTCTTTCCATGGGAAAAATTTTCACTGCCAATCGTACGGATTGTTTTAGGGACTCCAAATTATCATGGCCTTTAGAGCAAGCCATACTCTCTAAAACTGACCATAAATCATAATCCAGCGGATTAATGACCTGACGCCGAGTCTTGCTGGAAGGACCATTCTTGATTATTGAACATGGTGTTGTTAAGGGGCTTCACTACTTTCTCAAGAATGGTATCTTGATACACTTGTGTGTGCCCACGTTGCACTCTGTCGACTAATTGGGAAGCTTCCTTAGAGCTTTGAGCATAAATACGGTCATTTTGGTTAAAGCGTTGCTCAATTGTAAAAAAATTCTCATTCGTAAACAAAAATTTTCTATGACCTCCCTATGCGTACCGCTTCAGTAGTTGTTTCAATTTTACCACCCTATTCTCTTTTAAATTATCAGTTAAGAAATGACCAGTACGTCTCTTATAGGCTGCAAGTCCTAAGTCATCTTTTAAAATACGCGACATGGTTCTAGGTGCTATCTTCATCTCCCGAGATAAAATCTTTTGCTTTCGGACAGGATTTCTTCGAATTCTTTCCCTTACTGCTTTGACCCCCCTTTTTGTACGAACATTACGTGGACGGCTAGATCTTTTTCTGTCACAAACAGAGGAGGTCTCATTGCACCTATTAATAGCCCGGTACACAAACCTTTTACTAATACCTAGCGTATGGAGAGTTTTTAAAATTGCATTTGGCTCCATACCTACTTTGTGTAATGCAATCACAGCGATTCGGTTCTCTTTATCACCCCACTCCATTTTAATATTGCAAAATATTGTACAATGTATTGGCGCCAAAATGAGAAAACTCAATGAGCAATCATATAAAAATGATAGATTCCAAATTCAAATGTAATATTTTGTTTATTTTTAATTGTAAGAGTATTTATGGCCAGCCTAAGTATAAAACACGTTAGTTGACGGATACAATATTTTATTTTAGAAAATAAACACCAACGTTTAGACTTATACAATAATCGTAATCGTATATTGATCTCCAATTATAACAGTTTCGAGTGGCTTAATGCCAAAATAAGCTATAGATCTAGTAAAATAGGAAAACAGTGAAAAAAAAAACTATTAAATACTGCTCAGAATGTTCTATCGTGTTGGTCTGATTACTAAAGCAGAGTACGAATCAATCTCAAATGCTTTATCACATTATATAAGTATATTTCATACTCAAAGTACTCCCTACAGACATACATTCCACTGAGTTTCTCGCCGGATTTTCTCAGTGGGTCCCGTTTCCGAGCCGATGGTAAATTCAGCATAACACTACTCTTGCTGGGGCTAGTGTTAGCAAATTCTCTCAGGTCGAGCCCGTGAGCTCACCTACCCGTCCGGGCATAGCTGGAATAGCCCCTTAGGCTACCAGTGAATAAAAGGTAGGGAAAAAAAGGAAAATAAGTATTCCGATTTCGAGACATGAATATCAATTTGAGTTGGCTAGACAGCGTGCGGGGAACATAGAAAAGTCTTTTCTTACCCAAATACAGATGTAACCTATAAGCAATATCTTTGTGGCGGTAGCTATCATAGAACACAAGATATTTGTTGCATGCCTAAATCTCGCTTACGACATTTACAAGATAAATTTGCATATTATTATTATTTTTATTATATACAAATTCAGAAAAAGCAATATTTGAATATTTGGAAGATCTTCCCAACGCGTTAACCTCCCAAATGAGTCACTACCAGCGAAAATATGCAAATTCGAACTTAGTTTGTTATTGTGCGTCTTATTTAACAACTTCCATGCCACTGAATAGCTATTTCAGTTCTATCATGATCAAATCGGGACGGATATGATCCTTAAAAATGCTAGTCACCGACGTACGTAGTCCGAAGAAAGTTTGTTTATATCAAAAGCCGAGACTTATGGCCGCATAGCTTTAGCTGGATGAGTTTCAGAATGGAATGAAACTTGACACTGGACTCAGCTACTACCAGCTGCGGGTGGGTTCCAACAGGGCACCTCAATAGCGGACAACAAATGAGACAAGAACTAAATAGTACAATCGTATCTTCAAGGAGTTTAAAATAGATTTGATACTTTTTCAAAAACGATTATTTTGTTTACTTGTAATATGTACAAAATTTACGAAACATTCTCATATTATATAAGAAAGATATAGGTATGTACCTACATGTCATAAAGGGCACATAAAAATGCAATAATATCAAATACGCAGTTAGCCGACGTGCCGACAAATAATTGGCGTAAATTCAGATAAAACAGTATAACGTTAATATGTTTACGCGTTCGTGTGTTGCTAAATTTATTTTAAGAATAACCATGAGATTTGTATTTGTAATTCGAGAATATGACTGCCCGGCCCTTGATCTCAGGGTCGAATAACAAAACCTTGCATTACTCCTGGTGCCAGGTCAAGTTTTTCCCGGCCTGATGTAACAATACTAAAATAGACTATTGATGCGTCTATCAAACGACAGGCCTGGCACTGACATTGTCGACAATGTGCGCGAAGGTTAATTATTTGGCAAACATTGTGTCCACCCAAAAACTCTGTTAATAAGCATAGAAAATCCAGAATCTACACAGTAATTATTATATGTGCACATAGTTGCGGTTATAAATGTCGTTGAATATTTTCGCAGCCAAACTACATTTTAATTTATTTACTGTGACGTATGATTCACGTTACAGACCGCTGATTTAAATTTAGAACGTTAAATGCCAACAACCGTTGTTCGCCTAGCAGCTAAATGTTTATTTTCATTAAAATTGCGACTGTACATTTGAGAAGCACTGTTTCGTTTATCACGTCCGATATTATACCTACAGATATTCATACGGCGAACCGATCCCGTACCGTTTCAGCAATGACGCTTACATTGCTAAGCTTTTGGTGCCCCTACGCAGCGTCGCAGATAGCATCCACAATCTTTCCTTCTATCACGAGCCAGCCAAGAAGTTCACTGGTGAGTCGTAGATACGCAGCATAACAAGAGTAATACTGACGAAACTAATTATTCGGTAGTTGTTTTAATGTATCTCCCTTCCATATTACATGTTCGTACCTTTTAGACGCCTACTAATAGTCTAATTCTAGTGTGACCCCCGTGATAACCGCGTCGTTGTCGCCAGGACGCGGCAACCTCGCGTGCGTGCACTACTCCGGTAAGAAGGCCTTCTCCAACCGTAGGCCACTTTACAAGGAGCTCAGCATCAGGGATGACGTGAACCTGCTCTCGTTCTACGCGAAGAACAGGCTCGCGGCCGCCGGTCTGGCCGTCGAGAATGCAACAGGTATCTCAAGACTATCGCGACGCTAGAACTGCTTCCTTCGCTTAACTTATTTAAAAGAAGTACATAAATAAAGGTCGATCGCCACCGGCGTTGAGGCTCCTAAAATTTATGATGATTAAAGCATAAAGTCTGTGTCTAACCCTGCGTGTGGTGTCTCTTGCAGCGGGCGACGCGCTGAAACAGCCGGCGGCGGCGCAGTGCGCGTAGCTCTGGCCCCGTCCTATCTCTGATCTCGGTATAACGCACCACGACACTAACCGACATCATCTATATTTTTTAAACATATTTATCTATTTTTGTTACAAATTTTTTATTACGAGTACGAAACTTTATTTATTTTCCTAGTCATTTTTGCACGCGGTTGTTTTTTTTTTTTAAATACCGCGTTAAAGTTTTGTTTGCGTTCGAGAATACTCGAACGCTCAACTCGACTGATTTTTTAAAAATAATAAAGAGTTTTTATTGAAATATTGTAGTTGTTTTAGTTTGGTCGATTAACGTTCCTATTGTCACGCTTCTAGTACGAGAGCTTCAGATAATGCTTTGCTTCTTGACTAAAATCTGTATTAACATAATCGTAATAACCCACATAAATAAACGAATTAAATCACTATATAAAATAATTATATGTCATTTGTAAGTTTAGTTAAGTTTCTCAAGCGGTGGGAGCTCACATTGACCGCTAAGCATTTTTCGAACCTCAAACGCTCCAAAGATAACTCGGTTACATTGGAAGTTATCGCATCATTTATATCACAGCATGTAGCAAGCAGCACTCGACTGGATAGAACAGAAATGTCACACCGGCTTCGCCACTGAGCTTGTACTGGGATCCATCTAATCTAACAGCTTTCAATGATGAACGTGTCGATTGTCAGCTGCAATGGGCTGTGTTGCTTGCTCTCTCCATCAACCTCGACCACCGATGACCATTGTCATTAAGCAAGACGTGAAATGTTATTAACATAACACCAATGGTCATCCTTTTGTTTAGAATAAAAATAACATTGGCCCTGGTGCAGTTAAACTGCTACCTTGGAGGCCGAGCCGCAAATTTCAGGCGCCTCAGATGATGGAAGATCCTTCACGTGAGCTGAAGGCAGCCAAAGCGGAACGCGAGGCCAGGTTCCGAGCCTCCACGGCCGAACCGGTTTTGGCTCCCACTGCAGATTTAGCTGAAATCAAGAAAAAAAGGCAACAGGAAGCCAGAGCTGCCGAAGAAAAGTGAGTTTTAATTTAACGTCAATCATAAATTAATCTTGGCCCTTCAATAAATAGGAAGCAAAGGTCACGGGCGTTGACAAAATCATGCACACGATAAATTCCTGTAAAATGGTATTCTACAAACAGCTTTGGCAAAAATAAATAAAAACTGATGAGATAAAATCAGAAGCGGACTTGCGACCCTCCTAATAGGGATTCGCGATAGGTTGGTATTCTTCTATTATTGTAAGTTACCGTTCCCCTTCCTTGGATCATTCTCCTTCGTGTAATACTTATCTCTTGTTCGATAAATAGTTGTAAGTTACTGCTAAGTTATTAAAATAGTAATCTGTTTTTATTGCTATAGGGCTTTAAAGGATGAGGCGAAACGCGAGGCTGAACGAAAAGCTCAGGTAACCAAACAAAAAGAAAAGAAAATACGAACATAATAATAAAATTATCAGAGGTAAAACTAAAATGCTGGTATGTCCATAGGCCGAGCGAGAAGCCGCTGAAAAAAAGAAAGCAGAGGAAGAAGCTAGAAAAGCGGACGAGGCCAAACGTAAGGCTGAAGAAGAAGCCCGTAAGGCTGAAGAAGCTCGGTTAGCTGAAGAGGCTCGTCTGGCCGAAGAGGCGAGATTAGCTGAAGAAGCCAGAAAGGCCGAAGAAGAAAGGCTAGCTGAAGAAGCTAGATTAGCAGAGGAGGAACGTATAGCGGAAGAGATTAGATTGGCCGAAGAGGCAAAGTTGGCAGAAGAAGAAAGGCTTGCCGAAGAAGCGAGATTAGCAGAAGAAGCCAGATTGGCTGAAGAAGCGAAATTAGCAGAAGAGGCTAGGCTAGCAGAAGCTAGAATGGCAGAGGAAGCGAGATTAGAAGAGGAGAGGCTGGCTGAACAAATTAGACAAGAAGAGCTTGCGAAATTAGAGGAACTAGAAAAACAGGCACAGGAAGAACGCGAAGCAGAACTTGCACGACAGGTATGTCAATATCTTTTAAATCGATATTTTAAGCAATTTGAAACGTACATAGTAAACTTTTGAAATACCAGAAATTATACCATATAGTTCTGGTTACCCCGAACTACAATTCCACTTTTTCATTAGTCCAGAGAAGGGTATTTATATTCTTGCATGCAAGGCTTCGACCCGCCACACCGACGGTAAATAGGACTTGAATTTTATTGTAATTAAGTGGTATGAGGGCGGTTCTGTGGAAAGGCTAGATAAGACATATACAGAAATATTTTACTAGGTATGATGGTCTTTATCCACATTGAAGACTTCATTTATTGTGGTGTTGTAATACGGTATGTGGTGTAGGAATTACTATTTTCGGGTAACTAGGCATTGACATGTCCCGACTATGTTACAGCTTGAATGGTGGGAAGTCGTTATACAATATAATTGAAACGTCCTCTTGTCTCAATTTCGGTCTACGGGTTGTAGTAACCACTATACACAAAATTGTCGCTGTTCCTTTGATAAAAATCTTTCAGCGGCTTAGTTTGAATTGATGCCAAAATTGAATGTTTTTGATAAGTTTGGGTCTGTGGCAGGTTCTCAACAATCTTATTATTGTTTAAAAAACATCAAAATTGTCGGGTTATAACTTTATTTCGTTATCAGGCTGCTGAATTAGCCGAGATCGCAAGGCAAGAATCAGAGTTGGCAGCTGCGCGTTTGGAAGAGCTGTCGCAGAGTGGTTCCGCTACAGATGTTCCAGAGTCTAGGTATTAATCATAATCACTTAATGGTATTAATAAAGTCGTTTCTATCATGGCGGAACGTTTTAGAGGCTTAATAAATAATCAAACACTACAAGAGAGGGAATAATAATTTACATCTTCAGCAAAAGATAATATTATTTTTCATTTCTTCAAGCACTTGTAGGTTTAAATTAAGTGACATCTATTTTTTAAACCGGCAGACGTCTTTACTTATGTGTTGTGTAAGAATATATAAGCCGTCACGCTAATGTGTGGCAGTTTGATTAAATATAATTCCAATTGCAGTGCTGAGGAACCGGAACCTATCATAGAAGAGCCAGAATCACCCCAGGTAGTCCCTGATGCGCCAGCAGAGACAACAGAAGCTGAGTTAGAACAAGCTGATGCCAGCGAAGATGAAAGAGCAGAGCCTGATCTTACCGACGAAGAATAACCGATTAATTTAGCAGAAAAAATCGAGATCTAATTCATTATATTTTATTTTATTTTGAATAGTAAAAAATTTAATGTCTAAGGTTAATAAAAAAAAAATGTTTTTATTTTAACAAAACTAAACATTGAATATGTAATTGCATTTCAACAAATCTGGTAATTGTATGCCAGTCTAACGACTAGTTCATAAACTGAAGTTTAAATACAGATTTGATATAGGTAATTCTTTTTTTTTATAAATTTTATATGCTTAGTATTGTTCATGTTGGATTCACTGTGTTATCATGAACAATATCAGAGCATGATAGTATCCCACTTTTACAGCTTTCACATGCATAATCAAATTATGTGTGAATGAAAGATATGTTACTAGTTATGGTTTTGAGTTTTTAAATAACCATGTTAACTTATATATAAAAAAAAAACTGTTATGTAATGTTATAGTTTATTGATTCTTTTTTAACAATAAAAGACATATATAAAAATGTTTGATTTCATTTTTAATTTTTTTCATAATTGAAACATATCAATACATTAATAAAATAATAATAAAATTATGGACATAAAGATATTTTTAGTGTATCCCTGAGCTTATAAACAGTATGATTTTGATAGTCATATTCAAAAATGAGATAAAAGTCTTTGGGCTGGGAATAAAATTAAGCAGCATCACGACCCAGAGCACATACATTAATGACCCAAGGCTTTGCACATTATACAAAATACATTGTTCTATTTTCTCTACCTATTCGTTGGTAGCCTAAGAGGCTACCATTAAGCCTAAGAGGTTACCACTCACCATCAGGTGGGCTGTATGCCTACAAGAGTAATAAAAAAAAGTGCAATAACATGGTTTGCTGTCCAGCAATTTAGTGTGCACTATACCAATAGCAGATATGTCTATTTAAATAACCTAACCATGCATAAAAACCTAAGACAAAAGGTGGGACAGATAGCCCACTG
This sequence comes from Bombyx mori, assembly GCF_030269925.1. NCBI lineage: Eukaryota > Metazoa > Arthropoda > Insecta > Lepidoptera > Bombycidae > Bombyx > Bombyx mori. The sequence goes on along the minus strand of NC_085131.1, from coordinate 11,798,267 downwards.
AGTTTCTTGCCAGATCCTCTCAGTAGGCCGTGATTCTGATTCATTGGAAGATTTAGAAAAGCATTGCTCTTTTTTTTTTTATTGCCCTTGTATGCAGACAAGCATACGGCCCACCTGATGGTGAGTGGTTACCGTCGCCCATGGACTTCAGCAATGCCAGGGGCAGAGCCAAGCCACTGCCTACCGCTTAATACTCTCCACAAGCCTCGTTTGAAAAAGGACATGTCATAGCGCTCGGGAAACACCGTGGAGTGGAGCTCATTCCATAGCCGGATGGTACGTTGCAAAAAAGACCTCTGGAAATGCACTGTGGATGACCGCAGTGGCTCCAGGTAGTATGGATGAACTCTACTCTGGTGGCGGGCGGTGCAATGGTAAAAACGAGATGCCGGTATCATCTCGAATAATTCCTCAGAGCACTCCCAATGGAACATACGGTACAAAATACAGAGGGAACCGAAGTCGAAGATGCTAATACAAAGACATATCTCCAAGGCTGAGACACATTAGTCTTCACATTAAGTGATGCTAACATAGCAAGGTTACTAGCAAACGGTAGGCAAAAAATGGAACACTTTTACACCTATATAGCTAGGTGGGAGCCAAAAAATTAAGTTTCCGATAAATGAGTCGTCTATTATCAAAGGTGGCAATCTGTGCATTTGGACAAAAAAAATTTATTGATATGTCAATACAGATTGATTTGAATATAATCGTCTCCTTCAAAAATACGGTTCAAATCTGCATTAAAGAAAGGTAAATAGTTAACCTGTTATTTATCTAAGATGTCGTTCTGAAGAGTTTTGTGACTGCCAATGGAATACAAAGTCAATAATTCGTTTTTCTGATTTACCAATCATTGTCCAAAAGTCAGATTGCCGGCTTTGATAATAGTCGACTCAAATACATATTTTAGTAAGTTCACGCAACTCAAGTTTATATTCAGGAATCATTTCAATGTTCCTTAATTTATACATATATACAGGTATGACAGTAATGGCTCTTTTCTCAATGTCTATTTTAACATAACAGTATGTAACAGTAAATTCATTTTTGATACAGAAACTGAACTCAACCAATAAAAATATTTTGCTTTGTTGTTTTATTAATTACCAACTTAACGCTATCTATAGATCCATTTTTTCAATTTCTTCAGTCGTTTTATTGAGTTCCTCTTTTGATACTGGCTGTTTCTTTTTTACTGGTGGCTTCTTTGGTGCTTCAAGATTTTTCTTATTTTTAGTATTACCTTTAGGTTTCTTATTTATATTTACAAATTCTTTGTCGATTTCAGCTACCTTTTGCTTGATCTGTAAAAGATTTTTTTTCTCAAGTTGGTTAGATAGTCACAGTCTAAGTAAGTTTGTCTCTTTAAAGCCTAGGCTTATTTTTTGCTAAAATTATATTTATCAAGTTTTTGTTTAGGTCTTTGACAAATGTTGGTAATATGCTTATAACGATGGTTTGGGTTAATTTAATTTTATGTCAACATGAAAGTCAGGTCTAAGGCAATAATTACTTACATTTTTAAGACCTAAATTCACTGCTTTGGCTTTAGTTTTTTTCAAACTCTTAGCCCCCGCCACCTTGAAAACATTAGTCTTTGATCCTTTTTTCTTGTTTTTTCCCATTGTATTTTATTTTAATTCAGTATTTTCCAACAAAGCCGCGACGGGATACACTTACGTTTCAAAATAAAAATATGTCAAAAATGTCAAAATAAGCACGTGTTGTCTTTTTCTTTTTTTTTCCTTATAGCAATCGGTTTCTTACCATGCTATGATTGCCAGTGTTGAGCTTAAAAAAATCTTCAAATAATTTATGCAGACTCTATTATGTGTAAAACGAAGCGTAGTTGAATGAAATAGAAGATTAAAATATTTTTCATGTACATAAATTTTTATAGCTAATTTATACTTTAGAACTTGGTTGGTAGGTAAAAACGGTTGTCTTAGATCTTAACGATGCTATAACTTCTTTTTTCATGCGTTTTATATTATGGTCGTCATGTGCTCGATGTCACGTAATGTATCTCATTTTATTAAAGCACTACAAATTAGATATCGGCTCAGAATACACCAATTAATTTATTTACATTTAGTGTTTTATTATGAGTTGATATAATTGAGGTGTCTAAAATTTTTAATTATTGGGATAGAATAGAATGGATTAACGCGATGAGATAGTGAGATCAAGTGGGAAGACACAACGAAATAATGAAGAAGAAAAACATTATCATTGTATTTCTCTTCTTCTGTCTTTGGTTTATGTGCCTAGCTAATCAGATATCTTGAAATTGGTGAAAATTATTTTAAATTACCAGGTTTTAATAATGAAAATTAGCTGTACACCGATGTAGATTTGGTTAATAAAGTCGTTTTCAAAAAAAGATTTTTATTATAGATATAGATAGATTTTTATTATAGATATTATAGATATAGAAGATATTTTTTTTATTACTTGTAATGTTGAACGACCTCATGGCAATGTGAATATGTTACGCTTCCTTGACACTATGCTGTCTTAATTACTTAATTGTATGTTAGGTACATTTCATAAGTTCGCAAATTATAATTGTGGGTTTAATTTTTATTACAATGTTATTTGTTCCTTCCTAGTGAAAGTTATTTGAACACGTCAAGTCAAATACGCTATTTGTTGCCGGATTTGAACACCGGCATAGTCGGAGCGCTCGATACGATACGATTATTAATATATCATTTGTCTTATCTCCTAGGCCGCGACGACTTCCAGTAACCTCTCTTCAGTTTTCGCGCGTCGTATTTTATCGTTTCCGACGTTTCTAATACCTACTTACTACACAGTTGTCGATTTCACGGCCTAGTGACGAAAATAAACCGAGATTAAATCGTAAAAGTAGTTTTAATTAGGTGATATTTTGAAAGTATGTATGTCCTTAGTGGTATTCAGTACCTCGGTTATTGCCGATTAAAAATAACGAGTGTGGGACTTAGAATTTAGACTGGACGGCGCTAGAGTAGGATTTATAGAAGGTGGTATATAGTAATTGACGTCTTGGGACTGGCTGAAACTTAATCACAATCATAAGACAGATTGAATCACAGTTTTTTTTCCTATTTAATCGCCGGTAACTTAAGGGGTTATTCCAGCTACTCACGGACTGGCTCACAGATAAATTATGGTACACGTTATATTGTTTTCAATAAACTAAACAGTAGCAACCCCAGTTCCTTTCAATGACACCCCAATTGTACAGATGGCCGTCTAAACTGCGCCCATTATCTTCGGTCTCGTTTAATTAAAAACATATTAGTTTGTTAGCGTTGAAAATGCGATTTTTCGCGCGTGCGCCCATCGAGCTTGATAATAATTCGGTATTACGTAGTTGACTTATCTGTTTCTCGTTTAAATTAAAAGCAATAGCATTTAACGAAATATTTTGAAGATTGACCTAGCCAAAGATAATTAAGGTATCTTAATCGATTGTTAAGCTAACTATAAATATATACTAGATACAAGATTTAATAGTTTATTTATTTATTGCTTAGATGGGTGAACGAGCTCACAGCCCACCTTGTGTTAAGTGGTTACTGGAGCCCATAGACATCTACAACGTAAATGAGCCACCCACCTTGAGATATAAGTTCTAAGGTCTCAGTATAGTTACAACGGCTGCCGCACCCTTCAAACTGAAACGCATTACTGCTTCATGGCAGAAAGAGGCAGGGCGGTGGTACTTACCCTAGTGAAGCTTGATTGTTTTGAAGTTGTCATGGTCTAAAGGATAAAACGCTGGCTGCGTCCGTATCGAGCTATGGGACTGTGCCGGTGTTTAAGCACCGTAGGCAGGCACCTACCGATTTTTCTAACGAAATACGTACTTAACAAAAATTCACGAATCAAGTCAAGAATTAACATGGTGTAACATAAATTAAACTCGCAAAAAGCCTTATGATGGGTAGGTATTTTTTTTCTTTTCTTCCCTACCTAATCGTTGGTAGCCTAAGGGGCTATTCCAACGTTACGCGGACAGGTAAGTGAGCTCACGGAATCGATCTGAGAGAATTGCTAACAGTAGTCCTAGCAAGAGCAGTGCTTCGCTGAATCTACTACCGGATCGGTATCGCGACCCACTAAGAAGATCCGGCGAGAAACTCAGTGGACTGTGTCTATAGGCTAGTGTGCTTAGTGCGAGTTTTTTAACCGTAAAAGTTAACCCAATTTTGTAAGTAGTTGGAACAGCGCCCGTAGAGGCAAACGTAGGCAAACGATCCTATTCCATACAAATTTTAATATGAGCTAACTTTTACGCTATCGTGAACGTTAAAAAACTCGCATTAAGCATATCGTTCGCACGTCGAACCGGTAGGTACCACTATCCTGTTTATTTCTGCTTCTATGCCAGTAATGCGTATGTACACTTTATATCCAATGGGTCTTGAAATCATTCTTACGTCTAAGCAATAAAAAAATGTTGCTTGTATTGTAGACTTTTTTTAATAACTTTTTTAAATTATTACGAAATAAAGCAAGTACTACTAGAGACATTTAGGTAGCAAATATTTAGCCAGATTCGCATAGGTTCCGCAAAACAATTAGTCAATCCAATTCGTCTGTATTATTTATCATATCAAAACATATTTTACTTTCACCCTCGCAGTCAACACGTGTGAGTAGGGCCTTCCATTTTATATTAATATAAACGTGTCCCCCTTTTCTCCGCATTATTGGACCGTGTAATTCATTTGACATGTTTTGCTAAATCTCATAATTTGACACGGAGCTGTTTCACTTTATTTAAGCCTTACAATGTTTTAAGTATGTTAGAGGGAATAGTAACATTTACAGGCCAAATTATCCACAATGTATATTGTTTAAATGTAAATATACGAATAATGGATACGGTCTACTATAACTTCCAATAACTCGTCATCCATTCCCAATACTGGATTTTTGTTGTTATCAAACTACATAGATTCCTATCCTTAAGTCGTAACAAGAGCACAGTAATGGCGGTGCTCGATTGATCTGGTCAATTGTGGGCCAATCGGTTCCCTGCCTATTAACGTGAAGAAATATTCTTAGGCTTCAGTGTGAAGATTGCTCTCATTGCAAGGCAATTGAATGATTGGAGAGGTAGTATACTTTATCTATAGATGAGTAGACCACACGTCTATATTGTCACTTGATAATAGAAGCCTTGATAGTTGATTGCTTCCAGTTAATCAGGGCAGGCATACTAGCTCATAAGCTTTTCAGTATCTATTGACAAACTTCTAACTTGAGATCTTCTCTCTTGAATAAGGGAGAACTACGTATAATAACGTCTCACCAGGAAACTGGAAAGACCTCCGGGCCACCAAAATTGTATTCCGAAAAGTATATATCGATGCTTGAAAGGCAAACGTGACTAAGCGACAATGCGTGAACTTTACAGTAGACTAATTTAAAGTTGAAATACCTAAAAACAAAATTTATTTTAACGAATCTAGCTGTAGTAGAATCTAGCTAGTAGCTGTAGGATTGAAATGATTTTAATAGACCTAGAAATATTTTTTTTGTGCATCGAATATGGTTATTGCCTATCATTTATGTACAAAGCAGTTACTGTCGCTTAGTCATGTTTGCCTTTCAACCGTCGATATGCATAGCTATCCTAAACTTCTTAATAAATGTTCTCCTGTTTTTTTTTGGAGTTTACTCCTTTAGAATCGATTTACATATATAGGCCCGGGGTATGAAAATTATGGGGACCAAAATCGTACTAGCATGTCACACGAAATGCGTTATGCGCCTGATTGCGCATGTCACACGAAATGCGTTATCGCAGGTGACGCCGGGCTGCTGCGCCGGCAGTCCGCCACAAAGCCTCGTACTGATCGCGCGTTTCTCTCATTATTGTATTTTCATATATTTGTTAGTCGTTTGTTTTGTGTCTCGTTAATTTGTTAATAATCTGTAGTGTATCGTGTTGTCGTAATATAGAACTATTTCTCGTATTGTTTCGTTTAATTTTTTATATCCAGTAAACTCCAGTCGTGCGTCGGAGCGGACACACACACTTTTTTTTTTTTTTAAATCAAAAAAGCTTTAGTAATAGGTAGAAGATAATCTAATAAATTGCAAAACTCTTTTTGTAGTTATAGTTTGCGACAGATACCCTCAATATTGTCAGGTTATATAATTATTAGCGAAATTTGATGTATTGCCTAAATTCAAAATAGATTCCAGATTTTTGTTTCGAGAGTTTGTCTCCAACAAACGGACGGACGAAAGTTTCAGAAGCTAATGACATAAATTTTTAAGCTGAAATCACAGAGACTGACATCTCGGTTTTTATTTATCTATATACATATTAATACGTGAAGCAAAAACTTTGTATCCCTTTTTACGTAAATTGCGCAGACGGAGGAGCATGAAATTTCTCACGCTTATAGAGAATATAGAGAAGGAGTGTAGAATGTTAATATTGTCTTAAATTATGCATAAAAAATACATTAAATCAATAAAAATAAAAACATTACACACACTACCATGTATTTGACACACACACGCATGCATAATATTTGTTTATTGTCAAACTTTTCTTAATGTTTAAGTCTGTGATCAAATTAACAATAGATTAAATATTGTTTGTCTTTAATTTTATATTTATCTAAAGTGTAGTCTTGGCGTAATCTGTGATTATTGAAGTATTCTATTTGACAACAGAATCATAATAGTAAACAAACTTATAATTTCAATTAATTAAAGTCGAATTTCGACTTCTAGGGGACCACTAGTAGATATTAAGCCAGTGATTCTCAACCACTGTTCCGCGGCACTTTTGTGTGCCGCCAAATTTCAAAAGTGTCCGCCAAATTTTGCGAATACATAATAATGTTAATATGTATTATTAAATTATATCATTTTAAAAGAAAAATATTTTAAACATGAATATATATTTAAATCCACAAAAAAAAAAGTATATTTTAGTTTATTTCGTATATTAAAAGTTTTTGATAAACTATTTATGCAGTGTGTTGTAGGAAGTAAATAAATTTTACCTTTTTTTTTGTGTGCCGCCAAATTTTTAAATCGTTAAATATGTGCCGCAACAAAAAAGGTTGAGAATCACTGTATTAAGCATTCAAAAATCTAGGTCCGCAGCTGTCAGCGGACGAAGGTTTAATTAGCGTCAAACCAAAACACCCCAAACTAGTGAATCGGTCTAATGCGATTATTTCGTCAGTTTTACCCCATCCGCGTCAAAAATGACAAATATCCACAATTTAGCGGATAGAGAACGAATCAGCCATCTGCTCTCCGTCACGCCTGCGCTGATGCAATTATTAATAACAGATTATCGCGGTCGAGTTTAGTGCAAGTGTGTCTGAAATGTTTCAAAGAAAAGTTATATTTAAAAAAAATATCAAGCTGTCTTAAGGCCAAGTCTCTTTTACGTTGTGGATGTCTATGGGCTCCAGTAACAACTTAACACCAGGTGGGCTGTGAGCTCGTCCACCCATCTAAGCAATTAATAAAAAAACAAAAAAAATCCCTGGTGGTAGGACCTCACCCGTGCGGACCCACAAGACGTCCTACCACCAGTAATTACGCAAATTATAATTCCAAGCAAAGTTATTCCTTCACCGTGGAAGTCAATCGTGAACATTGCTAGGTACGTATTATACATTTAGCGGGTGTGGTTGTTCGGCAACTGACGGACAAAACCTCGTTCGTAACTTAATATACAATAATCTGTAAGAGTATCTTGAAAATATCATTAGCGCGACTCAGGTTCAGCGGATTTGTTCTATTTTGAATTGATTTCCAATAAGTGCATTTTCAATTCGGCTGTATTTTTTATGTACGGTTACCTCGGTACTTTTTTCTAGGTGTACCGATTTTGATGTTTTTATTAAAATAATATCAAGATCTGTGGGCTTGGTGCGAGTTTTTTAACGTTCTCGATAGCGTTAAAGTTAGCTTATATTTGTATGGAATGGGATCGTTTGCGTACGTTTGCCGCTAGGGGAGCTGTTCCAAATGCATACAAAATTGGCTTAACTTTTACGCTAGCGAGAACGTTAAGAAACTCGCACTAAGCACACAGATCAGTGAGTAGTGTTTGTTTTATTCATAATTGATTTCGACTACACTGATGATGTTCCTATTTTGTTTCGTTGAAATCGGCTTACTGTCTTTCTGATGAAATTTTGTATTTTGTGATAAATGCCGCCACGTCAACTTTTTGTCACATCGGAGTTTATTACTCGTCGAGCCCGCAAGCGACGGGCTCGGCAAGGGCGGTGACCGGTGCTTGAGGTACCTAAAAGCACCGTTAATGGATCGGGAGGGTCCGTAATAACGTGTAGAGGGCGACGTCGACTGTTGACCATTCGGTCCACAGGATCGTTTTTCTTGCATTAGATACCTTCAGCTCTAACACTAGGAGCAGGTTGAGGAACCCCGGTAACCGTACTCGTCGAACTCGACAAAGAGGTCGACGTGCAACCTAACCCATGCATCAGCCCGCTGAGTTTCTCGCCGGATCTTCTCAGCGGGTCGCGATTCCGATCTGGTAGTAGAATCATTCCCAAAACTGCTCTTGAGTTGTAAGGTCTCCTTTGGAGGCGCTCCTTTTTTTTTCTTTTTTTTATGATTGAAAGATTACTGGTGGCCCGGAGGCCTTTTCAGCTTCACCAGGTTAGGTGGGCGAGCAAAGGCTCAGCCAGGAGGAGTAGGATTTGCTAACAGCTGCCCGAGTGCCTCCGAAGGAGACCTTACAACTCAAGAGCAGTTGTTTTGGGAATGATTCTACTACCAGATCGGAATCGCGACCCGCTGAGAAGATCCGGCGAGAAACTAAGCGGGCTGATGCACGGGTTAGGTTAGGTACACGTCGAACTTTTTGTTGAGTTCGACGAGTACGGTTACCGGGGTCCCTAAGCCTGTTCCTAGTGTTAGAGCTGAAAGCGTCTAATGCAAGACTGATTGGATCTGATGGATCCGTAAACACGTGTCTAGGGCGACGACAGTTACTTGTTCCTGCATGATCAGGATTCGGGGAGAAGTCAGCGGCGGCAACGATAAGGTGATTATCATGTCGCATAGTCTTATTGAAGTAACGTTCCGATACTGACTTTATGTGTTTGCGGATCGATTCAAAGGTCGTCGTGTAGATCGACATTCCTCACGAACCACGTAGCCCCGACGGCTAACCTGCAAAAGCGGGATTGTAGAGATTGGAGGCACTCTATGTGTGAGCGAGCCGCGTGAGCGAACACCACACTCGTGTAAGTCATGACGGTCACGGCTCTCCTCTCTTTAGTCGGTCTCTTCATTGCTGTAGGTTGAAGCGCTGGTCGTCTGATGCACCATACACCTTCCTGTCCTCGGCGGTCTTATAGCCTCGGTTATTGGCAAAGCTAGTGGGAGTCTACCAGATCTAATCAGCTGGTAGGAGAGCGCCCGTGTGGTATTTTCCCGTCAACCCGACCGATGTTACGGCTAGTTGAGCCCGTGAGCTTTTTTTTTTTGAGCTCACCTCCGCGCGATTTTGGAATAAACTCATAGGCTACCAGAAAATAAGTAGAGAAAAAAATCAGGGTTTGAAAGTAAGTATGTATAAAGTCCGCTCTATGATTAGCTATCAAGAGTAATTTGATACGCTGCAGCCTGACTGTGCTCTTAGCTTTGCAAGAGTTCATAGGTACCGATCATCTTTTTTTTGGTTTTTTTCCTACCTAAGTTGATAGCCTTACGAGGCTATTTCAGTGTAACCTTAACTAGTAGGTGACCTCACGGGGCTCAAACCGGAGTGATGCTAACACTGACCCTAGCAAGAGCAGTGCTTTGCAGAATCTACTACCGGATCGGACACGCGACCCACTGAGAAGATCAGGCGAGAAACTCAGGCCGATAATCAGCTACCATTGGGTGGACTGAAAACTCAATAGCAATAAAAAAAGACTGCGGTGACTCAAGGAATGGAGGTTTGACCCGTACTGGATCTAGCCATTTCAATTAAGAAAATAATATGTGAAGATAATGTAAATTATAATAAATATAATATAATTAATTATCTATATAAAATATTTTATTCATTCATATCGAGATAGCAGGAATGAGGCTGTTTTTGTTTTAAATCACCAAGAGTCATCCAGTTCTATGGAAGCCGTTTCAGACCAATCGATTCACGTACAATGTTAGGTTCTGTAGTGAAAATGTAATAACGTTATGATTTCGAAATCCTGCGAACGAGGATTTCATAGTCCGCCCACCGCATCAGCTGCGGCCAATCGGGACGAGGGATGTTTCGACTCACCCTTATAACATCCAATCGGAATCGAGAAATATGTTGCCGGTCACCGTTGGGGTGGCACGAGATGAAACCGTTTCATTATGTTCTGTATCGCCTGGGATTTGGGTCGATTTTTGCTTAAACGAAAACTTTAATAACGCTGTGCTTATGATATTCGGCTGTGGTAGAGATATCAGTTTTGATTTAGTTCATTGCGGTGTTCTTCTCGTGCTGGTCACGCGTCCACTGTTGACGCAGTGGTGTATTCGTTTGGCGGTGTGTGCTAAAGTATCAAGATTCATTTCCCGCTGATGTCATACGGCAGCGACACGGCTCACGTGTGGTCCAGCTCGGGAGTAAGTGTTATTGACATGCCAATTTGGGTCTACGGAAGGACTTCGGTTCTCTTTGTGTTTTGTACCGTATGTTCCATGGGGAGGGCTCTGAGGATTTTTTTGAGATGATCACCTCATCTCCATTTTACCATCAGCATCCCCGCCACCGGAGCAGACTTCGTCCTCTTTTTTTTTTTTTTTGTTTACATTGGTGGACGAGCTCACAGCCCACTTGGTGTTAAGTGGTTACTGGAGCCCATAGACATCCACAACGTAAATGCGCCACCCACCTTGAGATATAAGTTCTAAGGTCTCAAGTATAGTTACAACGGCTCCCCCACCCTTCAAACCTAATGCATTACTGCTTCACGGCAGAAATAGGCAGGGTGGTGGTACCCACCCGCGCGGACTCACAAGAGGTCCTACCACCAGTAATTACGCAAATTATAATTTTGCGGGTTTCATTTTTATTACACGATGTTATTCCTTCACCGTGGAAATCAATCGTGAACATTACTGTCTGGAACCTCTGTTTTCGTTAACAATGCTTTTCCGAATAACTTTATTGCCACGTGCTATCCGTCTTTGAAATAAGCTCACCTCCACGATATTTCCCTAGTTCTGTCTGTTAACGTGTTTCATCAGAAGTAATTCCTCAAAAAAAATTACAGTGTAACCCCACTTAATTTTCTAAATTTGATGTTTCAAAAAACAATAAAACGACTTATTTCATTTAGGTACAAAAAAAATATGTGCAATACAATTTTCAATTGTTTTCACACCTCTAAAGCTATATTTGCAAAAACCCTTCCCCACCGCGCTTACCACTACGTATAAGAAAACAAAATACCCGGAAAGATGAAATAGGTTTTGTAGAACTAAAACACGCACTAGCCACTGCTCACACTGCAGTGATAAATTTAGGATGGGAAAAGAGAAATAAAAAAATTAAATACATACTTAATAATTTTTGATTTATAATGAAGTGGTCGTGGCCTAAAGGATAAGACGTCCGGTGCATTCGTATCGAGCGATGCACCGATGTTCGAATCTCGCAGGCGGGTACAAATTTTTTCTAATGAAATGCTACCAAATGTTCTCGATTGACTTCCATGGTGAAGGAATAACATCGTGTAATAAAAATGAAACCCGCAAAATTATAATTTGCGTAATTACTGGTGGTAGGACGTCCTGTGAGTCTGTACGGGTCAGTACGTAGGTACTACTGCCCTACCTATTTTTGCCGTGAAGCAGTAATGCGTCTCGGTTTGAAGGCTGGGTTAGCCGTTGTATTGCAAAAACTGAGACCCTAGAACTCATATCTCAAGCTGGATGGCGGCATTTACGTTATAGATGTCTATAGGCTCCGGTTACCACTTAAAACCAGGTGGACCGTCTCGTCCAACCATCTAAGCAATAAAAAATATGTAAAATAATTAATTGCTAGGCGATTATACATATCTACTATTGTTTAGTTGAAAAAAAAAAGAGATTCCAGTCAATCTGATGAGTAATTCAACGTGCATACCTTTTTTGGACCTTGAGGTGGGAGTCTCAATTGAATTGTATAAGAGCTGTCAGACTTTACAAATATACATGTCTAATTAAACAAATCAAAGTGCGATAAGCAATGCGATAGTAAATTATTATGATATATATTAATATTATAAAGCTGGAGAGTTTGTTTGTTTGAACGCGCTAATCTCAAGAACTACTGGTCCGATTTGAAAAATTCTTTCAGTGTTAGATAACCCAGTTATTGAGGAAGGCTATATAACATCACACTAAGACCAATACAAGTGGAGCACCAATAAAGAATGTTTCAAAATAGGGATTTAAATAGCTCATTAACATTCTATAATTCAAAAATATTTTCACTTTCTACGTAAATGAAGTGTGGAGTAAAATTTAGCGTTATGCCAAAGAAACTATTCTACGCGGACGGAGTCGCGGGCAAAAGCTAGTTATGATATAAACCGTTCCGTTGTAGTGAGTGATTCGCATGATTTTACTTTGAAGGGGTTTTCTCGTGAATTTTCTAGAAGTTATTAAGGTTCTTTGCGTTTAGGGCAGTGAGGTGTCACCATACGGGCCCCTGTGGGACGCGCCGCCGGCTCCGGTGCCTTACCCCGATATCCTGGCTTTTCCACCGGCCGACCTCGGTAAGAATTGGACCATTAAATTATTTGTTATAGCGTAGCTGTGTGATTTTTATTGCTTTAGGAGAATAGAGCTCACGGACAGGCAAGCGATGGAAGAAACGACAAATGAATCGGTCATTGTGCGGAAATTTCTGATCGGGGTATGTGGTTCGTCTTTGGAACTTGTATATTATATCTTTTTTTATAGCGTAGATGGTTGGACGAGCTCACAGCCTACCTGATGTTAAGTGGTTACTGGAACCCATAGACATCTACAACGTAAATTCCGCCACCCACCTTGAGATAAAGCTCTCAGTATAGTTACAACGGCTGCCCCACCCTTCAAACCGAAACACATTACTGCTTTAAGGCAGAAATAGGTGGGGGGGGTGGTGGTACCTACCTGTACGGACTCACAAGAGGTTGTACCATCAGTAAATCTTAACTTGTTAATGTCTTTAAAACGCCCTAGGTACGAAAGCAGACGGTGATGCGAGGTCCTCTTAAACGTCTTGGATGTACTGTGTGAAAAATATACGAGAGAACATTATTAGTGCAGAGATGACGTATGGTAGACTCGAACGATGGGATAAGAGCAAGAAGAAGTAGCTTTTTTTTTTTTTTTATTGCTTAGATGTGTGGACGAGCTCACAGCCCACCTGGTGTTAAGTGGTTACTGGAGCCCATAGACATCTACAACGTAAATGCGCCACCCACCTTGAGATATAAGTTCTAAGGTCTCAATTATAGTTACAACGGCTGCTCCACCCTTCAAACCGAAACGCATTACTGCTTCACGGCAGAAATAGGCAGGGTGGTGGTACCTACCCGTGCGGACTTACAAGAGGTCCTACCACCAGTAGCTATTGCAATGACACTGAAACTTAGATTCAAGGAAGGCGACATTGTTCATGATGCCACGTTCGCATTGACCTACGTTTTTTACTCTCATACCCAGGCTGTTGTTCTATAGAAATAGCCCATTGAGTTTCTCGTCGGATCTTCTCAGTAGGTCGCGATTCTGATCCGATGGTAGATTTTGCGAAGCGCTGCTCTTGCTAGGGCTAGTGTTAGCTAATTCTGTCAGGTGGAGCCTGTAAGCATACCCGTCCGTCCACGAGAATCTGGAATAGTCCAGCGAGTAAGTAGGGAAAAATTAAAAAAAAACCGTGCGCATGCAACTTGGTGCACGTGAATGAAGTGAAACTTCTTTTTTGATTTGTAGTATTGTGGTTTTCCTCATTTTTCATTCTTAAATCAGATTGCTCTTGTAATAGGGAATGCTGTGTATAAGAGATGCGACATCTTCAACATTTATATTATATATATTTTAAATTACCTATAGGTAGAAAAACAAATAAATTGTATATAATATAGTTCATTAAAATATATATATTGGACGTTACTCTTTGCTAATGCTCGCGCTGGCCTGTAACAGGTATACTACCCGCACGCGTTCGAGTATCACACATTCGTTAAACGTTTAACGCAACTTTGTTGGAAGTCGCATAAGAAGTTTCACTTCAAAAACCTGTTGTGTAATCAAAGTATTTATGTTAGTTTGGTCGGCGGCTGGCTGTGGGCGCAGCGTCGCCCGCGCCACGCCGAGCAACAAGAAGCCGCGGCGGCGCGTGGCCTCCGTCGCGCAACGCCGCGCCGCCAACATACGGGAGCGACGCAGAATGTTCAACTTGAACGAGGCCTTCGACAAACTGCGTAGGAAGGTACGTGTTTTCACTACACAGGCATGACAAGCACCGGTTACCGTCCTCGAGCGAATTAATGAGCGCTATGACATGTCCTTCTTCAAAAGAGGCTTGTGGAGAGTATTAAGCGGTGGGCAGTGGCTTGGCTCTGCCCCTGGCATTGCTGAACGGTAACCACTCACCATCAGGTGGGCCGTATGCTCGTCTGCCTACAAGTGCAATAAAAAAAACCCACAGACACAGCCCACTGAGTTTCTCGCCGGATCTTCACAGTGGGTCGCGTTTCCGATGCGGTGGTAGATTCTGCGAAACACTGCTCTTGCTAGGGCCAGTGTTAGCAACACTTCCGGTTTGAGTCCCGTGAGCTCACCTACACATTAGGGTGAAACTGAAATAGCCTCACAAGGCTATCAGCATAAGTAGGACAAAAAAAAGAAAAAAAGAATTAAAAATCTCTACTAATATTCCATTTGAGAGTTCCCGCTACCAGACGCCTGTCGTGGCGTGCTTCCTCTTTGACAGGACATAAGACCTACAACGACTAGACATAGACTAAGATAGATACTTGACAGGTGATTCGATAGAAACAAAAGATAATGGAACGAGGGCGGACGTGACTGGCGTCAGTCAGTCAGCATTTTCAATGCCTTGTTAGAGATAGAGAAGTTAAAAAACTCGCACTAAGCACACTGATTTTCATTTCCGAATCTAATATAGGTACCTTAGAGGAGAATTTTTAATCGGTTATTAAGTAATAGGCGGTTTAATCTTGTCTAATCTTCAGGTACCGACGTTTGCATACGAAAAACGTCTCTCTCGCATCGAGACCTTAAGGTTGGCGATTACGTACATAAGCTTCATGTGTGAGCTCTTGCACGGGTCGCCGCAACCTCACCACGGCCATTCTGCTATACATCCGCCAAGACTTTTCGACTCCGAGGTGACCTGGTGCGGCTGAAGACAACGTCTCCTTGATGGGAATCTTAATTTTCTTCGTAATAGTTATTTTAATAGCGAAACTTAATTTTATAAGTGTTTGATTTTTATAATAGATTTATTTGATGTTTATTTTAATTTTTGGCTAACAGTGAAGTTGCAAGAATAACATTGGTCAGTAGTTATATCTATCTCCCTTTGATATGAATGGATAATTTTAAAGTTCAATTATCTAGTTCCTTATGTATAGTCATTTTAATATAACCATTGTACTGGATGAGGTTCTAAGATTGATTGTTGATTGGTTGATTGGTTTGTGTTTTGCTGTAACAATTTCGGAAGGCAAGTTCGGAAGGACATCCCTAAAGCTGTTTGTGACAAGATTCAAACTCCAAATTTAGTTTTAATTTGTAATGATATCCTAGTCTTCCACTAGTCATTTAGGTGTAATTTTTTTTAGATTAATAATGTATATGCGTGTTTCGTATTTCATTTTTGTTTCGTTTAATATTAAAATACAATATTAACCGTTTAGGCTTTTTATTTGGCTGTTCCATTTAAAAATAATATATAGCATACAAATAGCAATAAAAAAAAATTTAAAATATTTTACTACTAAGCTAAATATCACTGTAGGGGAATGATACCCCGCCCCGCTTAGCTTACTATGCAGTTATCGTGCATATAGTAATGAGCAGCATACGAGTCAGTTAGTGGTCAACGTGCAGCGCACCACCGCGGTCGCAGACGCGAATAAACATGTAATTATACGTAGTGTTTTATTGACCGCTCCGATGAGGTTTATGGAGGTCAACACGCAACAAACCACAAACGCACACGCCACCTCCTCCGTCTTCTTCCAATAAACCTCACATCACTAACTATACCCTATTCCAATGACGAAGTCCCTTTTGACACTTCTTAGAACGTAACTCCTCACTTTCCGCATAATTTGAAATAATAACCATATTTTGTTAATGGTCGTAAATTATCATTTAAAAATACACAATAAATCTAAATCATTATACAATTATTTCACACACATAATAACGTAATAATAACATCTGTCAAATGGGACTTCGTAATTGGAATAGAATATAACTACTAAACTAATTTACTACTGGTAATTTACTAATTTACTGGTGGTAGGACCTTTTGTGAGTCCGCGCGGGTAGGTAACACCACCCTGCCTATTTCTGCCGTGAAGCAGTAATGCGTTTCGGTTTGAAGGGCGGGGCAGCCGTTGTAACTATACTGAGATCTTAGAACTTATATCTCAAGGTGGGTGGCGCATTTACGTTGTAGATGTCTATGGGCTCCAGTAACCACTTAACACCAGGTAGGCTGTGAGCTCGTCCACCCATCTAAGCCATAAAAAAAAAGAAAGTAATTTTGGGTTTACATTTTTTTGGGACATGATGACATCTAGGTAAATTTGGAGCAGGGGTTATTGGCACAAGTCACTTCTAGTTATGTATTATCTTTTTAAATACCTTCTCCTTTCCAAAGTATCCCTGCCAAATACACCTTGATAGTTGTGATAGATTTCATTATTCTATTTATTTTGGTAGCAAAGTAGGTTCTAATCTTAACAGCAATATTGCTATATACAATACTATAGAAACTCCAACTTCGTGTCTCAATATAAGTGGCGAGAAAAAAAATAATAATAATAGAGACTTCTTCCAGACATTTAATTTTAAAAAAACACTTTCAATTCTTACTGAAACATTTTAATAAATTCAGCATCAAGAAGAACTTCTATTGATTACAGAATAATATTCGATTTTTGTATTCAACGAATATTAGTTAAAAAATTTGAAATGCAACGAATTCAGTCACCGATTCACTTTGAACTAAATATTAAAATCGATTTTGCAATCCGTCCTTCAAAACGTTACAATATCGATTTAGCAACTCTTTCCCCTCCTTTGAAGTTTTTTTATTATATCCGATGAAACGAAGTATGACGTAGCGTATGTCAAAGACGGGCTGGTAGACATAATAATGTGTACGTTAGCGTAACAGCATTAGCGTTACCTATAAATTAATTTATACGGTGGTCACCGTAAAATCAGTAGTATGGTCCTGCGTTTTGTGCTTCCCAAACCCCCTTAGCACGGAGAATTATTAAATGAGGACAAAGGGCTACCGTGCACAGAATAGAAGACGAAGATAAAGCTGGTGAAGAAATTAGTGTATTGTCTTTCTTATTACTATAATTTGTATTGATCATATATTATCCACTTAGAACCAATTCGCAGGTTCTCGTAATATGCAATAACAAAAAACAAAAGCAATAACAAAATGCTCAAAATTTATTTAGAAAATAGTTGAATATTGTAAATTTATTTAGACTGTCTTCGGCAAAGCTTTCGTATAGTTTCTTAGTGAATCTAATTAGGTACTATTTGTTTAATTGAAAATGAGCCAATCGGAAAAAAATTGTTGGAAGTGACGGGTTAAACAATATATTACATGAACGGGTCACAAAAACGTAATGGAACTATAAATATTCAAAGGGAAAACTAGCCGATATTTTCATTGAAAATTGAACTCTATATTAGATAAGAATTAATCTCTTTTTATAGCGACATGATAATATATAATACGTGTAACCAGGCTCACAACTATTATACGTGGGCAGCATTTTTGACAACCCTGACTTACGGAATCACACACGCGTCATATTAGGGATAAAATAAATCAGCCATAGATTAAAATTATTTATTTTTCATCTTAATCTTACGTTATAATCTGTATTAAACTTAATTCTATTCAAAACCATTTTAAATACTAAATTACATACCTACGTTAATAATGTTATAGACAAATTGTCTTACCCATATATTTCTGATAAGCAGGTATCTCTGCATTTAAATGCATTAACAATAATAAATGCGAAAGTTTATGTTATTAAATTTATCAAAATACAATATAAATTTGACAAATTCATTATTGTTTTATGTTACATACATTAAAATCCTTTTCAATCAATGGTCTTAGTTTAAAAGAATAAGAAACATATTTGTTTAATTCATACATTATAGAGTAGCACCGCTTTAGGAAATAAATCAAGATATTTTAATTTATACAAAAATAATAACTTTGTAAACGAAAAATAAACTGAAAGCCCATAGTTAACAACCTACATAATTATTGCACAGAAATCATAGCAGAATTAAGTCAAAGACGACATTGTATTACCTACAAAAAAAAGTTTTCACTATTAAATTTCATGACAATTTTAATTCGCTTTTACTAAGACGAGTGAACGAACTCACGCGGTTATGAAGTGGTAATTGGGCATTGTCATGTCAATACATGTCAATGTGAATGCGAACACCTGCCTCCTGACATGAGATAGAGAAGTGTCTATTGAATGGTATTACGGTTGTTTGTTTCGCGGTAGTAATAAGCGGTATTGGTAATGGGCAGATCTTACACGTACCTGCGCAAAACAATATTTGAAGTTACCAACTTTATATCATCGATCATTTTTTAAATAAAACATTCAAGTATTATTTGTCTTATTTTTTAACTTGTCTCAAAATAGTTTTCGATTTATAAGTCTGCATGAAAAAAATTTAAAAAAACGCCATCTGTCGTAGAAAAAAAGAACTTACATAGCATAGTTTTTAACATTATGTAGTTTCTTCTTAGAGTAAACATATTACTTCTATGAGTTTCCTATTGAAAAAACATAACACATAATGTGGTAAGGGTGCTAATGCAAAAATATAAATGGTAATTATTCACATAGAATTAAAATATCCATTTTTAATCCATGCTATAGGTATCCCTGTCAGGTTGACTGTCGTTTGGATTATTTTTTCGTAAGGATTCTTGTCTCATTTAGATTATCGGCGGACAATTATCTAAACTTATCAAGAATTTAAGTAAGGCTTAAATAAATTGCACATTAAAATATAATTTACGAGTCGTTTACTGAAGAAAATTGAACTTAAATCTTATCTCAACAGAACTTTATTGGATTAAGTAGATACGCACATCGCCTACCTTAAAACAAATTGACTAGAAGGCGAATTAAAAAAAATATATTGTTTATTCTTATATGCCAATATAATGGTGATATTATACCAGTATGTAACTAGATTTTGCCAAATAAGTCGACTATTATCAAAGCCGGCAATGTGACTTTTGGATAATTATTGGTAAATCAGAAAAACGAATTATTGACATTGGCAGTCACAAAACTCTTCTGAACGACATCTTAGATAAATAACAGGTTAAGTATTAACCTTTATTAAATGCAGGTTTTGAACCATATTCTTTGAAGGAGACGATTATATTCAAATCAATCTGTATTGAAATATCAATAATTTTTTTTTGTCCAAATGCACAGATTGCCACCTTTGATAATAGACGACTCAAATGCTTCCGAATTCATTTAATTAATCTGTCGCAGTATTACGGAATTTAATAACAACAACAATAAATTTCACTTTTAATTAACTATTTAGCAACTAAATCTGACCTTGAATATTAACGTGACTGAGAAAAATGTTATTGCATTTTGTAACTGCGCGCTCGTAAGATTTGTAGCTACGCGTTTAGGCATGATCGAAGTAAGTAGATAAGCTCTTCACAGTTATTATCAGCGCTAGAAGAGTATGCATACTGTCTGGTGGTTTTCAGTGCTTATTCTCAAGAGTTTATTTTGTGAAAACTGACCGATCGTGAATATAACAACATTCACTGGACATGTTTAATGCGGGTGACAACTTGACTTTGAAATAATCCAGATTTTACAGGTTAGATGTCCGCAGAATTTTGATAATGTACGTGCAAAGAACACGTCCGAATTGACAGATATATTTTTTTTTAAGTTTTATATTTTTGTCACGAGAACTTTCTTTATTCGTTGAGGAGTATGTCTTTCTTGAATATTGATAGTAGCATAGCGATATCTTCCCAGAATGCTGATACAACAAAACGAGCTAATTTATAAACTTCCTATGTTGAAACGACGAGTTGGTTGTTTTTTCATTGTTCATTTTACGAGACCTTTACTGTTTTCGTACATAAAACTCGGTCTACAACAGCAAAACGATTAAGTTACAAAACCATTGAAAAACAACGGGGTGGCCGAAAAGCAAACCGATTTAGAAAAAAATTTGGCTATCCCTGCCCCACGCTCAAAGGCCGGTTCCTTCTCGGGTTCCGGGATACACAATAATCGTGGCGTACGTTAACGCCATCGATACGTAACACTGGGCAACAGTTAGTGCTAGTTTTTTAACGTTCTCGATAGCGTAAAAGTTAACTCAAATTTGTGTGCAATTGGAAAAGCGCCCCTAGCGGTAAACGTTTATTTATATTTTTTTATTGCTTAGATGGGTGGACGAGCTCACAGCCCACCTGGTATTAAGTGGTTACTGGAGCCCATAGACATCTACAACGTAAATTTTCTAAGTTCTAAGGTCTCAGTATAGTTACAACGGCTGCCCCACCCTTCAGACCGAAACGCATTACTGCTTAGTAGGCAGGGCGGTGGTACCTACCCGCGCGGACTCACAAGAGGTCCTGCCACCGGTAAAAAAGGCAAAGTAAAAAGTAAAAAAAAACGTAAAGTAGGCAAACGTTCCAACTCCATACAAATTTCAGTTAACGTTTACGCTATCGAGAACGTTAAAAAACTCGCACTAAGCGTACAGTTCACACGGCGCTCTCCCTGTGCAGCGTGAGGGTGACGTCGGGCGGCGGCGGTCCCCAGCGCTGCGAGCCCTCCGAGTACCCGCTGCTGCATGACCGCAGACTACACGACGCTTGCAGCTTGTGCTCTGTAACGTCGTCACTCTTACATCTCCACACATATACCACAAGCGACAATTTTTTTTTGATAATATGAATTCGATTTATTGCTAGATTGTATGCAAAGATTAACTACTAAAAAAAAAACAAATAAAAAAAAAACAAACAAACAAATAAACAAAAAAAACAAACAAATAAAAAAAAAACAAATAATAAATAAAAGCTTGTAAAATAAAATGGCAATAATCTTTTTTTCCCCAAGAGCATGGCTAGTGTCAGCTTTGTTATGTAAAGAAGCCGTTCGTGGAATATCCGCAGTGAGCACGCAAAGATAAAGCTTATTAAGTTAGGTAATATAGGTGTGGGTAGGTTGAAATAGAAAAATTAAAGACATTTGTGCCAAGAAATACAATATTTGTACAAATATTCAGGAAGCAACGGTTTGGCTCTGCCCCTGGCATTGCTGACGTCCATGAGTGACAGTAACCACTCACTGTTAAGTGGCCCGTATGCTCGTTTGCCCACAATAGCAATAACAATAAATCGACTATTCTTAAATCACTAGATAGAGTCGTAATCTTATTGAAATGCCCGTATGTGGTACTTTTTAAGGTCGTACTTCATTCCCATCCATTCATCGTTCTCGTCGAACCCGTCGCTTGCGACGAAGGGCTCGGCGAGTAAATTAACCCTCAGACACAGCCCACTGAGTTTCTTGCCGGATCTTCTTAGTGGATCGCGTTTCGGATCCGGTGGTAGATTTTGCGAAGCACTGCTCTTGCTAAGGCCAGTGTTAGCAATAACGTCAGACTTGAACCCCGCAAACTCACCTACTAGTTCGGCGGATCTAGAATAACCCCTTGAGGTTATTAGAATAGGTAAGAAAAAAAAACACGTGTGGCACTAGGGGACTGCCGCGGTAAAGCTATTGCATAGCATTTTTTATCAACTTATGCAAATATAATTAGACAATAATAATTTAATATTAAAACAATAATAAAATAAGACCACGCTATGCTTAAAAACATTAACAAAAGCAAAACATTAACTGTCCCCTTCACACTCATAAGTTAGAGGGCGCGAGAGAGAGATGGGCAGACTTTTCTGGATGCTCATGCAGTGCGACGTCACGCCGCGCGCTTATTCACAAACACTACACAAGCGCAACGTGTGAATGTGTTGATCGCGAGCTACATGGTAGGCGGAGAGGGGGGTGTAAGGTTTTATTTTCGTTACGGAATTTCTTGATTCGGTCGCCGCGCTCAAAGCCCGCCATAAAAACTATGCAATAGCTTAAAAACGTATCCAAAAACAGCATAATATAATCGATTAGGATAAGTACCAGGTAGATTGTCTAGAAAGTTCCTGGTGACGTCATCGAGCTGTAGCACCTGTATGACGGGCGGCTTGGTACGCGCCCGCCGTGCCGCCCGCAGCGCCGCCGCCGAGGACGCAGCAAACAACACAAGGAGAACCGCAGCCACCAGTGGGATGCACACCTCCTTCGATAATAGCACTGAAAGAGACGGTTATCGTGTACTGTTCGCTGTAAACAAGTCTTTCCTATTTAATAGCTGGCAGCCTAAGGGGCTATTCCAAATTCAACGACTTCATAGGCGTCTTCATGGGACTCAATCAGCGAGAACTTGCTAACATTAGCCCTAACAAGAGCAGAGTTTCGCTGAATCTACCACTTTATCTGAATCGCGATCCACTGAGAAGATTTTGTGAGGCTCTTCTACTCTCTTGAGGCTCTTACTTCTCTACACCTAGCTACTCCTAGGCTCCCTTTGTCATTCAGTTCGGATCACTCGCGGGACCCAAAGGCTATCAAACTCTTAGATTGTGTGTGTGTTTTTTTTTCTTTATTAATTTCTCAAGTTAGTAATTGGTAATTGGTTCTTGTCTGTTTCGATGATTTAATAAAAAATCACTATGAGATTTGAAAGACCCATATTTTAAAAGACATTCGCCAAGTCCCGTGCAAGTTTTTTTTTAATTTTTTTTATTATTTTTTTATTGCTTAGATGGGTGGACGAGCTCACAGCCCACCTGGTGTTAAGTGGTTACTAGAGCCCATAGACATCCACAACGTAAATGCGCCACCCACCTTGAGATACAAGTTCTAAGGTCTCAAGTATAGTTACAACGGCTGCCCCACCTTTCAAACCGAAACGCATTACTGCTTCACGGTAGAAATAGGCAGGGTGGTGGTACCCACCCGCGCGGACTCACAAGAGGTCCTACCACCAGTAAATTTCCAGATTTCCAGGTTAAAGAGTAGAATTCCTGTGGTTACAATACAACTGAGGCTTGGACCATATGTTGTTCCCTAAATTCGGTAGCCGCAGCTGATAGAATGTAAGGGCTTTTACCCTACTACAGTAAGACATGTATGGTGCTTATGTCAAATTCAAACTTACCATTCCACCAAGGGGGCGAGGCAGCTTTGAGCAGGGTTTCACTAGGCCTCAACAGCAAAGCCTTTGAGCATCCGTATCTATTGCAGGCCAAGGCCCCCGCTTCGTCGCCAGCACCGAGCTTCCCTAGCCCAGCTCTGACGAGCCACGTGCTTCCCGTAGAAGACAGAGCCTGACTGGACCCAAAGCCCATCGGGGCACGTTTCTCGAGGACTAAAGAGCTGTTACTCGTCGATAGTTTCCATACAGACACTTCGTAATACGTTGCGTTTTCGACTGCAATGTAGGTAAATACATCTCTCATCAAAGAAAATCGAAACACCCCGCGAGATATGTTCCGAAATGATTATCATACAAAATATTTAATTTTATAAATCGATTCTACAATGCCAAACAGATTATAACATACGAGATGTCATTAGTGGTGGATTTAAATTATTTCAATACCGCGCTAGCCAAATTTGCTTAGTTTTTAGTAGGGACAAAAAATAAGGTACCATAATGCTGTCATAAATAGATAAACTATATAAATAGATAGGCTATATTGGCTCTTTGTGTACACCTTACATGAATCCTAACAAAATCCTTATTCCATATTTAGTTTTTTGTCTGTGCTGCTCATAAAAACGCATACCAGACTGGGACTTTTTGCCGGGAGCGCGAGGAGTGAAGTTGTGTGATATATGTTTTATTTTGTCTATTTAGTGTTTCTTCAGGTTTAAATGTTTAATAATAACGGTGGTTTATTAACTGTTTAATATCTGTGAAAGTGCACAAATTTGGGAAAATGAAACAAAGCCGCTGGACGTAACTTCTCGAGATCCTCCAAAAAGTCCACTGAAAAAATCTCAGTAAATGATCACCCTTTTACTGAGAATATTTCAACCCATATCATCTCATCCCATTTCATTTAATTTCATCCCAGTTGATTAATGTCACAAATTAGTCATCTTCATTTTATTTTATTTCACTCCATATTATCATTTTTCATAAAAATAAGAATATAAATTATAATAAGACATGACTTAAAGGTCTTAATTACCAGGCCATAAAATCCCTTAATAAAAAAGCATACCAGGCTTGTTCGTATTCTAAATTCAAAGCCGTGAGCAAGCACGGAATGGTACCACTTTCTAGTCCACTTCTGTTATATTTTTAAAAGGTAAGATTGTCGTCCTTGGTTCTATAATTGTGACTTGGACCTCATAACTCACCGGGTCCGGTAACTTAAGAAAAGGTGAGCTATGAAAACATTACATGTTAAAGAAAAGATAAAAAAAAATTATATCAACCTGGGACACATCTAATGTGGAACTCGCCGTGTTCAAACGCGAGATCGCACTGCTGAGGCTGTCGCGGCCTCAGCTGCTCGAAGGAGAAGGTCCTCTCACAGGCACGTTCCTGCGAGGCTATACCGTTGCTCGCTTCGCAACTAGCCTTCAAGCTTCTATCAAGGGAGCCCGTGATCTGGTCGAGAGGTAGAAGACGAGAGCCGGTCGTGAGGCGCTGCTCCAGCGAATCCGAAGGCTCTATATGCCACAGGTACGTGTCTGGCGCCGGTAAGGCCTTGACGTTGCAGCTTAAAGCTTCTTTAACTAATCTTATCCCGTGGTGGGAGCATTCCGGTGGGTCTGAAATTAATATCCATTGTCTAGTCGAAATATAGCATTAGGGGGTCTTAACCGATTTTGATTCGATAAAGATGCCCAGAGATCTGAATGAATGAATGAATGAATGAATGATTTATTTTATTTCAGATAACAAGTCCATATGTGTACTTAGTATCATTGAAACATCCAATCAAATAAAAATGCATGTTCAAAATCTATACAAAGATTCAATTGATGGTAGATATATATTGTATTCGTTATTGTGATGTACGGGCGATTGGTTCTGCGCGCTTCAGTCGTTACGGAGGCTTCTTAGGCATTCAATACATAGGCGGCACTGAAAATTTCGGGAATTAACGAAGTGACACAACATTACTATTTAAAAATTTATTTATTGCTTTTCGAAGTATTCTCCGCGAAATTTGACACATTTTTCCATACGATGGAACCAATCATTGAAGCAACCATTCCATTCGGAAGTTGGGGTCTCCAAAATGGCCGTTTTGTAGGCTTCACAGCACACAGCTTCTTCAGGTGATGAAAATCTCTGTCCACGCAATTTATTCTTTATTTTAGGGAAAGTGTAGCGAGTCTGAGTGCGGCCCTGCGCTGAGTACGGCCCTGCGCTGGAGCATCGCACTTTATATAGTATTCGTCGGTACTCGCAAAACGTTTTCATTCGGTTCAGTTCGAGTCAAAAACATACGCTGGTTCTTCGCTATTAACATTTGTAATTGATTGCTATTTAATTAAATATAAAATTGTAATTAGTGGTATCATTTCACTGCAACAAAACTATAGTTGGTACCACAATTGGTGACGCCGAATACGAACACGGAACATGGAGCCACAACAAAGAAAGCAGCCAGCAGCGACGCCGGACGAATTTTTGGACACGGAGGGTACCTCATATGCTGCCTCGCTAGAAACGTCGAGAATCGGTTTCCGTCCACCCCCGTTTTGGCCAGAGGAACCAGAGCTATGGTTCGCGCAGGTGGAAGGCCAATTCGTGTTGGCGAATATCAAAACGGACTCCACAAAGTTTTATTCCGTCATCGCCGTTTTGGAGCACAGACACATATCGGAGGTAAAAGATATTATAACCAACCCTCCGACCGAAGAAAAATATAACAAACTGAAAACGGAATTAATTAAACGGTTATCTGCATCTCAAGAACGGAAGGTAAAACAATTATTAATGCATGAAGAGTTAGGGGACCGCAAACCGTCTCAGTTTTTGAGACATTTGAGTAACCTGGCAGGACCTTCAGTGCCGGACGATTTCGTGAAAACGTTGTGGTCGAGTCGATTGCCGAGTAATATACAGACTATTGTAGCTTCCCAGTCAGATCTTCCACTCGATAAGTTAGCTGACCTGGCGGATAAAATACACGAACTTGCACCCTCTGCACCATACCAGGTAGCGAGTACAGCTCACTCCGCGCCTACTTCAACTCAAGGTATGCCCACAACAATTATTGAGACTATGGCCAACCAGATTAGTGAATTAACAAAGCAGGTAGCATTGCTCACTACAAACATGAACCGTGGTTATCATCATGCACGCCAACGGTCACGGAGTAGGCAGAAAAGGGACAGATCTAGGTCACGGTCACGATTACGTCAGCCACCTGAAAACCACCCTCATTGTTGGTACCATTTTAATTTCTCTGGTCGAGCAAAAAAATGCCAGAAACCATGTCAATGGCAGTCGGAAAACTCCATGGACAGCCGGAAGTAGCGGCCTATGACTGTCCAACTAATTCAGGCCGACTTTTCATATCTGACCGACATTCTAAAATACAATTTTTGGTTGATACAGGGTCGGACCTGTGTGTGTATCCTAGATCAGCTATGAAAACACCCTGTACGCAAGCCAAGTATACCTTAACTGCCGCAAATGGTTCAGTAATACATACCTATGGACAGATACATATAACATTAGATTTGGGACTGCGCCGTGCTTTCTCTTGGAAATTTACCATTGCAGACATTGCAAAGCCAATTATTGGTATTGATTTTTTAAATTTTTACAACCTGCTAATTGACTGCCGTAATCACAGAATTATAGATGGGACTACTTCACTAGCTGTGCCAGCATCACATCAGAAAGTTCCGGATAGCGTGGCATCGGTCAAGACAATTTCCGGTGATTCAGTATTTCACCAGCTTCTACGTGAGTTCCCAGAAGTTACACGACCTGCGGGTACTGTAAGTACACCTAAGCATAACACTATGCACTTTATTAAAACTACGTCTGGACCACCAGTTACGAGTAGACCTAGACGGTTGGATCCCGAACGCTTGCGACACGCCAAAAAAGAATTTGACGACATGCTAGCATGTGGCACGGCAAGGCGTTCGTCAAGCCCATGGTCCTCACCGTTGCACTTGGTCAAAAAGAAGGATGATGGCTGGAGACCCTGTGGTGATTACCGTGCACTAAATGCTCGTACCGTGCCCGATCAATACCCTGTACGCCACATTCAGGACTTTAGTCAGCAGCTTTCTGGATGTACTATCTTTTCAAAAATTGATCTTATTAAAGCTTATAATCAGATTCCCGTAAATCCCTCTGACATACCCAAGACAGCGATCACCACACCATTTGGCATGTTTGAGTTCCCGTACATGACATTTGGTCTAAGAAACGCAGCTCAAACTTTTCAGCGGTTTATTGATGAAGTGCTCACAGGCTTAAATGACTTCTGCTATGGGTTCATGGACGATTTGTTAATTTTTTCCGAGTCACGTGATCTTCACATGACCCATGTGCGACAGGTACTTGCCAGACTTAAGGAATATGGCGTTCTAATCAACCCAGCCAAATGTTCTTGGGGTAGAAATGAAGTTAGTTTCCTCGGATATCATGTTTCTGCTGAAGGTACACGTCCTCTTCAAGAGAAAGTCCAGGTTATCCAGGAATTTCCTGTACCACGAACAGTAAAGGAGCTCCGAAGGTTTCTCGGTATGTTGAATTTCTATAGAAGGTTCATTCCTGATGCAGCGACTATTGAAGCACCTCTACACAGTATGTTGGCAGGAGAGAAGGTAAAAGGGTCACAGCCTGTCCACATGACCCCACTACAGCTGGAAGCCTTCGAAGAATGCAAAAGAGCATTATCTCAGGCTACACTTCTGGTACATCCCAATATGCAAGCTGAGTTGTCTATAGTTACTGACGCATCTGACGTGTCTATTGGAGCGACTTTGCAACAGCGTATACGAGACCAATGGGAACCACTCGGGTTCTTCTCCAAAAAATTAAGTCCGAGTCATAGGAAGTATAGTCCATATGACAGGGAGTTACTAGCAATATACGAAGCAATTAAATATTTTAGGCATATGGTAGAAGCTAGAAACTTTAGTATATACACTGACCACCGACCACTTGTTTACGCTTTCTCTAGGTCAAAAGATAATTGTTCTCCAAGACAGTACAGGTATTTTGATTTTATCGCACAGTTCACCACTGATATAAGGTACATACCTGGTACGCAGAATATTGTGGCAGACACGTTGTCACGTATAGAGGAGGTACAAGCCATCGACTTCCATCAGTTAGCCCTCTCACAAGAATCAGATCCCGAACTACAAAACCTACTCAACAAGGGATCGTCACTAAAGCTACGGAAGATAGCTCCAGCTGGATCATACACGGAACTGTACTGTGACATGTCAGTGCAACCGCCAAGACCCTACGTCACACCTGATTTTCGGAAGCAGGTTTTCGACTCACTGCACGGTCTTAGCCATCCAGGTGGTGCTGCTACAGTCCGACTTGTGACCGAACGATTTGTATGGCCTGGAATACGTCGTGACTGCAGAGATTGGTCGAGGAATTGCTTGCACTGCCAGCGATGCAAAGTTACCCGTCACACAACAGCCCCACTTTCCAGTTTTCCTTTGACCACGTCGAGATTCTCCTGTATCCATCTCGACATTGTAGGACCACTAACCCCTTCTGCTAATTACAGATATTGTCTTACCGTCATCGACCGCTTTACGCGATGGCCTGAGGCAATACCGATGATGGAGATCACTGCTGAAGCTTGCGCAACTGCTCTCGTATCAGGATGGATATCCAGGTTCGGCTGTCCCACTCAAGTTACCACCGACCAGGGTCGACAGTTCGAATCAGCTCTCTTCAAGTCCATCACGTCCATGGTGGGAGCCAGGCATTTCCGTACGACATCTTACCATCCAAGCTCTAACGGGATGATTGAGAGACTCCATCGCCAGCTGAAGGCAGCAATAATGTGCCACAGTACTAGCCAATGGACCGAATCTTTACCACTGGTGCTGCTCGGTATCCGTACTTCTTGGAAGGAAGACATTCAATCTTCTGCTGCCGAGCTGGTGTATGGGGAACCTTTACGCTTACCAGGGCAATTTCTCTTTCCATACGAAGATCACACTACCAGTGATGTTACTTCCTTCGCGGTACGCCTAGCTAAACAGATGTCTAGCCTTACACCAACACCAGCGGCATGGCATAGAAAAGGACCATTTTACGTACCAAGAGATCTGCAAACTTGTACCCATGTCTTCGTGAGACAGGACCATGTTCGCAGACCCCTTGAAGCGCCCTATTCTGGTCCACACAAAGTGTTGAAACGTCACGAAAAATTTTTTAAGGTTGAAGTCTACGGTAGAAAGGTCAATGTTTCATTAGATCGGCTGAAGCCAGCTTTTATAACTCGAGAAGCTATAAATGTTGCAGATACACCTTCTACTCCATCCCCGGCAGCCACTTTGTTACCTGCACCAGAGTCCGAGAAGAAGACAAGAAGTGGAAGGCGAGTGCGATTCCCGGACTACTACCAGGGTTAGCTAGAGCAGAACTTCGATCGCCGTAGCGATCTCGGAGGGGAGTGCTGTAGCGAGTCTGAGTGCGGCCCTGCGCTGAGTACGGCCCTGCGCTGGAGCATCGCACTTTATATAGTATTCGTCGGTACTCGCAAAATGTTTTCATTCGGTTCAGTTCGAGTCAAAAACATACGCTGGTTCTTCGCTATTAACATTTGTAATTGATTGCTATTTAATTAAATATAAAATTGTAATTAGTGGTATCATTTCACTGCAACAAAACTATAGTTGGTACCACAAAAGTATAGAAATCATTAGGGCTTAGGTCGGGGCTGTACGGCCCTGTGTGGTCTAATAATTCTGTGTTTTCTTGCTCTAAAAATTCTTTTGTTCTGTGCGCGGTGTGAGAACTCGCATTGTCGTGATGGAGGATGATGCGGCGGTTGCAGTTCTCTTTACGGAGTTCAGAAACGACCTGTGGCAAACAAATGCTAGCATACCATTCTGCATTAACCGTTCTTTGTCCCTCAAGAGGAATAGTCGTAACATGGCCGGTTTTGGAGACAAACGTGGCCACCATTTTTTTTGCAACACTCCGTGAACGAACAATTTTTGTTGGCTTTAACTCATTTTCGAACACCCAAACTCGTGACTGGTTTTTTGTTTCGGGTTCGTACGCGTATATCCAGGATTCGTCACCTGATACAATGTTGTATACAGCATTTGAGGATCCTGCGTGGAATCTTTCGAGAGTTCTGACGCACCAAGTAACGCGAGCCGCTTTTTGCTCTTCACAGAGCGAATGCGGTATCCATCGGGAAAACAACTTTTTACACCTAATTATTCATGCAAGATTATTTGTATTTGACTCATGCCAATGTCTAAAGTTGCCTGAATTTTGCGGTATGTCATATGTCGATCTTCCTCAATCAGCTTACGCACAGCATCAACGTTTTCTTGGGTGACTGCAGTTTTTGGACGACCTTGACGGGGATCATCATTAAGCTTGACACGTCCACGTTGAAACTCAGCAAACCAGCGATAAATTGTGATTTTGGATGGGGCTTCATCACCAAATGCAGAAATCATCCGGTCAACACACTGTTTTTGTGTTAAACCACTTTGAAAGTCATAATAAATCATCGCTCTTGAATTTTCTCGAGTCAATTCAATTTTCTCAACGACTAAATAAGTTTGACAAAACCTCGTGACAAGACCGAGAATCTTTTTTAAAATAAATAAATGGTATTCGATTTTTAAAACCAAGGAGTTTTCAATTAAAAAGATTTTAATATGACAGGAACAGTGGAAATATTCCATTCCCGATACTTTTAGTGCAGCCCTCGTAAGTGTCTTGGACATTTAATGCCACGATGCCACGGCGCCTCGATATGTATATGGTCGAGTAAATAGGCTTGCAACTATGTTTTTTTATGCATCACCGTTTCGACCGTTGTGATAACTTTACGTAACGGATATGGACATATACCGTAAATTAGCGATTATAACATCAAGTGTTGGATTAGGGTTCGCGCTATTCATTTTATATATTTATTTTTTATTACCTAAATGGGTGGACGAGCTCACAGCCCACCTGGTGTTAAGTGGTTACTGGAGCCCATAGACATCTACGACGTAAATGCGCCACCCGCCTTGAGATATTAGTTCTAAGGTCTCAGTATAGTTACAACGGCTGCCCCATCCTTTAAACCGAAACGCATTACTGCTTCACGGCAGAAATAGGCGGGCTACCCGCGCGGACTCACAAGGGGTCCTACCACCAGTAAAGTCATTTGAAGAGATTGATCATACCCCGCATCACAGCGCTGTTTATTTGGCCCTCCCGATCCTTTACGGCGCCGTTAAGTTGACAATAAACGCGTTAATAGGAAATGTACTTACAAAGCACGGTCACAGTGAAGCTTTCGGCTCTAGTTTCGCCGATAGAGTTGACGGCGACACACGAATATCGGCCGGCGTGTTCCCTGGTCGCTTCCTCAACGTACAATACTTGGCTGGTAACATTCTCCCCCCACACGCTATTCGATTTTATTTCACTATCCTGCAATTGAGACGTAATTATGAGGCACAATATTGGCTGCTTGAGGGAAATTAGCTATGTAAAGTTTTGTATTTGCGGAGCGCGATTTTTATAAACGGAATAAAGACTGGGTCTGCCCTACGTTTGCCGCTAGGGGCGCTGTTCCAACTCCATACAAATTTGAGTTAACTTTTACGCTATCGAGAACGTTAAAAAAACTCGCTCTGAGCACACTGTTGGTTTTATTATTTTGCGGTATTTATTATTTTGGAAGGCAAGAGCGTTTTCTTGTGTAATAGTGGATTGGTTTTTCGAAATAACCACCTGAGTTACTGCTGGTGCAATCCTGAAGAATCCATCCGCCATCCGCAAATCCGCCTATTTCTGCCGTGAAGCAGTAATGCGTTTCGGTTTGAAGGGTGGGGCAGCCGTTGTGACTATACTGAGACCTTAGAACTATATCTCAAGGTGTGTGGCGCATTTACGTTGTAGATGTCTATGGGCTCCAGTAACCACTTAACACTAGGTGGGCTGTGAGCTCGTCCACACATCTAAGCAATAAAAAAAAAATCCAACGTGGGGTCAGTACATGATTATAGTAATAGTGGTGCGAATTTAGCGCATGCGTAGCAGTGGTACAATGGACATTCGTTAATCATTAAAAATCCTCGTTTATTATATATGAAATTTTGTTATTGGGCCGAAAATTTTATTAAACAATAAACTTACATTAAATTATTGAAATGTTTTAGATATAATATTCAACAGTTACTTACATTAAAATACCATATAAATTTGTACGCCGGCGGATTTGCTTTGACCTCGCATTCCAAGTGCAGAGGATCCAATTCGACCACCTCATTCAGTTTACCGTCACCCACTCTAACTACCTCTAGTAATGGACTATCTGAAATCGTACAAATTCAACGGCTTTATCATTGTTGACTTCAATAAGGCGTGCGTTTTTAAACTCAAACAAAGCCTAGTTAATGAAGCATTTCTTAATAATACTAAGTTTGAAAGAAAAGGGGGTTAGACGATTGTTCAAAGAACAAAACCAACGCTCACAGAATGAAGTTTATATTAGCTTTCTCATCTGGTACTCTTGAAGTTGTCGCGTATCCTAATTAATCACTTTTTTTTTGTTGGTTGCCTACCTATTCTAGTGACCTCGAGGGGTCATACTAGATTCACCGAACTGTTATAGCGGGTTTCGCTACTTAAATAAAAAATAAATAAATACAAAGTTATGGAGGTCCGATGACAGTCACGCGCACTGATTTAGAGTTGGGAGTCGACCGCTCAGGTCGGGGGATAGGAGAAGACTGCCCGTTTGCGGGGCGGACGGAACAGGAGAGCTCGGGAATGCTGATCGTGCAGCTTGGTTAGGGCTGTCAGCCAAATAGCATTCATACTAGGGTTATAACAGAACCATTAGGTGAGCTCACGGGGCTTTAACCTAGAGACATTTTTCTAACACTGGCTCTAGCAAGAGCAGTGCTTCGACGACTCTACCACCGAATCGGAAACGCGACCCACTGAGAAGATCCGGCGAGAAACTCAGTGGGCTATGTCTGATGGTTAATCACTACGGTTCGTTTGTTTACATGTAATAATTGATGGGTAACTCACATGTGACGTTAAGGGTGATGACATCAGCCTTGGAGTTTCGACTGGGAGCCATCGCGTGGTTGGTGGCTACGCACGCTAACGTAGCGCCGTCGTCGCCCACCGACGGATGTAGCTCGAGATACGATATCGCCGTGCTGGATGAGCTCACCCAACTCTGGATGTGTACAGCGAGGTATTCATTGTTAAGCCTTAAGGTATACTGGGTAATGGGAGCTGCCCTGATAACTGACGACAAGACGTTGAAAATTTGATTTTTACAAGGTAATCGACGAGGTGGGTAGAGGTAATCAATCACTTAGTGATGATTATGGTCTCCAGTAGTTACTTGGCACCGGATTTACTTTCATTGACCGTACTTTCATTTAAAGCTTTTTTTTATAGGAATTTTGTGACCTGGTAACTAAGACCTTTAAGTCATGTCTTATTTTAAATTATATTCTTATTTTTATGAAAAATGATAATATGACGTGAAATGAAATGAAATAAAGTGAATATGACTAATTTGAGATATTAATCAACTGGGATGAAATTAAATAAAATGAGATGAGATGATACGGGATGAAATATAATCTCAGTAAAACGGTGGTCATTTACTGTAATTTTTTCAGTGGACTTTTTGGAGGATCCTGAGAAGTTACGTCCAGCGGCTTCGTTTTATTTTCCCACATTTGTGCACTTTCACAGATATTAAACAGTTAATAAACCACCGTTATTACACATTTAAACCTGAAGAAGCACTAAATAGACAAAATAAAACAAATCACACAACTTCACTCCTCGCGTTCCCGCCAAAAAGTCCCATTTAACACTTAAACACTACTTAGTAACTTATTGTTTTGTCTATACTAATATTATAAAAAAGAAAGATTTGTTTGTTTGTTTGTTTGTATTGAATAGGCTTCGAAACTACTGAACCGATTCGATAAATTCTTTCACTGTTTGGAAGCTAGACTATTCCAGAGTGACATAGGCTATCTTTTTTGAAAAAAATTAGGGATCCTTACTAAAACTCCAATAATGTAACCCAAGGTGTAAAAAAATTACCTAAAATATTCTTTACATCGCGTGCTGCGAAAACTATTGATGATAGAATAAAATAATGTACTACGACTTTGTAGAACACATTATTATTTACAAAAAGTGTCGCGATAGCGTATGTCTAACTATTATAGTTATGCCGTAATAAGTTTTCTTTTATTTAAAAAAATAAAACAACGTCAAATGTCGTTGAAATTTTTGTTAAAGACCCGAGCGGAGCCGGAGCGCGCCGCTAGTATTCAATATAGGTGGGTATTCAGCAGAAAACAGCGGGTAGTCCCGTACCTGATTGCTATGTCGCGTCAAGTGCTTCTGGTCCAGCCACCAGGACAGGTCGGGCTGCGGGTAGGAGCCGGGCGCGGTGCACTGGGCCAACACGGGGTGCCCCGCACGCAGCACGCCGTCCGCCGTGCCCCACACCCAGTGGATGGACACGTTGTACGCCGGCACTGGAATGTCGAAGCAGTGTGCTTAGTGCGAGTGCTTTTTAACGTTCTCGATAGCGTAAACGTTAACTCAAGTTTGTATGGAGTTGGAACGTTTGGCTAGATTTGCCGCTAGGGGCGCTGTTCCAACATTGTGCTTAGTGCGAGTTTTTAAACGTTCTCGATAGCGTAAAAGTTAACTCGAGTTTGTATGGAGTTGGAACGTTTGCCTACGTGTGCCGCTAGAGGCGCTGTTCCACCTCCATACGAATTTCCATCCATGCATTTTACGCTATTGAAAACTTTAAAAAACTCACACTAAGCACACATAGCTATTGATATCGGAATACAAATTCTTGTTAAAGGTCGCATAAATGTTGAATAAATGTGGCACTAATTACTTAGAGATTAAGCTCTAGTTTCAAACCGCACAATTCAAAGTTTCCATTTAATTAATTGTTACTATAAAATCAAATTTATGTCTTCAGTTCTTTTACGTATTTGTTGTGTGTGCGTAGCATTAGGGAATTTTAAAATAAGATGGAACTTGAATTTTTTTCATGATTAGGGTGTTTATTTCAAAAAAAAAAGAACACTGCGCTTTGTATTTCAGACGTACATTTAAAGTAGAGCAAAAGAGAACTCACAATATAGTTCAATATCCAGCTTAGACTCAACAGGTGGCGCTAAATTCGTGTTACTGGCTCTGCAGGATATCGAACCCGCGTTGGCCCGTGTCAAAGGCAGATAAAGCTCATTTTCCCTCACCGAGGGAATGTCACTGTCTGCATCAGATGCGTCTACCAAGTTGCTACCAGAATACCAGCTCAATCGGGGTGGAGGGCGACCTGGAAATTATATTTATATTAAGACAATTGTTGAAGAAATATTCGATCAAAAATGTATGGTCAAATTGCGAGTTAAGTTTTACGAAACTAAAAAGATGCAAGGTACACTAGCGCCATCTGTTATCTCTTAAACAAGGCTCAATTTACTCTTAACAGCACAAGATGGCGCTAAAGACAGCATAAAGCACATCACAAGTGCTACACAATTTGTTGGTGACCTTGTTATGCAGATGTCACTGACACCAAAAACTGAATTCTGTCTATAATTACGACTGAATTTATGTATCAAGGTGATGGTATTGTGATGCGATAACAAGGCTATTATGAACTAGTTCGTCCATAGATCAATAATCACGATACGGACATTCAATTCTCTACATCTCATTTAACAAATCCACAATCTGACTATTTAATTGGTCATAAAACGAATGTTATTAAGGCCTTAAATCGATCGACAGCAATCAAGTAACGTTCGGATAATTGATAAATAAAAACCTGCATTCGAATAAATTGCCTTAACTATTATCCGAGAGCCTGCTCATTACGTTTGCATTGGCTTAAACATCTCAGTTCCTGTCAGTAATTGGTTTTGAAGTTCTTCATAAACAAGAATTCACTGTGAACTATGTTAATTAACTTGTTCGTCGATAAGGGAAATACCGTGCATTGGTTCTTAATGGTCTGATTTATAAAGTTGTCTATACGTATAGATAGGCAGAGATAAAAAAAAAATTGTTTGTTTAATGACAATTGACGAGTTTAGTAACACCGAACAGTCGCTGTCATTTTAGACATGTCCTTTCAGATCATCTCTATCCACTGCTCTTACTAGAACATAGACGTTAGAAACTTCTGTAGGAAGTAGCAATGTGCAAACATATGTGATAAATTATAGCTATGGAGAAACAGCATTTTTTTTCTTAGCTTAGGTATGTGAAGGGTATTTGGTACTTTTGAACTTTTTTCTTGGAGGCCCGGATCTCTGAGGCCTAGGCGTAAATTCATCACCGTTAATGAGTCCTCATGATGTGTTGTCTCTATGTTGCTGACGAGGTAAGTGCACATTGAGATATAACTATTACCCACTGAGTATCTCGCCGGATCTTCTCAGTGGGTCGCGATTCCGATCTGGTCGTAGATTCAGTGAAGCACTGCTCTTCTTAGGGCTAATGTTAGCAATTCTTTCAGGTTAAGCCCGTGAGCTCACCTACCGGTCCACGTGAAGTTGGGATAGTCCCTTACGCTACCAACGATTAGGCAGGGAAAGAAAAAAAAAACACAATTTAAAACTATTTACATGCTATTTACCTCCAATCACCAGACACTTCAGTACCAGAGTGTCGCCTTCGTGGTAAGTGCCGACTGTGCGCTCTACTTTATTGTCAAGCTCGTCCATGAAAAACGGAGGACTTGGCAGTACTGTGAACCAAAGAACAAGTTTTAAGGAACTATATTTTATCGCAGAAATAACAATAAAATGCAAATCATAGAACCAAAGGATTATAATTTGCGTAATTACTGGTGGTAGCACGTCTTGTGAGTCTGCCTACTTCAAATGATGTTTGTGAGGAGTCTGCAGTGGTTTGGCTTTTGCTAAGGTCAGTGGCAATTCAAACAGTAGCCATTCAAGACCAAATTAGCCGTCTGGTATCGCTGGCGATAAATGTTTGATGATTCTCAATCCTTTTTGTTAAGTTCTTTAAGCCAGTCGATCTTAAACATTTTTCTGTGTTTACACTTATCGACTAGAAATGGAAACATCTAACAGGTCTTCATTAATATTTATGTATTTGAAGAACCCTTAGATCTGTAACAATGCTTTGATTTAAGAGTGCGTTCTATCAACAATTACAAAGTAAACTGGACTAATGTAATTGACATTTGTGCATCGAGCATGATTAAAGCGATTTAAGATGTTTACGGTACGATTTAAAGTTACGGAATGTTTTAAAATAAACACGCCGTCACCATGATGGATGCGGTGTGGGCACAAAGTGTAGGGTGACCATATTAGGTTTTTCTCGTTGGAATTAAATGTTTTCATTTCTATTTTAAATCATATTGCAAAAGTTTGCAAGTGTTTGTTTCACGCAAAAACTATTCGATGAGTTTTGATCAATTTTCTAATTTTAATATTGTATACGTCAAATTAGCATACAGAGTATAATCTAGTACGATCAACAAATTACAGATGGCGCGCGACGTTAAAAAAAATGTATGTTTTATAAACACTTAAGTCAAGGTGAGAGCGGAATCTGACTGGTTTCACTAGTCTGATCAATAAAAATAACCATAAATATGTAAGAGAGGTGATTTTTTATTATTATTCATAATTAGTGAAATAAAAAATTGCCGATAGATGTTACATGACAGAGGAATGCGAGATTGGCTGTATTTTGACTATAACTATTTCTTTTCAATTATAAGCTACTAGGCTTTATGACTCATTATTTTTCTAGGTAATTCTCCCTCTTATTCCTTTCTCGAGTTCAGTAAGTCACACACAGAAAAATCATTCAGATATCTGATATAACATGACACTATACCTGCACAATACCTATATAGGTATAGTATCATGTTTTTAAGCGTGTGCACGCTTCGACGAGGTCAGTGACCTGTTTCTAATAAAATAATACTAAATGTTCATTTAATTGATTTTCTTTTAGGAATGAAGGTTCAACCCCTTGTGAAATGTGACTAAAGCTGAACACCTAGTTCAACTTTGGTCACTTTTTATGCTTTGTATGAATTATATTTCTATATTAATATGGTCACATGAACTATGTATATTATTATTGGTAAATTATTGGTTGTATAATATTTACTTCAACTTAATTCCGTCTGCATAATTCGCAAAGTGACCGTGAAAAGAAACATATTTCACTCAGTGTAACCTTTTAGAAATATCATAAATATATAATAGAACTTATCCGATAGAGATTTTATTTCTTTCAAATTAAATTTAAAATCTAACCTCTCGTTTACCGTTCCGACATTGTCACAACGCGAAGCCGAAAAAAATAGATACGAGGATTAGTACCACGTGGTACCACGATTAATAGGTTCGTGATATCTACGAATATTTCAGATACTCGGAAGCATATATATTGAGGCAGAGCAATAGTTTATCGCCCTAACCAATTCCAAATAGCGTTACAGGGACTTATTTGTCTCTTTAAGCTCTCAGATACATATGTATGCCTAGACATAATTAAATCGTTGGCTAATTATTTAATCGTAGAGTGATGGTGGTATTATCGGTTCTATTATCAGTAAGCACTGTTCGTAAATCATAAAATAATTAGGTATTAATAGACAAAGACTAAGAGTTTTTTCGTTCCTTTTGTCAAACGATTTTTTTTTTTTTTTTGGCAGCCATTATCGGCCACAGGGCTGCCAATTAAAAAAATTGAAGATAGTCGGTTTTTTTCGAAATATCATTAAACAAAACAAAAGAGAAAATCTGAGTCTCATATTAAAGAATATAAGCTCTGGTTGTCAGTGGTTATGGTCGATTATGTATTCTATGGGCCGATAAGAAGAAGATGCATTGTTTAACACTCGTCCTTAACAGAATAACAAAAAAAAAACGAAATTAATTGTTAATTCTGTTTGCTGTTGAACTGTATTTTATTGTTGTTGTTTTTAAACTATTCTTTCAACAAAATACAGATAACGAAAGAACACAATTTACGTTTTATTTGTATATATTAAATTAATGCATTTTACCAAAATAAAAGCAAAAAAGAATCTTACCAACAACGGTCAAGTTAACGCCGATGTTGCGCGTTGGAGACAATCTGAAGTCTACTCTGCAGTGATAGACGGCCTGGTCATCTTCTGTGAGTACAGACACCGTGATGGCTGTCGGTTGGCTGCGGACGTCCGCCGACATCCGACCTGTCGCGTTGAACGTGGAGTCCGCCCATTCCCGATCGGGGATCTCGAAGCTGGAAGAATGATGATTCCTACCACCTAAACTTGATTTTTTTAAAGGCTGAATGAGCTCGGGGTCTACCTCGGTCTTTCTTACTGGTGAAAGGACCTCTTGTGAGTCCGCATGGGTAGGTACCACCGCCCTGCTTATTTCTGCCGTGAAGCAGTAATGCGTTTCGGTTTGAAGGGTGGGGCAACCGTTGTCACTATACTGAGACCTTAGAACTCATATCTCAAGGTGGGTGGCGCATTTACAGGTGGACTGTGAGCTCGTCCACCCATCTAAGCAATAAAAAAAAAAACCTGGTGCTTAATGGATACCTGAAGATCAGAATGTGAACGCCGCTACCTGTCTCGACTGATGAGCTTCAAGTCTAAATCTCTCTAAATGCATCTAATGATATTATGTATGAAGTATGTATATGATGCAATTTTGTAACGAAGTAATCCTGGCGACAGAAATAGGCAAGATGGGGATGACTTGCGCCCTACCCTCAATAAATACCGATGTCGATGGTGGTACTATGGTATTAGAGGCGACTTCCTCTTAAGTCAAAGTCGATGGGCGGAGCCATTGACGACGAGCACTCACGTGGACTCGTGACGTCATCTGGAGGGGCAACTCGTCATCTGGAGGGGCAACCGACCGACCAGCGGGGACATCACGCCACCTCGGATCACTTTTGCTGGAAGCGCGCGCAGCGTTCACTTGTCTTAGATTTAATATTCTGTGTCGATCGTTCCAACCCACTTTTGTATTTTTTTTATTTATTCAAATTATTAAGCCGTTGCTAAAAATGGTATAATACTCGTACAATATTACTGCCTATCCGGTTAATCCTTTTAAAATACCAGAAGAAGAAATGACTAGAGCTCAACTGATTTTTGCTCAGTAGACCAACGTTCCGAATGATGTTGTCAATTTCCGGAAGAGCTTAATTACCTTTGCTTCGAAGCCACAGGGTTTAGTTAAAAGCTTAATTCCCTTGTTTGGAAACCACGGGGTTTAGTTTTGTATGTTTTAGGGGATAAGATAGAAGTGAGTTTTACGTTCAGTTCTATTTGTTTACGACAGTCTATATCCAG
The DNA here is from genome assembly GCF_030269925.1 of Bombyx mori. Lineage (NCBI taxonomy): Eukaryota > Metazoa > Arthropoda > Insecta > Lepidoptera > Bombycidae > Bombyx > Bombyx mori. The sequence goes on along the minus strand of NC_085131.1, from coordinate 11,757,262 downwards.
TTTAGACCAGACTTGAATTGAAATGTTGAAATTTTTGTTTGCGAGACTCAAAAGAACTTACTAAGCCCGAAATTTGGCGCAGATCCAGTCGCTCAGCTAAGTGAAAAGTACGCTGTGAATTGTACAGTTGGTCGTATTTTTGGGAATTTTAAAAAGGTAACTTTTGCAAGCATTCTTCTTGGAGGCCAAGAGGGTAATTTAAATTTGAAAAGATGATTATATTCTACTAGTTTTTGCCCGTGACTTCGTCCGCGTGGAAAAGTTACTTTGGCATAACGCTAAATATCCGCGACTTCATTTACAGTACTCAGGATTGGAACTTCATTACTGAACCGGTAGATGGCGTTGAAGAAGCTAGATTTTGAGATTTTTTGATAAACAATTTTTTAATTGTTCATAAAAAAAAAAATCTTAATAAAAAGTATCCTATGTTACTTCTAATACCTCCAAGAACATGTGTACAAAGCTTCATGATGATTGGTTGAGTAGTTTCCGCGTGAAAGCGTAACAAACAAACTTACATTCACATTTATATATTAGTAGGGATGTATATTTAAGTCAGTGTGATGTTTCCGAAAATCCTGGACCGACTATGATGAAATCTTCAGGATATATCTTAGGATTAGCCAAGCGGATTAACCTGTGTTGGTAGCGATCGGATCATTAGTGAAATTTAGTATCTGTCACCAAATAGGGTCGGGTTTGACTAGTTTTTTAAACAATGAAACTGTTTTAGAAGAGTGTGCATCTATCGATGATTTTTTTGATTGCTCTTGTAGGCAGACGAGCATACGGCCCACATGATGGTGAGTGATTACCGTCGCCCATGGACTTCAGCAATGCCAGGGGCAGAGCCAAGCCGCTGCCTACCGCTTAATACTCTCCACAAGCCTCGTTTGAAGAAGGACATGTTATAGCGCTCTGGAAACACAGTGGAGGGGAGCTCATTCCATAGCCGGATGGTACGTGGCAAAAAAGATCTCTGGAAACGCACTGTCGATGAACGCAGCAATTAATTTTTAATAATTTAATTAAAAAAAGAAGTTTTTTTTTTATTACGCCAATGAAAATGCTGCGGCATCGAAGCACCCAAAATGAATGTCGTTGGGACTGTCAGCCTGCAGATAAAGCTTATTATTGCGTAGCGGCCGAGCTATACTTGTAGCCGAAGCGCAAGTTTATTTCGAGGCAGATATAAGCAGGATCGTACTTATGTGTGTTTTTGTTGTAGCTATATTACAGGCGACTGTACTGTACTGTACTACATACTGTTGAATACGTCGTAGCCTAAAGGATAAGGTGTTCGAATCCCGCAGGCGGGTACCAATTTTCCTAATGAAATACGTACTTAACAAATGTTCACGATTGACTTCCACGGCGAAGGAATAACATCGTGTAATAACAATGAAACACGCAAAATTATAATTTGCGTAATTACTGGTGGTAGGACCTCTTGTGAGTCCGCACGGGTAGGTAGCACCACCCCGCGCCTATTTCTGCCGTGAAGCAGTAATGCGTTTCGGTTTGAAGGGTGGGGCAGCCGTTGTAACTATACTGAGACCTTAGAACTCTCAAGGTGGGTGGCGCATTTACGTTGCAGATGTCTATGGGCTCCATTAACACCAGGTGGGCTGTGAGCTCGTCTACCTATCTAAGCAATAAAAAAAGCGATTTGTCTACATATGTACATTCTGAATATCACTGAATATCAGTGTGTGTCAATTAAACTTCCGCACTAACAAACACTCGTAAACTCCGAACAGTAATATATTATGCGGTCCGCTATGATGAATGATTCATTTGCCGGAATCGTGAGCATGAAAAATGACGATCGTTTGTAATGAAACGACAGTTTTGAGTTCCCTAAGAGTCCTTTGCCGGAGTGTACACTTCGAGTTACTAAATGAAGTTTGCGAAGAAAAACCATCTGTATCTACAGCGTATTAAACTAGCAAGGTCCTTTTAATAAGCTAAAATGTTTTAGGATCTCGAATTTGTCCGTTTTAATCCGACAGAGCTTTCGTGTCTTTGAAGCTTTAATGATTGGTAGACATGACTTTTTTACTGGTGGTAGGACCTCTTGTGAGTCCGCGCATGTGGGTACCACCGCTCTGCCTATTTCTGCCGTGAAGCAGTAATGCGTTACGGTTTGAAGCGTGGGGCAGCCGTTGTAACTAAAACTAAACTTATATCTCAAGGTGGGTGGCGCGTATATGTTGTGGATGTCTATGGGCTCCAGTAACCACTTGACACCAGGTGGGCTGTGAGCTCGTCCACCCACATAAGCAATAAAAAAAACATGATAAAAAAAGCCTTCCGTGAGCCCGAAGAGGTGCTAGTGAGGTGCTTAGACGTCAAAATAATATTGATAACAAGGCATTATCTGACCTCTGAAGCAGACATGCGTTTCGGTTTGAAGGAGCAGACAGCCTTATAAGAATACAACTGACTTCTATCACAGAACTAAATTTAGAGACACTCCTAACATTTGCACGTAGCGATAATTACAGCGCCCAGATTTCACTACAGTATTTTCTTCGGCTTTAGCGAGTCGTAGAGCTGATTACATCTACTTTACATCTACTTTTACGGCTTAATCTCACATATTTTATTATCATCACGTCATTCCCAACGCTTCGAATACTCTACAATTACCGTAGTCGCAGACGAAAAACATTTAGTGCAATTGGATATCATAAAATGATAATAAAAAAACGTGGGATTGAACCGTAAATGTAGTTCTAATTAGGATTTGTTTGATTTAATTTAAAATTACTCACTGACGTGGGACTTAGACTCACCTGTAGATGGGAATGTTGTTTTTGTACCAGACTAATATCATGAACTCATCTCCCGAGGAGTCAGGGGTTGTGTCGCAGAGGAATGTTGTGTTTCCACCTTCAAGTGCTTCTTGGTGTGAGAGGGGACCTGAAGCATTTGAATGTCATACAGTTCTTGTATAGATACGTATGCCGTCCAAAACACGTCATTACGGATCCTCTTGATCCATTAACGGTGCTTTTAAGTACCACAAGCACCGGTCACCGTCCTCGTCGAACCGGTCGAAGGGCTCGACGAGCGAATTAACCCATAGACACAGCCGACTGAGTTTCTCGCCGGATCTTCTCAGTGGGTCGCGTTTCCGATCCCGTGGTAGATTCTGCGAAGCACTGCTCTTGCTAGGGCCAGTGTTAGCAACACTCCCGGTTTGAGCCCCGTAAGCCTACCTACACGTTAGGGTGCAGCCGAAATAGCCTCTCAAGGCTATCAGCATAGGTAGGAAGAAGAAGACGGATGCGGTTCCATTGGTCACGCGTGCGAACTTTTTTTTTGTTGACATCTAGTGCTTGGTTGCATTGCCAACTTGCAGACACGAGATAGAATTCTGTGTTACATTTCATTTGTGTTACTATTTTAATGTTGTGGCCTAATGGTTAAGACGTCCGGTGTAAGCGTATCGAGCGATGCGACGATGCCTGTGTTCAAATCCCGCTGGCAGGTTTCATTTTTAATACAGAAACATAATACGTATTTAATAGCCCGCAAATTTACTAATTCGCTAATTTAATAATTACTAAGAATAGAAGAATGTAGAGTTTATTAATAGGTAACTAAAGAAATCATGAAAATTAATAAATTCGATTTACGAATAGACGTGAAAATATAAATTAATATTTTTTCGAATTCCGTATGGTAATTTATTCAAACTTATCTTGAAAATGTCGTTAGCGCCATTCAGTCATCTGTCTTGTGTTTTATGATAGCTACCGCCACACACGTATACTCGCAGATAATGGTTTTTCGCGTTTCTTTTTATCATACAATTTTGTTCCTTCATCATGAATATTGTTTGTAAAATACTTGTTAGAAAAAATGTTTACCTAGAAAGTTTTGTACTTTTGATCGAGAATTTTAATCAAAAAGTCACATCACACAATACGAGTAAAAAGTCCAAAAGAGATTCCCACAGGAAACATTTAGTATTATTATCCTCTGATTTCCACTGTTTTGTTAATGCTCTCCGTATTACCGAATTTTTTGTTCTTCATCGAGCTGGAAAAATGGGCGGATCGTTGGCATCTACTGCGGTGGGGATATTACTCTTGTGATGATTATGAAATTTATTGCCTATATTAACTCAGTAAGGGTTATAACCAAATGAAATACCTATAAGGACCAAAAACGGATGAACTAAAAGAGACACTAAAAGAAGGAACAGAAAAGTCCATTAAGTTATTAAGTTCGCCTTTATACTGTTTAGTATATAAAGTTATAAATAAATAAATAAAAGTCCCTACCTATGGTCACTTTGGATATGCGGAGACATAAGCCCGTTTGTAAAACTCATGCCAAATCCCTATGCAGAATGATAATAGGACATGCTGCGACGACCTTACTTAATGTGGGATAAAGGTATGAAAAAGAAGCTTAACGAGATTAAGATAGATCTGTTCGTCTTATTATTAAATGTTAGTTAATTTACCGTCAATACCGGGTATGAAGGCGCAAACCCGAGTGCACAGAAGCAGCGTTGCGTATAGTAGCGTCGACACGAGACGCATCCTACGGTCCAACCATGCTCCCGTTCGCTTCCTTCATTCGTCAGTCGAAATCTCCATCAGAACGAACCATAGCCAGCCGCCTGAATAGTCTACAGAAGTCTACTCATGTTGGGTAGTGAGATTTTCTGTAACAAAACAAATTGACATTTTAATTAATTGGAAAATATCATTTTACTGGTGGTAGGACCTCTTGTGAGTCCGCGTGGGTAGGTGCCACCGCCCTGCCTATTTCTGCCGTGAAGCAGTAATGCGTTTCGGTTTGAAGGGCAGGGCAGCCGTTGTAACTGTACTGAGAGCTCAGAACTTATGTCTCAGGGTGGGTGGCGCATTTACATTGTGGATGTCTATGGGCTCCAGTAACCACTTAACACCAGGTGGGCTGTGAACTCGTCCACCAATCTAAGACATAAAAAATAAATTGTTTTTATTAGTGACTAGCTGTACCCGTCCGCTTCCCTGGGCATTTAAAATTAACATTATTATTTCTCACCCCCACAAAGATTCTCATCATTAACGCCCCCGCAGCTGATGTAGGGAGTCCAACACTCATATAAATATTAGCCTATACATTAAGTACATGTATTTTTTACGTGGATACCGAGTTACAAGTCAATCGGATGCGTGGTTCAGTAGTTATAACGGAACAGCCGTAAAAACCACTGTAGATTTATATATTAGTATTGATTTTGGGCGTCGCCACTCAAGAACTTTCCGGCCCCAATGGCCATCCATTCTACGAGCAATGTGCCTTGCCCACTGCCACTTCAACTTCGCAATCCTTTGGGATATGTCGGTTACCGTGGTTTTCCTACGAATCGCCTCATTTGTGGCGAGGCTTGAGGAAGGCCTATGTCCAGCAGTGGACGTCTGTGGGCTGATAGAAATTTGGGCGTCTTAGAAACCCAGTCTATTTCTGCCACGAAACAGTAATACGTTTCTGTGTGAAGGGCGCATCAGCTGTTGTACTATAGAATTTGACTAGACTTGGAACCTCATGTCTCAAGGTGAATGGTGGTGTTTGTTGACTAGACTTGGAACCTCATGTCTCAAGGTGAGTGGTGGTATTTGCGTTGTTGATGTCTATGGGCGTTAGATTTCTGTTACTAAGCGCCTGGATTGCCTAACTTTACCTTTCATTGTATGTTAATGTATGTTAAAGTCTTTTAAGTCTCATAGAAATATATTCATTCTTTATATCTTCGGATTAGTCTTTCGCAACGTCTACTAGATATTCCGGCGACTTAATACGTGTTATGAGCTCCTTCGGATACATCATGCGGTCTCCCAGACATGATTAGAGAAGCTCATAATTGCGGGTCGCATAGAATGCAAGCGCGCCATGGGCAGAAGTGGGAAAGATGGTCAGATCTAGTAAGAGAACTAGTTGGTGGTAGTCTGTACCATGCGGTCCATGCCACCCATGATCGAACACAGTGGACGAACGTCACATGTGGTCACGATCCTCGGCAGTGAGGGAACGATATAGAACAAGAATACGAAGATCGAAGAGAAAATTCGACATAATTACTACAGTGCGCCGCGTAGGGCATCGGAGACCTACACAATGAAGCGGTAGGCAGCGGATTGGCTCTGCCCCTGGCATTGCTGACGTCCATGGGCGACGGTAACCACTCACCATCAGGTGGGCCGTATGCTCGTCTGCCTACAAGGGCAATAAAAAAAAACTTGACAGTGAACGTGTTAAAATTAGTATTACAGTTTCAAACCCGCCCTTATTGCCCAGTTTTTTTTCCTACCTATACTGATAGCCTTGAGAGGCTATTTCAGCTTTACCCTAGCGTAGGTGAGCTCTCGGAGCTCAAAGCGGAGTGTTGCTAACACTAGCCCTAGCAAGAGCAGTGCTTCGCAGAATCTACCACCGGATCGGAAACGCGGCCCATTGAGGAGATCCGGCGAGAAACTCAGTGGGCTGTGTCGGAGGGTTAATTTACTCGTCGGGCCCTTTGTCGCAAGCGACGGGTTCGACGAGAACGGTGATCGGTGCTTGTGGTACCTAAAAGCACCGTTAATGGATCGGGAGGATCCGTAATAACGTGTATTGTCCACACTAGTCTCGTTCAACTAAGGAGTTATTCACCAATATATTTTAACTTCGTGCTATTATGCCAATCGTCGGAAATAATGAAACGGCAACAAAGGAAGCGAGATTCAATCGAAATAGTAGTATTTAATTACGTTTGAGTTTTCCAATGTATAAGAAATGTGTGATCATCATTTACAAGTGAATATTAACGAGAAACGCGCATCGAAATACCGGGTACACCCTAGAAACCCGTCTTAATAAAGTTACAACAATACGTTAATCTGCATTACAGTTAATATTCGAGTCACGTTGATGTTTCGTGCAAAACTATACTAACACTAGCCGACCCGGCAAATATTGTTTTGCCATATATAAGATTTCTAGGGAATTTCTAGTTTAGAAAAAAAACCTAACTTATTGTAAGTGAGTAAGGATGTGGTAAATGAGTGAAAGAGGTATGTAGTGCTGTGAACGATGAGGGAATATATAATAAAAATAAAAAAACCTCATTCAACCACATAATACCTCATAACAAAAAAAAAAGTCCAAATAAAAAAAAATATGTTAGGGGTGGACAACCCTAATCACTTAGGGGTATGCAAAATAGATAGTAGCCGATTCTCAGGCTTACTGAATATGCATAAAAAATTTCATGAGAATCGGTCAAGAGGTTTCGGAGGAGTATGGGAACGAACATTGTGACACGAGAATTTTATATATTAGATTGTCGATATGTTTGCACATGTGGTTGTTTGTCACTTAATCGTAATAAAATGTAGTCGGCGTCGTGGCGTAAAGGATAAGATCGCCGGTGCATTCGTATTTAGCGATGCATCGGTGTTCGAGTCCCGCTGAAAAGTACCGATTTTTCTAATAAGTTATGTTTTAAAAAATGCTCTTCATTGACTTTCAGGGTAAAGAAATGACATCGTGTAATTAAAATCAAACCCGCAAAATTATATTTTGCGTAATTACTGGTGGTAGGACGTCTTGTGAGTGTGCACGGGTAGTTACCGCCGCCCTGCCTATTTCCGCCGTGAAGCAGTAATGCGTTTCGGTTTGAATGGTGAGGCAGCCGTTGTACTGTAAAAACTGAGACCTTACAACTCATATCTCAAGGTAAGTGGTGGCATTTACGTTGTAGATACCTGTGGGCTCCGGTAACCACTTAACATTTGGTGGTCCGTGCGAACGTCCACCCACCTAAGCAATTAAAAAAAATACATATTTCGATAAAATTTCACACAAGTATGGTCTTTAACCCGGATGAAGATTATAGGAGAATTTCGCCATGATACCTCACAACTGGCAATGCCGGGTATGTCTGATATATCAAATACGACAGAGTGTCCGCTGGTATAAACCAGAAAGGGTCGCAAGCTACTTTTTGTCACGAGGAAACAACAGAAAAATTTACGCGAGCGAAAACGCGGGGCACGACTTGTGTTAGTTTAAACATAGATTTAATCCTGATTGACAGTAAACGCTTTAAGATAAACATTCTATAGGGACCCGCTCAGCTAAGTATTGTGAACATAGTCTTGCTTCAAATATTCATATTTTACGGTACTTCTTCATCCACTGAGAAGGTGCTTTTGATGACGATACTCGTTAAAAAAAATTATATTCTCAACTACAAAACTAAGACTTCCTCCTATTTTACTATGACGCATTTGAGACAGGGCGATCGCGTCCAGACTACGACTCTGGAGTCCTGTGTCAGCGACAATCTATTTTTATATAGTGTTTTAAAAAAATTGTATTTTTAATATCTTTTAAAAAAATATTATGTAACTAATAACATTTTAAATAAATATAAATAAATATTAATAATAATCAGCGGTAATTTATTTTTATATAGTGTTTTTTTAAAATTGTATTTTTTATACCTTTTTTGGAAAACATTACTTAATATGCTTTTTGGCGGGAACGCGAGGAGTGAAGTTCGGTGATTTGTTTTATTTTTTGTCTATTTAGTGTTTCTTCAGGTTTGAATGTGTAATAACGGTGGTTGATTACTGTTTAATATCTATGAAAGTGCACAAATGTGGGAAATTGAAACAAAACCGCTGGAACGTAACTTCACAGGATCCTCCAAAAAGTCCACTGAAAAAACTTCAGTAATCTCTTACTGAGGTTATATTTCATCCCATATCATCTCATCTCATTTCATTTAATTTCATCCCAGCTGATTAATGTCTTAAATTAAGCATCTTCATTTCATTTCATTTCACTCCATATTATCATTTTTCACAAAAATAAGAATATAAATTAAAATAAGACATGACCTAAAGGTCTTAGTTACCAGGTCGTAAAATCCCTTAAAAATATATTAAGTAGTAAGATTTTAAACATAATTACAATAATTTATTTTATTTCTCTCTTAAAGGTATAGTACAAATACAAATAGAAATTAACCTTATAATTTATTTTGTAAACCTTTGAAAGAGCTGGAGTCTGTGCTAGGTTCAAAGACCTTTATTACTGATCTCCAGGCTCCCTCCTTCTTATGATAGATTAGGTTAGATTAAGTCGTGAACAGATGCTGCGGACTAGTGTTGTGAGATGTGATGTGAAAATGTCGGATAATGTGAAAATTCACGCAAAAGACCGGGAATTAAATTGATACACTTTAGTACCATAGTACGAATTACCAACCAGTGGATCAACAAGACGATTGAATCCAGGGATATCTACATTATTCTGTTACAAAGATAATAAACAGAAATCTTTACTAGTTCCTCGAGTTTTTCGACAAATATTTATTGTAAGCTCTTTGACCACGAGGGACACATGATCACATTAAAATTCTGATGATAATGAAACTAATTTAAAAGTATTTGCAAATACAAATGTAAATCTAAGGTCAGATTCATAGCTTTTTTTGCTAAATTAAAACATTTTAGTTTACGTAATTTTCTTATTAAATATTTAAATAATTATAATTCTTAAGAATTCTTAGTTCTGATTAAAATTCTCTAATTCAATTATTAATTTAGTTTATAAAAATGGTATTTCGTTAGTATAACATATAAATATAGTGCACATATAAATTTAATTACAATTCCCCTCCTCCGTGCGTCGTTTTCCTCAGTGCTCAGGGTCGTGACCTTTTCCATTGCTGCCCCCAAAGCCGGATGAGAAAAGAGGAGGGTTGGCGTCGGTATGCCACCTACCCGGCCATAAAAATATAACGTCGAGCAATAGGCGGCGGTCAACTATCCCGAACTAGGGCTTCAGTAGCCCATAGGAACTAAATCGCCTCTGAAATTCTGCTATGGAAGGAGCAGGAACCCACCACAATTTTTTTTTATTGCTTAGACGGGTGGAAAAGCTCGCAGCCGACCTGGTGTTAAGTGGTTACTGGAGCCCATAGATATCTACAACGTAAATGCGCCACCCACCTTGAGATATAAGTTCTAAGGTCTCAGTATAGTTAATTACAATTATAACAAGGTTATCTTGTGTGTATTATTTATTAATAGCCATTTGTTAGCGGTTTATAATGCTGGTGGCATATGCATACATCGTAACTAGCTGAAAGTTTTAAATATACAAGTCCAAGTTTGACATAAACTCAACTGGACTGAAGTTACCGAGCGCGAAATTTAAAGGCAAAAGTTTGCACAAATACATATTATTATGTTAGGGGTTAAAGTGTGAAATTGCCGATTTGTATTGAAAAATTGAAATTCGTTTATTTTTCCTTACGGTTATCGTAAAGAATCCACTTTTCAGTACATGTCACAATGCGATCGAATATTCCTTCATTTCTGTATCGATTCAACAAGGCAACATAGGTTTCAACACGCGTTTCTTTCTGCCGATCAGTTAAATCATCACTGGTGGTTACCATTTACTGGTGGTAGGACCTGTTGTGAGTCCGCGCGGGTAGGTACCACCGCCCTGCCTATTTCTGCCGTGAAGCAGTAATGCGTTTCGGTTTGAAGGGTGGGGCAGCCGTTGTAACTATACTGAGACCTTACAACTTATATCTCAAGGTGGGTGGCGCATTTACGTTGTAGATGTCTATGGGCTCCAGTAACCACTTAACACCAGGTGGGCTGTGAGCTCGTCCACACATCTAAGCAATAAAAAAAAAAAAAAAAAAATATAACATCAGGCACCCATTTTTCATATTTTATTGATTTGACGCAAATGAGTCAATATTGTTGGTAAGGTAACGTTAAACCATGCCGCAAATTCCTGGGTAGTTTGGCTCGGATCGACTTCCACCACCTCGTTCAATTCATTGTTATTCATATGTGCTCTTCCACGTGGCTCGTTCTTCAAATCAAAATTTCCATCACGAAAGCATTTATACCAAAATCGCACGATGCGTTCATTAGCAATCCCAACATTAATATTGCGAGCTGTTTCTGCAGCGTTAGTTCCGCGTTGGAACTCGTATTCAGAAATCACTCAAATTTTCGAAGTATTCATCTTTCTTGTCTAAGTTGAATAAAAGAAAACAATTGAAAGTCGACAATCGAATGTTGCACATTTTTTAAAAGAATAACCCCATAAGTACCATTTGAAAAAGGTTTCACTCAAAAATCTTAAACTATGAAGGCTCTATATCAATTCGAAGTACCTATTACAAAAAAAAAACGGCAATTTCATACCCCTATTATTCCAAATAACTTGAGATACAAGACTATTTGCGACTATACGATTAATGAGATTAAACTGAAGTTGAATAATATGAAATAATAAATAATAGTTTAAAAAAACTAAAAAGTACGCTTTTATAGAAAACCCAACTAAAAAATAGAAAATAAATTTTAATAAATTTAAATTAAACAGTGTAAGAAATTATTAAAATTTTTTAGTTTTTTAAACTATTATGTATTTTTCATTTTTTAGATGAATTTCAACTTTTTCAATTATATTTTTAAATAATGAATTTAAAAATATAATTGAAAAAGTTTTCGAGTTAATCCGACGTTTTGAAGGGGGTCATAATCATGTTAAAAAATTCCGTTACATACTAACATACATACGTCTGAAGCTAATAAAAGCCTATTAACGTGATAGTTTAAATCGCAAAATATAGAGCTGAAAGTCACGTTAAGCATTTCGCGCAACTTCAGAGAAATCAGTCGTCTGTAACAACGAAAAGCTGCGAGGGAAACTTTGTGATGCATCGGGAGGACCCGCTTCGTCTTCGTTACATGGAACATGTACTGGTTAACGCAGATGGATCGATCTTATCTTTGGGCCCGTGGTCTGCTCCTTACATCTGCAGCTACAGCTCTCTTCCCGAAAAAAAAAAAGATGAATCGACGTATACTATTGTAATATTCATAACGGGATTTACTACTTTCACTGCTCCTAATTACTAGGCAGCGCTATTTATTACTACGAGGTTAAATATGTAGATACTTAATATTACGTTCTACAATGTTGTGACGTCATTGTTCTATAAATAGTTATGAGTTTATTTACTATGGGCATACGGCCCACGGTGAGTTGTTACCGTCACTCATGGACGTCAGCAATCCTAGGGGCACAGCCAAGCCACTGCCCACCACTGAGCACTCTATGTAAGCCTCTTTTCAAGAAAGACAGGTCATAGCGTTCGGGAAATACTGTAGAGGGGAGCTCATTCCAAAGCCAGATGGTACATGGCAGAAAAGATATCTGGAAATACACTGGACGAAGGCAATGGTTCTAGGTAGTATGAATGAACTCTGGCGGCGGGCTATGCGATGTTAAAATAGAAATGATGGTATCATTTCAAACAATTCCTCACAGCACTTCCCATGGAACATAGGGTACAAAATATAGAGAAAAGCGAAGTCCCTCCGCAGACGGAGAGGTTCCAAACGATCTCTGAGAATGGGATTATCGACAATCCGAATGACCCTCTTCTGTATAGAGTCAAAAGGAAATAGCTGGTATATATGGGAGCCCCGACCCAGAGGAAGCAATTCTCCACGCGAGGCCTAAGTCTTTGTCCAGGCGTGAGGTGTTGCTTCATTCTGTTGAAAACTCCCAATATTATTAACAACAACCTTGCTTTGCCCTACAAATTACTCCGAAATTGGACATCGCTCGTAATATCGACTCCAAATGTCCCAATACTCATGGAAGGTTGCAGTGATACTTGGAATTGCGGCACCATGACAAAAGGTTCCGTCTTCGCTGTGAGCACGCAAACCTGTGTCTTTAAGGGTCGAATTGAGCTAAGTATTCCTACTGACAGAAGGAATAGACAACTCCATTTTTTTTCTTACCTAAGCTGATGGTCTAGAGAGACCAAATCAGCGTCACCGGGCTAGAAACTCCATTTCCCCGAGCACCACGTTTTTAAGTCAGTCCGAACTGAAATCAGAATCAGCATAGCTCCCAAGGTAGAGGAAAAGTGAGAGGGCTGTTTCATTTTAGTTTATTCCATAAACTTTTTATTTAAATCGTATTTAGCTCGTTTATATTGAGTGATGAATTTACGCATGCTGACTTAATATGACGTTATGTAACCAAAACACGTGCCTGCGTATTCCCTCACCTCCGTATTTATATATAGAGGCTTAACATTACGATTTCTTGTATTATGCAAATAGGCACTTATGCTCAATTGAATACATCCCGCCGGGTCGGATTACGCCGGAACGACAGCTTAAATTGGCTTCAGGCTAACCCTACTAAAGTAAATAATCGATGTAAATAGGCAATATAGTCGCCCGATTGTACCAAGTTCATAAGAGATGGTTTGTGGCTATTTATAATATAGTAGTTAGATCAAATTCAAACTATTTATTTCGATTTAAATGTCACCAGACACATTTGTTTAATACGAAAACATGGGGGGGGGGTGTAGTATAGAGCACTGCGTTCTCAAAGTGTTTGAAAGATAGACTCTTGACCCAAGATGGACGAAGGTATTCACGTTGTGATGTGATAACCACTTAACACCAAGTCAACCGCGAGCTCGATCATCCACCGACAAAAAAAACATGGCGCTATGAAAATATCAGTGTTTTATTTAACATGCCAAATAGTTTTCATTAATCATTCAATTTCATTAATCATTAAATAGATAAAATGTTTGGACAAGTTTGATCAAATATCGTAAATTATTCGTTAAAATTATTTAATGGTTTTTTTTAACATTATCTTTTCTTATGGAAGGCGTGTGTACTAAGCTACTTAAAGTCCGTTAATATTATTATAATCGTAATCAATTTAAGAAATAAAATGCGTATTTATCGAAACTAGAGGTCCCGCAGTAGTCGAAATTCGACTATAATTAACTGGAATTGTAAGTTTGTACACTATTATGTATTTTATACTTCTATAATCACAAATTTCGCCAAGGCTACTCTATAAAAAAATATTAATAAAGAAAAACAATATTTAATCTATTCTCAATTTGACAACAGACGTCAAGAACAAAAGTTTGACAATAAATAGTATGCATGCGTGTGTGCGTCAAATACATGGTATGTATGTTTTCTTTATTGATTTAATGTATCTTACATGCATTATTTTAAAAAAAATATTAGAATTGTGCACTTCTTCTCTATATTCTGTATAAGTGTGACCAATTTCATACTCCTCCGTCCGCGCAATTTTCATAAAAAGGGATACAAAGTTTTTGCTTCACGTATTAATATATAGATTTATTAATCAATTTATTAACTAAAATCTAAATTCACTTCTGTTGTTAACAGAACCGAAATTCAAACACAGAAGTGTTTTGTTGAATTAAAATGACATTAATTCTTTTCAACACAACTATAACGCTGTATGTTCAAGTAACGTTTTAGCGGAATATAGTCATAACCGCGAAAGACATAAAGATCATTTTCGATTAATTTACTTACTGGATAATCCAACGATTTTTGAGTTACGAAACATCTCGCTTCATACGATTAAAGGTGGCAATATATATTTATTAGTAGAAATGATAAATGAGTGCTGACTTCATCAAGTGACTCATCGTTTGTGTAATGCCTGATGTGTGGTCGTCTGTTGTTTTGTTCCCAGGCTCGATGGGTATTTTCTCATCTCTTTTAAACTCGTGCAGTCCAATGCTGGAGACTATATCAAGTATGATTGTTCAAAAAGAGCAGCCGCTGTTTATTCCCGGTGATATTGAAATCGACTCAGCTAATCGGATTTTCATGATAATAGTTTGAGAAGCTATAAATGTAAAAAAAAACACGTGTGGCACTCGGGGACTGCCGCGGTATAGCTATTGCATGGCATTTTTTATCAACTTTAACAATAATAATTTAATATTAAAACAATAATAAAATAAAACCACGCTATATTTATAAACATTAACAAAAGCAAAACATTAACTGTCCCCTTCACACTCAAAAGCTAGAGCGCGCGAGAGAGAGATGGGCAGACTTTTCATGATGCGTATGCAGTGCGACGTCACGCCGCGCGCTTACTCACAAACACTACACAAGCGCAACGTGTGAATGTGTTGAACGCGAGCTACAT
The DNA here is from genome assembly GCF_030269925.1 of Bombyx mori. NCBI lineage: Eukaryota > Metazoa > Arthropoda > Insecta > Lepidoptera > Bombycidae > Bombyx > Bombyx mori. Next base: position 11,742,199 of record NC_085131.1, on the reverse strand, counting down.
GGTAGGCGGAGTTAGGTTTTATTTTCGTTACGGAATTTCTTGATTCGGTCGCCGGACTCAAAGCCTGCGATAAAAGCTATGCAATAGCTTAAAAGTGTTTTTTGAACACGCTTCTATAAACTTGTTTTTTTTTATTTTGCCCTTGTAGGCAAACGAGCTACTGATGTTGAGTGGTTACGTGGTTGAGTAGTGTTGAATAATTTTTGAACGTAATCTGCAACGACCGTTTGATTAAGATGAAAATTTGTACACGCGTCAAAGACCGATGTCAATACAACAATTTTATAATTTCACTCCAATGTCCTGACCAGTACCGACAGGATAAAAAAATGAAATAATAATAATTATTAGTTTGGTATGTCATTTAAACTTTTCTTTTTAGTTTTTTTATTACTTTTTTTTTAAACATTACAATTTAAACATTATGTATCGGTTCGTTTGTTCTATCTCGATAAAATTAAAATATAATAAAACTAGCAGCCCTAGCTAACCGAGCAACCCTACTACTAAATCTGCATCATAAAGTAGCTGAATTATTGTCAAGGGTTATATATGCTCGCCAAATATTTACGGAGCAACGGTTATAATTCAGTAAACCTACATAAATTTCATGTAATTTTTCTTCGGGTTTTCCGCTTACGAAGGGGGAAAAAACTGTCATACAGTTCTGTTCTCTTAAATATAGCGTCCATATTCTGTATACAATTGCTGAAAACAAGATGTAGTGTATGTGTAATTGTTAATTTGTTCGATAATTTTTTCGAAATCATTACGCGGTGCTTATACATAGATCTTCTTCGTGTTTCGTGCGACAGAGATAGCGCTCTACGAAGCCGATTGACTCTTAACAAAGGCCGAGGTACAATATCTATCACCGGGTACTGTATATGGATACATCCATATTTCCAATTTCAAAGGGCAGATCTCTAGTTCGATGCAAAAACCGAATGTTGTTCGAAATTTGTAGGTAAAAAACTTAACTTCACTCACACACGAGGGTTAATCTTAGTTTTGTGTTTATCGTCCTGTCGCCAGACATTATAAGTGATGGTAATGACATCGGTAACCCTATTCGTCGAATTCGACAAAGAGTTCGATGTGTAACCTAACCCATGCATCAGCCCGCTGAGTTACTCGCCGGATCTTCTCAGCGGGACGCGATTGCGGTAGTAGATTCATTCGCGAAGCAGCTGCTCTTGAGCTGTTAGGTCTCCTTTGGAGGCGCTCGGGCAGCTGTTAACAAATCCCACCCCTCCTGGCTGAGCTTTTGCTCGACCATCTGTCCTGGTGAAACTGGTAAGGCCTCCGGGCCACCAGTAATCGTTCAATCATAAAAAAGCTAGTAACCTGTAACAAAATACGAAAGTAGGATGAAGAATATTAAGTCCTGTAATGTGGGCGTAAAAGTTTTATTGTGTTGAAGATGATCTTGTAAGAAATCAGGAAATTTAAAACAGGCCGATGGGAGATATCACTGTACTTTCTAAACGACTTCAAAAAAGGACGGGGTTCTCAATTCGACGCTATTTTTCATGAGTGTTGTTATCTCACATCTTTTTTCTGAGTGAATCAACCAATTTTGAATTTTCATTTTATTTGAATGTTAGTGCTTCTCATTTAATTTTTTTACATCGAATGGGGTCTTACAAATCGTTCAAGGCGGTGCGTTTGTGAGCGAGGTACCCTAACGCCTCCCAGCGTAGAAGCTAAAGCAATTAATGACGATGACGACATAGTTATGGACCAAACTAAGACTCTAATGTATCTAATTTAATATTGAATTATTTAAATACATAAATTAAAAATTAGGTAATTTTAATGTTTAAAGTTTGAAAAATCGAAGCATACGATTGCGAGATGGCGTCGAGTTAAAAGTGCTTGTTCTGGTAAGAAAAGTGAGTTTCTATACCCTGTGAGGCCAGTGAGTTTCTATACCCTGAATACCTCTTAAATCCATTTTTAATTGTTTGGACGGGTGGACGAGCTCAGGATCGACCCGGTGTTAGATGATAACAGGAGCTCATCAACAACGTAAAAGTTAATCTCCAACTTGACACAAGAGTTCTGGGTCTCACTTTTATAGTACATACAATGGCTGACGTACCTTTCGACTTGAAACGGATTACTGCTTCACGGCAGAAATAGGAAGGGTGGTGGTACCCACCCGCGCGGACTCACAAGAGGAGTCGTCGTGGCCTAACGGATAAGACGTCCGGTGCATTCGTGTTGATCGATGCACCGGTGTTCGAATCTCAGGCGGGTACCAATTTTTCTAATGAAATACGTACTCAACAAACGTTCACGATTGACTTCCACGGTGAAGGAATAGCATCGTGTAGTAAAAATCAAACCCGCAAAATTTTAATTTGCGTAATTACTGGTGGTAGGATCTCTTGTGAGTCCGCGCGGGTAGGTACCACCGCCCTGCCTATTTCAGCCGTGAAGCAGTAATGCGTTTCGGTTTGAAGGGTGGGGCAGTCGTTGTAACTATACTTGAGACCTTAGAACTTATCTCTCAAGGTGGGTGGCGCATTTACTTTGTAGATGTCTATGGGCTCCATTAACCACTTAACACCAGGTGGGCTGTGAGCTCGTCCACCCATCTAAGCAATAAAAAAAAAGGTCCTACCACCAATAATATCGACGCTAAAATACTAACGCGAAAATATCCATAAATGGATTAAATCTAATATGATCACGGCCCTACTCAACTTAATCCGCAACTTTTCCATTATCTAATCCGCGGCGAGATAATGCGGGATTCCGTTGTGACGGAAAGAAAAATCATGCTCGCCGGATCGAGTATTCATTGGCTTAATAAATAGGCGTCGTGACTCGTCATGAATCAAACGCTGCTAAAGAATCGTTCGCATTGTGATTTGTGGATCGAATGGGAGACGATGACGAAGGCTAAGCTGAATCATCGACGATTGATCGTCAGAAAACGAACAAGCGGAATTACGCTTCGAGAACTTCATTAATAACTGGACGAGGCATACGCGTTCTTATCTCATTAATTTCTTATTATTTTAAAACTTGTTTACATTCCTTTGGTATGGATGTTTTTTATGTTGGTCATAAGGGCTTGTCGCTAAATCAGAACGGGTGGGCCAACATAAAAAAAACGTTTTTTTTTTCGATTTAATTGGAGACTGGGTATTTTAATGGTGAGCCACGGCTTAGTCGTCGTTGTGACCTAAATGATAAGACGTCCGGTACATTCGTATCTGCATGCAACCTATTTTTCTAATGAAATACGTACTTAACAAATTTTCACGATTGACTTCCAGGGTGAAAGAATAACATTGTGTAATAAAAATTAAACCCGCAAAATTGTAATTTGCGTAATTACTGGTGTTAGGACCTCTTGTAAGTCCTCACGGGTAGGTACCACTACCCCGCCTATTTCTGTCGTGAATCAGTAATTCGTTTCGATTTGCAGGGTGGGGCAGCCGTTGTAACTATACTGAACCCTTAGAACTTATATTTCAAGGTGGGTGGCGCATTTATGTTGTAGATGTCTATGGGCTCCAGTAACCACTTAACAACCAGGTGGGCTGTGAGCTTGTCCACCCATCTAGCAATAAAAAAAAAAGTTGTGTCCTGTTGACGTTCATGAGTGACGGTAACCACTCACCATCAGACAGGATATATGTTTGCCTGTTTGCAAAGACAATAAAAATTTTTAGAATATTATACCCATTTGCTATATTCAAGTCCGAAATACTTCAATTGACTTATATACAGAAGAGGGTCATCTGGATCGTCGACAATTTTTCACTGATATTTTAAAGCCTCTGTATTTACGATTAGGCTCAATATTCCATAGATAGCGCCCTGAGGGATCACCATCATCACATCATACGTCACTGAAACAGAGTTCAACCTCATTACTTGGAAAGACTGCGTTAATCTGTAGTGTGTTTCCTGAAATTCTTGGCACGTACGAACCGGCTTTGTGTTCTGAAATAAACGGTTTTCAACAGACGGCTATAATATGTCTATATCAGACGAACCTGTCTCGGAGTTATTCTCGTAAATATATGGATCGATCAGTACTTTAACTATGTTATAAATTATTAAGTTTTAACAAGTACATCTCTTATAATGTTAGATAATTGAGATATAAAAACCTTAACCTTATACATAAAACTTATAACGATCTTAGATGGAATTTAGGTCAATTTTGTGCCCCGGGCGTCACTGATGCAAGACTGATCGGACATGGTATTGCAGTATTTATTAAAGGTATAAGTGCAAAGGTTAAATGACCGTTGACATAGTTCCGTTTTGTTACACAAAAGATTCTTTATATACAAGTTTGGAAATGTTTGATCCGCGATAAGATATTACTAAATATTTATTGTGCGATGTTATTAATTTGTGAACTTTAATTCCTTAGATTCGTGATCTAGTTTACGGTCGTTCTACCCTTCAATCTGTCAGAATCCAGCGGAAATGGCTAGGTGGTAGGTTCGTCTAAGGGTGCCACTTCACAATTCGTCCTACCAACCTTGTTGATCGCATTTTTTTGGTGAATTAGTCACCTTTTACCGACAAGAAGAAACGGGGCGGTACAATTTCAGGCTGAAGTTGCTATGACATCTTTTAAAAAAAATCTGATACTTTTATGTCCGAATAAACATTTCAAAAAATGCATCTAAAATTGGTCGATAGCAGTAGCAATAGCAGTCCAATTGTCAGATAGAGCTCACATTTGGTGTTAAAATAACTGTAGCTTATAACCATAGCGAAGTACCCACTGAAACGCAAATCCCGCGCTCCTCGGGACGTGAGGTTCAAAAGCCACGATATTTAATAAGCTACCAAAGAAATTAAGAGATCAAGACGATTTTCATTTTAAGAAAACAACTAAAAGATAATCTTATTAGTGAAAATAATTATCACGTAAATGATTTTCTTAAGAACATTGACAAGACATTCAAAAGAATTTCGTCGCTTAATGGATTTTTTAGTTATTTGTTGAATTATGCATGAATGAAGCGTAAATTATATAGGTAATATCATAATATCTTGCACTAAGCTAAAATTCGTATGTCAAATAATGACAAAGCATACACGTTGCTTTTAACTTATCTACTTATTTTCACTATGCTTAGCGAATAAATAATTTCTTTCCTTCGTTCCTTCATTCCGATTTAAAAAAAAAAATCCTTCTTTTTACTCAAAATCATTCTTTTACCGCGGAAAATGTTCGTGACGGATTGTTGAACAAATCGCATTATTGAACGATAGAATCTCGTTCGTCTTTCGCGCTTGTTAGCAAACAAAGATATTTAATTACGATATAAAGCAAAGGACCGTGAGATTTTTAATGCAATTCTTCAACGAACTTCCATTGATATCCATCAAACAAGGAAAGTGTAATTGTTATGACAATAGGGTTATCGATATTATGATATATATATTATTTATTTTATTATTATTCTCAATTAAAATTAAAGAATCGGTTTAATGTAACGATAAGGCCCAAAGTTCAGGGCAAAGTAAAAGGCACCAAATCACGTAGAAGGTTGCCGATGGACCGATCAAGTCAAGTTGGCAATGGGCGGTTATTTGCATGATTGTACCAGACTCATCACAAATCGGGAGAAGTGGCGATTACTCGTGAAACGCATAACGTCTGCCTACAGCAGCGGTCGGGGAACTTTTTTAATTATTACCCCAAAATATTTTTGTGTAAATTGATATTACCCTATGGCGAAGAACAAAAAAAAAACCAAATCGCTTCTTTTTAGCATCTTTCATATTATAGCCCCCACGATAACTTCGAAAAGAAAACAATACCTAACTAAAAACTTAACGATTCTAAAGAAGTTTCACTTCAATTTTTCAAATTTTTACTCACAAAAGTTTCATTTTTACCCCCCAAAATTTCATTCTACCCCATTTGGGGTAATTTACCCCGGTTTCCCGACCGCTGGCCTACAGCAATGATACTGACCGACGACCACGACCGCCCTGCCAAGACTGATATGAAGAAGAAAGAAATTGTGAGTGCCAGCTAATAATTTTTAAATGTAAAGTAATAGTTAACGTCACTAATTGAGCTATTAGTCGATCGATTGAACTCAAATCGATGGATGATATTCAAACTATATCCAACCTTAACATATTATTTTCATAACATTATTTCAAACGTTACGAATATTCTAGAGTTTCTGTGTTGGCGGACCACTATGATGCTATTCGTCGGTATTTGAATATTGTTAAAAATGTTTCTGATGGATACTTTTTTCGAAATGTTGGATAACATTTCTTTTTTGTCTAAAAGTTTTGTTATACAGGAAAATAGACAATACGAAGCTAACAAAATCGCGTGATCAGTAAGAAGGGCAAGAGTGTGTTAATTTGTATTTGCATTATATATTTATTTGTAAGAATGTATATTGGATACGCTATATTGCGTGAAAGACGATATGTGTAAGAGGGGAGTGAGCAAAGAAATGGTATATGATAGAGGAGTATGGAAGGACACAACGTTTTGCCGGCCCCAGGTGACTGGGAGAAGGGCAGGAGGATATCCTCGAAAGACTTACAATTTGTAGCAACGCTTTGCTGTATTAGTCTAAGGATTTGGAAGACTAACGCGATTGATTGTAATGCACCTTAATTCATCTAGTTAAATCGATGTGTTAGTTATTGTACGATATAATATATCTTATCCTATCAATGTAATTTTGAGACCTACATGTCATCTGTCATCAATTGTCCCGATGTGATATCGTTCTAGTCCAAGGATCACTTATGTGGCCTGACTCGTTTGACTATGTTTTATCTTAAGCATTAGATGGTGTTAGCCGAGTAACTACGTAAGTCACATTGAGATATAAGGTCAAGAACACAAATAGATTTGTATAGTAGTTTTTCTGTCAAACGAATGATTCTGCGAAGCACTGCTCTTGCTAGGACTAGTGTTAGCAAATTCTCTCAGGTTCAGCCCGCGAGCTCACCTACGCGGGCGTAGGGATGTTCCGATACCATCAAAGTATCGATACCTACTCATTTCGATAGTACTCAAATCTTGTTTCGATACAACTTATATGAATACTCCTAAAGTATCGATACTTACTGATATCGATACTTTTGGCACTTTTTTTCTGAGGAAACTCACGTAAGAACAATTAACGTTGAAGGACAATAATTAAAATAAAATTGAGAAGGAAAAAAATCTTTAATTATAAACGTTTTGCGTCACGTTAAGTACCTACTTTAAACAAAAAACTCTTTGGCATCAAGATTGCTCAAAAACAGTAACTGTTCGAGGTATTTTGGAGACAACCTGTTCCATGTTTGAGACATTGTTGCACCGATTTTGGAAAAAAGCACTAGCATGGCGCGGGAGTCGAGACACGACGCGTCACCCACGTCGCGCCGTCGCCACCACGCGAATGATGAATACCGGTAACCGAGCGAAAGGGCTTTTTCTCTCTCGTTCTGTATGATGCGTTCGGAAATTTTAAACTTTTGAGTTGGTTTGAGCCCCGTGAGCTCACCTACTTGTTAGGGTTACGCTGAAATGGCCTCTCAACGCCATCAGTTTAGGTAGGAAAAAAAAAAAAAGAGACATTATCAAAAAGTGCCAGCCCTTGTGTGTTGGTCAGAAGGGTTCAAGGGTCAGTATTTCAAATTGAAGTTTACACGAAGTTTCGATTAAATCACTCGCTGTGTTTGAAGTGCGTGACCATCAACTATCATCCCGCGATTGCAATTAGATACGAAACGAAACAATTGAAGAACGATAAAGTTTTCTTCTTTACCACGAGAATCTCGTTTACAATATCGAGAGGTGATAGGCTATTTGATATAAGCGATATTTCCCTTAATACGCGGCATTTATATTTATAATTAAAGATGCGTTTTATTTGGTATCAGCGTCAACATTTCGATGTTTCTAATTGATTTCCAATTTTTTTATTGCTTTATTATAGCTGAAGAAGTTTTTTGGTTATGATTTTTTTATCCCTATTTTAAACTTTAAATGGCTTTCCAGTAAAGTTGCACAATGTCGCTTAAGTCACCTTTACCCCCCCCGATATAATAGTTTCATTACTTTTTCATTACTACATTATTTTTGTTTGTATAAATGTTATTTTTGGTTTTTTTTTTAAGGTATTTTGTTTTTGTTAAGTTTATTTGTCGTGAATCCGCCAAGTCGGATAACAGCCGAGCTTCTACGAGTTTGTGGATATATTTTTTTTATTGCTTACGTGGGTGGATGAACTTACAGCCACCTGGTGTTAAGTGTTTACCGAAGCCCATAGACATCTACAATTTAAATGCCGCCAACCACCTTGAGATATGAGTTCTCAGTATAATATTACCGTCATATAACATAAATTCTATTTTCGGAGACCGGATCTAATATACGTATTCTGTACATGCGCTGTATCCACTAGAAATATTTTTTTGACATCCGTATCGTAAGATTATTCTGTCGGTTTAATCTAAGTTGGATATTTCGTTATACGAAGAGCTTCCAGGAATAGAAATTACCTACTAAATTTCGCATACGTAGCTGAAGCGAGGTTGTTATTTAACTTATAATGTTTTCTTTGAAGATATAATTTCATAAGAACGTGATTATGTTTTATGAGAGATCCTCTTGAGTGAATATATCATGTAAGTAATAATAATAATAATAATTATTATTATTATCCTTATCGAGGATAATAATAATAATTATTAATAATAGGAGGCACGCATAATATAAAGCAATAATATAAAGCACGCATTGCGAGGAGGTTATCCTCCATACTGCACGCATTGTGAGGAGGTTTCTCACTCTGGCGTCCTAACCACTGGTGGCTTATGTCTTAGACACCGTCATCCGCGGTAATCTATTTTTATATAGTGATTTAAAAAAATTGAATTTTTAATATCTTTTTTTTGAAATATTATGTAATTAATAAGATTTTAAATAAATAATAATAATAATAATATCCTCCTTCTTAAGATATATTAGGTTAGGCTAAGTCGTGAACAGATGCTGCGGACAAGAGTTGAGAGATCATTAGGTGTTATCATTTAAGAAGGTCATTATGCGTGTGAGTGTGTAGATGAAGAAGAAGAAGAAGATACAACTGAAGATACAACTTATTATTCGATCTATCAGGGATTCTGTCAAAGTATGATATGAGAAGAGATTAACCTAGTATTTTTACTGTTTTTTCAATGTTAATTGTATTTTGGTGTGAAATAACGTATATTCTCTCTTTCTCTTTCTATCTCTTCTGTATTGTCTCGAGTAAAAAATATTGGAATGGTTCAAGGGGAAAAATAGGATGGTAAATTCCTATAATTTATTAAGATTTTTTTTTGCCTTTTTTTAAACAGCGGCACGTCAGATATAAAATGCATTGGTATGCAATATGATGTACGCGCTGGCCCGTACACGTATAAAAGTGTGTGTTTGATCGGTGAGATGTTAAACAAAATTTACGGGCGAAACTTCAATTGCGTAACAAAATCGAAGTTATCAGGCTATTTATCACTCGGACGAAAGGGCCGGGCAATTGTTTGTTATCCGTGTACCGGACCAAGTTTGATAACATTAAATCCGTCAAGGATTATCCGTATTGAAGTAAAAGGCTTTTTGTTTCTTGTCGTTTGTACGTTTGTCACGGAATGCGTTATCTCTTTTGAAGTTTCACGTATTGTATGTTAGTTTTAGTTCGGAAAGATAGTCGCTATTTAGATTTCAAATTGAACGTTATGTTTTTAGATGATCGAATACGGAAAATACTTTCGTGTATAGTACGTAGAATTTATTGCGTATAGGGAATATTATCTGTCGGTATTAGTTAGGAACCCTTGTGAGTCCGTGCGGGTGGGTACCACCACCCTGCCTATTTCTGCCATGAATCAGAAAATCAGTTTCGGTTTGAAAGGTGGGGCAGCCGTTGTAACTATACTGAGACCTTAAAACTTATATCTCAAGGTGGGTGGCACATTTGCCTTGTAAATATCTATGGGCTCCAGTAACCACTTAACACCAGGTGGGCTGTGAGCTCGTCCACCCATCTAAGCAATAAAAAAACTGCTATCAGATCATTATAAAATCATCGAGTGCGCTATAATGACTAGATTAACTACACGTATCTTTTTTTTTCAATTTTTAGTATAAAATAATATGTTATGTTACTTCACAAAAATATAATTCGTTTACATTAGACACAACAAAATATGGATCCATTAACATTAGACCTTCGTCGTGATGGTCTTTAATTGCTTGTTATTTGTTGTTATGCATTTTTTACTCACACAAACGCACGCCCCGTGGAATGTACGTATTTGTTTTAGTCAATTTTTTGTTGTTGTTTTTGAGGCTCTTTCTATCTCCTTTATCAACACACTGGTACCTGGTTAATACACATACTTAATATAACTGGGACTTCCACTACGAGTCTGAAGATGCTTTATCACAAACTCATTCCGATGTTTATGAGATTTCCCATTAAAATTAAGTGGAATTGCATGCAACAAAAAGGCAGTAGTTAGTTTTTGTTATTGCTGTATATTATATAGGCCCACCTGGTATTAAATCAAATCAAATCAAATCAAAAAAAAATTATTCAACATATATGAAAGTACATACTTGTTGAACGTCAAAAGAACTACCGCCAATTCACAAAAAAAAAATAGCCTCCGTCCTGAGAAGAATTGGCAAGAAACTCAGCGGGCATGTCTTTTTTTTTTGGTCAGAACAGCCTATAAATATCACCTTGAGATATTAGGTCGAAGTCTAGACTGGATTGTATAGACCAGTCGTCCGACATTATTATCAGAAAACTATTCAGAGATCAAAACCATATTCGATATAATTTACGTGAAGAATTTAAATTTAATAGGCTTCTTTTTTTTATTTATGTTACTCAGACTTAGAAGAGGAACAGTAAAACTCATTTTCGCTTTCACAAAATTTTCACCGAATCCGATTTAAGGAAAATCATTACGATCGCTGTCGGGTAATACTCTTAGACAATACTCCGAAATTATCCGAAGAAAAAAGGACGATCCTCATTCTGATTTCATGTGATTTATTAAAACGGTAATCTTGCTAAGCTAATACGTTATTACGATTTACGATTTGCTCCCGTGAAACGTTAGGATCTTACTTTAAGTTGAGATTTTTTTCTCTTTGTACCTGACTTTTTTTTGGACTTAAAAAATTTTGAATTTTTATCTCGTCCATCGAGTCTTATATTGGGTTTTTTATTGCTTTCCATGGGCAGCTGAGCTCGATGTTCAGTTGGCATGAAGTTGTGAACAGCGGTCATAAGTTTCACAACGGAAATATCACTACCCAATTGTATTCTATAGGGAACAGTCTACAAACTGGTGTATGATTATTTCGCAATAGAAACGAGCAGTGTAGTGGTACCCTACCACGTAGAATCATAACATACTGTTACACTGGTAAGAGTAACGCCATCTATCGCCGAATAGTCGAACGAATATCGGAGGATCTAGTAGTACCTAGAACGCTCGAGAAGTACAAAACCATCTATTGTCAGAAAGCGGAAGCACACATGTCGTGTAAGTCGTCGAAAAGTACTTTCGATGTGTGTGTGTGACTTATGAGGAATGCTCTCGACGTTTCTAGGGATGTCGTATCGACTATAAAAGCGTTGGCAGAGATGGCACGTAGTCAGTTAGTAATGGGAACTACTCGAAGCGAAACAGCGAACGGATCACCTGAAGCGAAGCAGAAGAAACGCATTGAGAATTTTAAAGCATTTTAAGTGTTCTAAGTGATAAATACAGTTTTAATTTATACTTCGGTGGATATTTATTTATCCCGAACTCCAGCGCGTAACAATAGTTTATCATCACTAAACGCTCTTTGGTTATCCCAGTTTATTCGTTTCTAGGATAGGAGAGGCGGCTTGGAGTCTGTCGCTCCAATCAGTACCGACTGGTCGTTGCCGAGTATCGCAGCGTGCCCGCCGAGTTTCTCGCCGGATCTTCTCAGCGAGTTGCGATTCCGATCCGGTAGTAGATTTTCTAGATTAGCTGCCTTGGAGTTGTTACGTTTCCTTTGGAGGCGTTCGGGCAGCTGTTAGCATTTTTTTTTTTGCTTCGATGGGTGGACGTGCTCACAGCCCACCTGGTGTTAAGTGGTTACTGGAGCCCATAGACAACTACAACTACCATCTGCCCGATCCCACCCCTCCTGACTGTGCCTTTGCTCATCCACCTGTCCTGGTAAAACTGGAAAGGCTTCTGAGCCACCAGTAATCCTTGATTCATAAGCTTCACCGTCAGCGAGCGAGCGAGGGCTGAGTTTCGCACCAAATAAGCAGGTGGTGCAAAATTGAGCCCTCTTGTCTCCCTATCAACCAGTCACACAGTTTCTAATTCAAATTGCCTATAGGCGGACTTTGGAGAGCTGGGCGACCGAAGGAAGGGCTCGGTGTTTTTATCTTTTTTTTCCTAACTATGCTGATAGTCTTGAGGGGCTATTTCAGCTTCTCCTTGACGTGTAGGTGAGTTTAGTTTTAGTTAGTATAATTAAAAAGAATATATTAACATTCTGCACTCCTTCCCTATATTCTCTATAAGTGTGGGAAATTTCATACTCCTCCGTCCGCGCAATTTTCGTAAAAAGGGGTACAAAGTTTTTGCTTCACGTATTAATATAATAATATACTAAGTGACGCCGTCTCTCATATACTCATACATAATAGGTATCATTGTTACGTTCCCATTTATTTAAATAAGTTCTAATTACCACAATAAAAAGGCCCCCTTAGAAACCTTCGCTGGAGAGTGAAAATTCGGAGACCATGGGTGAGTCACAACTTATTTAATTTGGGTCTCGCGTCACCATAATTATAAAAATTACGCATCACCTAAAAAATCTCTAATAATAAGTGCAGTTTATCATTAGTTTTCTCTGTCAGATTTACCTAAAAATATTACCTAGTTTAGTTTGCGACAAAAAAGTTTATTCAAACAAAAAGTCTGTCACTCCTCATCACTCATGTGTGGGTCATCCTTAATATCGTTTTTATTGTCTTGGCCTTAATTCCTTTTATCATTTGTTATTACGAAGTTACCGGCTTATCGCACGAACGAATGGCTTTTAAATTTTGTTAAACGAACATTGATGCGAGCTTTTAAATAATAATGGCATTGTAATGAATAATATTGCCAATTTTAATTAATGTTTGTAATGTAAAATGTCATAGCTTTGCGTTGTGTTCTATGGCATTTTGGTATAAATATAAACAGATACAGCCGAAAGAATCCTTGACATCTTATTCATCTCTTAATAAAAGATACCCATACATAAATTTTAAAATTACTGCATTACGTCATTAAGTTTCTGTCTATTCGGCGATAGATGTCGCTATGTTTGCCACACTAATGTTTACAAATACGTGTTTCAATATTAAAAACGTGTTCACGTCCGGTGTAGCTAGGATATTCCCTCGAGGTTACTAGGTTAGGTAGGAAAAAAAATTAGAAACGTATTGTGATTTTATACTTTTAAGGATGCTTAACAAAGAAACGGATGGTGTTTTTTTTTTTTTTTTTTTTTTTTTATGATTGAAAGTTTACTGGTGGCCCGAAGGCCTTTCCAGTTTCACCAGGACAGGTGGGCGAGCAAAGGCTCAGCCAAGAGGGGTGGGATTTGCTAACAACTGCCCGAGCGCCTCCGAAGGAGACCTAACAACTCAAGAGCAATTGTTTCGCGAATGAATCTACTACCGGATCGGAATCGCGACCCGCTGAGAAGATCCGGCGAGAAACTCAGCGGGCTGATGCATGGGTTAGGTTGCACGTCGACCTCTTTGTCGAGTTCGACGAGTACGGTTACCGGGGTCCCTAAGCCTGCCCCTAGTATTAGAGCTGAAGGCATCTAATGCAAAGGTTATTGGATCTGATGGATCCGTAAGGACGTGTCTAGGGCGTCGGCGGTGACTGGCTCCTGCATGATCAGGATTCGGGGAGTAGTCAGCGGCGGCAACGATAAGGCGATTATCATGACGCATAGCCTTATCGAAGTATCGTTCCGACGCTGACTTCATGTATTTCCGAATTGATTCGAGGCCCAGGTCGTCGTGTAGGTCAACGTTCCTCACGAACCACGGAGCCCCGACAGCTAACCTGCAAAAGCGGGATTGTAGGGATTGGAGGGTGTCTATGTGTGTGCGGGCCGCGTGAGCGAACACCACACTCGCGTAAGTCATGACGGGCCTTATGCAAGTTTTGTAAAGTGTCACCTTGTTCCGAAGGGACATTTTACTCCGCTTACAGATCATGGGGTAGAGTCTACCGAGAATAAACGCGGCACGGTCACGGACTGATTTTATATGCGGGCGGAATGTCATCGATGCATCCAGGGTAACGCCCAGGTACTTGACCTTCCTGGCCCAGGGTATGGGTTGTCTAAAGAGAGTAATCGGGGGTGTGAGATTCCTCCTCCTAATCCGGGAGGAAATCCGTGTGGAGCTTCCCCTCTGAAATAGCACCGCAGTACTTTCCGCTGGGTTGATGTCTATGCGCCATTTTCGGAACCACTGTCCTAGGGCTAGGGCTGCGCTCTGAAGCTTCTTCGCGATTAGGGACTTATTTCTACTAGAATAGTAAACAGTCGTGTCGTCGGCGAATAAAGCTAAATGGGTCGGCGGCGACCGGGGAATATCGTTGACGAATAAGCTAAATAGGAGGGGTGAGAGGACAGAGCCTTGCGGGACTCCAGCTGTGAGAGGTCGTGGGGAGGAGCGGGTTCCCTCGACTCGATATCGAAAAGAGCGGTTCGACAAGAAGTCCCGTATGATGAGCACGAGACTATCCGGCACGCCCATGTTGAATAGTTTGAAAATCAAACCATTGTGCCAGACTTTGTCGAACGCTTTTGCGACGTCGAAGAAGAGAGCTCCCGTGTATAACGGTTTTGGTCGATTAAGCCCCACAAGAATGTGCTCCGTGAGGCGGTGCACCTGTTGAACGCATGAGTGATTTGTACGGAATCCGAATTGTTCATCGATAAGAATGCCCTTGGATGAGACGAAGTCTCTGAGGCGTTTGTAGAGCAGACGCTCATACAGTTTGCCTAGAGACATGAGGAGGCTAATCGGGCGGTAGCTCGTCGGATGATTTTTTGGTTTACCGGGTTTATGTATGCCGATAACGTCCGCTTCTTTCCACACCGCGGGAAAGATACAGTTCGCCATAGCGGCATTGAAAATAGATGCCAACATCACGATGAGTTGGACGGGTAGAAGTTTAATAACGCGGTTGGATATACCGTCGGAACCGGGAGCCTTGCGAGGACGTAGGTCTTTGATCAAGTCTTTAACTTCCATCGGGGTGACGGGTGGTAACGCAACAGAGGGTGGCAAGGAGGCTCTGCGTTCTACCTCACTGTCTACTAATTCTACATGAACAGGGTCCACGGATTGAGTGCTGGGCGTGCACTGGGTTTGCAATGTATCGGCCAGCAGCTCTGCTTTTTCGTCATCATCGAACGCCGCGAGTCGGCCTGAGGGGCCTACGAGGGGGGGCATAGTTACTACCGTATCCGATTTGAGAGTACGAGCTAAGCGGTAGTAAGACCTTTGGGAGGGCGCGAGTCCTTCTAAGAAATCAGACCATCTGGCATCTCGGACTTCGGCGATGCGAGACTTTACGTCGCGTTGTAGGGCACGCATTCGAATACGATTTTCCGCGGTAGGATACCTGTCGTAGGCGCGTATCGAGGCGTTCTTAGCTCTAAGGAGTTCCCTAATATCGTCGGACAATTTGAAGCGGTGAAGGAAGTCCTCCGCTACAACTTGTTTCGATGACCTATCTAATGTCGAGGTGATGTGTGACGTTAAGATGTCTATGGCTTCAGCGGTATCCTGAGGAGACGGGATAGAGTCCGGGTTAAACGGGAGCGATGGTGGATCAGATTCAGCCAGGCTGATGCCCAGCGTGTGCCAATCCACCACAGTCCTCGTGACGGGAACGGAATCGGGAGCGCGACCGAGCTTCATAACGACGGGACGGTGGTCTGAATCTAACTCTGAAACTACTTCGATCGAGTGTAAGCGCAGAGTTACGTTTTTTAATAACGCTATGTCGAGTATATCCGGGCGATGCGCGATATTTAGCGGGTAGTGAGTCGGGGTTAGCGGAGCGACGATATCGAAGGCGAGATCATCGACTAACGCGTCAAGCCGCCTGCCATTCGGGGTTGTGGTGTGTGAGTTCCACCTGATGTGTTGCGGATGGTGTCTCTCCGTGTGGGCTGATAACATTAATGCGTGTAACGCCAAAACATTTTAGATTGATTTTTTTATTGATTTGATTAGATTTTTTTAAGTATTCGATAATAATACTTAAAAATATATAACACTCTTTATTATAGATCCTTTATTTGATTATTCTCTATATTTATTTCTGATCGTTTTTTTTTATTTACTGCTTAGATGGGTGGACGAGCTCACAGCCCACTTGGTGTTAAATGGTCACTGGAGCCCATAGACATCTACGACGTAAATGCGCCACGCACCTTGAGATATAAGTTCTAAAGTCTCAGTATAGTTACAAGGGCTGCCCCGCCCTTCAAACCGAAACGCATTACTGCTTCACGGCAAAAAAGGCAGGGTGGTGGTACCTACCCGCGCGGACTCACAAGAGGTCTTACCACTATTAATTACGCATATTAAAATTTTGCGTGTTTGATTTTTATTAGTTAGTAGCTATTTACTGAGCCACAGGTTGGGTCGATTGTTTGTTGGAGTCAGTTCCTTTATCAACGAGAGAATCGATCGCTTAGCTAATTATAATACTAAAAGCGATATTCGACTTTAAAACCTTTTTCAAATGCGTCCAAGTCTTACGAAATCCGAGGAAGTGGTTAAGTTTAATTTGCTTTAACAATAAATTAATTGGAAACGACCACACCGGCGCCAAACAGAGAGACCCACCACCGAACTCTCTCACAATCTGAAGCAATAAAAGTACTCTATTATCACCATTACTTAACACAATAACCCCATTGTGCGTCTCCCGTACTAACAAATATTTATTCAGGCTAAATGTTTATTCACTTACTTGCACGCTTCAATGACCGGTGGCCACAAACATATGGCCCCATTCAATATTTATTCAGGAAAGAATACTTAAATAAACATATTATAGGACATAACGCATTAAGTATTTGATGTGTATTGTTTTGTGGAATTGATAAGGCTACTTTGACGGAGGGGCACCTTCGTCAATCCAAATAAAATCGGTTATGAATACAGGCTATTTAACGCGAGCACTCGTGTGTGAATTTATATGGAAACCAAAATGTTTATTTTGACATTCTGCATCTGCAGGCCAAAATATCTTGTGTTATGGGAGCTGGTAGCACGAGAATAAGTATATACAATCGGCATCATTGCGCCACTTTGAGAAGGCGGCACGACATGAGAACTCTCTTGTCGTGGCAGCTAGAAGCTACATATCCGATCCTGTAGACCGAATGGTAAACAGTCGACGTCGCCCAAAACACGTCATTACGGATCCTCCTGATCCATTAACGGTGCTTTTAGGTACCACACGCACCGGTCACCGTCCCGTCGTCGCAAGCGACGGGTTCGACGAGCAAATTAGCCCATAGACACAGTCCACTGAGTTTCTCGCCGGATCTTCTCAGTGGGTCGCGGTGGTAGATTCTGCGAAGCACTGCTCTTGCTACGGTCAGTGTTAGCCCCACTCCGGTTTGAGCCCCGTGAACTCATGTACATGTTAGGGCGAAGCTGATATAATTTTGATTCGTTGATCATAGATCTATGAAATCGATATCAGGCCCACTGTAACTATAGGTAACTGTAACTGGTGGTAGGACCTCTTGTGAGTCCGCACGGGTAGGTACCAACGCCCCGCCTATTTCTGCCGTGAAGCAATAATGCGTTTCGGTTTGAAGGGTGGGGCAGCAGTTGTAACTATACTGAGATCTTAGAACTTATATATCTCAAGGTGTGTGGCGCATTTACGCTGTAGATGTCTATAGGCTCCAGTAACCACTTAACACCTGGTGGGCTGTGAACTCGTCCACACATCTAAGCAATAAAAAAAAAAACCTCTCAAAACTATCAGCATAGGTAGGAGGAAAAAAAACACGAGAAAAGTAGATTCAGATCTTAAATACTTATGTTTTTTAACAGAGAGACAGATTGTAAATACAATTTTCATATTTTTCAAAAATAATATCTAAAGAATAAATTCTCGCTAGGCGTCTTAATGCGGAGGATTTCACTGAGTTACGTCACCAGGACATTAGCCGAATTAAAGAAACATCGTTTTGGTTCCCGAGGGAGACAGAACTTTTCAAAGCTCCCCAGGACTTTGAGGAGACTTAACAAACGTTATTGATCGATAACAGCCCGGCTTCTGTCATTGGTTTCCCACCAGCACAGTGTCGCGGCATTCAGAGATACCATTGAGACGTTCTTTTGACCAATAAATAGGACCGTGGATTTAGCAATAGTTGATCTTAAATCTATGAAATCGATATCAGGCCCACTGTAACTAGAAGATTTCACAAAGTGGGAATGAGTTGCACGCTCCAGGCATTTCAATATTGTAATAATTGTTATGTTATAATTACTTATTGTAAAAATGAATATTAAAAAAAACTAATATTTAAAAAAAAAAAAAAATTAATATTTCAAAAAAAAAGAAAAAGACATGCTCGCTGAGTTTCTTGCCAATTCTTCTCAGGACGGAGGCTAATTCTTGTGAATTGGCGGTAGTTCCTTTGACGTTCAACAAGTATGTACTTTCATTTATGTTGAATAAAACTTTTTTGATTTGAATTGATTTGATTTGTAACTGTAACTGGTGCAATACGTACTTAACAAAAGTTCACGATTGACTTCCACGGTGAAGGAATAAATGACATCGTGTTATAAAAATCAATCCCGCAAAATCGCAAAATTGTAATTTGCGTAATTACTGGTGGTAGAGGACCTCTTGTGAGTCCGCGCGGGTAGGTACCACAACCCGGCCTATTTCTGCCGCGAAGCAGTAATGCGTTTCGGTTTGAAGGGTGGGTGGTACATTTACGTCGTAGATGTCTATGGGCTCCGGTAACTCGTTACAGGTGGGCTGTGAGCTCGTTCACCCATCCAAGCAATAAAAAAAAGGTGGAGTGTAACAAAGGATTTTTGAAAATCATTTCCCACTTAACATGTGTTCACCAATACCTTAACGATGAATTAAGCAAAACCGCTAAAGAAGAAATTGTTAAGCATGTGAGATCTCGTGGTCACAGCCTAGTTATACAAGTAACCGAAGCCAAGCACCTCAAGACAAGAGGTCCAATGACCTCGACACAACTCAACAGAATACAAGGACATCGCCATTTGATAGTTGTAAAAAGTCTTGCCTGTTTGACGTAACTCGACATTTTCCTCAATTATAAATTAGTAACTGTCTAATTTATGTGACGTCACGTAGTGCTTTCACGGACTTGAAATTTTAACGTAGCTTATAAAAAATAAAAACATTCTGATGGTAGCAAAAGTAATGATTATTCAAACTTGACGTTTGTCAAGGTGACAGGACCGAGTTTGAACTGAGAAGAAGGACGATGACTTTCTATGAAGATCAAGAAAGTTATCGATAAAATCTTAGATGCTGATCTAAACTGTAGCCCCACAATCAATTAAAACAGGAACATCTTGTGAGTCCGCACGGGTAGGGCGCGCATCGCGGTACCGTAAGTTTCGTGTAGTCGGTGTGGTGGAGCTCGATGGGGTTTAGTCGGTAGTCGTTCTGCGGGGCAAGTGCTTCGCGCGCCTTTTTCAAGGCGTAGTCTCCTGTGAGAAATTGGGGGAGGTGAAGGACCTCGGTCCTTCTCTTCTCCCCTTCTTCCTCTCAGGAGGCGCCGGAGTCCGACATAACCCGGTCCGTTACCCCCCTCGACCGGGTATCCGTAATTGGATTCCCCAGCGTTAAAAAAAAAAAAAAAAAGGTACCACCGCCCTGCCTATTTCTGCCGTGAAGCAGTAATGCGTTTCGGTTTGAAGGGTGGAGCAGCCGTTGTAACTATACTTGAAACCTTAGAACTTATATCTCAAGGTGGGTGGCGCATTTACGTCGTAAATGTCTATGGGCTCCAGTAACCACTTAGCACCAGATGGGCTGTGAGCTCGTCCACTCATCTAGCAATAAAAAAAAAAATGATTGCTTCGCGAGAAAATCATTATTCATATGTAAGTTTTTTTTTTAATGAATTGAAGCAATGGCCAAACTATTGTTCTATTCTCCAATACAAACAAGCCCATCAAAATGTACTCTTGATCTGGGTCACTAATTAAAATTTTTCGTACAAACGTCAATGGAACTGTTAGGACGACGAATCGAGGTTGTCCTTCGTTAATTAGTAGTTGTCTGAACCACATTTAGATGTTTAAATAATTTAGTTCCGTAACCTCTGACATGGGTTACACTGTACCAGAAACTAAACTTAACTTTTATATTAAACTTGTGTTTTGGTTAAGTTCAATGTTTGTTTGACCGAGGGATTTACGTGGCGCGCTTTAAGGTAAGTTTCATCAAGTTTGTCAATTAAAATGAATGGTCTATGAAATGGGACGGCTAAAATTGGGCAAGTCAATTGACTGACAGTGTAGTGATTTATAATATATATTAAATGGTTTTGTCGTCGTCGTGGCTGGCCTAAAGGATAAGACGTCCGGTGCATTCGTATCTAGCGATGCAACAGCGTTCGAATCCCGCAGGCGGGAATAATAATATTTCTAATGAAATACGTACTTAAAAAAAGTTCACGATTGACTTCCACGGTGAAGGAATAAATAACATCGTGTAATAAAAATCAAACCTGCAAAATCGCAAAATTGTAATTTGCGTAATTACTGGTGGTATGACCTCTTGTGAGTCCGCGCGGGTAGGTACCACCGCCCTGCCTATTTCTGCGTTAAGCAGTAATGCGTTTCGGTTTGAAGGGTGGGGCAACCGTTGTAGCTATACTGAGACCTGTGGGTGGGTGGCGCATTTGCGTTGTAGATGTCTGTCGGCTCCAGTAACCACTTAACACCATGAGATCGTCCACCCATCTATGCAATAAAAAAAAAAAAAACTTCGATGATCAATAGCATTGCGTAATTTATATCAAGCCCGCAGAATTTGTAAATTAGCGTAATTATTGTATGTAAGCCCGTCTGAGTATGTACTTTGCTGCCTATTTCTTGGACTCCGTTTTGAAGGGTGGGGCAGCCCGTCTACATTATAAGGGAGACTTAAAACTCATGTCAGAGGTGACCAATTAAAACCTAATAAGCCGTGAGCACAATTATGTATAGACAAAACTCTATTCAACGATAAGTATATATGCGCAGTAATAAATTAATACTCGTATACTTTTTCGCCAACACAAGGCTTGTTACAGTTCAAATCAAATCAAATCAAAAAAATTGTATTCAACATAACTGAAAGTACCTACATACTTGTTGAACGTCAAAAGAACTACCGCTAATTCACAAAAACTAGCCTCCGTCCTGAGAAGAATTGGCAAGAAACTCAGCGGGCATGTCTTTTTTTTTTAAATATGAAATTATTATTTATTTATTTTTTAATATTAGATTATTATTTTTTTGACCCTTTAACTATTCCTTGCATGTCCTCGATGAGCCAAAAGCGCTCAACGCAGCCTAATCATGTCTGTGTTGTTGTTGTTGCTGTTGATTTAAAAAGTGGTCGACCTTTGTAAAAAAATGCATGGCAATGACTACGATTACAATAAGAACGATTGTGTTTCAATAATCTGCAATACAATATATGTTTAAGAATATAATAATGTAAAAAAACTGTGCGAATACCTACCAATGATGTGACATTGACACGTGATAATGCGATTTGAGTTGACATCTACTCATATAGATAAAGTGTCAGAACGCTACTTTTAAAAAGCAGCGCTGCACGATAACCCTCTTATCGTGGCCACCGCTAATTACATATCCGACCAAAGCGACGGGGCAAAGCAAAGCCGCCGTCGCACAAAACAGATCCCCCGGATCCACTCTCGGTACTTTTAGGCTCTTCAAGTACCGCTCACCGTCCTCGTTGAACTCATCGACTCCGACGAAGAGTTTGGCCTGTGAACTAGCCCATAGACACAGCCCGCTGAGTTTCTCGCCGGATCTTCTCAGAGGGTCGCGTTTCCGATCCGGTAGTAGATTCAGTGAAGCACTGCCTTTGCTAGGGCTAGTGTTTGGTCGAGGCGGTTGGCCAACCCCACGTGAGGAGTATTCATTCATTGAATAATAGAAACTAAATAATGTTGTATAATAATTTTCGATGGCTATATTACTTCACGTCATCAATTGAGTTCTTTTTTTATATATTTGCGAATATTGCATCGAGTTTATATGTTCGTAAACAATCCAATACCATACAACGGGTGTTAAATTAACATTTCATTTATCAAAATATATAAAAGCAAAGTCTAAATCTTCACCAATCCGCTTATCTATTTAAGTAAAATAATAATAACCTTTAAATTACGGTAATCAAAATTCAAAATGGCGTAGGTACTTTTGCGCGCCAATATAAAATAATAAGAGGTGCTATGTAATTTTTGTTATTACTCCCAAATGAATGTAGTTGTGTACGTTATAAAAGCGAAATGCTAAGCAATATTTCGTGTTGAAGAGAACAAAATTATTTATTTAAGTTAACGTTAGAGGTCGCACCGGAGCAAGGCCAGCGGACCTATCGTAAACAATTTTGCTTTATGCCATTGCTGTGTTGCCATACAGATAAAATGTAACTGCTCTGTTTGTTATTATGTAATGGTTCTGTTCAAAATTTGTGAGGTATTAAAGGTGGGTAAGGGTGAAGCTACTTTGTAATTCATATGCATTAAAGGTTAGGTCAGTAGTACAATTCATTTCATCAAAGTTTGCAATATTTTCATGAGAGGAAGCTTGCTCGTGTTGTTTTTTGTATATTTTAATATCATTTATCTAGACGGGACTTCGAGCAAGTATTTTGACATACAAAAAAATAGTTATTAAATACTTGGCGGCAGAAAGTCATTTGCAATATCGTAAAGGCTACGACTACGACTGCTGCGTGTGCAACATATTGGAGAAGCTGGCTGCGGGGCGCAAGAGAGAACGTGCTACTCTTTCACAGTACGTTTCCAGAGATCTTTTTTGCGACGTACCATCCGGCTTTGGAATGAGCTCCCGTCCACGGTGTTTCCCGAGCGCTATGACATGTCCTGAGACCTTAGAACTTATATCTCAAGGTGGGTTGCGCATTTACGTTGTAGATGTCTATGGGCTCCAGTAACCACTTAAAACCAGGTGGGCTGTGAGCTCGTTCACCCATCTAAGCAATAAAAAAAATAATGTTATTCTCCAAACGAGGTTTGTGTCGGAGTTCGTTGTTAACAAGAAAGTAAATATTGCCATACACCTTGAGAAATGAGTTCTAAGTCTCCGTTTTATACAACGGCTACAATGGCTGGCACAAATAGGCAGTGATGCTACGGTTGGACAAAGCGCCTTACCAACTCTAACGTTACCTAGTTTAGTAAAAATTAGTTTACAACTTAATTAATAACTGCGAACAAATCACACATGGATACCCGGTCCTCAATTCGGATTCTCTGTGTTATGATTACCAGAGACTGACATTCATACTTATATACGTTAAATTTATATAGATAGCTAGCTATAGCCGTCCGCTTCGCTAGCCATTTAAAATTAACATTATTATTTCTCACCCCCACAAAGATTCGCATCATTATCGCCCCCGCAATTGGCGTAGGGAGTCCAACACTCATATAAATGTTAGCCTATTCATTATGTAAATATATTTTCTACATGGATACCAAGTTTCAAGTTAATCGGATGCAGGGTTCAGTAGCTATAACAGAACATCCGTAAAAAGCACTGTAGATTTATATATTAGTATAGATTAGATAATAAACACCCGGACGAAGAGCAAACAAACCTGTTCATCACATGAAAGTTTTCTGGATGCGGGAATCGAACCTACGACCCTACTACACCACCGAGTCGATCAAATTAAAGCAGCTTTGAGCTTAAAATAATACGTGAATTTTAGAAAAACGTGCGTACAAAATCCCCGGAATATGCTTCGACAAAAAATTCACGCAGTAGCTTTTTATCGACATCAAAAGCACGATAGTGTCAGTATTTAAATATAAAAGCGATGGGCAATAGAGTTATCGATAAAAAATATATATAGACAGCGTTGTTGTCGTTCGAATCCACGCGGAAAACAGTTTGCTATTCATTGGACTGGGTAAATAAACAGTTTTAATTGACATAGAATATCGCTCAGATCAGTCAATTGTGACGAAAACAAGACGATAACTACCACGATCGGCTTCGGTTCTATAAAATGTGAAATATCATCAAAATCAATTGTTGTGCATTAAATAAAATCTTGTTTATGTTGGATCGTTTCCCCCTTTTTCCCCTAACTAAGCTGATAGATTGAGAGGCTATGTCAGCCTAACCGGACGAGTAGGTGAGCTCACGGGGCTCAAACCGGGAGTGTTGCTAACACTGGCCCTAGTAAGAGCAGTACTTCACAGAATCTACCACCGGATCGGAAACGCGACCCACTGCGGAGATCCGGCGAGAAACTCAGTGGGTTGTATCTATGGGTTTATTTTATTACTAGCGACCCGCCCTCGCTTCGCTTCGGAAACATTAAAACACACATGAAACCAAAAAAATAAAATAAAAAAAAATTAAAAAAAGTAGCCTATGTTCATCAGGGACAATGTCGGCTTCTAATGGAAAAAGAATTTTTCAAATCGGTCCAATAGTTTCGGAGCCTATTCGAAACAAACAAACAAACAAATCTTTCCTCTTTATAATATTATTATAGTATAGATGACTTAACGCACATACACCAGAGGCCAGCATTCGGTTGTTTTTATTTTTTTATCGCTTAGATGGGTGGACAATTTCTCGGTCCATCTGGTATTAATCGGGTATCTGAGCGCATAGACCGTCTCAAATGCCCGCACACACTTTGAAACTTGAGCTCCGAGTCTCAGTTTTTAGTACAACCTTATTATACATTAGCATTTAAATTACCATTATTAAACTATTTCAGTAGGCAATGGTTCTAATTATCCTCGATATTAATAACGGAACTTTGGAAAATGTGGAAAAGTCTGTCTGTTACTTGGTGTGTTACATAATTTCACTGTATGTAATTTTAAGGCAATTTTAAGTTTAAGTATGTTTTTATGAGGAGATAAATATTATTGAAGTCTGGATGTGTTTGCCTTCTCATAGTTCACAGTTCATAGTCATTTGGTGTTTGAAATCGATTTAATTCGGTCATACAATCAAAAAGGAATGCACCTACCACAGGACTGTCTACGGTAGAGAATGCCTCAGGCGTTAAGTCCGCTGAATAAATAAATAAATAAAATCAATGCCAACCAATTTTCAAATTTTCTTTCAGTCTTTGTTTGGTAGCTATTGATGAACTTTAGTGTTCATGTAACAAAATAAGCATTTGTAAACAGTTGTTTATTTCCATTACAAGAAAAAATGTAAGAAAGGAAAACTAAAGCATCAAGTGTATCGAAATCTTGAGGCGTCAAAGAATAAGGTCGAATTTCGGTCAGAGAACGAACGCTACCCTTTGCTTATATTACAAACGAAAATATCAGATTGTTTGTTTCACGATAAAGTTACCGTTACGTACAATGATTTTATTTATAAATAAATAAATATTTACTAACAATCACGCCATAATTTCTTTTTACATATAAAATATCATTGGTTACGTAGATAATAGTACCGTTTACGAATTAATTTTGGATGTAGTTTTAAGCAAATAGCTATTGTATTTATTTACGTTGTGTAGATTTCATCACTCGTTTTGCTGGTGGTAGGACTTCTTGTGAGTCCGCCCCGGTACCCCCGGATACCAACACCCTGCCTGTTTCTGCCGCGAAGCAGTAATGCGTTTCGATTCGAATGTTGAGGCAGTCGTTGTACTTCAAAAAATGAGACATCTCATATCTCAGGGTGTGTGGTGGCATTAACCTTGTAGATGTCTGTGGGCTCCGGTATTCACTTAACACCTTGTGGGCCGTGAGCTCGTCCAACAATCTAAACAAAAACAAAATAAAAAAAATTAAAATAAAAAAAAAGTTTTTTTTATTACGGTACTGGATTTTCAAATTCACATTGTTTTTATACGTTTAAAGAATTAAAAAAAAACAATTTTGGATTGTTGTGAAAGTGAAAAATATATTTATTTACACTATTTTTATACGTAAATCGTAAATTCCATACTTGATACTTATCGCAGAAGCGAGCTAAGAACCTAAAAAAAACCGTCCGGATCTAACGTGGAATGTCGTGTCACCAGTAAACACGCAAATAAATTTATTGGTCTAGTTTTACATGGTATTATTCCTTCACTGGTCGCACGTGTTGTTATATAATAAATAATAGTAAAAAAGTGTGTGTGTCCGCTCCGACGCACGACTGGAGTTTACTGGATATAAAAAATTAAACGAAACAATACGAGAAATAGTTCTATATTACGACAACACGATACACTACAGATTATTAACAAATTAACGAGACACAAAACAAACGACTAACAAATATATGAAAATACAATAATGAGAGAAACGCGCGATCAGTACGAGGCTTTGTGGCGGACTGCCGGCGCAGCAGCCCGGCGCCACCTGCAATAACGCGGCCGCGCGTTGGCTCCTGATTGGCGCGCGCACGCATCACGCAATCAGGAGCCAATCAGGCGCATAACGCATTTCGTGTGACATGCTAGTACGATTTTGATTGGCGCGCGCACGCATCACGCAATCAGGAGCCAATCAGGCGCATAACGCATTTCGTGTGACATGCTAGTACGATTTTGGTCCCCATAATTTTCATACCCCGGGCCTATATATGTAAATCGATTCTAAAGGAGTAAACTCCAAAAAAAGGCTTTTATTTCAATTTTTATTTCAATTTTTCAAAAATTTCTTCTGAATTAGTCGGTAACTTATCCGAGAAATAGTTGATCGGCGCGTCTGGTAGTTTCCCTTCTTGGTCTTGACGCAGACACTCCGAGGTCTCAGGAAAACAAATAATAGCTAATCCTGATTATCCTATTAAGAATAACGGATCAAACTGTTTAAAATATTGAATTGTCATCGGTCCTTAATGAGTATGCCAAATTTCGAGTTAATCCGACGTTTTGAAGGGGTTCAAAATCATGTTCAAGATTCCGTTACACACTAACATACGTGTGAAGCTAATAAAAGCGTATTAAAAATAGCTGTTTTGATCTCGAACGTGGAAAAGTCGAGAAAAACTCATTAGCTCGGCCTATTTATGGCAAAGGAAAATGGACAATCTGCTAATGTATCGTGGGCATTTTCGTCTTCAAGTCCGCACGATTTATAAATTTGCATAATTAGTGAAGATTGAGTGTGTTTTTGTTCTTGTACCGCCTACCGGAAGTCGTAGCGTGGGTAGGCTTCCCACAAGATGGACTGACGACCTATTGAGGTTCGCGGGAATCCGATGGATGCAAGCAGCGCAGGACTGATCTTTGTGATGAGGGTTGGGCGAGACCTCTGTCCAGCAGTGGAGGTTTGTGGGCTGATAGAATAATTATTATATCATATTATATATATGACTAGCTTTTGCCCGCGACTCCGTCCGCGTGGAATAGTTACTTTGGCATAACGCTAAATTTTACCCCCACTTCATTTACGTAGAAAGTGAAATTTTTTTTTATTATAGAATGTTAAGGATGTCATAACACCCCGATTGTGAAACATTCTTTATTGGTACTCTACTTGTATTGGTATTACCATAATGTTACATAGCCTTCCTCAATAAATGGGCTATCTAATACTGAAAGAATTTTTCAAATCGGACCAGTAGTAGTTCCTGAGATTAGCGCGTTCAAACAAACCAACTCCTCAGCTTTATAATATTAATATATTAGTATAGAAAATATTTTATTTTTATTTTTTATTGCTTAGATGGGTGGACCAGCTCCCGATCCGCCTGGCGTTAAGTGGTTATCGAAGCCCCAGACATCTACAACGTAAATGCCGCTACCCACCATGAGATATGAGTTCTAAGATCTAAAATAGATTGTGCTGTAATTCAACGCGAGCAGACGACACCATCCTATATCTGCCGCGTAGCAGTGCTGTAATTCAACGCGAGCAGACGACACCATCCTATATCTGCCGCGTAGCAGCCATGTATTCCCTTTTTTTCCCTACCTAGCTGAGAGCCTTGAGAGGCTATTTTAGCGTAACCTTAACTAGTAGATGAGCTCACGGGGCTCAAACCTGGCGACGTTGCTAACATGAACCCTCGTAAGAGCCGTTCTTCGCAGAATCTACCATCGGATCGGAAACGCGACCCACTGAGAAGATCCGGCGAGAAACTCAGTGGGCTGTGTTTGACGGTTAACTTACTCGTCGAGCCCTTCGTGGCAAGCGACGGGTTCGACGAGAACGATGACCGGTGCTTGAGGTACCTAAAAGCACCGTTAGTGCATCGGGAGGATCCGAAATGACGTGTTTGGGGCGACGTCGACTGCTTTCCATTTTGTTGTATTCCCATTAATTTAATTGATAGGACATCCGCTATAATAAAAACATGAGACTTTGATCTCGAAGTCTTATCAAGGCTTGAATATACTTTTTTAGAAAAAAAAACAAGACCTGCATTTGTGAACTGTAAGACACGATTCACTCATGTTATGTACCGCCAGAATCAGAAATATTATATAGATTTATCGTAACCTAACAAAAAGTCACGAATTATGAGGCACAAAATACAGTAAAATCTCCGGAATATCCAATTGTGTCTGAATGTAATTTGAAACAAATGAAAGAGGGCCTGATTGATTCACTTCTCGAATTTCAAGATAAAAGCGTTTTCTTTGATGCTATATTCTTTAATGAAATAAGTCATTATTATTATCCTCTTTTTGTTACGATTCTATAAGACCTTTCTCGAAGATATTGAAAGCCTAATTTGCTTCAAAAAGTCAAAATGTACTTTAGTTTTAATAAAGACGAAGAATACATTCCTGAGCGTAATATAAATTTGTGCAATCAACTTAACAATAATTAAATGTGGTTGTAACCAACGTAGTATGCCTTTCCCTTTCTTCAAAACAAACAAAAAAAAGTTGAAGGCTCTGAATTCTCAGATTTTTTCTCTCTCTCTCTTAGACTTTAGATTTTTTTTCCAGGTGAATCGGTTTTGATGATTTTATTTATTTGAAAGCTGATGCATCTCCTGTAGTTCCATTAACATTAGCATATGATTATGTTACAGCTTCATACTCTTAAATATTGAACGTGCTGTTTTTTTTTTTTTTTATTGCTTAGATGGGTGGACGAGCTCAAACTGTTTTTAGAGGAAGCAGATATAGTTTTTAGGTTTTTCTTTGATTAACTTTTGTATTATTAGTATTAGAATTTTGATTGTGCATTGTTGAATCTCCTACGAAATACATTTTTTTTCTGACGTCCATAACACAGGAGAATATCATAGTTTCATGCCCTTAAAAATCGAACGTGCTTTGTTATTAGAAGAAGCAAGAATAGTTCGTGATGCTATTCATCCACAACTTCATTATCAGAAGAAAAGACATCGTATTAACTTACATGCAGTAAATAAGTAATATTTATGAGCGAAAGCTCGCAATGACAACTATACTGCAAGTTAATAAAGATTCTAATGAGCCGTGTCAAGTTGTATATTCTGTAGGAAAGCCGCTCCTTTATGCTACAAGGAGCATTATTTTAAAGTTTTGTATTTCTTTAGAAACCGAATATATTTGATTTGTAAGGTGTGGTGAATTTTTTTTATTTGTATTATCAAAATTAGAACGAGTAAATAAATGTTCAATGCTATTTTTGTAGACTTTCTAAAGTTGTAGTATGTAGTCTAGTAGGTCTAGTTTTTACCCCTTCGTAATCCTTGGCAGCCTAAGGCCCTATTCTAAATACTCACGGACCGGTAGGTGAGCTCCTGGGCTGAATCTGAGAGAATTGATAACACTGATCCTAGCAAGAGCGGTGCTTCGCTCAATCTACTACCGGACTGGAATCGAGACCCACAGAGAAGACTCAGCGAGAAGTTCAGTGGGTTAATTATAATTACTAGTGGTCCCCCAGAAGTCGATATTCGACTATAATTATTAATATAATTATAAGATTGAATATTATTATGGTTCTAATGTCAAAAACTTTACTTCTATAATCAAATATCGCCAAGGCTACACTTTAGATAAATAATATCACTGAAGTATGAAACTTATCTATGAATAATATTAAAGACAAACAATATTAATCTATTCTCAATTTGACCACAGACTAAACAATAATAAAAGAGTATATATGAGTGTGTGAGTGTGTCAAATACATGGTAGTGTGTGTAATGTTTTATTTATTGATTTAATGTATTTTTATTCATAATTTAAAAAAGACATTAGCATTCTGCACTCCTTCTCTATATTCTCTGTAAGTTTGGGAAATTTCATACTCCTCCGTCCGCGCAATTTTCGTCAAAAGGGGTACAAAGTTTTTGCTTCACGTATTAATATATAGATCATACGTAGCGGTATCTATATTTGACATATGCTTGAATGCGTTAAGGACATTTTAAAGATAATTTCACATATGTACATATTGTATATACAAGTTCAGAACATAACATTTGGGCCGTCGGTCTACCGAGCAAGTTCAGCCGCTTCGTCGAAGTTCTTCCCTTTGTCAATAAATACTAAGTATCATATAGCTATTAGAGCCAAAAAATTGTGATAATTATGGGTTTTTGTACTGTACTACTACTAGCCATGCACTTTTGGTGATCACTTTCATAGGTAAAACTGAAAAGCTAGTAATAATATCTTTTTTCGTCTCCTTCTTTTAGGTCACAAATTTGGGGTTATCTCAATAAATGTTTCTTCGGTCATTGTCCTGCGCGCTTTCTTTGTGATAGATAGCAACTGGGTTCCGGGTGCTTGCTCTTGGCAAGCTGGTTATGAACCTGCGAAGTATTCCGGAGAACTTGTGGTACCGTCGAAGCTCATTGAGAGCAGTTCGACATCCAGATGGATGATGAAGTTAGTTTGAATGAACCAGCGCTACCTACCCTTTTCCGACTTCTGTCTCCTCAGCTTAAAATTAACTCAAATCCAACCTGCCTGCCCAAAAAAACAGAGGCGAATTGAACTGTACAAATTAGAGTCAAAAATATTGTATAGTTATAAATATTTTATACTTAGAAATTGTGTGGTCGAGTCGTGGTGTGGTTCAGGCCACTAACGTGCGAAACTTGTTGTTCAAAGCCGTTTGTTTTTTTGCTACGTTTATTTTTTCTCCGCATTCGTTTCTGTTACAAATTCGACTCGTGTTATTATGTGTAACCTGACCAATATCGAAAACCAGTCTTAATAGCCCCTGATTCATTCATTCATACATTAACGGATAAATTTACAAATTCCACCAAATATGAATGTATCATCTCTCTAACAGGTTCCTTCTCAAATATTATTTTATTTTTGACAGTCTCGATTTTTGCGTTTGTGTAATCACCGAGTTTCTTTCTTATTTTGGTGAAGGAGTGTCTCTTTGTTTGCGCTTTACGTGGTCCACGAATTCCACTCCTAATTTGCCAGTCTCACAAAAAGCATACGCCATTCCGATGTGGTGGGTAGCCATCATAGAACACAAGATATTCGGCAGATGCCTGAATCTCGCTTACGACTTTTTCAAGATAAGTTCCGAACAACACTCTTGTCGTGGCTGCTGGGAATTACATACCCTATCCTGTAGACCGAATGACAAATAGTCGACGACGCCCAAAACACGTCATTACGCATCCTCCCGATCCATTAACGGTTCTTTTAGGTACCACAAGCACCCGTCACCGTCCTTGTCGAACCATTCGCTTGCGACGAAGGGCTTGACGAGCGAATTAACCCATAGACACAGCCCACTGAGTTTCTCGTCGGATCTTCTTAGTGGGTCGCGTTTCCGATCCGGTGGTAGATTCTGCGAAGCACAGCTCTTCCTAGGGCCAGTGTTAGCAACACTTCCAGTTTGAGCCCCGTGAGCTCACCTACATGTTAGGGTGAAGCTGAAATAGCCTCTTAAGGCTATCAGCATAGGTATAAAAAAAGTATTCGGGTCGTCGGTCTACCGGGCAATATCGCCCGCTCGATGGAAGATTATTTTTGGACGGTTTACGGACGATAGTTTTACGTGATAACGTCATAAGGAAACATTGATGATTACTGAATTATCATTATTTTGTAGGAGAAGGAGTTCACTGAAAATTACAACTTTTTCGATTAGCTAAAAGTTGAGCCGATTGTGCCTCTCGCTTGTTCCGCGCTCTCGCTTGCAGGCTTAGGCAGAACCTGACATTTTTTTATCGATTTATAAGACCTTATCACGTCAAAACCTTAGAACATGGATCTGTATATGTAAAATACCAAAAAAAAAAACATCTTCGTCGAAGGTTCAATACAGTGTACTTCCAAAACTATTCTTCTTTGCTGTGTCGATTTAGAATGAGGTTTGTTCATGACATGTAGTCCTTGAAATTAAATTTAAAAACTTTACAGTTCAGGTGGATTATGGTTCATAGAAATTTTAGTAAATAAACAAGCTGTTAACCCACTTAGCTCCTTATCGACTTTAATTCTCTCAACACTCGAGGGATTCATCAAACTCGCGAACCGGAAGGCACAAATTCGGAACTGAAAATTTCTCGTTTCCCTTTTTAAAAAAAGCGACGCTTGGTTCTCCCGTGAAGTACTTTCATATCGTGTTCTGAAATTAGGTACGGACACGGCGGGGTGGTCCACGAAAAATAATATGCGATAGATATAAGTACCGTACAAGTATTTCTCGTGTGCAAAGACCAGTTTATGAATAAGGAAAATTACATTTGCCGTTGTAATGTTACGTTTGAATGGAAAAATCTGACGAATTGCAGAGTTAACATTTGATGGAATTTCGGGCTGTTACACGAATTCCTTCGAGATTGGTTCTATGGGCTTTTTTGACAAAAGATACGGAGATACGAACCCAGCTTCCTCAAATACCAACGACTCTTTTCAAATCATTTTTCCATTGAAGTAATATCCTCAATTTAAATGTGTAGTTTAAATACTAAAAATAAAAATTCCTCTGTTTGTCTCTTTTTATCTTTTTTGGTCTTTGGACTGGGCATTATATGTTTCTCTTACCCAGTACCTATTCTTGCGACCTTTACTGAAATGTAGGTTCACCTTGGAGGGGAGTTTGCTCATATTGTACCTTTAGAGGTGCGCTTACCAATCAAATAATTTTTGGATCTAGCAGACATCTATTTTACAAACCCTGCTCGTTGCCATTGTCATTGGCCGATCTCAGTCTTTTGGTTATTTCTGTCCACGTCCTTGTTTCATTTTTATATTTAAGTAAGTTCCAACTCTGAGAAATAGGTCAGTCGTCGTATACAGCTCGGATAGGGAGAATTCGGGAAGCGGCACATAATATTTTATTTATAAGTTGTTTGTATGGGCAGCACGGTGTAATTACTCACGGATCATTTAGAACCTCTGGGTCTGCGGAGGGACTTCGGCTCCCTCTGTATTTTGTACCATATGTTCTGTTGGGAGTGCTCTGAGGAATTGCTTGAAATGATCCCATCATCTCGTTTTTATTATTACACCGCTCTTCACCGTACATAGATACTACCTGGAGCCACTGCGTTCATCCACAGTGCTTTTCCAGTTTTTTTTGCCACGTACCATCCGGCTTGGGAATGAGCTCCCCTCCACGGTGTTTCCCGAGCGCTATGACATGTCCTTCTTCAAACGAGGCTTGCGGAGAGTATTTAACAGCTGGCAGCGGCTTGGCTCAGCTCCTGGCATTGCTGGAGTCCATGGGCGACGGTAACCACTCACCACCAGGTAATATACGAATGTGGTTTCATAGAGATTATGTACATATTTATATATAGTGGTTAGGTTCAAAAATGATTGTCATAAATGCTAGAGTCAAATGTAAATATTAATACCTAAGGTGCAGAGATTATTCGCGCGTCACTATACAAGTAGTTTGGCAGCTGGTTAATTTGCAAATTCTGAGAATAAATTTGTAATATGACTACAACATTCGCAAGAATGTCGGCCAGTTTCCATCCTAACGTTTATTGCTTTGCATGAGTGGTTGTATAATGTTATGATTATCTTTTATCCGAAATGTATATTTATTTTAATATCCTTTGAACGTTTTATATTCCAGTGATGATTGCGATATTCGTTGACTTTAAAAGCCTTAAGAAACACCTAATATTTATTTGTAATTTTAATTTCAGTAATGGATGGTAAACCTCCTTTATGGCATAAATAGTCCCGATCGGTCATGACACAGAATACCCCTGTACGAATTACGTGCAAGACTTTCAGAAAGAAGTCGTTGTGGCCTAAAGGATAAGACGTCCGGTGCATTCGTGTTGAGCGATGCACCTGTGTTCGGATCCCAAGCGGGTACCAATTTTTCTAATGAAATACGTACGTAACAAATGTTCATGATTGACTTCCACGGTGAAGGAATAACATCGTGTAATAAAAATCAAACCCGCAAAATTATAATTTACGTAATTACGGTGGTGGGACCTCTTGTGAGTCCGCGCGGGTAGGTACCACCATCCTGCCTGTTTCTGCCGTGAAGCAGTAATGCGTTTCGGTTCGAAGGGTGGGGCAGCCGCTGTTACTATACTGAGTCCTTAGAACTCATATCTCAAGGTGGGTGCCGGCATTTACGTTGTAGATGTCTATGGGCTCCAGTAACCACATAAGACCAGGTGGAACGTGAGCTCGTCCACCGTCAACGCAATAAAAAAAAGAAAATTAATACTTGCCAAATCTTAGGCTCGAACCTAGGAGGATCTCATGAGTTCGGGAACACACCCATTGTATTTGAACTGTTGATTAAGATTTTACTAAATAAAGAAGTTGATTTGCCCCGTCATACTGTATTCCTATAAGGATAATGTTTCAGATGTAAATCGAATGATGCGATTATACGGGACTTAAATCTTGTAAGCGTGTATAAATTTTGATTAGGAAAAGGTGTTTAAAGTGTGTTCTTTTTATTTTTATTGCTTAGATGGGTGGACGAGCTCACAGCCCACCTGGTGTCAAGTGGTCACTGGAGCCCATAGACATCCACAACGTAAATGCGCCACCCACCTTGAGATATAAGTTCTAAGGTCTCAAGTATAGTAACAATGGCTGCCCCACCCTTCAAACCGAAACGCATTACTGCTTCACGGCAGGAATAGGCAGGGTGGTGGTACCCTCCCGCACGGACTCACAAGAGGTCCTACCACCAGTAATTACGCAAATTATAATTTTGCGGGTTTCATTTTTATTACACGATGTTATTCCTTCACCGTGGTAATCAATCGTGAACATTTGTTGAGTACGTATTTCATTAGAAAAATTGCTACCCGCCTGCGGGATTCGAACACCGGTGCATCGCTCAACACGAATGCATCGGACGTCTTATCCGTTAGGCCACGACGACTTCCAAATTCGCACGCAAAGCCTACGAAATTTATAAATTACTGGTACAATACACTTAGCTTGTGAAGTCCGGACGGGTAGATACTAACGTGCAACCTGTATTTGTGTTGGTAAGCAGTTATACGTTCTGATTTGGAGGGTGTGATAAGTCGATATAAAAAAAAAAAAAAAAAAAAAAAAAATTGGCTCAAGGGGATGTGGTATTTGCTTTGTGATGTGTGTTGGCATCAATGCTTAACTCCGAGTGAGCCGCGAGGAAGTTAACACATTAAGTCAAATAATTGTAAATAGACATGCTCTAACAAAAACCGACTTAAAATAGAAAAAAAAAGATATTCCAAAACAAATTCATATACACTAAAAACAATAATCATCGAAATCGGTTGGCGTGATATTGAGTTATTAAGTTATTCGTCTATTTGTCGCGCACGTACTTAATGCAAATTTAAAACTTATATGGTTTTCTCATGGATATCATTATCAGAACTGGACTAAATTGAAATGGAACTAGAAAAAAAAGATATTCCAAAACAAATTAATATACACTAAAAACAACAGGTAACCATCGAAATCGGTTGGTGTGACATTTAGTTATTCATCTATTTGTCGCGCACGTACTTAATGCAAATTTAAAACTTATATGGTTTTCTATTGGATACCAGTATCAGAACTGGAGTAAATTGAAATGGGACTACATGGAAAGCGTCAGCTTTCTAATAAAAAAAAGAATCATCAAAATCGATTCACCCAGTCAAAAGTTATGAGGTAACAAACTTTTTTGAAGTCTGTTAATAATAACACTTCCCTTCGTAAGACTTATTAGTGTATCTAAATGTTATTAGAGTAAGTAAGTGACTTAGAATATGTTGTAAGAATCGGCAATGGAAGGAAACCATTAACAGAAAATGAGGAAAAAACATTGGTTCTGATTTATTTTAAGCCGCGTAATAGATACGTTACTGTGTTACTAGATACGTTAGTCACGCAATGAGATAAGAAAACTGCAAGAAAAAACAAACACTTTGACAACGGTGTGGAGGCGTATGTGGCTGCGTATCATTTAAAAATGGTTTAAAAAAAAAAAAAGAATTAAAAGTGCGTATAGCTTCGATGTTCTTGAGTAGATATTAAACTTATTTGATCAATTATCAGTATAATATCAGTAATCAGCGCTTCTAAATGTCAGCTACTTCATTTTGACGATAATTTGAAGAAGGAATGTCATTTGGATCGTTGATAATCCCCACGAATTTTAACATTTTGATTTGGAGAAACATTATTTATCTTCTAAGAGAGTTTTTGAGGAATTGATTGCGATGGCCCATTATTTCCTCTAGCACAGCCATCATTCAAAGTGGGCTTCCAAACAACATCACAGCAAGAGTTAACCATTTGGTTAGAATCCTAGCATTATTGATGTCCCATAAACCATAGTCAAACGCATTTGCCTGAGAAGGTAGCATTGATAACATAATACAGAAGTTAATAAACCAAAAAAGTAATGGTACTTACAAAGAACCTGCTAATTCCAGATTCGGAGGTACCGGTTGATTACAAGCGTTAAAGAAAATTATCTTTCTTTTTTAGTACCTGCAACAAAAATAAAGGAAATGTTAATTTTTTTTAGTAAATATGTATACATAATTTACTAACGCAGCCTGTAATTATATCAAGGTATGTATGTTTGTTGTATGTTAGTGGTTAATGCGCATAAGGGCAAGCCTAGGACATAGACAACTGGACTGTGGATTTCGTATGTCCGTTTCCATCCTTGAAGAGTTTAATTTCAAAATAAGGTTGTCCTCGTGTGCATTTATAATAATAATAATAATAATAATACTATATATAAACTCATTACATCATGTATAGCCGATAGAATCAATAGCCATTTAGAGTACCACAACATTCTATCAGAAGAGCAGAAAGGATGCAGGAAAAATCATCAAGGATGCAAAGAACAACTTGTAATAGACACAACAGTTCTTAAGCATGCCAGTAACAAAAAACGAAATATACATGTAGCCTATATAGATTATAAAAAAGCCTTTGACAGTGTGCCTCACTCTTGGTTGTTACAAGTCCTAAAGATCTACAAAATTAATCCGCTTATTGTTGACTTCTTGAGGAGTGCCATGCTTGACTGGAGAACTACTCTTCACGTTTCCAATCTGACCAATTCGGTAAGCACAGATGAGATTCCTATTAGGAATGGCATCTTTCAGGGAGACAGCCTTAGCCCGTTATGGTTCTGTTTAGCCCTCAATCCATTGTCTAATACTCTCAATAACACTGATAACGGATACAAATTAACCTCCAATACAGCAATCACCCACTTAATGTATATGGATGATATCAAATTGTTTGCCAAATCGAAAAAAGACCTCAAAAACCTATTAAATTTAACATCGCAATTCAGTGAACACATTAAAATGACATTCGGATTAGATAAATGCAAAATCATTCATATAACAAAGGGTAAAATTCAACCTTCAACTAGTAAATCAATAAATATTAACAATTTTGCAGTAATGGATCCTAACGAAACATATAAATATCTTGGCTTTCAGCAATCAAACAACATTAATCATATAAAAATTAAACAAAATTTAACCACCGAATACTCACACAGATTAAATAAATTATGTAAAACACAATTACATTCTAAGAATCTAATTAAAGCTATAAACACATACGCTATACCGGTTCTGACGTATTCCTTTGGCATTTTTAAATGGACAGAAACCGACATAAATCGTTTAGAAATAAAAACCAGAACTACTTTAACAAAACATACCTACACCCAAAAGCAGCAATAGAGCGAATGACAGTAAAAAGAGAGAAAGGTGGAAGAGGACTGATAGATTTAAAAATACTATGGCAAAATCAGTTAAAAAATCTGCGCGAGTTCTTTAATAAAAAATCTGATACTAGTACTATATACAAAGCTATTGAAGAATTAGACGATAAATATACACCACTAAATCTGAAACAAAAATACATAAAATATAAATCAGCAAAAGATCTAGAACAAAATCACATTGATACAGAAGCTTCAAACAAATGGCTTAAATTAGGATATTTATTCCCAGAAACTGAGGGTTTTATGGTCGCGATCCAGGATCAAGTAATAAATACAAAAAATTATAGAAAATTTATAATCAAAGACCCTAATTTAAAAAATGATAAATGCAGAAAATGTAATCGTCATTCCGAAACCATCCAACATATAACAAGTGCTTGTCCGACACTCACACAAACCGATTACACACATAGGCACAATCAGGTAGCTCACATAGTTCACCAAAGGTTAGCTCTGAAATATAAATTATTAGAAAGCACACTGAAACCATATTACCAATACGCCCCAAAACCTGTGCTGGAGGGCGCCACGCACAAGATGTACTTCGACAGAGCCATACTAACTGACAAAACTATACACAATAATAGGCCAGATATAACTCTAATTGATAAAATAAATAAAGTAGTGCATTTAATAGACATAGCAGTTCCTAACACCAATAATATACAAAAATCAATAGCTGAAAAAGTAAATAAATATACAGAATTAAAGGAAGAAATTTTAAGAATCTGGAAAATGAACAAAGTCTACATTGTCCCACTGGTGCTATCCAGTACAGGCGTTATACCTAAACACCTACTCCAATCTTTAAAAATATTAGACATAGCAGAAAACGCGTACATGACCATGCAAAAAGCCGCAATATTAAACACATGCCGTATAGTCCGTCAATTCATGCAGGAAGACTTAAATATTCTCCAAGTAGAAAATGAAGCTCACTTGGCATAGGCCCGTGATCTTCATTATACCGAAATATCTTAAGTATTTCGAGAAACACAATATAAGAATAATAATAATCTCTTCAAAAGGCAGCTATCCTAAATACATGCAGAATAGCAAGAAAGTTCTTGCAGCTTGAAGAAAACCAAACTTATTACACGCAATAAAAACTAGCATAATTATTAACTCATAGCTAATGTGTATTACTTGGCCAAAAGCCCGTTTATACAGTACTACCGGTTCTGTCGACAGACTGAACTGAGAAAGGGGAAACATATGAAAATAATAATAAAGCCTTTTAATTTCCAGTAAATTTACATAACTTAAGCCTATGTAGGTGTGTGTTTTTTTTAAATAATTATTTGATTTTAGTATAATTTTTAATACAGTTTTTATCACTTACTTAATATAATTAGTATGTTTACTTAATATTATATAGTTATGTTTACTTAATATTATGTAGTTTTTACGTGTGCATTTACGAACCCTTAAATACTTGGGCATATTGTTTGGAAACAAAAGTCGATGGAGAGACTTGTAGTTCGAGTCATATGGTAGATAGGTCACGCGAACATTCTTCTTGTGGTCCTCTATGCCTTGACCTACATTATTAATAGTGCTAGGCAAGGCTAAATTATACAATATTTTCGCAGCCCCGTCTATCTATTCATGGTAGATGAAGGAAAAAGGAGGCTCCCAGGACTGCAGTAACCAGAAGGGCAATGACGTGGGGAGATTATTACTATGGGAGTGACAAAGACCTGGGGGGATCGTTAATGTGAGATTCCCCCATTGTTTCTAGTGTATGGCCGTATGGCACCGAGTCTGATGATCGTGCAGCGTCTCAATTTTCAAACAGTTACCAAAGTTCATACGTATGCCGTATCACTCTTGTCAGAGCGGTCGTGGTCGTCATCCAGCATCATTGCTGTGGGCAGATGTTATGCGCCTCACGAGTAATCGCCAATCTTCCCGGTTAGTGGTGAGCCTGGTACACTTATGCAAGCAGCCGCCAACTGTCGACTTGATCTGGTCTCTCCATCGCATGGGCACTCTTTCACGCGGTCTGGTGCCTTCTTCTTTGTCCTGAACGACAAAGCGCTCTATGGAGTAATTTCCTTGTATTTCATTTCAAAGTTCACAGTAAACACAAAATCATTACCGCAAACTATCTTGATACATTAACTGTTTGGAATAACGAATCGGATTGTGAAAAAAAAACACATTGAAACTTAGTTTAACCGCGGTTTTTATAATTTTTTTGGAACACAGTTGTATTTTTTCAATGAAACTTGTTAAACTTTGTTAATTTTCTCGCACAACACTGTCTGTTTTCGACTTGGCAAAGTCCCTCCCCGATTCTGTTTCCGCAGATTGCCCGCCATTCTTGGGCATGGCTTTCTTGTTACATTAACAATATCTGGTGTTCCACACCACACATCTTTTTTTTATTGTTTAGATGGGTCAAGGGCAAGGCTCAAGGGTCTGCTAACCACCTGGTGTTTAGTGGTTACCGGAGCCCATAGATATCTACAAAGTGAATACCGCCACCCACATTGAGATGAGTTTTAAGGTCTCAGTTTTTACAGTACAAGGGCTGCCCCACCCTTCAGATCGAAACGCATTACTGCTTAACGGCAGAAATAGGTCTGGTGGTGGTACCTACCGCTGCGAACTCACAACACGTCCTACTACCAATCATTACACAAATTATAATTTGGCGGGTTTGGTTTTTAATACGCTTTTATTAGTTTCAGACGTATGTACGTTAGTTTGTAACGGAATCTTTGAACACGATTTTGACCCCCTTCAAAACGACGAATCAACTCGAAATTTGGCATAGTTATTCCTTAGTAATTGTCGTCGGTAAGGACCGAATTTAATGTTAAGAAAAAAAAATTCAAATTTTTATTATTTATTTTTATTATTTTATTTTTAATTCAAATTTATTAAAATTTAATTTCTATTTTTAGTCGGATTTTCTGTAAAACTCTATTTTTTTAGTTTTTTAAACTATTATTTATTATAACACGATGTTATACTTTCATCGTGGAAGTCAATCGTGAATTGTTGTTAAGTACGTATCTATTTCAATAGAATAATTGGTCTTAAACAAATTATTTGTAAACACGTTATTAACATTAATTAAACAATTAATTTACCTAGAAGCTGTCAGATCGATTCACAACCAAACGATCTGTCGACAATAAATTAATGTCCAATGTTCGAGATTATCAAGCCCAAAAGGTAAAAGTCAATCAGAAGTCAATCAATTTCCTTTGTGAAGTCCAATTTGATATCATTAAGGAAATTCAGGGACTTACATTGTTAGTTTAATTACATTAATGTTATTGTAGAGTGATCATTTAATTTATTTGCTTACTAAAAATATTGGGTAATGAGTTCACAATAATATGCAAAAAGTCCATTATTTTGAAGAATGTGTAGAAACGTAGGCAGTGGCTTAGCAGTACCCCTAGTGTTACTGACGTCAGTTGGTTGGTTTGCTTACAAGGGCAAAAAAACGAGGCCATGTTTGATTAATATGGTCTCTGCCGCCGTTTAAAACTATTCTATGATTTGGTTGTAGACTTATCATATGCTGATCATCGGTAAAGAATACACAACTACATTTTAGTGGTGGTAGGGTTATTTGTGAGTCCACGCGGGTAGGTAACCTCCACCCTGCCTATTTCTGCCGTGTAGCAGTAATGCGCTTCGGTTTGAAGGGTGGGGCAGCCGTTTTAACTATACTGAAAACTTAGAACTTATATCTCAAGGTGGATGGCGCAGTTACATTGTAGATGTCTATGGGCTCCAGTAACCACTTAACGCCAGGTGGGTTGTGAGCTCGTCCACCCACCTAAGCAATAAAAAACAATATACATATATTAAGGCGTTTCTTAACTCAACGAAAACGTAACAAATAAATTGAATAATACGTAAGAGTGTTTAGGGAGCCACAAGCGAAATTACAATATAACATGCTCCGTTTATCTCCGGTCTATTACAGAACAAATTACTTCGGCTGTGAATAGATATTACTCCGCGGTCGTACAAATGAGCTCAGTGGTGAAATTAATCGATTCCCGATATTTCATCCCTCGAGCGACATAAGGTCTGTTATTTTATTTTCGTTGGAAAAGAAAAAAATACTTTCAACGGAGCAGCCTGGAGCAGCACAGTAAGGACGATTTTGGCGTTTCTCGTGTTAGTTTTTGACGTTGAGAATTCGCAAATCGCCTTCATTTATCTATATCTATACTAATACTAATATACTAATACTAATACTAATAATATTATAAAGAGGAAAGATTTGTTTGTTTGTTTGTTTCGAATAGGCTCCGAAACTACTGGACCGATTTGAAAAATTCTTTTTCCATTAGAAGCCGACATTGTCCCTGATGAACATAGGCTACTTTTTTAAATTTTTATTTTTTTTTTTTTTTTGGTTTCATGTGTGTTTTAATGTTTCCGAAGCGAAGCGAGGGCGGGTCGCTAGTATTCTATAATTCTAGCGTGTCGAATGTAAAAGATTTGTGTATGAAACGGCTTTTTTTATTAAATCATAAATAAACGAGTTTTATTAATAAAATTTTTGAATATAAAAATTGTGATTTAGTCATGGTTGCGATTAAGAAATTGCTGGTTCAATACTGTCGAACCCAATACGACTTACAGAATTTCTGATGATAACTTATTGAAGTCGTATTTGTATTTGTATGTTGCGATGCACCGGTGTTCGAATCCCACAGGCGGCTACCAATTTTTCTAAAGAAATACATACTTCACAAATTTTCACGATTGACTTCCACGGTGAAGGAATAACATCGTGTAATAAAAATCAAAACCCGCAAAATTATAATTTGCGTAATTACTGCTGGTAGGACCTCTTGTGAGTCCGCACAGATAGGTATCATCACA
The DNA here is from genome assembly GCF_030269925.1 of Bombyx mori. Lineage (NCBI taxonomy): Eukaryota > Metazoa > Arthropoda > Insecta > Lepidoptera > Bombycidae > Bombyx > Bombyx mori. The sequence continues at coordinate 11,698,857 of NC_085131.1, read as the reverse complement.
CTGCCTATTTTGCCGTGACCTTAGAACTCATATCTCAAGGTGGGTGGTGGCATTTACTTTGTCTATGGGCTCCGCTAGCCATAGGATATAACACCAGATGCACTGTGAGCACGTCCACCCATGTGTGCAATAAAAAAATTTAAAAAAAATTTCGGTTAGAAGGTCCGGTTACAATTTTGTACCCGGGCTCCAATAGTCACTTAACACCAGGTGGGCTACGAGCTCGAACACAAATAGAGTTTAAATATGTGACGGCGCCTGGAATGGCTGAGCGGCAGTTTCCGTCATCATTCGTATTCGGTTGAACTTAGTTTATTGCAATAAAAGTCAATAAAACCTTTAGAATAATAATTATTAAAACTCCCAACACATAATTTTCACAATGACAGGGTAAACCGACAGTTTCGTTTCAACTGACCGACTGACAGACTGACTGACTGCCTGAGACTGACTGACATACTAATAGACGGTAGGCAGCGGCTTGGCTCTGCCCCTGGCATTGCTGAAGTCCATGGGCGACGGTGACCACTCACCATCAGGTGGGCCGTATGCCGGTCTGCCTACAAAGGCAATAAAAAAAAAAAAAAAAAAAAAAAAAAAAAAAAAAAAAAAAAAAAAAAAAAAAAAAAAAAAAAAAAAAAAAAAAAAAATGACCTGTCTGAAACGGACTGACATACTAACAGACTGACAGATAGACTGACTGACTGCCTGAGACGACTCTGTCCACGTACCGCCATTTTACACTCTGGCGTTACGGCGTCTACCCTACATTTTTGTGATATTTATCAAAACAACATTTTATCATTTAAAATAATAATCAAAACAATGTCTTCATATTACTAAAGTCGTTATCCACGACATATTATTATGTATTTTTATTATTTCGAACAGCGTCAAAACTTTATTTAAAGTGTGCACTGTTTACGGTAGCTTCGATACGACGAAATTCAATATACGCTGGCTTCATTAGACGAGCGAAGTGAGTGATTTCCCTCAGGGTAAATACCCTGAAAATTAAGCAAACGATGCTCAATATTCACGTAATTGACTTGTCATATACTACATTATCTACACTTTATAATACTATTAGCAACCCGCCCTTGCTTCGCTTCCGAAACTGTAATTTATTATTTATTTATCCACTATTTAATGGATGTTATTATACATATAAACCTTCCTCTTCATTCACTCTATCTATTACAAAAAAACAGCATCAAAATCCGTTGCGTAGTTTTAAAGATTTAAGCATACATAGGGACAGACAGATATAGGGACAGAGAAAGCGACTTTGTTTTATACTATAACGTGATTAGATATTTGATCGTTGAGTTGGCACGTGACGGTTATCGTTCACGTGAAACCCGTCGCTTGCGACGAAGGGCACGGCGTGTAAATTAACCCATAGACACAGCCCACTGAGTTTCTCGCCGGATCTTCTCAGTGGGTCGCGATTCCAATCCGGTGGTAGATTCAGCGTATCATTGCTCTTGCAATTCTCTCAAGTTGAGCTCACTTATCGATTCGTGAGTAGTTGGAATAGCCCCTTAGGCTACTAACGATTATCTTGGGACAAGTAAAGTATAAAGGTATTCGAAACCCGGGAAATAATATAATTAATAAATTACTTTTATTTATTTGTGTCCAGAAAATCGAAAAAGGTAATAAATACAATTTTAGATCAATTATTTGAAAACGCTATAAATATAGTCATATTATTCTACAATACACATGATATCCGACCTTATGAATATGAGGTCGATGGTTTATAGTGTGTTATGTCGTACAAATTGTAATGAGGATTAATGATTGTACATACTTGTATATATATCACGTCTATCAGACTTATAATGTTGTATTGACAACGTTTTGACAATAATCTTGGATAATGAATAACAAGTTGAAACGTTGACGCCTGAATAAACTGCCAATTGTTTTGTGCGTGACTTGGTTCATGAATTTGGTTCGATGTGTGTTAGATAAAATCATCAGTAGTTTGTATTTAAATAAGGGTAACCGTAAACTTTATGTTTTGGCACCGAATGTTGAGTATTTGCGAATGGGTTCACGGTCCGCCTGGTGTTAGGTCCTTACCGGAGTGTATAGACATTAACCACGTTAATGCCGTCGCCTAGTCAGGCTGTTGGTACCTGCGTGGGCTCCCAAGCCCTAAGCGCGTCATTACGGATCCTTCCGATTCATTAACGGTGCTTTTAGGTTCGTCAAGCACCGCTCACCGTCCTCGCCGAACCCGTCACTTGCGACGAAGGGCTCGACGAATAAATTGATCCATAGACACAGCCCAGTGAGTTTCTCGCCGGATCTTCTCAGTGGGTCGCGTTTCTGATCCGGTGGTAGATTCTGCGAAGCATTGCTCTTGCTAGAGCCAGTGCTAGCAACACTTCCGGTTTGAGCCCCATGAGCTCACCTACTAGCTTGGTGAATCTGAAATAGCCTTTCGAGGTTACTAGAATAGGTAGGAAAAAAAAGGCTCCCAAATTCTTCCCACCGGTAGATCGTAAACTCGCCCGCTATTGTATAAAACTCTGCCAATGCCAGTCCCAAACTCGGATGAGAAAAGAGGAGGGTTGAGTTGGAGTTCGAACTTTCCACCGTAAAAGAATCAACGCCAAATGTCGGGCGGCGGTTATTTAGCCGGACCCAAATACGGCTTCAGCACCCTCGAAGAACTGAATCTCTTCCAAAAGCACTGCCATGTGTATTTTCCCAAGAAAGCCTCATGAGGCCACGACCCTCGGCATTGAGGATTATCGACGCAAGGAGGATTGTACAAAAATATATATTTTGTAGTAGAAAACGACTTAAGTAATATTAAGACATTGTTTTGATCATTATTTGAAATGAAAAAATCTTTTTAATAAATATTTAAAAAAAAAATAGGTTAGACGCTGTAATGCTAGAGTACAAAATGGCGGTACTTGGACAGGGTCGGGTCAGTCAGAACGAAACTGTCACCTTACCCTGTCATTGTGAAAATTATTTGTTGCAAGTTTCAATAATTATTATTCAAAAGGCTTTATTGACTTTTATTGCAGCAAACTGAATTCCATCGAATACGAATGACGACGGAACTTCCGTGCAGCCATCCCTGGCACCGTCATATTAATTCTTAGCGTCGATCCAACATTTCAATACACATACACATGATCTGAATCTGAGCTCGTGAATACCGTTTTTATAAAAAACCCCATTCCCCGCATTCACCGCTCGTAAGCACTCCGATTGCTCAAGCAACCTAATGCTCTCGACTTATTCGCGGCAGCATTCGAGAAAACGAAATCCGAAAAATAATGAAAAAAGCGCCGACAAACGCAAGAAAAACGAAAAAAGAATTTGTAATTAAAATAATCTCGCTCGTTCTATTATCTTAATACCGGGATTCTTTCAATATTACGTGAACGCGGAACGAGGGGGCAACCAGTCGAAATAAAAAAAGGATATAATATAGTCGCGTTACTTTTGTCGGGTGATTTGGGAGGGGGGTAAACAACGAAGATGATATGACCTACGTTTAGTTACAGCTGGTTGTTTTTTTTTTCCTATGCTGATAGCCTTGAGAGGCTATTTCAGCTTCACCCTAACGGTGAGCTCACGGGGCTCAAACCGGAGTGTTGCTAACACCGGCCCTAGCAAAAGCAGTGCAGAAACTACCACCGGATCGGAAACGCGACCCACTGAGAAGATCCGGCGAGAAACTCAGTGGGCTGTGTATATGGGTTAATTCGCTCGTCGAGCCCTTCATCGCAAGCGACGGGTTCGACGAGGACGGTAACCAGTGCTTGTGGTACCTAAAAGCACCGTTAACGGATCGGGAGGATCCGTAATGACGTGTTTCGGGCATTAATTAGCAGTGAATTTACACCGCGACACAGACAAACAAAACTGGTTTAAGCAACAACCTGGTGGTAGGACTTCTTGTGAGTCCGTACGGGTAGGTACCACCACCCTGCCTATTTCTGCCGTGAAGCAGTAATGCGTTTCGGTTTGAAGGGTGGGGCAGCCATTGTAACTATATTTGAGACCTTAAAACTTATATCTCAAGGTGGGTGGCGCATTTACGTTATAGATGTCTATGGGCTCCAGTAACCACTTAACACCAGGTGGGCTGTGAGCTCGTCCACCCATCTAAGCAATAAAAAATAAAATAAAAAAGCAACAAATCGTTAATCTAGCTTCTAGCTATTTGAATGGGTTAATTGAAGCTTTAATTTAAGTTCAATTAAAAACATCGAATCGTTGATGCCAATACCAAATAAAACGGCACTTTAATTAAAAAGAGAAACGTCGCGGAATAAGTGAAATGTCACTTAAACTAAACAGCCTTCACCCCTCGATTATAATGACAATAAAATGCGCAGATTTAAGCCGTTAAAATGGTTTTAATTACGTCTATGACTCCCGAAATCCGAAGAAAATATTATATTATGCCTTAAATATAACTAGACGATGACCGAGCTTTTCTCGGTATTTTTTTTTATATTTTATATGAAAAAGACAGAAATAATATAAATAAACAATTCATTTTCTTGGTCTAACCTTAAACCAAACACTCATTGGCTTCGCATGACTTAACAACGCCATCTGCTGAAATAGCTTAATAGTATTATTATTCACCAATAGATGTCGGGAAGAGTCAATCGATAAAGTTGAAAATTGAAAACACGATTAAAACAACATTTTCTGAAAATAAATCGTAGCTAGATCGATTTATCGCCCCCGAAATCCCCTGTATACTAAATTTTATGAAAATCGTTGGATCCGTTTCCGAGATTCAGATTATATATATGTCAGCACGCGTCAGTGATGGCTGAGCGGTAGGTTCCGTCATCACTCGTATTCGATTGAACTCAGTTTAGTTAATAAAACTTTTTGAATAACAATTATTGAAACTCAACACACACAACTTTCACAATGACAGGATAAACCGACAGTTTCGTTGCATATACCGACAGACCGACTGACCGACTGACTGACTGACAGAGACTCACTGACTGAGACGGACGGAATTACTGTCTGACACGGAATGCCACGACTCTGTCCACGTACCGCCATTTTATACTGTGGCGTTACGTAGTCTACCCTTCATTTTGTGATATTTATCAAAACAACATCTCATCATTTAAAATAATAATCAAAACCACCGTCTTAATATTACTAAAAGTCGTTATCCACGACAACTAAAAGTCGTTATCCACGACATATATATTATAATATACAAGAATTGCTCGTTTAAAGATATAAGATATTTTCTGCATTTTGTGATACATTATCAGTTATTTCCTCCAACCTATTAACAGTATACGCAGCGTGTTTAAGACACGGTCCATTCTTCAATTTTCCTCTATCAGCTGTCAACAATCCCTTCTCACCCACGTCATCAATCTTCTCATGGCATACAGTGCGTTCCAATCGCCATGAATACTGCGAAAGTTATTGTTGATATAGAATAATAATGTCCCGGTAGTTTAGGAGCCTGGTTACAGAAAGCAGTTATCCTTGATAGGGCGTGTATTGTGCGATCTCTCACTCTTTTTTTTACTTTTTCCTACCTATTCTGATAGGCTTGAGAGGCTAACGTGTAGGTGACAAAACAACAAGAAAATGCATTAAATTCAATATTATTGTTTATCAAATGAATCCGAGCGAGGAATTCGACCTGTTGATAATTTTTTTTTTATTGCTTAGATGGGTGGACGAGCTCACAGCCCACATGGTGTTAAGTAGTTACTGGAGCCCATAGACATCTACAACGTAGACGCGCCACCCACCTTGAGATACAAGTTCTAAAGTCTCAGTATAGTTACAACGGCTGCCCCACCCTTCAAACCGAAACGCATTACTGCTTCACGGCAGAAAGAGGCAGGGCGGTCTGTGTACATTAATTTTGGACGATCTTTTAGTGTAATCCACAACCAGTTTTACCGATAGAGTAGACTAATAGACTACTGTAAAAATCGATTAACGTCAATGTCATGTAATAACTAAATGTTGTTGTTTTTTTTGTGTGCTCCTTGTCCTGTTTTTTTATACAAAAATAATGGTCACTGTACATATATTCGTAACGTGGTCGGGTCGTTTAATAAAATCTGAAGAGAAGTCACCTCATTTCAAGTCTACCCTTAATTATCGTAATGTTAAATTGAGTTTTAAACCAATATTCCGATGGGAGGTTTTATTTATCTTGAGCCCTAACTGGTAATAATATTTTACGCGAAACTTGTTTACAAAGTTGATATTTTCCGCAATACTTGCGATCTCTACATTTCACTAAAATACGTGCAATAAAAAAGATTTGATTCACCGATTGGAACGTTGAATACCTATACCAAATAGCAAAAGTACTGGCGACAGCGAAACTGGTTTGAAATTGAATGAGAAATAAATAACAAGAAATTTTGATAAAATTATATTTGGCAACTTCACTGACGCACGTGCCAGATCAATGCTTCGCCCGGTGATCGCTAACAAACCGGTTATATGTATTAAATGTTATTAAGTGAAATAATTGACACCTAAACCGCAATAGAAAAGTTTATAAGTTTTTTGGAACGAAGTTTCTTATGGGACGATGCGGAGGGTACCCTAACCGGGAAAAAACGTCCGTAACGTAAGATTTTTATTATTTATGTATAGTCTTAGCATGATGGCTATATAGTGTCTAATGTATAGTCTACGTGATTACGGCTATTATTATTTTAATAATTATAATAGAAAATTTAGAAATAAATCTTTTTTTTTTATTTAAATTTTGTTTTTTGTTTTTTTCTATTTATGAGATTATTGAGTATAATTAATTTTTTTTTAAAATAACAATATTTATTTTAATTTCTCTGACATCTATGTAATTATGTTTATTTTTATCAATAAAAAAATCATAATAAAAAATGTATACCTGAATAATTACTTTCTTTTTATCTCGAATAGAACTTAAAATTAATATATTTTTATAATAAGGAACTTCGTTCCTGTCCGGTGTCCCACGACACCACACATCTTTTTTTTCTTAATAACCTCGCCGCGCTATGCTTTACATACATGTTCACATACATAGGCGAGCTTACGGGGCTAAGCCAGGGACTTTACTAATGTCTATTCCTAAATATGAGCTTTCACATAAAACATACGAGTTCCGGACGAAAGCTTTCGGAACGACGCGGCGGTCCGCCGAGAAATGACAGACGTTCTGCGGAAGATCTTCCCCTGGTCGTTCGCTACATGTGCATCAATCTTTACAATAACTGCGTGAACAGCCGTCGTACTACTGAAACTTTGACCTTATGTCCAGAAGCATATGACAGCATTTACGTTGTGATATATTTGAGAAACCCAAGCCATTACCATAATAAATGAAGCTCACATAAAAAAAAAAAAAGATCTGTAGTGTCGTGGGACACCGGATAGGAACGAAGTTAAGTTCTGTAGAGGTATAATGAAAATAAAATTGGAGGTTTCGCAATAACCCCCGGTCATTTGGTAACGTGCTAACATATTGTGGTACACTTCATTCACGGTTGTTTGCTTAAGAGTTAGTGTATTACGCAAACGAACGCTCCGAGATCTTATCAATGGATATTAAAAAAATAATGTTATTTTTTGTTCGTCATTACAAAGTTAAGTCGTACACTGTATGTATTACTAATAAAAATCTTACGTTACGGACGTTTTTTTCCCGGTTAGGGTACCCCTCCGCATCGTCCCATAAGGAACTTCGTTCTAAAAACAGAAGAACCTTTCCAATTTAAAGTATCGTAATAATAAAATTTTCTCGTGTAAATTAATGTTCTCGCACGAGTGAGTAATTTTACATAATAACTTATTAATAAATTAAATTTTATTCACGTTACTTAAACACGAAAACGACTGTACGAATTGGGATTGTTTTACTTGAGTTTCGTTTCTGAAAACTTCCTTGTTGAATGTATGTTGTGATTACAAATTCATGGGTCAATCAATGAACTCACTTCTTAATTAAGATGAAAATGTACGTTGAATTAATACACTTAGGGAGCTAATATTAGACTTATTAGAGAAAAGTTTTGACCTGACAACTTCTTATAATTCGATGAAGCCGCCTGCACGCACGAAAAAACATGACTCATGCGGCGTTACCTCGCTCTGAGGCGTTCCATTTAAGGCTTGAAGTGCGAGCGAGAGCGCACAACGAGCGAAAAAGAATCACAATCGGCCTCCGCGTTCGGCAGCGTTCGACATCTGTCTCTCTCCTACTTGAGTGAGCGATGCATCCGCGTGGACAGCTGCTATACAATAATACATTTACATGTTTTCGTCAAGTATGAAGTTCAGTGAAAAGTAAATGTGGTGTCAATTGTTTATAGCAACGATAATTGCGATAGTTGAAAAATGAAACCATTTCATCAGTATTTTCTTATGACGTTGTCACGTTCAGCTATCGTCAGTAAACCAACTTTACGGACAACCGATTTTTTTTTAAACTTACTCGTGCTGTTGTAGCTATTCATTTAGAGCATTGTACAATGATATTGAGGGGTGAAAGAACTCATATCGAGGGGTGATTTAAGCGACATTTCGGGTAATACGCAACATTTATCCATGTAATGTCCGTTTGATTTGGTATCAGCATCAAAAGTCCGATGTTTATAATCGTCAATTGTGTTTACACCATTCAAATAGCTAAAGAAGTCTTCTTGTTATGATATTTTTTCCAAATCTTAAACTTTAAATGGCTCTCCTGTAAAGTTGCAAAAAAGCGGTAGGCAGTGGCTTGGCTCTGCCCCTGGTATTGCTGAAGTCCATGGGCGACGGTAACCACTCTAGTAGCATAGCCTTTCACCTGCCGATATCTAAAATCAGCGTGTCTTTGTAGTTAGTATAAATATCACGAACAAACCCGAAAACAGCAAATAACGCCATCTAGTAGAGAGTGGACGAACGAATCTTCTCAGCGGGTCCTGATTGCGATGCGATAGTAGGTGCGCTCGCGAAACAGTTGCGCTTGAGCTGGAAGACCTTTTTATGAGGCGCTTGGGTAATGTAACTATACTTGAGACCTTAGAACTTATATCTCAAGGTGGGTGGCGCATTTACGTTGTAGATGTCTATGGGCTCCAGTAACCACTTAAACCAGGTGGGCTGTGAGCTCGTCCACGCATCAAAGCAATAAAAATTTTTTTTAAGGAAATTCCACCTGTCCTATTTTAGCCCGTGTACGTATCTCAGTGATGCTGGAAAGCCCTCTGGGCCTCTAACAATCTAAGTCATAAGCAATTTAACTGATTAATCAATATAGTATTTTAATGAAAGCTACGAAACGTGTCAAATCATAGAACAGCGAAGTCAAGTGAATTTTAGAAGCAATCCAGCTTAGTATAAAGATACAGAGTCAATTCTGTATCAATATATTTGATCTAGATTCGATATGATATTCATACTAGTACTAGATAATAGTGAGTGCGGATCGATCAATAATCATTTAGATCGTATCGATAGTGTATTGATACAGAGTTCACAGTCTATTAAGCTGCTTTCAGACTACTCTATAATAGGTATAATAGCATATAGTATATAGCTCATAGCACAACAATATCGCGCACCATACATTGTTATGGATACGTTCACACTGTACTATTTACATATTATAGTCTAAGTATACGCTGCTATACTATATGGCACTATAGTATAGCGTAGTCTGAAAGCAGCTTAACTATATCTGATAGATCCGATCTAGATCCGATATAGTATTAATACTAGTACCAGATAATACTTAGTACTGATTGAACAATACGTATATCGATCGTCAATAAAATTCGCAAATCGCTCAAGGTCAATTATTCCGTGATGAATTTGCGCGTAAAAACGATGGCGGAAAAAAAAACCGATTTTATTATTCTGTTGTCAGGAAATATATCGAATTCCTGTTTAACAAGGGACTGGCATAATAAACACGATACATCTCAAGTAAATGTCGTACTGAACAAATAGCTCTCGGGTTCAGTAAAACTTTGATAACAACTCTGACAGCTGTCTCCACTAAGCTCATGGCTATATTGTGAAGTGGAGGTGCCACAGAGTATTATGAAAACATAATATCTATGACAGGTCACTATTTTTTTATAAGCCCATTTCATTTTCTATCTGAAAAAAATACATTTTCCGAGTGTTAGTTATAATAATAATAATTAAATATATTGATGCACGCACGTGAAAGAAGTGAAACTTCTTTTGCGGTGTTGTGGTTTTCTTCATTGATCCTTATATCACTTGTAATAGGCAATGCTGTGCATAAGAGAATCGCAGAATCTCCCAGCGGATCGGAAATGCGATCACTGAGAAGGTCCGGCGAGAAACTCAGTGGGCTGTGTCTGTGGGTTAATTTACTCGCCGAGCCCTTCGTCGCGAGCGACGAGTTCGACGAGAACGACGACCGGGCACCATTCTCATGTCGAATGAAGGACAGCATACGTGTTGCTATGTCTATGAGTTCTAAAGCCAGACAGGCCTTTAGCTTGGTCAGTTAAACAATAAAAAAACGACCTCATTACACTGGACTAGTCGTAAAACACTGACTCATTGGCCATCGAAAACCCACATCCGTGTTCGATTCTATAGAATCGCTATTGCTGTTTTTTATGTCTAACTACAACACCGGACATTCTTATATAATAAATTCTTATAAACTTCATACTTGTTCATTAACGGATTGTAAACTTGACCTTAAAGGTTTCGACTCAAATATAATTGAATTATGTATAGAATCTGAGTCTTATTAATCGCTACAGTGTGTGGTAATTATGCATATACTTCATATACTTATCAATGTTGATTTCTAAAAGTGTTAGGAATTTGTCCTATACTGTATTTTCTTCATTAATTTAAACGTAAGCACAAAAGCCCTTAACTTTAACGTGTTGTTACTTTATTTTAGATGACTTCGTCGGTCTAAGTTTTAATCTTAATGCAGCTGTTAGCAAATCCCATCCCTCCTGGTTGGGCCCTTGCTCGCCCACCTGTCCTGGTCAAACTGGAAAGGCCTCCGGGCCACCAATAAACTTTTCTTCCTAAAAAAAGCTTATTCAATCTGACTATTATACTATGGAGTGTGAATTGGAATCCGTTTAGGGTATTTTTGTTCAAGCTATACGGTTACTAAGTATATTTTTTATTGTCACGCGTATGTGTTTACGGTAGATATAACACAGGAGAAGTCATTGGGCCACTTTGGAATATTCAAATGTGAAAGGTATGTTTGTTATATCTCAACTATTTACACCATTACGTTTGATTAATTTCTAAAGTAGTCAGTTCTGAACCTATTTCATTTTTGATCATTTGTCTGATATTTTCGAACGAAGTTCCTTATGGGACGATGCGGAGGGGCACCCTAACCGGGAAAAAACGTCCATAACGTAAGATTTTTATTATTTATGTATAGTCTTAGTATGATGGCTATACAGTTTCTAATGTATAGTCTACGTGATGACGATTATTATTATTATTCATATAAATAGCTGTTTCTTTGTATATCATTATTATTATATAAATATTTTTTATAAATCATGTTGAATAAAATAAAGTTGATAGCTTTGTAAAGTAGTTTTTATTTTTATTTTTATTTTTATCAATAAAAAAATCATTATAAAAAATGTAGGTATACCCGAATAATTATTTTCTTTATACCTCGAATAGAACTTAAAATTAATATTTTAATAATAAGGAACTTCGCTCCTATTCGGTGTCCCACGACACCACACATCTTTTTAATTTACGCTCCGTCGTGTCTGTTGCTAATAGTATGAAAAATATCGACTCCTTGAAGCTAATCACGTGCGTATCGTGTATTGATCTTGTTATTGTATATATATTACAGAATAGCACATACACCATATGTGCTCTTCTGTAATATAAGCTACAAAATTGTACTGTAAATCTACTCAGTAGTTTTTGCTAAAAAAACTCAGAAACATTCATTCTTAGAAACTATCGCATGTAAAATATTAGTAGAATTTCAAGTAAACATCTCTAGTGTACAGAGAATCCTTCTATAACACGGTAGATACGTTCCCAAAACGCCCCGTGCTGTACGAAATCGTGTTATATGAGACTAGAAGTCAGTACAAAAAGGACAGTATATTTTTCTGAATAAAACATCTTAATTATGTCTGTATATAGTTATTTAGCTTACGAAAAAATTTGCAGTAAAATTTCGGTTATTCGGATATATTGTGTGTTCATGGTGCATAATGTAATTTTCTAAATAATTTTAAACAAAAATCCCGTTATCGTGTTGTAGAAGTACCGTGTTATAAGATGGCTTTGGGGAATTTTCCGGTCATCGTTCTCGTCGAACCCGTCGCTTGCGACGAAGAGCTCGATGAGTAAATTAACCCACAGACATAGCCCACTGAGTTTCTCGCCGGATCTTCTCAGTGGGTCGCGTTTCTGATCCGGTGGTAGATTCTTTGAAGCACGGCTCTTACGAGGGTTCATGTTAGCAACGTCGCCAGGTTTGAGCCCCGTGAGCTCATCTACTAGTTAAGTTTACGCTGAAATAGCCTCTCAAGGCTATCTATCAGTTTAGGTAGGAGAGAAAAAAAAGGGGGAATTTTTCTTTTCGGGTTGGCTGTGGATATATTTCTTCGAGGGACAACTAATAGCAATGCAAGCTGTCAGTCGAATGAGTGACTATAAGTAGTGTGTCGTCTGTGCGAGTCTAGCTTGAAGAACTCAAAACTAATGCAAAAACGAACGCTCATACGTTTTCTTGATAAAATTCCTAACGCACGCAATCTTACCATTTATTTCTCGGAGGATATTTTTTCATTTACATAAACAGCTTCGAGTAAGGTCAACCGTTAAAACGCCATTATAAACCTGCCTATAAAATAAGTTTGCAAAACACGAAAGATTATTTTATCGTAATATTATATGTGTTGTGAAGAAACCGGTTTGTTTACAAGCGGATGTGCCGATATTTCGCTACGTATAAGAAATAACATATCTATACTCGTATGTCGGATTGGCTGACAATGTTTTCCGGGCGAGGTAGTGGTGTTCAATAGATCACGACAGCTAATACAGTCCCAGATTAAGTACGATCGACATAATAACAAGGGAGAGCACAGTTCGCTTACCGTTTTTATTTCTTACAAGCGTCTCGCCCTCGCTTCGCTTCGGAAACATTAAATTTTATTATTGATAATCGAGTCCCGCGATGTTACCCGCGGTTATTTTCGTACCGCAGGTGACGCTGCGGGGCAAAGCTAGTCTAAAAAAAGTAGCATAAGTTACTCCTTATGTCATCAGCTACCTATTAGTGAAAGTCTCGTCAAAATCGGTCCAGCCGTTTCAGAGATTAGCCGGAACAAACAGACAGACAAAAATTGTAAAAAATGTTATTTTGGTGTATGTGCCGCATAGCATGTAGTAAAACGCAGTTATTTCAATATTGCAAACAGACACTTCAATTTCATTTATATGTATACATTACCCTCGCCTAGACTGTATATATTTACTTTTGTATCTCGTTGAACAATTTTGTCTCATGACCCGACTTAGATTATTTGTGTTGCTTGTTGTCACTGGTCACCAACGCAGAGCCTACCGCTCAGTTGACGGCTTTGGTGTTTGAAGTATACGCTTAGACCAGTGTCGATAATTTTTAAAACCAAAAAAAATAATAGTAGGACGAAACTCATTACAAAAGGAGAGGAATATTATAAAATTGAAAGGAAAAATAATTTACGGGCGATCTGAGGTCGGGAAGGGGTTGGGGGGGGATAGGTTTAGGGTAAAAAACGGTTTTTCTCGATTTCCGGCAAAACTAAAAGTCCTATGGAAAAAAGTCAAATGGCAAAGTTGTAGGTAATAAAAAGATCTAACACTTTTGTATTTGCACTTTTTTCACATAACCTCAAAATTTATATAAAAAATTAAAAAAACCAAGATTTTGGTTTTTTATTTTTATCTTTTTCAAACAAAAATCTTTTTTCACGAAATTTGCTGAAAACTTACCTTTTTATGTCCCAAATACGCTGTAATTTATTTGATTAGAAATGGATGTAATTAAATGAAAATAGTTAACGCGAAATTAGTTCTAATTACGTTTACGACCGGCGTGATTCGAAGGAAACACGATATTCAATAACATTTACGAATATAATTGAAACTATAAGTATGACGGCGTTAACGATATTTATGTTATATAGCACGTGCAATAGGAGTGACTCACACAAGCCAGGCGCGCCGGCCGTGTCGTTCCACTCGTAAACAACAGCTGCAACAGAAGTGACTCATAAGCCAGCTGCGCCGGCTAGTATAAAAAGGCGGAACGTGCCTTGAAATGAACATTCGTTGGACTGCGCTTGCCTGGTGCACTTACTATATCCTCGTTACGTTGTGTGATTCAGTGACTGTTGTACGTACTGGTTAAAGTTGGACAAGTGTTAAAGTGACTTGTTAAGATAACATATTGTTGATTAAATCAGGAATCAAATAGTGCCATTGTTTTACTTGGTGTTCAACAAGATAATATCTACCCTCAAGCTTACAAGTATATGAATAAGGGTTTCGTATTTTCTAACAAAAATAACCAAAAATAAGTCTCTGGTAAGATGTTTACCATTTCCTTTTCTTTTCTTTCATGCGTTTTATAGTCTGTTACAGTTCAATTTCCATTTTTGTAATGTCGTAGGTATGTGTATGCTATCATCTCCCGTATCTACGCACTCGCAATGTTGCTATGCGCACATAATACTTTGAGCTGTGCAATGGCGCACATTCCATTGTTTCCGGCTGAATTCGACTGTTGTTACATTTTTTTAAACCGACTTCATAAAAGGAGGAGATTCTCAATTCGACTGTATGTTTTTTTTTAACTTTATTACCTCATAACTGGTTACTGAGGCCCATACACATCTACAACGTAAGTGGGCCACCCACCTTGAGATATAAGTTCAAAGGTCTCAGTATTGTTGCAAAAGTTGCCCCACCCTTCAAACCGAAACACATTACTGCTTCACGGAAGAAATAGACATGGCGTTGGTACCAACCCGTGCGGACTCTCAAGAGGTCCTACCACCAGTGGCCAGTTGGCCTTTCACAGATTTCTAGACAGCCAATGAGGTGGACCGATGTCCTGGTCAAAGTGGTTGGTAGGGGGTTGAATGCGCAAGGCAACAGACCGAAGAGAATGGGGTGCATTCCAAGAGACCTGCTCAACACGGGTTGAAGAAGAGAGAAAGAGATATGTCTAGAGTGAACGACTACAATCTATATTCAGTCCCTTAACATATTTACGCCGTAAAACAAAAACCATAATATAAACACCACACTCTGCCTATTTCTGCCGTGGAGCAGTAATGCGTTCTGGGTTGAGAGGCGGGGCAGCTTCTGTACTATAGAAATGAGACTTAGGACTCATGTCCCAAAGTGGATGACAAAATTTGCCCTGTTGATGTCTATGGGCTTCGATAATCGCTCGTCTATGCAATGACAAAAAAAAATGTACATATTCCAAAAACAAACTTAATCAAAAACACACTTAAGTGACGTGAAATAACTTCGAGGGATTGCTTAAAAACCAATTTGCCTCGTACCGATGACATTACAAACTTTATAAATAAAACAGTTACAGTGCAAAAACGACACTGCTTTATTTCTGAATACGTTATTCGGATAACACGTTATTGCTTTTAGTATTACCACAAATTTTAGCTTGATTAATGAACTGTCAATAGACGCGTGAAAGTTGAACTCTTGTGAATCGTTGCCTAGCGTTGTGACATCGGCTTAATGACTGTTTAGTTAGGACGGAAGCGCTTATGCTAAGTTCATCTTTAAAGGTGGCGTACAGTGGAAATCAATTTAAGAACTTACCACTTACTAATCCACAGGTGAAGCAGAAAATCTTTCATCAATTTTTCTGATGAAGTACGTACTTAACAAATGCTCACGAATGACTTCCACGGTGAAGGAATAATATTGTGTTATAAAAATCACACCTGCCAACATTATAATTTGCACAATCACTAGGGCGTCTTGTGAGCCCAAACGGGTAGATACCGTCACGCTGTCTATTTCTGTCGTGAAGCAGCAATGCATTCCAGTTTCTTTAAATCCCTTTGGTGGGGCAGCCGTTCTACTGTAAAAACTGAGACTTAGAAGTCAAGTCTCAAAGTGGGTGGTGGCGTTTACGTTATTGATGTCCATGGACTTCGGTAATTACATAACACCAGGTGAGACGCAATAACAAAAATATCTTTAGTAACATTGTGGTTTGAAACCAGATGAAATGAAAGGTCTATATCATCACCATAATAATATGTAGGGTTTAGCTTACGAGTCAATGAGACACAATACTTTTAAAGTTTTTACTTCTACCGTCTTTTTTACCTTAGTAAATGTAGGAACGGAACGGTGTGGATGAATGACAGATATTGAGCATGAGTGTGTGAGAGAGATAGGAGATGTCGTGTTAGAAAGTAAGAAAGACGGCGAATGAATGTTGAACACATAGTTTTATTTTTAAGTGAAAGGAGGATAGTTAACGGACGCAACGGCAAACAGACGCAGGACTTTTTGGCGGGAACGCGAGGAGTGAAGTTGTGTGATATGTTTTATTTTGTCTATTTAGTGTTTCTTCGGGTTTAAATGTGTAATAATGGTGGTTTATTAACTGTTTAATATCTGTGAAAGTGCACAAATGTGGGAAAATGAAACAAAGCCGCTGGACGTAACTTCTCGGGATCCTCCAAAAAGCGCACTGAAAAAATCTTAGTAAATGACCACCATTTTACTGAGATTATATTTCATCCCATATCATCTTATTTCATTTCATTTAATTTCATCCCAGTTGATTAATGTCTCAAATTAATCATCTTCATTTCATTTCACTCCATAATATCATTTTTCATAAAAATATGAATATAAATTAAAATAAGACATGACTTAAAGGTCTCAGTTACCAGGTCATAAAATCCCTTAAGAAAAACAGACGCAGTGTAACTCTGAAGACGTAGGAAGTTTATATTTTAGTTATTTGTATTAAGAAAGACGGAATAAAAATCAAGTTTGTGTGAGGCCATCAACTGTTTCACTGGCCCAACGCGAATAGAAGATCCCATATAAATAAAAGAAATCACGACATTTTGCCTAAATTACAAATACTATAAATCTTACATATCTTAGCGTCGCTTGTGCACACGTGTGTACCCGAACTTTCTATTAACACATGATATTTGAGTACGGCCTTGTTAAGGGCTTGTAATAGCTCGTGGGTGTAAAGTTGTCCCTTCACACTTAATGTATTCTTTGTCGAATGGTATTATTACACGTGATTGTAGTACAACACAATTAAGTATCGCTTTCTATATAACGAAGCTTTCGGATCTTTTAATGTACTGTATGATCTTATGTTTGGTTTTAGTGTGATTGTGTTGGTATTGTTACGCGCTGGAGTTCGGGATAAATAAAAATCGGTTGTCTGTAAAGTCGGTTTACTGACGATAGTTGAACGTGACAACGTCGTAAGAAAATACTGATGGAATGGTTTCATTTTTCAATTATCGCAATTATCGTTGCTATAAACAATTGACACCACATTCACTGAATTTCATACTTGACGAAAACATGTAAATGTATTATTGTATAGCAGCTGTCCACGCGGATGCATCGCTCACTCAAGTAGGAGAGAGACAGATGTCGAACGCTGCCGAACGCGGAGGCCGATTGTGCCTCTTTGTCACTCGTTGCGCGCTCTCGCTTGCACTTCAAGCCTTAAATGGAACGCCTCATGAGTCATGTTTTTTCGTGCGTGCAGCCGGCTCCATCGAATTATAAGACGTTGTCACGTAAAAAATTCTACCGAAGTATAAATTAAAACTCTACTTAACACTTAGAACACTTACAGAGCACTTAACAATTCGTAATTCGCTTCTTCCGCTTCGCTTCAGGTGATCCGTTCTCTGTTTCGCTTCGTTTGTATACGAGCATATGTGCAGCGCAGCAGACCAGAGCAAAGTCTGTCTGTTATTCTGCATAACGGGGTAAGGCAAGCGTTTCCTAAGCAAAATATAATGAATCTTAAGTGGTCCAAGAGTAAACTTCTCACATGCTAGTAAATTACGGATTTGTAAGCCGGTATGAGGATGATGATGCACCAGACACCTGACAAGAGGCTTTGCGTTACATCAAAAATTCCACAAACAAAATCTCACCGGCATTGATTCTATCTAATTCCCCCCGAAGACCCATTGAATAGTATTCGTGAAGAATTTCAAATATTTATCTCGAAAAACTCCTCCCGGACACGAGGACCCCGAACGAAATGTAAAGGACCCTTCTTTCAATACGGATACTAAATGGATCGTAAATATGTAATACAGGGCCTATATACACTCCCTATTCTGTGAGGATCGCTCAAACTGTATTCTTTAGAACGGCTTTATTCAGTATAGGAAAATGACAATGTTTATTTACAAAACTGTACTCAAAAGTTTGTAAAAATCCAGTGTTAGGATATAACTTACGTGACTGCGAATTTGTTATTTTGTAGTAGCAATAGAAGTGGCGGTCAAAAGTTAAGTAAGTTTAGTTTACTGGTGGTAGGTCCTCTTGTGAGTCTTTTTTTTTTGTGGGCTCGTGCACACACATAGGCAATAAAATAAAAATAATAGACGGGTGGGTACCCTGGGTATTAGGGACGCGAACATTCTTGAGCATCGCTTCGTTGTTCTAGTATCTTGTTTCGATTCTCGATCGGTGTTGATGCCTTAATTACAGATGTTTAGTATCTGGAACACTGGATATGGCCTATGTATTTCGTAGGATCTAGTTTATTTATTTATTACTGGTGGTATGACGTCTTGCGGGTCTGCACGGGTAGGTACCATCACCCTGCCTATTCGAGCCGTAAAGCAGTAATGCGTTTCGGTTTGAAGGGCGGGGCAGCCGTTGTAACTATACTTCAGATCATAGAACTTATATCACAAGGTGGGTGGCGCATTTATCTATTATTTATCGCATCTAAGCAATAAAAAATAATAATAATAATCACAACTGTGAACCAATCACGCGGTCACCCGGCCCCAATTTAGTATTCCCTGCGATATGGCTACCAGAGATCGATAAAGTGGGTCGCCGTATTTACGTCGTTGACTCTGGTAGCCACTTAACACCAGGTAGACCGTGAGCTCGTCCACTCATTTAAGAAATAAATAATAATAACATTGCTAATACGAGTATGAATAAATAGCACTGGGTCGACACTTTTGTAAGTAATGCTTGCAATTAAGAAGAAGGAAAAATCAGTTTAAGAGTTAAGTGTCGCAACTTTCTTACAGCTTCAGTGACAAAGAATACTTTTCTTCGTGGGACAGTGATATAAATCCGTCTAAACTCCTTGATTTAATTTAAAAGAAAATGCTTGTTGTACTGAGCAAGTTTAAGAAGGTATAACTGAATACAAAAGCAAATTTGTCGAAACTTTTAGCACGGAATTAAGTCTTTTTTTGTTTTTTTTAGAATTCCCTGGACAGCGCTTCGCACCAACGTGTCTATCCTCCAAGAACTCCAGATAAAGACGAGGCTTTCTACCATTTGCCTAGGTAGAGTTCTGAAATACCTTGGCCACATTGTAAGAAAGTTTACGATACACTACACGATACTCTACACTCGGCGGCAGATAGAATCAAATGGCTTAGAATGATTCGGAATAACCTCTTGTTGCGAGGAGGTGGTCACGACCCTCAGTATTGAGGAAATCGAAGCAAGAACAAGAAGAAGAAGACACGGATGTACAAAGTCATGGTCTACCAAAAGGCCCCTGAAACTCGTAGACAGCACCACCTAAATATTGCGATCCACTTTGAGACTTGAGGTCTATATATATATAATTGTATAGCGTTCACGAAATTTACAATTTTTGCGGGTATGGAATTTTATTTCACTGCGCGTGGACATAACTTTATTTATGTATATGTGCAATGGCGCACATTCCATTGTTTCCGGCTGAATTCGACTGTTGTTACATTTTTTTAAACCGACTTCATAAAAGGAGGAGATTCTCAATTCGACTGTATGTTTTTTTTTAACTTTATTACCTCATAACTGGTTACTGAGGCCCATACACATCTACAACGTAAGTGGGCCACCCACCTTGAGATATAAGTTCAAAGGTCTCAGTATTGTTGCAAAAGTTGCCCCACCCTTCAAACCGAAACACATTACTGCTTCACGGAAGAAATAGACATGGCGTTGGTACCAACCCGTGCGGACTCTCAAGAGGTCCTACCACCAGTGGCCAGTTGGCCTTTCACAGATTTCTAGACAGCCAATGAGGTGGACCGATGTCCTGGTCAAAGTGGTTGGTAGGGGGTTGAATGCGCAAGGCAACAGACCGAAGAGAATGGGGTGCATTCCAAGAGACCTGCTCAACACGGGTTGAAGAAGAGAGAAAGAGATATGTCTAGAGTGAACGACTACAATCTATATTCAGTCCCTTAACATATTTACGCCGTAAAACAAAAACCATAATATAAACACCACACTCTGCCTATTTCTGCCGTGGAGCAGTAATGCGTTCTGGGTTGAGAGGCGGGGCAGCTTCTGTACTATAGAAATGAGACTTAGGACTCATGTCCCAAAGTGGATGACAAAATTTGCCCTGTTGATGTCTATGGGCTTCGATAATCGCTCGTCTATGCAATGACAAAAAAAAATGTACATATTCCAAAAACAAACTTAATCAAAAACACACTTAAGTGACGTGAAATAACTTCGAGGGATTGCTTAAAAACCAATTTGCCTCGTACCGATGACATTACAAACTTTATAAATAAAACAGTTACAGTGCAAAAACGACACTGCTTTATTTCTGAATACGTTATTCGGATAACACGTTATTGCTTTTAGTATTACCACAAATTTTAGCTTGATTAATGAACTGTCAATAGACGCGTGAAAGTTGAACTCTTGTGAATCGTTGCCTAGCGTTGTGACATCGGCTTAATGACTGTTTAGTTAGGACGGAAGCGCTTATGCTAAGTTCATCTTTAAAGGTGGCGTACAGTGGAAATCAATTTAAGAACTTACCACTTACTAATCCACAGGTGAAGCAGAAAATCTTTCATCAATTTTTCTGATGAAGTACGTACTTAACAAATGCTCACGAATGACTTCCACGGTGAAGGAATAATATTGTGTTATAAAAATCACACCTGCCAACATTATAATTTGCACAATCACTAGGGCGTCTTGTGAGCCCAAACGGGTAGATACCGTCACGCTGTCTATTTCTGTCGTGAAGCAGCAATGCATTCCAGTTTCTTTAAATCCCTTTGGTGGGGCAGCCGTTCTACTGTAAAAACTGAGACTTAGAAGTCAAGTCTCAAAGTGGGTGGTGGCGTTTACGTTATTGATGTCCATGGACTTCGGTAATTACATAACACCAGGTGAGACGCAATAACAAAAATATCTTTAGTAACATTGTGGTTTGAAACCAGATGAAATGAAAGGTCTATATCATCACCATAATAATATGTAGGGTTTAGCTTACGAGTCAATGAGACACAATACTTTTAAAGTTTTTACTTCTACCGTCTTTTTTACCTTAGTAAATGTAGGAACGGAACGGTGTGGATGAATGACAGATATTGAGCATGAGTGTGTGAGAGAGATAGGAGATGTCGTGTTAGAAAGTAAGAAAGACGGCGAATGAATGTTGAACACATAGTTTTATTTTTAAGTGAAAGGAGGATAGTTAACGGACGCAACGGCAAACAGACGCAGGACTTTTTGGCGGGAACGCGAGGAGTGAAGTTGTGTGATATGTTTTATTTTGTCTATTTAGTGTTTCTTCGGGTTTAAATGTGTAATAATGGTGGTTTATTAACTGTTTAATATCTGTGAAAGTGCACAAATGTGGGAAAATGAAACAAAGCCGCTGGACGTAACTTCTCGGGATCCTCCAAAAAGCGCACTGAAAAAATCTTAGTAAATGACCACCATTTTACTGAGATTATATTTCATCCCATATCATCTTATTTCATTTCATTTAATTTCATCCCAGTTGATTAATGTCTCAAATTAATCATCTTCATTTCATTTCACTCCATAATATCATTTTTCATAAAAATATGAATATAAATTAAAATAAGACATGACTTAAAGGTCTCAGTTACCAGGTCATAAAATCCCTTAAGAAAAACAGACGCAGTGTAACTCTGAAGACGTAGGAAGTTTATATTTTAGTTATTTGTATTAAGAAAGACGGAATAAAAATCAAGTTTGTGTGAGGCCATCAACTGTTTCACTGGCCCAACGCGAATAGAAGATCCCATATAAATAAAAGAAATCACGACATTTTGCCTAAATTACAAATACTATAAATCTTACATATCTTAGCGTCGCTTGTGCACACGTGTGTACCCGAACTTTCTATTAACACATGATATTTGAGTACGGCCTTGTTAAGGGCTTGTAATAGCTCGTGGGTGTAAAGTTGTCCCTTCACACTTAATGTATTCTTTGTCGAATGGTATTATTACACGTGATTGTAGTACAACACAATTAAGTATCGCTTTCTATATAACGAAGCTTTCGGATCTTTTAATGTACTGTATGATCTTATGTTTGGTTTTAGTGTGATTGTGTTGGTATTGTTACGCGCTGGAGTTCGGGATAAATAAAAATCGGTTGTCTGTAAAGTCGGTTTACTGACGATAGTTGAACGTGACAACGTCGTAAGAAAATACTGATGGAATGGTTTCATTTTTCAATTATCGCAATTATCGTTGCTATAAACAATTGACACCACATTCACTGAATTTCATACTTGACGAAAACATGTAAATGTATTATTGTATAGCAGCTGTCCACGCGGATGCATCGCTCACTCAAGTAGGAGAGAGACAGATGTCGAACGCTGCCGAACGCGGAGGCCGATTGTGCCTCTTTGTCACTCGTTGCGCGCTCTCGCTTGCACTTCAAGCCTTAAATGGAACGCCTCATGAGTCATGTTTTTTCGTGCGTGCAGCCGGCTCCATCGAATTATAAGACGTTGTCACGTAAAAAATTCTACCGAAGTATAAATTAAAACTCTACTTAACACTTAGAACACTTACAGAGCACTTAACAATTCGTAATTCGCTTCTTCCGCTTCGCTTCAGGTGATCCGTTCTCTGTTTCGCTTCGTTTGTATACGAGCATATGTGCAGCGCAGCAGACCAGAGCAAAGTCTGTCTGTTATTCTGCATAACGGGGTAAGGCAAGCGTTTCCTAAGCAAAATATAATGAATCTTAAGTGGTCCAAGAGTAAACTTCTCACATGCTAGTAAATTACGGATTTGTAAGCCGGTATGAGGATGATGATGCACCAGACACCTGACAAGAGGCTTTGCGTTACATCAAAAATTCCACAAACAAAATCTCACCGGCATTGATTCTATCTAATTCCCCCCGAAGACCCATTGAATAGTATTCGTGAAGAATTTCAAATATTTATCTCGAAAAACTCCTCCCGGACACGAGGACCCCGAACGAAATGTAAAGGACCCTTCTTTCAATACGGATACTAAATGGATCGTAAATATGTAATACAGGGCCTATATACACTCCCTATTCTGTGAGGATCGCTCAAACTGTATTCTTTAGAACGGCTTTATTCAGTATAGGAAAATGACAATGTTTATTTACAAAACTGTACTCAAAAGTTTGTAAAAATCCAGTGTTAGGATATAACTTACGTGACTGCGAATTTGTTATTTTGTAGTAGCAATAGAAGTGGCGGTCAAAAGTTAAGTAAGTTTAGTTTACTGGTGGTAGGTCCTCTTGTGAGTCTTTTTTTTTTGTGGGCTCGTGCACACACATAGGCAATAAAATAAAAATAATAGACGGGTGGGTACCCTGGGTATTAGGGACGCGAACATTCTTGAGCATCGCTTCGTTGTTCTAGTATCTTGTTTCGATTCTCGATCGGTGTTGATGCCTTAATTACAGATGTTTAGTATCTGGAACACTGGATATGGCCTATGTATTTCGTAGGATCTAGTTTATTTATTTATTACTGGTGGTATGACGTCTTGCGGGTCTGCACGGGTAGGTACCATCACCCTGCCTATTCGAGCCGTAAAGCAGTAATGCGTTTCGGTTTGAAGGGCGGGGCAGCCGTTGTAACTATACTTCAGATCATAGAACTTATATCACAAGGTGGGTGGCGCATTTATCTATTATTTATCGCATCTAAGCAATAAAAAATAATAATAATAATCACAACTGTGAACCAATCACGCGGTCACCCGGCCCCAATTTAGTATTCCCTGCGATATGGCTACCAGAGATCGATAAAGTGGGTCGCCGTATTTACGTCGTTGACTCTGGTAGCCACTTAACACCAGGTAGACCGTGAGCTCGTCCACTCATTTAAGAAATAAATAATAATAACATTGCTAATACGAGTATGAATAAATAGCACTGGGTCGACACTTTTGTAAGTAATGCTTGCAATTAAGAAGAAGGAAAAATCAGTTTAAGAGTTAAGTGTCGCAACTTTCTTACAGCTTCAGTGACAAAGAATACTTTTCTTCGTGGGACAGTGATATAAATCCGTCTAAACTCCTTGATTTAATTTAAAAGAAAATGCTTGTTGTACTGAGCAAGTTTAAGAAGGTATAACTGAATACAAAAGCAAATTTGTCGAAACTTTTAGCACGGAATTAAGTCTTTTTTTGTTTTTTTTAGAATTCCCTGGACAGCGCTTCGCACCAACGTGTCTATCCTCCAAGAACTCCAGATAAAGACGAGGCTTTCTACCATTTGCCTAGGTAGAGTTCTGAAATACCTTGGCCACATTGTAAGAAAGTTTACGATACACTACACGATACTCTACACTCGGCGGCAGATAGAATCAAATGGCTTAGAATGATTCGGAATAACCTCTTGTTGCGAGGAGGTGGTCACGACCCTCAGTATTGAGGAAATCGAAGCAAGAACAAGAAGAAGAAGACACGGATGTACAAAGTCATGGTCTACCAAAAGGCCCCTGAAACTCGTAGACAGCACCACCTAAATATTGCGATCCACTTTGAGACTTGAGGTCTATATATATATAATTGTATAGCGTTCACGAAATTTACAATTTTTGCGGGTATGGAATTTTATTTCACTGCGCGTGGACATAACTTTATTTATGTATATCATAAGAGAAATTGATACCTGCTGGCGAGGTTTGAATACTGGCACAGTCGCATCGTTCCACACAAGTACACGTGACAACTTGTGCTTCAATATAAGTGCTTAAAGTATATGAAAATACAAGCTCACGGATCTGCCGGTGTAGAGTGGCTACTGAAATACACAATCTGATCGATTGTATATTTGTTCATTTATTGCTTAGATGGATGAACGAGGGCACGGTTCATCTGGTGTTAAGGTTACCGGAGCCCATAGACATCAACAATGTAAATGTCGCTACCAGCCTGGAGACTTCTTTATTTAATTAAGTTTCAGTACAACGGCTGCCCGACCTTTCAAACTGAAACGCGTTCCTGCTTCACGGCAGAAATAGGCAGGGTGGTGGTACCTACCCGTGCAGGCTCACAGAACGTCCTACCAATTGCTGGTGTTACGGAGTATTGTGAGCTTCCATAGCTAAATGCATCCTGTGTATTACTAGTAGTCATGTTTGAATTGAAGGCTGGAGTAGTAGTTATGCAATACGATCCTATCACCGACTATGTGACCAACCACGCTAGAAACATGAGGTCCCTTCAGAGAAGTCTTATTATACATTCCTACAACACCAAAGAGATTAAATAGCATAGAACATGCAATAACTCCGTAGCACAATACGATCTACGATCTATATTCGACTGTGTGGCCAAACCGTGCTAGAAACATGAGGCCCCTTTAGAGAAGTCTTATTATACATTCCTACAACACCAAAGAGATTAAATAGAATAGAACATGCAATAACTCCGTACCACAATACGATCTAGGACCTATCTTCGACTGTGTGGCCAAACCATGCTAGAAACATGAGGCCCCTTCAGAGAAGTCCCATTGTTGACTCCTATAATATCAAAGAAAATTAAATAGCACAGACCATACAATAACTCCGTATCGCAGAGCTATGTTTAAACATATTGCATAGTTATGTGTTTAACTTCAAATTGAGTTTCATTATTCGAATGATTGTGAATATATTCACGTACGCTCGTTTTTCTTCGAACAACGTTATTTCAGTTCCGTCGAGGGAATAAACATAGCGTGGAAATATTCTCCACGGGGCGTAGTGTTTGTAGTAGTTAGTGGCGAGTTCCCCTACCATTGTTGTTCGAATATGCACGAAAGCATTTCGTTTGTAAGTTCGTGTTATGAGATTGATTTATGGGGTCGAGATACTTGCGGATCTGGTCAGTCTAACGTATCTAGCCTTTACCTCATGGTCTACTTCCGTCCATCTTGCCAGTCACCATTAGCTTCTCCAAGTTGCCGTCATCTTTTCAGGCAATGTGGCCAAAGTAATTCAGAACTTTACGTAGCCAGATGGTAGAAAGCCTCGTCTTTATCTGGAAAAATTTTTTCGACTTTAGGTTTCATGGCATACAGACCTTATAGGATCTGATCTGGCAGTTTGTTTAGACTTAGGTTTTCATCTACAGTTAATCAACTTGATAGTGATTCCAAGTGCCGATGGACCACACCAATACCGGCTGCTTGTAATAGTTATTCACTTTACGATCGCATTGCCTTAGTAGGTGATCCTTCACGTTTAATTGTATCCCGTGACCCTCGTTATGTCCATAAGGCATTAATTAAGACGAAACAACACAAACAAATATTTCACTAAAACAAACAAGGTACTATATTTGAGTTGGAACGTTCTGGAAAGATAATTGGTGCCGGCTACGAGCGGTGTGTCCGACATTCAGATTGTCAAACGACTTATACGTACTCAAATAATCGAAATGATCGTGTCCAGTATAATGTTGGATAATAAAACGTAAATGCAGATCAAAGTACAACTCAGACACAAATATGTTCAATAGAGTTTAGTTTTTTTTTTTACCTATACTGATTGCCTTGAGAGGCTATATCAGCTTCTCCTCGATGTGTAGGTGAGTAGATGGTGTTCAAACCGAGAATGTTGCTAACACTGGCCCTAGCAAGAGCAGTGCTTCGCAGAATCTACCTCCGGATCGGAAACGCGATCCACTGAGAAGATCCGGCGAGAAACTCAGTGGGCTGTGTCTATGGGCTAATTCACTCGTCGAGCCCTTCGTCGCAAGCGACGGGTTCGACGAGGACGGTGACCGGTGCTTGTGGTACCTAAAAGCACCGTTAATGGATCGGGAGGATCCGTAATGACGTGTGGAGCTTAGTGTTAAATATCTTTATATATATATTTCTTCTGTGCGTGTGTTTATCACTGAACCCCTCCTAAACAGCTGGACCGATTTTAATGAAACTTTCTGTGTACCTTCAGGTGGAGTCGAGAATGGTTTAAATTTACAGATCAGCCCGGCAGATGGTGCTGCAATCGGTATCTAGGTTAATAATATTTCCTAGAAATAATTTATATGGAAAAACAACTTTTTCCGGGCTAGCTAGTTTGTATATTTTTTTAATTTTACAGCACAGTTGGTTTACAGTAAAAAAAAAGAAAAGGTGGGTTTTTTGTTCTAGATTAGCATACGAGAGTGATCCATCTTGATGCTATTGATACAAATAGTCACATCAATAGTCAATAGTCAGATAGAGGATCACAATTATATCTCCACCCACCTTGAAATATGAAACACAATACACATATGTAGATGCGAACTCACTATCTTTAGCTCGTCAGCCATGTAGATATGCACTTATTTTACTTAATTTTTAAAGAACAATTTCAAAGGTTTTGTTCATTCTAAGAAATCTTTGAAATTGTAAATAATAATTGCAGTGTACCAACATATCCGTCGTCTCTTTCTTGAATTTCCCTAATTGAAAACCGCTGTCTGGAAGAGATCGTTTTTAGTGATAAAACCGTCTATTGCACAAATTACGCCTACATATTGACTTATTTTCAATGTTAATTGTGTTTTGATATACAATTAAATAGATCCTCTCTCTCTTTCTCATTTAAGGACGCTAAATACTATACTATCGTTCGAAATACTACTACAACGCTAAATGATATGCTGGCGTATAAAATAATCTCGCATCTTCTTTTTCTTGGTCTTACGGGAGGTTGGAGAAGTATATCTTCTTTTTTTGTTCAAGTCTTTTGTGATGGGAGGATTACTGGTGGCCCGGAGGCCTTTTTAATTTCACCAGGATAAGTGGGCGAGCACAGGCTCAGCCAGGAGGGGCGTTCAAGTCATCATGCGTCATCTCACACCCTTATTTCGTATATCCTTTTGAAATAGTCCATCCAAGTCTTCTTGAGACGATCATAACTACATCGGCACACCAGTTTCAAAATTCAAAATATGGTTTGTTAGTTACAATTTTATTCAGACGAAGCAATGTCGTACTTCACTTCAATTGTAAAATAATAGAAATAAATGGTTCATTTTAATAATTAAATAAAACAGGTACAAATTTTGGGTCAACATATTCAACTTACATTTTGATATTCAGGTAAGGCCGTAACAAAGGAAAAAATGATCAAAGAGACAGATTAAACTAATTTTCATGTTTTTGTTTATCCATTTTGTCATTTTAATGATGCTTTTTGGCAAAAAAACCTGAGTGTGTTTCACAATTC
The DNA here is from genome assembly GCF_030269925.1 of Bombyx mori. Taxonomy (NCBI): domain Eukaryota; kingdom Metazoa; phylum Arthropoda; class Insecta; order Lepidoptera; family Bombycidae; genus Bombyx; species Bombyx mori. The sequence goes on along the minus strand of NC_085131.1, from coordinate 11,670,116 downwards.
TAGCAACAACTATCGGAATACGTACTTAACAAATATTCACGATTGGCTTCCGCGGTGAAGGAATAACATCGTGTAATAAAAATCAAAATCCGCAAAATTTAAATTTGCGTAATTACTGGTGGTAGGAACTCACGTGAGACCGCTCGGGTAGGTACCACCGCCCTGCCTATTTCTGCCGTGAAGCAGTAATGCGTTTCGGTTTGAAGGGTGGGGCAGCCGTTGTAATTATACCTTAGAACTTATATCTCAAGGTGGGTGGCCCATTTACGTTGTAGTTGTCTATGGGCTCCAGTAACCACTTAACACCAAGTGGGCTGTGAGCTCGTCCACCCATCTAAGCAATAAATAAAAAGTTTTTTTACTGAGATTATATTTCATACCATATCATCTCAACTCATTTTATTTCACTTCACAGTATCATTTTTCATAAACATAAGATTACCAATTGAAATAAGACTTGACCTAAAGGTCTAAGTTACCAGGTCATAAAATTCCTTAAAAAAAAGAGGTCGCAAGACTGAGCTCATATTGTTTTCATGTTTGTGTTTACAAGGGGGCCCACTTGGCATTTCTGTTTGGCGCGCGTCGCTCCGGCAGGCTTCCGACATCTTTGGAGGTCCGACAACTTTTTGACAGTTTGCAGGATAGTTGGCACAAAATGTACGCGCAGGGAAACTTGCTAGACCGGCACTTTCCCACACCACAACTGAGCGACCGTTAATTATTCGTCTCAAAATCACATAAGGATGTGTGGTTTGGTAAGTTTTGACACGGAGCTATTATTAGATAGGTATATACATTTTTTTGTATTATTTTGTATCCGTGAGCCGTCCATTTAAAACGTATTATGTTCTTGTGGGTGTCGTCGAATAGTCTTAGGATGGTTTTTGCATTTATTTAATCGTAATTCTTCGCTTTGAAGATTAGGTGATATTGTTTTTCTCGTGATATTTTCTCTGTTTATTGTATGAAATGAACCAAACCAAGGTTGCTAACTAGGTTGCGAGGCTTACTGGTGGTAGGACCTCTTGTGAGTTCGCGTGGGTAGGTACCACCACCCCGCTTATTTCTGCCGTGAAGCAGTAATGCGTTTCGGTTTGAAGGGTGGGGCAGCCGTTGTAACTATACTTGAGATCTTAGAACTTATATCTCAAGGTGGGTTGCGCATTTACGTCGTAGATGTCTATGGGCTGTGAGCTCGTCCACCCATCAAAGCCATAAATAAAAAAACACGAACCCTAGCAAGAGCCGTGCTTCGCAGAATCTACCGCCGGATCGGAAACGCGACCCGCTCCAATTAAATTAATAAGCTGTAATACTATCTGTAGCTTTGTACTATGTTTCTCATAAATAAAGCTTTTATCTACATACAGCTCCGTATTATGGGTGTAAATTAATGCAAATGTATTCACTAATACGTCTTGAAGCCGCGGTGAACACTTCGCTTCACTTAAACGCGTGTCAAAATCACAGAGTTTTATCAACCCACACACAGATACTTAGTTGTGTGTTAGTTTTTAAAAGTCGTCGTGGCCTAAAGGATAAGACGTCCGGTGCATTCGTAAGCTAGTGATGCAACGATGTTCGAATCCCGCAGGCGGGTACCAATTTTTGTATTGAAACACGTACTTAACAAATGTTCGCGATTGACTTCCACGGTGAAGGAATAACACTGTGTAATAAAAATCAAAATCCGCAAAATTATAATTTGCGTAATTACTGGTGGTAGGACTTCTTGTGAGTCCGCACGCGTAGGTACCACCACCCTGCCTGTTTCTGCCGTGAAGCAGTAATGGGTTTCGGTTTGAAGGGTGGGGTAGCCGTTGTAATTATATAGTCTAGTCGACAAGTTAAAAATGGTGTTAATTCGACATACTACTGCTAAAATTATGTGGTTTAGCTCATTCGATTCGGAATAATGTCTAGACCATTGTGCTAAAAAATTGAATTAGCACATAAAAAATTCCAAAAGTTATTAACAATTAAACACCTTCAAAAAATAGCGTTTCGTTTATGGCTTATTGTCCGTAAACTATAAATATTTTCGAAATTTGAAAAAAAGATCCTTAAAGAAGAGGAAATTTAGTAAAAAAAAGTTCCAACTCCCGGAACTGTAGCTCCATTATTTATAATTTTAATTTAACGCTGAAAATAGCCCGCCGCGCGCCATTGTTAGGTTGCGCGCACGGCCTCGAAAGCGAGTACGTCACTTAAAAAATTTTTTTTCAAGTACTTAAAGTTAATTGTAAAATCTAAAAAAATTATTGCATAATCTAAACACTTTAGAAAATTTATTCCCTTTGGAATTTTTTATAAAAACATATTTTTCAATATTCTAGACGATTGTTAATTAAGAAAAAATTTTCCAATTTCCATCATCCTTCTAAACTAAAAAAAATGTTTAAATAATTACCTTAAAATTATTTCGCTTCGTGGACCTCTTCTTATAAATATATTAAACAAAATTGCGTCGTCTAAGTTATGAAATTGTTAATATTTTGTTAATAATAATTTTTTTAAGTTAACAAAAAAGAAAAAGAACAATTATGTTGTAAAGAATTTTTTTTTCTTTATTTATTATTATGATTTCCTTTTTATTATATATTTTATTATATAGTATATATTTTATTAAAAGATGTCTTTTATTGACATAAAAAAGAAAATATAATAGTAAATAAAGAAAAAAAAATTCTTTACAACATAATTGTGCTTTTTCTTTTTTGTTAACTTAAAAAAATTATTATTAACAAAATATTAACAATTTCATAACTTAGACGACGCAATCTTGTTTAATATATTTATAAGAAGAGGTCCACGAAGCGAAATAATTTTAAGGTAATTATTTACACATTTTTTTTTGTTTAGAAGGATGATGGAAATTGGAAATTTTTTTCTTAATTAACAATCGTCTAGAATATTGAAAAATATGTTTTTATAAAAAATTCCAAAGGTAATAAATTTTTTAAAGTGTTTAGATTATGCAATAATTTTTTTAGATTTTTCAATTAACTTTAAGTACTTGAAAAAAATTTTTTTAAGTGACGTACTCGCTTTCGAGGCCGTGCGCGCAACCTAACAATGGCGCGCGGCGGGCTATTTTCAGTGTTAAATTAAAATTATAAATAATGGAGCTACAGTTCCGGGAGTTGGAACTTTTTTTTACTAAATTTCCTCCTCTTTAAGGATCTTTTTTTCAAATTTCGAAAATATTTATAGTTTACGGACAATAAGCCATAAACGAAACGCTATTTTTTGAAGGTGTTTAATTGTTAATAACTTTTGGAATTTTTTATGTGCTAATTCAATTTTTTAGCACAATGGTCTAGACATTATTCCGAATCGAATGAGCTAAACCACATAATTTTAGCAGTAGTATGTCGAATTAACACCATTTTTAACTTGTCGACTAGACTAATACTGAGACATCAGAACTTACATCTGAAGGTGGGTGGCGGCATTTACGTTGTAGATGTCTATGGGCTCCAGTAAACACTTAACACCAGGTGGGCTGTGAGCTCGTCCACCCATCTAAGCAATATTAAAACTACAGCTGTTTGTTTTCATAAAGTCTGTGCTTTGACGAGTTCACACGCCGTCTTTCTTAAGACTGAACCTTGCACCATTATGGACATCATAGCCGCGTCACGGTCCAACACGTAATTACACACGAACGCTCTCTACATCATATTTCATACAATTCTCGTCATTATAGTGACGTACATTCATAACAAGTCGCGTGATTAAGTCGTCTCTTTCAAAATCTAACACTGTAAGTGTTAGTAGTGTAAGATTTATCGATTTTTCTAAATTTTATCGACTTGCAGTAGATATGAAATTCTACCTCGCATCTCGCGTCTATCTCGCATTCAAGATTGGTCGAATTACACTATATTTATAAGTAATTAAATTCAGTTAATTTATCGTCACTAGTGGTGCCCAGTAGTCGAAATTCGACTATAATTAATTGAATTTTTAAGTTTAAACACTATTATGGTTCTATTTTCAAAGACTATTAAACTTCTATAGTCACAGATGTCATCAAGGCTACACTATAGACAAATAATATTAAAGACACACAACACAAATCTATTCTCAATTTGACCACAGACTAACAATAAACAAAAGAGTATATACATGTACATAGTAAGTGGGTGTAATGTTTTTTTAATTGATTTAATGTATTTTTTATGCATAATAAAAACAAAATTAGCATTCTATACTCCTTATCTACATTCTCTATAAGTGTGGGGAATTTTATACTCCTCCGTCCGCGCAATTTTCGTAAAAAGGGGCACACCGCTTTTGCTTCACGTTTGCATATTATATAGATTATCAGCCTACAGTAATCCACTGCTGAACACAAGCTTCTCCAATTGCGCGCCTCTGACCACAATCTTAACCATTTCTCATCCAGCCCTAGCCAGCCAAACTGCAAACTTGATCACCGGTGTTAGGACCTCTTGGGAGTCCGCACGTGTAGGTACCACCACCCAACCTATTTCCGCCGTGAAGCAGTAATGCGTTTCGGTTCGAAGGGTGGGGTAGCCGTTGTAACTATACTGAGACCTTAGAACTTATATCTAGAGGTGGGTGGCGCATTTACGTTGTAGATGTCTATGCTCCAGTAACCACTTAACACCAGGTGGGCTGTGAGTTCGTCCACCCATCTAAGCAATAAAAAAAAAATCCAATAAGCCTGAATAACAATTTAACAAGAAAATATTTAGCATCGTATTTAAATGTATAAAACAAGACTAATTCAATAATGTCCGTCATCGACACACAGTTGCAAAAGAATGTCGGCTCACGGAACACAGAAGCGAGGCGCGGCGATTCGAACAATTTTTCGGGATGAATTTTCGTGACAAACGCGTGACGTCTCCAGCTGCGTGACGCGAATCCCGAACGCACTGAAATGTCGAAAACGTGACAGTACTTTTTTGTATTATTTTTTCAAATACATTATTGGACGAATCGGTATCATTACGCTTTGAATTGTAATCCGTCATGAGGCGACGCTGTGATTGTCAATGCCGTGGCGTGTTTAGAGTATCTTTTGTATTTTTGTCTGTCACGTTTCATTATTTACACGACGTATGTACCAAGCGCAAAGTTCTCCTCGATCAAGTCATAGTTTGAACGTCAACTTCATCTATCTATCTTTCAATTTGCGGTTCACGCATCAACAGTAGTGCAAGCAGGTCTTTGATTAGTTCGTTAATGCAGACCTGTTTGTTATAGTTCAAGTCATCGTTAATAAATGTTGATTGAACTTGTTCTGGTTCAAGTCATTAATAATAAATTTTGATTAAACAATGTGTAGTAAATTACATGCGTGATGTACATTTATTTGGGAAAGAACAAGCCGTCATTTTCTTAATGCCTGCAAACTGTACGCGCCGGTGGTAAGGATATGAAATTTATTTTTTTATTTTAACAAATTTAAAGTATTTTTTAGTAAGGACAGATTACTGGTGGCTCGGAGGCCTTTCCAGTTTTACCAGGGCAGGTGGGCGACGACAGGCTCAACCAGAAGGTTTGGGATTAGCTAATAATAGCCCGAGCGCTTTGGAAAGAGACCTAATAACTCAAGAGCAGTTGCTTCGTGAACGCATCTACTATCATATCGAAATTGCGACCCGCTGAGAAGATCCAGCGAGAAACTCAGCGGGCTGATGTGTGAGTTAGGGATCACGTCGAACCTTACAAATACGGTTACCTGGTAAAAGTAATCTCAATTATAAAAGTGAATATTAAATTTAAAACCCTACAAAAGTATCTATCGTTACGTGTGCACTCGATACACGAATTTCGCATATACGGGCAACGCCGACATTATTCCCGGTGTTCGACAGAGTTCCAGAACAATAGACGCCTCGACAACCCTTACGTAAGTTGATCGAATTAATTTATTAATAGAATTTATAATACGTGTGTTTCCGTATAAGTCCATCATAGTTTTTTTATTAATATTAAAAAATAAACGCAAAACTATAATTTGCGTAATTAATGGTGGTAGGACCTCTTATGAGCCCGCACGGGTAGATACCATCATCCTGCCTATTTCTACAGTGAAGCAGTAATGCGTTTCGGTTTGAAGGGTAGGCCAGCCGTTGTAACTACACTGAGGCCTTATAACTTATATCTCAAGGTGGGGGTTGCATTTAGGTCGTTGATTGTCGTCGGGATTCGTTAACCACTTAACACCAGACGGGTCTTGAACCTTGTCCACCAAATTTTTTTCATTTATTTTTTGTTGCCCAAGCAGGCAGACGGAGTATACGGCCCACCTGATGGTAAGTGGTTACCGTCGCTCATGGATTCAGCAACGCCAGAGCCAAACCTGCCTACCTAATTTACCATTTGACCAATTAAAAAAAAACCCGGTGAAATTGAACACCCGCATCGCGTGATACTAAAACACGAAGCGTCTTTTTCTTTAGAAAACAACGACTTTCAGTCAAGCCAGGAGGATTTAATTCCTCGAATACAAACAACATACGGTAACAGAAGTTCTTGAATAGTATCGAAAAGACATTGTAATATTATTATATTCTCAGCATTGTGTTCATAATACATGAGTTTAAAAAAATAATAGGAGGTTTTGAGGTAATTACTCGTAGTTTGTAATTTGAATTTGTAATTTTGGCAAAGTATGAGGTGCGTTGAATTTAAAATTTGTACCTTTAATTCGGATGCATATTGTCAGACCGCGACGGAAAGCACTTGCGTATAAAGCCGCTTTCAGACTACGTTATAATTTAATAGCATATAGTATATAGTTCATAGCACAACAGTATCGTACTCCATTTATTGTTATGGACACGTTCACACCGTACTGTACTATATATTATTGGTTAAGTATAGGCTGCTATACTATATGGCTATGCTATAGTATAGAGTAGTCTGAAAACAGATTTAATCTTTTCTTATCTTATATTATAGGTATTATATACCTTTAAACGAGCTATTCTTGTATATATATCATCTGAATCTCGGAAACGGCTCCAATGATTTTCATAAAATTTAGTATACAGGGGATTTCGGGGGCGATAAATCGATCTAGCTATTATAGCGAAAATCTTGTTTTATTCGTGTTTTCAATAATCAACTCTTCCCGACATCTATTCTCGAATAATAATACTATTTTTCTCAATTGAGGGCAACTAACCGCTTTAAAGACACAACAAGATGGCGTTATCACGGTCATCTAGTATGATACAATCTCACGTAGACAGTCTTATTAATAATCTCGGTAGAAAATGATAGTTTTTAATACATTGAGATTGTTCTCCCTACATCTACCGATCATCGTTCTCGTCTAACCCGACGAAGGGCTAGGCGAGTAAATTAAGCCACAGACACAGCCCACTGAGTTTCCCGCCGGATCTTCTCAGTGGGTCTCGTTTCCGATCCGGCGGTAGATTCTGCGAAGCACGGCTCTTGCTAGGGTTCGTGTTAGCAACGTCATCAGGTTTGAGCCCCGTGAGCTCATTTACTAGTTCGGTGAATTTAGAATAACCCCTCGAGGTTACTAGAATAGGTAGGAAAAAAAAATGTACCTACCCTCCATAGTTTATTCATATTTCATAATTTCAAATGTTTACCTGAGAATCACCATTGAATGATATTCATTATTAAATTTGTTACTAATCTATTTATTCGAATACCTCTTGTGTGTTATCATTCTAACAAATTCCTTACATCCTCAATTCACGTAATCCCAACGAACGGAAACCGAATCGATTTTAATAATCAATTCGATTACAAAACAGAAATCGACTGAGTATCGAAGTTTTATCGAACGCATCAATTTTGAGTTAAGACATTTGAAAGAAAAAAAAAAAGAGTCGATAACTGTTTTTTGAAAGATACAAAAAATTCTCGACTCTTTGGAGAAGATAGATTTTGTATTAAATATTATGCGAGAATAAAGTTATTAATCTTGCTTGTTTGATGCTGCGGCTACATCAAACGTATGCTGCATTAGGGCTGCCATCAGAATTAATACTATGCACGTTGGTATGTAGATGCACTTTTGGCTTGAACTGACAAAAACGTTTTTTTTATGTTTTTTTTTGGAACGAAGTTCCTTATCGCGCGTTGTGAAAGGGGGCTAGACGGAAAAAATTCTTACGAAAAGTTGTCACGACACTTTTTGCTATAGTAAGCTATTGTAAGCTGTGCGGCGTCGCATGTTTCTCTGTCTGTCTGTCTGTCTCTCTATCTTTCTTCATACTTCGAATAGAACTTAAAATTAATATTTTTATAATTGGGAACTTCGTTCCTATCCGGTGTCCCACGACACCACACATCTTTTTTATTGCTTAGATGGATGGACTATCTCACAGCCCACCTGGTGTTAAGTGGTTACTGGAGCCCATAGACATCTACAACGTAAATGCACCACCCACCTTGAGATATAAGTCCTAAGGTCTCAAGTATAGTTACAACGGCTGCCCCACCCTTCAAACCGAAACGCATTACTGCTTCACGGCAGAAATAGGCAGGGTAGTGGTACCTACCCGCGCGGACTTCCAAGGGGTCCTACCACCAGTAAAGTGCTTTTGTGCTTTCACATGTTTGTACTAGTGTGTTAGAATTTGTATGACTCTATCTTGATTAATGTGGTTGATAATTTTTACTGTCTTCGTGGTCCAGCAGTTATCGCTTCTGACTGCTGAGCTGAGTGCCGTGGGTTCTATTCCCACATTGAGCAGGCATTCGTGTGATGAATTATTATATACATTTGCTCTCTGTTTGGGAGTCTAATTTCTAAATATATACTTATTTAAATGTATTTATAACAAGTATGTATATTAAACCAGAAACATCACTGATGCGTTTTGATTTAAGTTAGATGTTATCAAGAAAAAAAAATCTTCCCGTTGTGGTAACTACCGGCCAATATCTCTTACACACCAAAAAATATTACGTTACTCAAAGATTTTCACCCATACCGATATTTAATTAATTAAATTTTTTTGTCAACCCTAACTAACGGAGCAAGCGTTCTTTTTGGTCCATTTTTACGGCGCAAGTCAGAACCGACTTCTAATTAATTCATCAAGGCGTTAGTAGTACTCAAATAAACATCATGCCTACCTCATTGAGTCGATCCCCGGGGTGCTGTATCTGTAAACCAAAGCTTAATGAAATGTTACCGTTTAGGCCGAATACAAAAGACCGCATTTTTTTTTTTATTGCTTAGATGTGTGAACGAGCTCACAGCCCACCTGGTGTTAAGTGGTTACTGGAGCCCATAGACATCTACAACGTAAATGTGCCACACACCTTGAGATATAGTTCTAAGGTCTCAGTATAGTCACAACGGCTGCCCCACCCTTCAAACCGAAACGCATTACTGCTTCACGGCAGAAATAGGCAGGGTGGTGGTACCTACCCGTGCGGACTCACAAGAGGTCCTGCCACCAGTAAAAATGTTTTTTTTGCAATATCATTATTTTATACCGGTATGTCATTTATACTTAATTAATTCATGTTGTAGATGAATTAATGCCGGACGCATATATAACTAGCTCGACGAGGATGATGATCGGTGCTTGAAGAGCTTTTAAGCACTCAGAATGGTTCCACAGCACAGGCATCACTATTTTGAAAGTTGAACTAGACTTTTGATTGTTTAGATTGATGGACGAGCTCACAGCTCATCTGGTATGAATGGGTTACCAGAGCCTATAGAGACATCTACAACGTAATTGCCGCCACTCACCTCGAGACATGAGCTCTAACAGTTTTTACGGCTCAACGGAATTTGTTTGTTGCTTGAGCCTGACCGCCGCTGTCTGGACACCAAAAACAGTTTATAATTAAGTGCATATTCGGTTAGTCTAAGAAGTATGAAGCCGTTAGATTTTAACTGTGACTACGTACAGGGAAGGATTGATGGTATAAGACCGAGCGGGAGGTCATCAATGTTGTGGACCGCCCAAATTAGAACTGCAATGGGAGGTCCCCTAATTGTGTGCTAAATGAGAGTAGAATAGCCTCGAGCTGGGAGAGATGGCGCGACATCGTGAGACGCATCAAGACTTAGACAGGTGGTAGGACCTCTTGCGAGTCCGCACGGGTAGGTACCACCATCATGCCTATTTCTGCCGTGAAGCAGCAATGCGTTTCGGTTTGAAGGGTGGGGCAGCCGTTGTAACTATACTTGAGACCTTCGAACTTATATCTCAAGGTGGGTGGCGCATTAACGATCACGATCTCTATCAAGAGGGACACGACTGAGAAGAAAAATAAGGATGAGCTCACAAGATTTTCATTCAGTTAATACGACCGAAATATTAGAGTACCCTGGAGTAACATACAACAGTCTCTTTAGATATTCAAGTCCAGCAAGAGCGTTGGTACGACGGAATGACCAGTATATTTTCAAACATCGCATCACGAAAGAGAAAAATTTCTACCCCGTCCCTAATTCTCATCTTGAGTAGGAATAGTCGTTTAAGCTAAACGAACTTTCAGAAGACCGCTTATTTAAAAAAAAGCTTAAGGGCGCTTCTACGTGCCAGGATTTTCGTTTAAACCCCACAACTTCGATTGTAAAATAGCCTTATCCAAACAGATATAGCGCTTAATTTACATTGGATAAAGCTAAAATAATAGGCAACTAAATTGAGTTTGAATTTTCGTTTATATATATTTTTTTTTTATTGCTTAGATGGGTGGACGAGCTCACTGCCCACCTGTTGTTAAGTGATTACTGGAGCCCATAGACATCTACAACGTAAATGCGCCACCCAACTTGAGATATAAGTTCTAAGGTCTCAAGTATAGTTACGACGGCTGCTCTACCCTTCAAACCGAAACGCATTACTGCTTCACGGCAGAAATAGGCAGGCTGGTAGTACCTACCCGCGCGGACTCACAAGAGGTCCTACCACCAGTAAAGAGCTATAGCTATAGCTTAGTTATTGCTTTGTTTGAACGAGTTTTATTTTACACTTACTAAAACCTTTATTGCCGTGTATGCCGGGTTTGGGCACGGGCGGTCCGGTACCATCATTCTTTTTTAAAGTTTTACTAATTTGTAGGCAAAATATAGGAAGGCCGTTATGCCAATACAATCTCAACATCTATCTCGAGGTCACGGCTGGTAAATATCACAAGATTTGGAAACTAATTTGATTCTTCAATGGCGCCAAAAAAGCAGCGTCACATGTACCTTTTTTTTTTAACGCTGGGGAATCCATTTACGGATACCCGGTCGAGGGGGGTAACGGACCGGGTTATGTCGGACTCCGGCGCCTCCTGAGAGGAAGAGTACCTACCACACGCTCGACGAGGTTAATCTGTGTCTGTTTATTTATCAAAAGATTCCAACCTAATTAAAGGCAATATTATTATTACCTAAGCTAATGGTCTTGAGAGGCCATTTCAGCCAAGTAGCTGAGCTCACCGGGCTCAAATCTGACATCGTTGCTAACACTAACCCTAGCAAAGCAGCGCTTCGCAGAATCTACCACCGGATCGGAAACGCGACCTGCTGAGAAGGTCCGGCGAGAAACTCAGTGGGCTGTTTGTTTTTTCTGCGGATCGATTTTATGTGAGGCACCTGTTTTTTATTGACGCGTTTCCTTGGTGCTATTGTGGTTCTTCTACATGAATTCGAATGTCGCAGGACGTGCTGGCTGGGTTATCTTGTGCTCTAGAATAGCAGAATAGCATCCTTATCTCTTCCAATGGGTGTCATAAAAGCGACTCTGGAATTTGCCAGAGAACGGAGAGCACCTACGAATGTCAACAGGCATTAGCTGGTGGTAGTACCACTATTCTACCTATATACCACGAACCAGTGGTACGTCCGATAACCGTTCTTTAATTGAGACTTCAATAATAGTTTTCTTCTTGTCCTTATCCCACTATGTGGGGTCGGTGAAGCATTTCCTCTCATTCCATTCAAGTCTATCATACGTCATGTATGCACTCACACCTTTCTCTTGCATATCCTCTTTGACACAGTCCTAAAAAGACTATAAAGATCTATAAATAGTTTAATCACTCGGAATAGCAACTAGGATACTTAAATCCCGTTAAATGAAGATCTATCATACGTCATCTATGCACTCCCAATCTTCTCTTACATATCCTTTTTGATACAGTCTTAAAAATACTTGAATGGACTTATACTAATATTTTTGTAACACGGAATAACAAATAGGATACTTAAATCATTGGTAGATGTCATGACCCAAGCGACACCGGTATCTTCTATTATATTAAATACGGCATTGTGTCCATCGATTCGTGATTTTACGTATCAACGCATATGCAAATCGATTAGTCGCATAAGGAACAAGGAGTGACTGACACAAGCAACTTTTTATACCGGAAAAAATCAACCGGTTTAATTATTTTTGAATTGAAAATTGAACGCGGGAGAAGTAGCGGAGCGCGTTTTTTATTTATTGTTTAGGTTACTGGACGAGCTCACGGCCCACCTGATGTTAAGTGGTCACAGGAGCAGCTCATAAACATCTACAACATAAATGCCGCCACCTACCTTGAGACATGAGTTTTAAGGTCTCAGTTTTTACAGTACAACGGTTGTCCCACTCTTCAAACCGAAACACATTACTGCTTCATGGCAGAAACAGGCAGGGTGGTGGTACCTACCCGTCCAGACCCACAAGACGTCCTACCACCTGTAATATGTAATAAATAAATAAATAAACAATCTAGATCCTAAGAAATACATAGGTCATCCTTTCTTCTTTTTTTTCTCCACCTTATCCCACTACGTGGGGTCGGCACAGCAAAATTTTCTCTTCCATTCTCTTCTATCAGCCGTCATCTCAACACTCACTCCTCTCTCTCTCATATCGTCATTCACACACTCCATCCATGTCTTCTTCGGTCGACCTCTTCCCCCTCTACCGTGCAATACTATTTCCATACATCTCCTAGGTCATATCCAGTGTTCCAGATACTAAACATCTGTAATTAACGCATCAACACCGATCGAGAATCGAAACAATATACTAGAACAGCGAAGCGATGCTCAAGAATGTTCGCGTCCCTAATTATAACAAATTGAGTTACTTTGTTCACATTTTAATATTTTTATTTATATTCTAAGGCTGACCTTTCCGTTCGTTCATGTTGATTCAAAAACTATTCGAGGCCTTAAGGGTTCAAGGCAGTTATAAATTGGTGCCGATAAAATTCAAGTTTATTCTAAGTCTAATTTAAGATACAGTTCTGAGTTAGGCGACCAAAACGACATTATGTAACTTAGACAAAAAAAAGGACTTTTTGTGTTATGCTTATTTTTTTGTTTTTATTGCTTCATTGAAGTTATTATTATAATAATTGAGTATTATTTTTACGGAAAATACAAGTATTATGGATTTAAATGAAACTTATATACAAGTGCTGATGATGATGTGGATTAAATACGTTTTTTATTTAATGAGAATCTAATGTAAAATTTAAAAAAAAAATGTATCTTATCCGACGGCGGGCGTTATTATCACCTAACAAAATCGATTACACAGATGACTAATTACGTCACGTCCGGGATACAGCTTTTTAGTTTTCTCCCTACCTGTTCGCTAGTAGCTAAAGGGGCTATTTCAGCTTCTCGCGAACGGTGAGGGTTGACAGGTTGAACCTGACAGAATTTGCTAACACTAACCCTAGCAATATGGGTGCCAAACATGGACTTACAACACAAAAATAAAAACAAAATTAGCGACCTGTCAGAAAGCGATGGAAAGAAGTATATTGAATATAAGAAAAATACAAAGGATAAGAAGCGAATACATTAGAGAGAAAACAAAGCTGATAGATGCTCTCAGGTACGCTCTGACACAAAAGTGGCGCTGGGCAGGACATCTTGCGAGATATACGGATAAAAGATGGACATTAGAAATTACAACATGGGAAGGACCAGCGGGCAAAAGAAGAAGAGGACGACCAAGAAGCAGATGGATCGACGAAATAACAGCAGTAACTGGAAAAGAATGGAGAAACAAAGCCAAGGATAGGGAAGAGTGGAGCAAGCTGGAGGAGGCCTATACCCGAATGGGGTTTCAAGCACAAGTTTATATTTAATTTTGTAATTTTTATTTGATAAGGTGTTTTTTCTTTTTTTCTATTTGTGTTTTGGAAATTAAATGGGCTTATTATTATTATTATTTATTTATATTTATTTAAAATCTTATTAATTACATAATATTTTTTAAAAAAGATATTAAAAATACAATTTTTAAAAAACACTATATAAAAATAGATTGCCGCTGATGGCGGTGTCTACGACACAAGCCACCAGTGGTTAGGACTCCAGAGTGAGAAACCTCCTCACAATGCGTGCAGTATCGAGGATAACTGCTTTCTGTATTAGGCCCTTAACCCAGCTGGATAACGAAAGTTTCTTAAGATGTTGATCGAAACTTTTCGCTATCAAGCCGTGTACCGATACAACTATTGGAACAATGATGGTTGAATCAACATGCCACATGGCGGTGGTCTCGTGGGCCAGGTCTAAATATTTTATTAATTTGTCCTTTTCTGCCTTCACGAGGTTCTCGTCATGAGGAATGGTGACATCAACCAACACTGCTCGACGCGCAGATCGATCTATTATCACAATATCAGGTTTATTGGCAACAATATACCTATCCGTGATAATAGATCGGTCCCAGTAGAGCGTAACATGACCATTATCAAGAACTGGTTGAGGTTGGTATTGGTAATAAGGTACAGCAGAATCAAGAAAACCATATTTCAGAGCAAGTTGTTGATGGATAATCCTAGCCACTTGGTTATGTCTATGCAAGTACTCGCCGTTAGCAAACCGAGAACAGCCAGAAACAATATGTCTAATAGACTCTCCCGGACGGTGGCATGCCCGACAAATGTCGACCGTCCCATCCTTTAGTATATATTTCCGGTAGTTGTTCGTCATGATAACTTCGTCCATAATTGCAAAGATAAAACCTTCAGTTTCCCCAAAGAGGTTACTGAATCGTAACCAGGCCACGGAAGCTAATTGGTCTACATCAGGCCCTGTGAGAGCCCGGTAGAACCTACCGTGTAACTCCTTGCTCCTCCATACAGTTATGCGATCTGAAATACTCTCTACCTTCAGCCTCTTCCAATTCCCGTTAGCTAAGGATAGCGGAGTTAGCCCCTTATCGACTGCAACGACATCCCGATACATATTCACGTTCATCTTAAGGAAATATTCCCTAAGGTTGTATATCTCTCGGTTATGTAGATCCTTGGCATTCAAAATACCACGACCCCCACATTTCCGAGGAATATACAACCTCATTACAGACGAACGTGGATGATGCATTCTGTATGCCGTTAACAATCGCCTGACTTTTCTGTCCAGTACGTCCAGCTCTGATTGCGTCCACCTTAGTATGCCAAAGGAATATGTTAACATAGGCATGACCCAACCATTAAACGCTCGGATTTTGTTTCCGCCTGATAAATGGCTTTTTAAGACCTTTATAAGACGACCAAAAAACCGATCTCTAAACGATTGTTTCATATCTGCGTCAACAATATTCAGCACTTCAAACATACCAAGGTACTTGTAAGTTTCCGATTCACAAAGAGACTTGAGGACCACACTATGGTTAAGTAGTAAGCAATCTGAGCTTACAACTTTACCTCTCTGTACATCTATGAACGCACATTTATCAACACCAAATTCCATCCCAATGGCTTTACTAAAATTGTCGGTTATTTTAAGTAAACTCATTAAGTCTGGTTTTTTGGAAGCAAATAATTTGAGATCATCCATGAACAAGAGATGTGATATAGCCTCAGCTCCTCTGCGAAGTCGGTAGCCTAGCGTTGAATCTTTAAGTAATGTACTTAAAGGATTAAGCGCCAAACAAAACCACAAAGGACTCAGACTGTCGCCCTGAAAGATACCCCGCTTAATCCTTATTAAATTCGGGGCAGCAGAAGAAGTCATCTGACCTGGTTGACTAAGAAACGTAGACCATTGACCCATGCATGAGCTAAGAAAGGAGCATAGTATGGGATTTATTTTATATAGCTCTAAAACTCTCATTAGCCATGTATGAGGCACAGAGTCATACGCTTTCTTATAATCAATCCAAGCCATATGAACGTTCCTCTTACTCCGCCGAACTTGTTGAGTAATGGTCATGTCAATGAGTAGCAAATCTTTTGTACCTCGAGACCCTGCCTTACATCCATTCTGATTAGGTGATAAAATGTTATTATTAAAAATGTGATTTTGAATTTTGATTCTCAAAATGGATGTAAGTAGCTTATAGATAGTAGGTAAGCATGTAATTGGTCTGTAATTCTTGGGATCCGAGGTATTGCCAGATTTATAAATCAAATAAGTGATACCAGATGTCATGAAATCTGGGAGTGATCCCAACTCAAGGGCCTGTTGGAATTGAGCTGCCAGGCGTTCATGTGAACTTCGGATCCACTTGATCCAGTAACTGTGCAGTCCGTCCGGTCCCGGACTTTTCCAATTTGGCATCGAACGTACTGCACGAGAAACATCAACGGCGGAAATTGTTATTGAATCCATCTCTTTATACGATTCACATTCCCGCCTGACAGTTTGTATCCATTCCCCTTCAGAGTGACCAATGGGTATCGACCAAATATTATTCCAAAATGTTGACATGTCCTCTTCGTTGACATTGTATGGCTCATCGGTCACTTGGGATTGAGACGACTCCCAGTTTCTGTATACACTTCTTTGATCTCTTTGGAAAACTCTATTCAAATGGTATCGCTCAGATCTTAGACGATACCGACGAATACGGCTTGCCCAAGCATAAACTTTTTGCTTCCAGAAGTCTATGCGCTCAATAATACAGGTCATGTATTCGTTTGAACTTATTCCAGTTCCGGCAAAGGCCTGATCGACGAAACACATAACCCGTGGACGAGTATTTCCTTTCTGGAAGCACATAAGCTTTGCTATAAGAATCCTGGCCCTATCAATTCGCTTCTCAATTCTGCACTGCCATTGTGGTTTAGTAGGGGGTCGATAGGCTGTCTGGGTTAAATTTGGAGACTTAACCTCAGCTACACGACAAACCGCTACCGCACCGCAGTACAGAAGTGAGTGCGTATCAATTAGATCCGTACTTGATTCTAAATAGGGTTTTAGAATAGAGTCCAGGGCCCCTACAAGCGAAACATTACGTCTATGTATAGGCAAACGTGGTAATCGTGGTCTAGAGCAGGCGGAGACTAACCTATATTCTTGAATAGAATCCTCCAAAGCACTACTCAAACGCTCATAGTCCTGGTTACTTGCACAAACCTGTTCTTGAATTTCCTCATCGTGTTGTATTATTGGGGCGACGGTGTCAGTTACCACTTGGTTTTCTTGTGGTTCGATGGGAACAGGTAGCGCTTCGTAGCGTAGTCGATCAAGAAGAGACTGGTCCAACAGCCTAAGCCGCTGGATAGCCCTCACCTGATCTGACAGTCGTTGTGTCGAAACATTCACGGTCGGGCACAATGTCTGAAACACAGAAAACATTTTTGAGCGATACGCAGAAAGGTTGGTTTCTCCCTCCGTAGCCTCATAGTACGCTCGCATGACATTTATATTTATATTTTCGTTCCAACGCATGCGAGAGCGCACTACACCACTGGTAGCGGGGACCGTAGACGGGGCATTTCGCCTCGTTGATCCCAAGCGTGCCAATGGTGGGCGGCCCCGGCGCACAGGTCTTGGCGGCGCAGGGGACGGCTGTGTTTCGTCGCTGGATAAACTTTCAATTCTCGTCGGACTTGGAGAGCCATCCGACGAACACGACGGAATACATGGTGATGTTCTTTGTGCGCCACAGGTCACCTGTCTACACTGTCGACTTGGGTTTTTCCTTAATGCAGTTGTCGTCGACATGGACGTGTCACATTGCAGTTTTCTTTAAATTCTTTATTTTCATTTTTGCATCCAACTTTACACTTTCTCTTTTTGTTTTTATCATTTTTAAAATTTAATTATTTGTATTTTTTCTGTAAATATTTGTAAAAATTTAGGTAAAATTAAATAAATTTTAATTTTGCAATTTTTGACACGTCTGTTGTTGTAGACGGTTTCCATGGTATTTAGATTATTATTATTATTATTAACCCTAGCAAGAGCAGTGCTTCGCAGAGTCTACCGCCGGATCGGAATCGCGACTCACTGAGAAGATCCGGCGAGAAACGCAGCGGGCTGTGTCTATAGGTCCGTTCGCTCGTCGAACTCTTCGTCGTGATCGACGAATTCCACGAGGACGGTGACCGTTGACTGTTGACGATGAAAAAGGGGCGGCGACTGGCAACCGTGCGTTTAGTCGCATCAATGAAAACGTTCAACTACAAAAAAGAACCAAGCACAATAATTATTTTTGTGCTCATTATTCAAACATCGAATACACTATGGAGTTGTTAAAACATTAACAAAATTTCGTAATGTAGCCTTTTTTGTGCTTTTTGTCCAATCACAGGGCGTTTAGTGTTTCGTAATAACTCGTACATAGTTGTATTGTGTGTTCATTGGTTAATTAAGTACTCCACGGTTGTGTTTAGGCAAAAAACGTTTTATGGTCATTTAATTCATATTCATAAAGCGAAACTCGAATGTTTAATAGTTGATTTGCTTTTTTATTCTTATATATTTAAGTATTATTTTAGCACATTCCGATTTGGAGGTCATTCAACTCAAGGCCGTGTAACTTCTGATTCATTCGACACTCAGTTGTCATACTGTCCAATCTCTATTTCGAACGAGTTTCGCACCTAAAGTTGTTGCGAAAAGTTCAAAATCGCATATCATGTTCGTTGCGTGTTAGCTGGTGTTTCCGAATTTGCAACATCATGGATACTTACATCATACTTTTCAAGCTGAGTGACAGCAGTTTGGTGGCTTAGAATAGCAGCATCCCATCTCTTCGCGTGGATGTCGTAAACGACTAAGGGATTGACCGGCGAAATGGGAGAAACGTTCTCAGAGTATTCCTGACTGAGCCCTTGTTCGCCCACCTACCCTGGTGAAACTGGAAAGGCCTCTGGGCAACCAGTAATTCCTCAATCATAAAAAAAGAAGAGCAGGGAGAGATGGCGGGACATCGTGAGACGCATCAAGTCTGCCCCTTCCTTCACTACATGACGATCACGACCACTCTGTCAAGAGTGACACAATTGAGAAGAAGAAGAAGAAAAAAAGAAAGTATTATACTAGTCAATCTACAGTCAACATTTACTGGCACTAACATGCTGTCTATATCTGCCGCGAACCAGGCCTTCCAGCTCGAAGGGTGTGACGGCTCTAATAATACATAAATTGGCGATTTTATTATGAAATTAAAACTGACTTCACATATCAAGAAGGCGAAATAACGACGTGAGGACTTTAACTTTGAAAATAATTTCTTGAAATGAACCGTGAACTGTGTATCAAATAAAATCGCACAGAAACAAATTGCCAGCCCGCGGTAGCCTTAATTATACTCAAATAGCGGATATCTGTTCAAACTATGTAGTATGCTTAAGGATATTATTGCCATAACGGTAGGTTTAAATTAATCCCATTGTCAGACCGCACACACATCGATTTGGTAATAGATCGATGCGTACACACAACTATTTGTTTATTTTATTTTTTTGCTTAGATGAGTGAACGAGCTCACACCCCACCTGGTGTTAAGTGGTTACTGGAGCCCATAGAATTCTACAACGTAAATGCCGCCATCCACCTTGAGATATGAGTTCTAAGGTCCACACAATTTTTTTATATATTTTTTTTTGTTTCAAGATATCTTGAATAAGTAGTATTTTATTTAAAAACATATAAAATAAATGTCGTACGATTTGTAGTAATTATTTAGATTGGTGTAATCAATTAAAGGAAACGTACGCGCCTTATACATACGACTATAATCAAATTGAAATAAGTGAATTGAAGCGAATTAGTCGCCACGATTCGAGTTAATAGTTAATGCCGTCGGTAGAGCCTATCAATAATGGATAAAACGGTGTGCTAGTGTTCAATGGTGTTGTGATGTGGTTGATTTTCGTCTAATGGTGCCCTAGAACTCCAGCGATATCGTCTAAGTCAACTAGTGGTAGGACCTCTTGGGAGTCCGCACGGGTAGGTACCACCACCCCGCCTATTTCCGCCGTGGAGCAGTAATGCGTTTCGGTTCGAAGGGTGGGGTAGCCGTTGTAACTATACTTAGACCTTAGAACTTATATCTCGAGGTGGGTGGCGCATTTACGTTGTAGATGTCTATGGGCCCCAGTAACCACTTAACACCAGGTGGGCTGTGAGCTCGTCCATCCATCTAAGCAATAAAAAAAAAAAAGAAAATAGTGGGCTGCCATAGCCGTTTTCGCCAACGACTTCTGTTGTCAGGCCCTCTTGAGGAGTAGCGTTTGATTGGAGTATAGCCCGCGGTCGCCCCTCACAGTACCATCGGGTTCGTTCGATTAACAATTACTCGTAATGTAACATTTGGAATGAACGGTGCTTACCGAGCTCTATGACATGTCATTTTACAAACTGTTATAATATTAACTAGTATATTAATTAATTTACCTAAGACCGAAAAGTGCCTCTAGCAGCACTTTCCGGCCTAACATATACTAGAGCCCCGTTGGCTCGAAGTCAGTCACTCTGCGTCGTTACTATGAGCCACACTCTTTCTAAGTAGAATTTTGTATCTTCAAAGTGAATAAAATCTTTTTTAAAAAGAGTTTTTCAAAGTCCAGTATAACATTGGTGGCAGCTCAAGGGATTTGAAAAAGAAAAATCCCCGGAACGTCTTCCGAAAATAAAAGTGAGAATAACTATTAAAAGTGAAAAATAACAACTAAAAGTGAAAATAACTAAATAAATAAGTGAAATAAGTGAAAAGAAAATATTTACTTACTAGTATTCTGAACATACTAATCTCATCATCCCGTGGAAATCCTGGAAAAGATCTGCGCGTACTACATTTACCTTAATCTCCTGCGAAGAAATCTATCTACTATTTCATCCTGCAACATCTTTAGAACCTGTATCCTGTTGGTGGCTGTGCGTCGTAAAATCTTGCAAATAAAATTCATCGTGAACAATCCAAGGCCGAAGCAATTGTTACCTGTTACCTGCCTTATCGCTGCGGAATGCTCCTGTTCGTCGCGCCGATATCCGCCGTCTACATACTGCTGACTCTGTAAGTCTCCGGACATTGTTGCGTTTTATAACTAAGG
The DNA here is from genome assembly GCF_030269925.1 of Bombyx mori. Lineage (NCBI taxonomy): Eukaryota > Metazoa > Arthropoda > Insecta > Lepidoptera > Bombycidae > Bombyx > Bombyx mori. The sequence goes on along the minus strand of NC_085131.1, from coordinate 11,648,888 downwards.
TTGTCAAATTTTTGTAATTGAATTCTAATCCATGTAATGTTGTAGTAGTTTGCCATTTGTTCCGTCTCCTCTATCTACATTTAAATTTAAATACTATGCCAAAAGTGCCTAAAACTGAAGAAAGTAAATTAAGCTTACCAATTCCAGAACCGGAACAGGTTGCAAGCAACATAGAAATTAAGTCGCCTACTCTATCTCCCCGTGTCACAAGAAAGACCGCCGCATTCCTCACTATGTCCGAACTCGACCTAAATACTCTGTTTAAATTTGTTAAATGTTACGATGGTAGCCGCGATACCCTCAACTCATTTTTAGTTAATTGCGACAACGCATATGATTTAGCATCAGAATCACAGAAACACATATTGTTCAAGTATATCCTTAGCCAATTAAATGGAAAAGCAGAAATTGCCTGTTCCATCAAAGAGTTTTCGACATGGGAACAGTTAAAGGAGTTTCTCAAAGCTCAATTCAGTGAGCGTAAACATTACTCACATCTTTTAACCGACCTTCAAGAAAGCAGACAAGGGACACAAGAAAATGTTGGTCAATACGCTCTACGAATCGAGACATATCTATCTCAACTTTTAACAGAAATCTCCCTTTCGAACACAAAAGTAAAAGAACTCCCTGGTCGGACAGCGGCCATGGAAGACCTGGCTCTACACCACTTCTTAATGGGACTTAATCCCCGAATAGCAACGATTGTGAGATGCAGGTCTCCCAAAACTCTCAATGAAGCTATCAATATTGCAATTTCCGAAGAGCGCATTCAACAAAGCATGTTCAACAAACGCCCTGTAAATACGGAAAATAGGTTTTCTAAATCTAACAGAATTGATAATTTTAATCAAACTCCCTATCGTCCACAGACCTATCGTCCTAATCCTAATAATTTTAACCGTAATAATAATTTTAATAATAGCTTTTGCCGATACTGTAAATCCTCCGGACACTCTATTGAAAATTGCAAAAAGAGAGAATTTAAAAATCGTGCTCGTGAATTCGAAAATCCGTCTACTTCCGGTTTCAGACCACAACGCGTAAATTTTGTTGATAAATGTGAATACAAAAATAACACAAACGATTACGAGAACAATTACACTGAACTTGAAAACAATGACAACGCACACGAAAACGCTAAACCAAAAAACGAGTAGGTGGCCCGTATAGGTGTCGTGCGAGGCACCACAATATTAACAAATTCGACGCTGCTCCTACTAAGACCATAATGTCACCTAATAATAAGAAATCAAACACATATCCTAAATCCCCTGAGTCCCCTGAGTCCCCTGAGTCCACTGAGTCCACTGAGTCCACTGAGTCCACTGAGTCCACTGAGTCCACTGAGTCCACTGAGTCCACTGAGTCCCCTGAGTCCACTGAGTCCCCTGAGTCCACTGAGTCCCCTGAATCCACTAAATCCGCTGAGTCGTCTAAAACAGAAACCAATAAAATATTCGAAATAAACGTCGATCCTACAAAAAAATTACTTCCTTACGTCATGATCGATTCACCCATATCGGAAGTCCCACTTTCTTTACTCATTGATTCAGGTTCAGCAATCTGTTTATTAAAATACTCTTGCTTCCAAAATTTCCCCAAACTTATAGAAGAACAAATAACTTTAAAGGGTATCGAACCAGAAGTGAACACTACAAAGACAATGGGTCATTTCACATTAAAAATGAAACTAAATAGTTCATCCCATGACTCAATAAATCACAAATTCCACGTCATAGACAAGATTCATCTGCCTTATGACGGCATCATCGGATCAGATATGCTGAATCATTTCGGCTGCATGATTGACTATACTAAAAATCAACTTAAATTAAATAAAACATATTTACCACTCCGTTTTAATGAACCAACTTATACTATACCTGCTAGATCAGAAATGATAATCGAATGTTCCGTTTCAAACCCTGAAGTTAAACAAGGTCTTGTATTAGATCAAACTCAATTAAAGGATATCCTAATCGCAAATTGCCTAGTTAAAGTAAAAGAAAACAAACGAATAAACTTAACTGTAGTAAATATCTCTGAGTCTCCTAAAACTCTAACTTCAAACCTCAACATAACTTTGATTCCACTAGAACCTTCTGTCTTACATTCAAAAGAAACTTCAGAACAATACTCAATAAATACCGTTCAAACCCAAAATACCTTCCAACGAACTAAAGAAGTCCTAAATCAACTTCGAGTATCACACCTAAATTTTGAAGAATCTAATTCTCTTTACCAAATATGCTCTGACTATTCAGACATATTCCACTTACCTGGTGAACCATTGACATCAACTAACGTACTACGTCATAACATAAAAACCACAACCAATGATCCTATCCATGTAAAATCATACAGATTTCCCGAATGTCACAAACATGAAGTTCAAACTCAAATAGAGAAAATGCTTAAAGATGACATTATACAACCATCAATGTCTCCATGGTCTGCTCCTATTTGGGTAGTCCCGAAGAAACTTGATGCCTCCGGCCAGCGTAAATGGAGAGTTGTTATCGATTACAGGAAACTAAACGACATCACTATAGGTGACTCTTATCCTATCCCCAACATAAATGAAATTCTAGATCAACTCGGAAAATCAAAATATTTCTCCACGTTGGATCTTGCCTCTGGATTTCATCAGATCCAAATGTCTGCCGAAGATGCTCCTAAAACCGCTTTCAGTATTCCACAAGGACATTTTGAATTTAAAAGAATGCCATTCGGACTCAAGAACGCACCATCAACGTTCCAGAGATTAATGAACTCTGTCCTCTCAGGTCTGCAAGGCACTCGCTGCTTTGTGTATCTTGATGACATTGTAATATACTCGTATGACCTTGACTCTCATATGAATAACCTCGAAAGTGTATTTAAACGTCTACGAGAATTCAATCTTAAGCTTCAACCCGATAAGTGCGAATTCCTTCGAAAGGAAGTCTCGTACCTTGGCCACCTGATCACTGATGAAGGAGTCAAACCTGACCCAGCTAAGATCCGAGCCGTATCTGAATTTCCAGTTCCTAAATGCCCGAAAGATGTAAAATCTTTCCTAGGGCTTATGTCTTACTACCGAAAGTTTATTCCAGAATTTTCAAAAACAGCTAAATCATTAACTTCCCTATTAAAGAAAGATATCACCTTCACTTGGAACAACGAACAACAACTCGCTTTTGAAACACTCAAAAATCGTCTAATTTCTCCTCCTCTCCTCATATATCCCGATTTTACTAAACCATTTACCCTCACCTGTGATGCCTCTAACTACGCAATTAGTGCTATCCTCTCGCAAGGAGATCCAAATAGAGATAAGCCAATCGCTTACGCATCCCGGACCCTAAACAAAAGTGAAATAAATTACAATGTTACAGAAAAAGAATTATTAGCAATTATGTATGGGTGCAAAACTTTTAGACCTTACCTATATGGTCAAAAATTCAAAATCATAACCGATCATAATCCACTTAAGTGGCTTTTTAACCACAAAGACCCCTCAAGCAAGATGCAAAGATGGAGATTGAAATTAGAAGAGTATGACTACGAAATAACCCATAAAAAAGGCAAATTAAATTCAGCTGCAGACGCACTATCCAGATACCCCGTCAACCCTGTCAGAAGCTTAAATAATATAAACTCTGACCCAATTCCCGTCTTACCTATTTCTGACCCTCTGATCTCTTCTCAACCTGTACCCGAACAAAATCCACATCACTCTAACACATCTAATAGTGAACCTCCTCTTGAAACACTTCCTCTAGACGGCTTACTTACGTCAAGTCCTTTTAACCCTGATGATTACAACTTACCTTCACTAGAACCCCTTCAAGATATCGATCTCCTACCAAACAGTCCGTTCAATCCTGAAAATGAAATAGATGACCGCAATCTTAATAACAATGATAACATAAATCCTCCGACTAACAGTACTCCCAACCCTATGATTGATGATGAAAACCTACCAAGAAATCCATCAATTAACCTTCCGAGTCCCGAACCAAATTGTGAATCCTATACAGACTTTCTGAAAACTTTATCAAATAATAACCATACTTACAATACTAAAATTTGCGAACATGCAAATTCATTACTATCAACCGATTCAAAAATCATAGTCATTCCAACATCCATCGACCTCGATGAAACTAATCCATACATTGAAGAAATCCTGAATAACCAAGAAAATATCTCTGAATTCCTTAATGAAGAAAGAACCTTACATTCATTCCTTAACCTGAATGTTAAAGATAAATCTTATTATTTTTTATTCACAAAAGTATATCATTTCGACACTCCTCAGTACCCTCAACTATTTAAATCCTTACAAAATCTCCGAAATCATTTACTTATAGAAAAGGACATTCCAGTGAATATTGCTATATCAGACTTTAATGATCCATTCTTTAAACCAACTTATTCTAAAATATATAACATTCTTGCTTTTTTATTCCACAACACAGATATTACAATTAAAATCTACAAAAACTCAGTAGTTTTTCCAGCCCCTAGCGAGATTTCAAAAATCCTTAAAGAAAATCATGACCTTCCCATCGCTGGTCATGTAGGCACATCACGAATGTATAATCGTATTAAAGAAAAATATCATTGGAAAAATATGAAATCAGACATTGAAAATTATGTGAAAAAGTGCATACAGTGTCAAACGAATAAGGCGCTAAGACAAATAAACAGGCAACCGATGCAGATAACCTCTAGTTCAACAGCCCCATTTCAACGCATCGCCTTAGACATCGTCGGACCATTACCAGAAACTGGTCAAGTTAAGCTTAAATATATATTAACATTGCAAGACGACCTAACAAAATACTCTACTGCCTACCCTATTAGTAATGCCTCAGCCGAAGAATGCTGCGAATGTCTCATACATTTTATATCCCTTTTCGGAATACCAAAAATAATATTAACAGACCAGGGTACAAACTTCACCGCCGACCTTTTTAAGAAAACTTGTGAATTCCTCAAAATCAAACAATTATGGTCTTCGCCCTACCATCCTCAAACACAAGGAGCCTTGGAAAGGAGCCATTCTACACTAAAAGAATATTTAAAATCATACGTTAACGAAAATCAAACCAACTGGCACAAATATGTTTACACCTATGTCCTAGCCTACAACACTAATGTACATACTACTACAAAATTCACACCCTACGAATTACTCTTCGGCCATAAACCCTATCTACCCGATTCTATTTACGATCCTAGTCCTAGTGGTACCTATCATGAATATGTTAAAATGCTAAATCATCGCCTCAAATTAACACGCGATAAAGCTTTAGAAAATATCCAGAAATCAAAAGAAAACTCCAAAACCTATTATGACCGAAGGTCTCGCCCTTCCACGTATAAAATCGGTGATATGGTATATCTAAAAAACCACTTACGTCTACGGAAAGCATTATCACCCTTATGGAAAGGACCATACAAAGTGGTAAAAATACATGGAAACCACACACTTTCCCTTCTCATAAATCGACGACACGTAAGACATCATTATGATGAAATTAAACATGCAGAAGTTGAAACCTAATAAGTATGATTGTGTAATTAATATGATTAACTATTTTATTAGTTTTATTTCCTCTCTAGTATAACTTAACTCAGTAGCCTTTAAGTTAAAAACATTTATCGTAAAACATAAATAATAATAAATACATTCTCTTACAGCCTGTCGGCACCATGTCAAGGCCTATCACGCACTCGAGAAATTACCAATATCGAACAAATTACGAAAAGCCCTGGCATCTACTTTAATCCCTCGGGATCTGTTAGGTTAATTAGTGATTATTTACATGTATTAGTACCAATGGACATAGACTACATTAAACCCCATATAGATAACATTCAGACGGTTTTGCATTCAGCCAGATACTTCTGTACTAAAAACAATGTGGTTGACGACCTAGAGTGCGAGAATATGTTCATGCCCCTTTTATCTATGTTCAATGATATCTCAAGGGACTACCATGCCATTTCTCATCTTATCCAAAGTAAATCAAAGAGGTCTGCGTGGATTTCCGGCATCGGCACTATTCTTAAACATATAATAGGCACCATGGATGAGAATGATGCTATAAGGTATAATAAAGCCATTCAAATACTTAAAGATAATAATAGAAAAACTCTAGATTTGATAAAAGAAAATATCCTTATCTCCAAGTCGGCAATTATAACACTCAACGAATCCATAATTGAAATCAACACTAATGAACATAAATTAAACAAAATGATTGAAAACCTATCTTCCAGTATTAAAAACCTAACAAAGGCAAGTAATGCCTTGTTGTTTAAATCTACAATACATGACATGATAAATGTTATTCAATCAAATATGTTAAACTTGTCCTATAAACTAGAAGACATCATAAACTCAATTTTGTTTTCAAAAACCAATACGCTACATCCATCAGTCATAACACCCAAAGATTTGTATTATGACCTTGTTAACAATGTTAAATATCTACCTAGATATTCGGAATTAGCTGTAAGTTTAGAATTAGAAAACATATATGTACTTATAAATCTCTCGGAAATTATTACATGTATTTTAGAAAATAAGCTTATATTTAGTCTTAAAATTCCTCTAGTACTCATTGATACTTATACTTTGTATAAGACAGTACCTATACCAGTACCCCATAATGTAACATCCAAATCTTTTGCACTAATACTACCTACATGTTCTTATGTGGCCTTAAATCAGAGAAAATCGAAGTATCTTAAACTCGATAATCTTTCTAAATGTAAATCTATTAATAAGGAAACTCATATTTGTAAACAATTAGATGAAATAGACATACAAGACTACCCCATTTGTGAAACAGAAATAATGACAAAAGTCTTGAAATCACTTCCGAAACAGTGTAAAACTAAATTTTTATACGGCCATGCCAATATATGGCAATCCTTAAATAATAATAGATGGGTCTTCACACTATCTGAACCCACTAAACTCAACATTGAGTGCACAGACGAAACTACCGAATATATAGTTTCAGGAACAGGCATATTATCCCTGAAACCAAACTGCACTGGATTCTGCAAAAACATAAAATTAATAAGTAAAAGTTATCCTGAATATAAATTCAGTCACATACACTCAGAATTCAATTTAGTAAACGATACATGTTGTAACCCAGCAGTGTTTGAAAATTATAATTATACCGAATCTATTATAGGACTGCATAACTTAGAATCGAATAATTTAGACCAAATAATCAACAAAGCTGATAACATGCTACAAACCTTAAAACATTTAAAATCTCAGAACGAATCTATTTCGATAAGCACTCCCCATTCCATTGTCACATACTTATTTGTAATACTATTTGTTATTTTTATATGTTATTATTTTTGTCATAGAAAGTGCGTGGCTTTTGTGCGTAAATCTAAACCAAACGAAAACACGACGCAAATAAACACACCCCCACAAGAAAATATTCAACTAAATACCCAACCGCGAATAAGAATCCATTAAAACTTTATATTAAAATAATCATCGAAAACTTCGGAAAGCCGTAAGTTTTCGCTTAAAAGGGGGAGCTGTTATAATATTAACTAGTATATTAATTAATTTACCTAAGACCGAAAAGTGCCTCTAGCAGCACTTTCCGGCCTAACATATACTAGAGCCCCGTTGGCTCGAAGTCAGTCACTCTGCGTCGTTACTATGAGCCACACTCTTTCTAAGTAGAATTTTGTATCTTCAAAGTGAATAAAATCTTTTTTAAAAAGAGTTTTTCAAAGTCCAGTATAACAAAACGAAGCTTGCGGAGAGTACTCAAAGATAATCACCGAATTGGTTGTGCCCCTGGCATTGCTGACGTCCATAAGCGACGGTAACCATTTACCATCAGGAGGGAGGGGGGGGCGTATGCTCTTCGTCCTACGAAAGCAATAAAAAAACTTCATTGAAATCGTGAACGTGCCTTGCAAAATCACGACACGACTCCGTAGTAACATATTTCGTTAAAGATGATCCACACATCGTAAACAAAAGCAAAGAGTATTCATGCAGACCTTAAAGTAATTAATCATGGTGACGTAACAATTTCACAGCCGGAACAAATTAGAGCCTCTTAGAACATTGGAACGTGGAGAAATGGTTCGACCAGCCAAACAAAGTTTGACGGTAGGATTAAAAAAATCAATTTCCTCAACGAAACAAGGAAACTGCCTCGCGTGCTGTTTCAAATTCCATCTATTCCAAGTTCCATCTCGATCTCCCAACATTTGAAATCACGTCTCTGAGAACAATTTGCATTCGCATTGGCTTAAACATTACGTAATATAAACCAATATTATGAATATTGTATGTTCGGTTGTTTGCTATTTAATTACGTAAAAATGTTTTTATACAAACAGTAGGATTAAGCGTAGAAGGTATTCAATTAATTAGAAAGGGTGTAATCAAAGAAGACTAATGAAATATAAATCAACGTTTGTTAGCGTTGTTGTCTGTGTATTTATCGGTTTGTTGGTTCGCGCTTATCTTCTAAGCTAAATTCATTTTTATTTCGTTATCATAGGTAGAAATTCGTTTGGTACAGAATATAGGCATTTTTTTTCATTGCCTTTGTGGGTAGACGAACGGGAGCAGACGTGTTCTGAACTGGAGACTGCGTACAGGTAAGCGCAGCGTTGGGCGTCCCCTTGCCCGTTGGACCGATGACTTGCAGCGATATGCTGGAAAAGATTGGATGCGGAAGGTGGAGGATCGTTCATTGTGGCGGACTATGGGAGAGGCCTACATCCAGCAGTGGAGAGATACGGGCTGATGATGAACGGGCATGCGGCCCACCTGATGATGAGGGGTTACCATCCCTTTGGAATGTCAGTAATGCCAGCGGCATAGCCAAGTTGCTGTCTACAGCTGAGTAGTGAAGCAAGTTTTGTTTGAAAAAGGACACGTTATAGCGCTAGTCTAAAAATACTTTTACACTTAATTGTATTTTTCCAGTTTTCGCGAGTCATAGACATATTTAAAAATACTTTTACGATTTAATATTATTTGTTTCGAATACAGTTTTCGTGGTCATGAACGAATAGGTTGTTATATAAAAGTCGACGTTTGAATACCGATGCAATGGGTAAATTTGAGGCTTGAGCCGCGTCTCAAGGTTGTGATTTTCGATATTTTTGTATCAACAATAATATGTTATACGCATTGTATTTCATTGTAATAAGACTGTTTTATCGTTCTGATTTGTACAGAACTTAATTTGTATAACACCTTCAAATTGTCAATCCAAAACTTAGATAATATTATGAAATTATTAGTGAATTGGGTTCTCCCCTATGTTATGAATTAAATTATTTCATTATCCGCTTAGAGTTAACTAAATAACGTTGTAGCTCAAGCATATAATATATTCTGTGATATATTTAACTAGATGAATTTCATCTCATCTCATCGTGGTTGGTGCTTTATTGTACTATGACGTCCACTTGTCGATTCTAGAGTTTGAATAAAATGTAGTTTATTTTTTATTGCTTAGATTGGTGGACGAGCTTATGGCCCATCTGGTGTTAAGTGGTTACCGGAGCGCATAGATAAGAGCTGTAAAGTCTCAGTTTTAACAGTACAACGACCTATCCGCTCGTCAAACCGCATTACTTCACGGCAGAGATAGGCAGGGTGGTGGTACCTACCCGTGCGGACTCACAAGACGTCCTACCACCAGTAATAAGAGGAGGATGTATGCGTTTTACTGCTAAGTACTTTAAAGGTTTATGTCCCAAAGCAATCATGCGAAGAAGAAGAATAGATAACAGCCAGCATATAATAAAATTAAGAGTTTCACTTCAAGCATCAAGGTAGGCGACAGCAAACGACGTCAAAATTACTATCGCGTCCGGTAACCACTTAACACCGGGTGGGCCGTGAGCTCGTTCAACTGTCGCTGAAATAATAATAATAAAACAATGAATTAACTCAAATCAATAATTAGAAGACATCAGTGCTTATTAGCCATACACATTCCAAACAAAATGATTTTATTAAAAAGTTCGAAACTCATTCTAGAGTTATACAACAGACGATGTTAGGTAAATTTAATTTATGTATTTATAATGAAAATGTATAGCAATACGCAAGAAAACAAGCGAATCAAAGAGGCCATGAATATCAATTTCTTAGTATGTATAAAAATAGCCAAAGACAAACTCATTAAGTGGGTCTACCGTTTTTTCTTATATGTGAAAAACAGACTAAATTTTTTTTAATTAGCTATTGCCAAGCTTGCAATCAATAAAAAAAATTGAAATATCATATCATATTTTTCAAAATACTAGTGGTCCCGCAGTAGTCGAAATTCGACTATAATTAATTGGAATTGTAAGTTTGTACACTATTATGATTGTATTTTATACTTCTATAGTCACAAATTTCGCCAAGGCTACTCTATAAAAAATATTAATAAAGACAAACAATATTTAATCTATTTTCAATTTGACCACAGACGTGAAGAACAAAAGTTTGACAATAAATAGTATGCATGCGTGTGTGCGTCAAATACATGGTATGTAGTGTGTGTAATGTTTTCTTTATTGATTTAATGTATCTTTTATGCATTATTTTGAAAAAATATTAGCATTGTGCACTTCTTCTCTATATTCTCTATAAGTGTGGAAAATTTCATACTCCTCCGTCCGCGCAATTTTTGTATAAAAGGGATACAACGTTTTTGCTTCACGTATTAATATATAGATTTGGAGCGAGAATTAAAATCACGAGGCGTCAGTGATTAATGTCAAATTTTAATTGACAGAGCGAACACTAGTTTCGATGTATTGTATGTATTAGTCTTTTACATAGCCAAACATAAATTTGGATAAACACCTAAAAAGTAGTTCATAATTACGTATTTCTAGATTTATCCATATATTATTTTCAATACGAAAATAAAAATCGCGAAAATTTTATGGTAATTCACTGTCTAAACTGATATAACATGATTTTGCGTGGGTTGCTATGCTATTCACGGTCTATCTTTTTATATCTTTTATTTTGCTCAGTATTAACAAAAATGCTCTATTCACAGAATTGTAATAAAATTTTTATGTTTCATTTACATGTTATTTACCTATTTACTTTACTGAATAATACCAGAGGTTCACGGCAACGAGAATACCATTCGTCTTACCATTTAGAAACAAGGAAAATCTTAGTTCGGTCTCTTGGATCCTATTTGAAGATGTGCGCTAGTGCAGAAGACAAATATTGTGTCATGTTGAAAAATAGACGGTGGTTGGTAAAGATATTTGTGGTTTACCAAAAATTGAATAGGGTTATCAATAAAAAAATAATAGAAACATTTCTTTCCATCATTTACAAGAAAAAAAAGGAGAATAATGAAACGTGTTGGTTTGTCATTCTTTTAGGCAGCAACGGAACGATCTACATAATTATATTTTAACGGCCGTCTGGTGTAGTGGTAAGTGACATGGTCACTACACAAGGGGGTCGCGGGTTCGAATCCCGCCAAGGGAAGATATTTGTATGATAAATATAAATGTATTTTCCAGGGTTATGGATGTATATTAAATATATGTATGTGTATAATAAAAATCTTACATTTATTTCCGTTATCTGGTACCTGTAACACAAGTTCTTTACGAACTTATCACGGGACCAGTTAACGTGGCGTGATTGTTAATAAATATTTATTTATTTATTTATCTGACGCAATGTGTTCATTAATTTAAAAATACAAATTAAGCACGAGTGAAATCGCGGGCCACACATAATTTGATATATTTATAGTTGTGTAATTATTTAAAACAATTTCAACAGTCAACTGGTTTACAAAGTGTCATCTCCGAGATCAAAATTGAGGTCACTTTGAGTTTGAAACAGTACGTCACAATAATAGGGTTGCTTTATTGTTTTGTGACTCTATTTAATATTTACAACAATTGTATGTGTATTTGCTTTAAAATTTAACAGTTTTATTCTAATATTTTTTTATTTAGCTGGGCTATTAAAAAGGTACGGGTCAACGGCATGGTTATTTAAATATTATAAATCATTAATTATAATCTAAATTACCTCTAAGTACGAAATACTTAAGTGTTTTAGTTTACATTGCTGCTATAATTACGATATTTATTTCCTGCAAGCGTTGAAAGATTTTATCGTCCGCAAATAACATTTTGGTCACCGAAAGAAACAATATGGTGGAGTTTAAAATTCCGAGAATTAACATTATCTAATTGTTTGGTATATGTATGATATCTCCTATTCTCAATACTGGCAACATTGGGCTCTAATATTTGGCGTTGACTTTTTGGCGGGAACGCGAGGAGTGAAGTTGTGTGATTTGTTTTATTTTGTCTATTTAGTGTTTCTTCGGGTTCAAATGTGTAATAATGGTGGTTTATTAACTGTTTAATGTCTGTGAAAGTGCACAAATGTGGGAAAATGAAACAAAGCTGCTGGACGTAACTTCTCGGGATCCTCCAAAAAGTCCACTGAAAAAATCTTAGTAAATGACCATCATTTTACTGAGATTATATTTCATCCCATTTCATTTCATTTAATTTCATGTCAGTTGATTAATGTCTCAAATTAATCATCTTCATTTCATTTCACTCCATAATATCATTTTTCATAAAAATATGAATATAAATTAAAATAAGACATGGTCTTAGTTACTAGGTCATAAAATCTATTAAAAAAAAAGTGTGTGTGTCCGCTCCGACGCACGACTGGAGTTTACTGGATATAAATATAAATTTGTGTCAGTTGAATACAGTAAAATATGGAAGTTACGTATTCTAGTGAGAATGATCCGGGAGTTGCGGAACACGTGGATGCGGTAATTAAGTAAGTCTATATAATTCACTTTTACAATTAATATATAAGTTGTCCATTCACTGATAGAAGGAATTGTTTATATTTAATAAGCTTTATTAATAAATGATTTGTAGCGGGTTATATTCGGGTATCAACCCACTAACAGTTGATACGTTCAGGAATCGAACCCGAACGGCGTCCGGCCACAAGCAAAACGATGTCGGTAAATTAAACGAAACAATACGAGAAATAGTTCTATATTACGACAACACGATACACTACAGATTATTAACAAATTAACGAGACACAAAACAAACGACTAACAAATATATGAAAATACAATAATGAGAGAAACGCGCGATCAGTACGAGGCTTTGTGGCGGACTGCCGGCGCAGCAGCCCGGCGTCACCTGCGATAACGCGGCCGCGCGTTGGCTCCTGATTGGCGCGCGCACGCATCACGCAATCAGGAGCCAATCAGGCGCATAACGCATTTCGTGTGACATGCTATACTCTCTAGTACGATTTTGGTCCCCATAATTTTCATACCCCGGGCCTATATATGTAAATCGATTCTTAAGGAGTAAACTCCAAAAAAATATATCTGGCGTTTGTATATTTCCGAATTCCAATGTATTTTAAATCAAAGCTAGGTAGGTAGGTCTGTTATGAAATATTTTGTTTGTTGTTTTCACGTCATTTCATTTTGTTCTGACATCTTTTTAATCAAGACAATGGTCTGACAGCCCAAAGGACAAATTTGATAGTAGCTCTAAAATGAACCATTTCATTGTGTTCGATCACCGTAGACCTATTAAGCTACGGAGGACAATAAGATGCTCTCCACAACCGGAGCTGACAGACTATAACTTGAATCAAACCTAAATAGTGGGTACTTTTAAATCATTATTACTAATCATCGTCAAAAGCCTGGAGAAAAATTGGAGAAATGAATTCGAAGCCGCAGCGTCTTTATCACCCATCAAAAGGGGACGTATGATTGATTTTGGCAAAATTAACCGTATTTACATTGTTGATGTCTATGCTATTCGATATATATAACATATATTATTCGCTATAGTTGTTTATGTGTATGTAGTCGAAAACCACTTTATACCAGTTGGACCGTGAGTTAAGAAAAAGAAAAAAAAAAAGAAAAGACGAAAGGAGAAAAGAAAAAAAGAGAAGAAAAAGAAAACGAGCAAAAAAAGAAATTCAATAAGTGCTCCGCACAAGTTCCAAACAACAACATTTGGGCCGTCGGTATATCGAGCAATATCATTCGCTCGGTGAAAGATCTTCCATTCGTCGTTAAATCCCTACAAACTAATCTATCTATCTATCTATATATAAAAATGAATTGCTCTTCGTTAGTCTCGCTAAAACTCGAGAACGGCTGGACCGATTTGGCTAATTTTGGTCTTGAGCTATTTGTGGAAGTCCAAAGAAGGTTTAAAATGTTTCAATAAATATGAAAATGCTCGGAAGTAAATAAAAATCACAATTTTGTTTTCCCTTTGATGTGTCTCCCGTCGGACGGATTCCTTTTGTTTTTTTTAAGTATATTTTATACAAAAGCTTAGGTTTTTATTTATAGATTGAGGCACTACGAAGTCTACAGGGTCAGCTAGTAAAATTACAAAAGAAACATGCAGAAGGCGACACTAGAAACAGATAGCCTGCCTCATTTGATTAAAAACCTCGTACATAAGATGTATGAAGAGATCCGGCTAATTGCGTGTTGGCCTTCCCTAATGAGTTTATTAGCGAGCCGGGCAGTGTACGTTTTGAATATTTTATCCGGCTGGCCTTACATACACGGATAATCGAAGCATAAGGGCGCATGTATTCATTACTTAGATGTAGAAATGTAGCGTTTATTAATAAGAATTTAGAGGCCTTTTTTGTTGGTAAAAGTTAGTTTTTTTTTTTTGGAAATGGAGTTAATAATCGTATGTTTTGTTTCCGGACTGAGGGAGCTAGACCCAAAAAAGGGTAACAATGAAAAACCTACACGAAAAACTAACATATTTTTGCAGTGATTTTTAAGGCACTTCCCAGATCATATAGGAAAGTAAGACCTTTTTCTATCAATTCAGCTTGCCGCCAATAAGAGTATGCAAAAAATATTTTTTTAGATATTTTTTTATTGCATAGATTGGTGGACGAGCTCACTGCTCACCTGGTGCCAAGTGGTTACCGGAGCCCATAGACATCTATAACGTATATGCCGCCACAAACCTTAAGAAATGAGTTCTAAGGTCTCAGTATAGTTACAACGGTTGCCCCACCCTTCAAACCGAAACGCATTACTGCTTCACGGCCGAAATAGGCGGGGTGGTGGTACCTACCCGCGCGGACTCACACGAAGTCCTACCACCAGTAAATCACTCATAAACAAGACGGTCATTGAGGCTTGTCATCTATATCTCAATTATATAGTAAGTACTGGGAAAATAACAATTTTGCGGGTTTCGTTCTTAAGATCTTAATTCCGTCATTGTAAAAGTAATTCACGAACATGAGCTAATTACGTATTTCATTAGAAAAAATTGTACTCGCTCGATACAAGTATACCCCTATTTATTATTTATTTATCCTTTAGGCCATGACGACGAATTGAAATTCAAATTCTTTGTAAACAATGATTACGAACAAATTATCGAAAAAAAATATTCTTTTTTTCCTAATAAATTTGGAATAATACGGTAATTGAGCGCATGTATGACACAAAAGGACGCTGCAATGTATTAAAAAATGAGAAAAGTCAAACTCGCCCAGTTTCCCTTTGTCAGCTCTTATAAGGCTACGGGGCATTTCCGAAACGCTAATAAAATCCTTAGATTTGTTACTACATTATACCGATCTCGGAACCTTCGACCCCAAAAGATCATATATCCTCAACGATCTAATCTCACCCTTAATATGCTGTAAATAAATATCAAATTCCGTACTTATCTTTGCGGGTTCAAATGCAACTATACTTCAACGATGACACGTGGTACGTTCTGGAAAAGGCTTTCATTTTGATTCATCTGCTTTAGCGTTATTGGTAGTCGAATATGATATAGAATTAAACTCAACCAAACTCAACCCAAAAACAGACACAGCCCACTGAGTTTCTCGCCGGATCCTCTCAGTGGGTCGCGTTTCCGATCTGGTGGTAGATTCTGCGAAGCACGGCTCTTGCTTGGGTTCGTGTTAGCAACAACGTCAGGTTCAAGCCCCGTGAGCTCACCTACTCGCCCGGTTACGCTGACATAGCCTCTCGAGTCTCAAGGCTATCAGCTTAATCATTTTGATAGTAGATAGTTAAAGTTGGATCTCAAAAAAATATCATTGCTTATAGCTCTAAATTGACGGACTAGTTCTTCTCATTTGGTTCTAATCTATTCTAATCTATTAATGATAATAAATAAAGCTATTTAAATATCGTATAATTGTAACACATTAAAGCTAAAGGGCCCGGAAGACGTAGAACTACCTTGAAATCTGATCTTCTTATCTTGAATCTAGAACGCGATTGCAGAACCGCCTACCGGGTCCAATTGTAAATCTATCGAAGGACCAACACTTAAACGTGCCCAAAATGTTTCTTTAATTGATCTTAACAAATTGGGTCCACCCGTTTAGGAGAACTTGAGTGAAAAGCAAACATATAGAATAGTAAGTTACATCCCTGACCCAGACGACGGGGCAACAAACACCCATCGTCGCCTTAGACATGTTATTTCGGGACCTCCCGATCCATTCTCGGTTATTTTAGGCATTCCAAGCACCCCTCACCGGCATCGTCGAATGCGATGAAGGGTTAAACATGTAAGTTAACCCACAGATGCAAGCCATTGAGTTTCTCGCCGGATCTTCTCAGTGGGTCGCGATTCCGAGTCATTGGTATATGCAGCGAAGCACTAGTATTGCTTGGCCAGATATTTGCAGAATTCTTAGAAATCTTTGAGGCTCAGCCCCGTGAGCTAGCCTTCCAGTTGGGGTGAAGCCAGACCCTCGGTGCTCCTGGCAGGCAGGTAAATAAAAAATAGTAAAGAGTAATAAAAAATATAAAGAATACTTTAACCTGACATGTAATCATTCAGAATACTTTTTTAAATTTAAATTGTCATACGTATCGAACAACTATAAAAACAATAATTTTATTGTTTTGACTTAATAGACAAGAATTCAATATTTTTTTAAATGTCAGTTTTCGCTTTCTATAGAGACGGTTATTTTTTAATTACTACTGCGGTAGGTAAATTAGTCTTTTTGGTATTTGAGAATTTAAATTTTAGTGTTCATATTTATAATAACAAAATGCAAATCACAGAAACGAAAACGAATTGCGTACCTAAAACAAACACAGAAAGAAAAAACAGAAAAAAAAACCCTCGTAGAACGTTGCAATAAATATATGGGGATATAACAGGCAGGCGGTGGGTCGTAAAACTTATGCCAAACACCTATGCAGCAGGATAAAAGGACACGCTGCCCCGACCCCAAGTAACGTGGAATAAGGACAAGAAGAAGAAGAAAAGGTAAATTATTATTAGGTATATAAACCATTCGTTTATGTAAATATTGAATTAACATTAGTATACTTATCTACCCGCACGAAAGATGCCTAGGTGCCGGAGAGCGGGCCCCCCTGACATTACGGTCTGGGGACCGGCGAGTGGGGCCTAAGAAGACGACGTGCAAGCTGCTCTGCACGCGTTTTACGCAAGAACATCTGGGTGATGGAAGGCCGACTATCCTCGACCCACGCAGGTTCTGACCCATTGGGGTATTCCGTAGGATAGCCTAGTCTAAACGGCGCCATCAAGGCGGGCTTCGGATAGCCTGCCGACTGAGAGGGTTGGGGGTCGTGGCGCCGTCGACCGCCGGTCCGGCGTCCCGAGGGGGAGAGTGATGGGAGAGCTCCGCACTAAACACTTCACTTTCCACCCTTTGCCTTTTCACGAGTTCGGAAGTGGGTTGTTGAGTGACAGGAGGTTTTAGTCAGTTCGACCCGACATGCCCCGCGCCCCATCCCCAGTGGAGAACGGAAATCTGGCGATTTCATCGTGACAAAAAAGGTGAGCCTATTTATGCCGCCCTGTCTATTACTGCCGCCATGAAGTCATTAAGTTTGAAGGATGAGACAGTGATTACAAAGTACGGCTGAAACTTTGGTTACTTAACACCAGATGGCTCATAAGCTCGTATAGCGATCTAGAACGTGTTTATTTTTTTAAAGTACCGTATCGATCAATGATTTGGCAGGCAAATATCCACGTCGTCGGGTCAGTGAACGCGAGAAATCAGTTGTAAAAAATCATTAATCGTTCAAACTCATAACGTTATATCGCACCTTTAGAATTGAAGTGGTTCAATTCAAAATTCGCGTTTTATTGCTAAGCTCCAAAAATGTAATTGTAGAATTGTATTTTTTTTAGTTTTTTATTTATTTTTTTATTGCTTAGATGGGTGTACGAGCTCACAGCCCACCTGATGTTAAGTGGTTACTGGAGCCCATAGACATCGACAACGTAAATGCGCCACCCACCTTGTTATATAAGTTCTAAGGTCTCAAGTTTAGTTACAAAACTGCCCCAGCCTTCAAACCGAAACGCATTACTGATTCACGGCAGAAATAGGCAGGGTGGTGGTACCCACCCGCGTGGACTCACAAGAGGTCCTACCACCAGTAAAAAAACCACAAGTAATTGAAGAACTAGAATTTTTTTAGTTTTTTGATTATAATACTTTAAGGTATGCGATTGATTTAAAAGAGACAGAAAGAGTACGTTTGTCCTTTTCTGAACTAAAATAGACCATTAATTTTATAAAGTCGAAGTTCGAAAAACAAACCTAATTTTCTTGAAATATTTAGTCACTTCAATTTTAAAGGTGCGATATGCTAGAACTTTAAACTTTTTAGTAAGTGACCCTGGGACTGGCGCGGCGTGGTATTTATGTAAAAGAGATGTCATCACGCCGAATATCGTTTTTAAATTCGTCTTTTACCCGAATAAGACAAAAGGAAAAACGTCTTTAGTAGTCTGTCTACATTTTATTGACATTTCTTGCCATTGCCCACAAAAAGGCGTTTTATTTTTCATCATTTCAAAGTCAAGTAAGTATATCAATATTTATTTAATAAGCTAATTAATTAATAAACTAATTATTTATAGCAATAATAACTGTTCATTGCATCCATTTCGGATAGATAATGCTAAACTGTCACTTCTAAGCTTCTAAGCTGACAACGATAAAAAAAGTATCTGCAGTCGGCGTCCATGCGCCACTTCGATAAAGCGGCACGACACGAGAACCCTCTCATCGTGGCCGCCGGTAACTACATTCCCGATCCTGCGGACAGAATGGAAAACAGTCGACGTCGCCCAAAACACGTCATCTCGGATCCTCCCGATCCACTAACGGTGCTTTTAGGTACTTCAAGCACCGGTCACCGTTCTCGTCGAACCCGTCGCTTGCGACGAAGGGCTCGACGAGTAAATTAACTCTCAGACACAGCCCACTGAGTTTCTCGCCGGAACTTCTCAGTGGGTCGCGTTTCCGATCCGGTGGTAGATTCTGCGAAGCACGGCTCTTGCTTAGGTTCGTGTTAGCAACAACGTCAGGTTCAAGCCCCGTGAGCTCACCTACTAAAGTTAGGGCTACGCTGACATAGCCGCTAGGGCTATCAGCTTAGGAAGGAAAAAAAAAAAAAAAAAAAGAAAAAAAAAAAAAATTGTTTTTTCTGTATATCCTTGTTAATGTCCTCGTGTTTTTATGTTTCTAACAAACGATTCTACTTTTATTATTATTATTATTTAGCTGAAAATTATAGGCTAGATGTTGAATCCTAAAAAAAACTGACCATACACGTACCCACAAAAATCCACTTTCGAGATTTCAACATTAGTAATATTTAAAATTAATACATAGTTTGGTTCACAATAGCTAGTTTATTATTCGTGTTTATTGCAATAGTAGTATTTGTTTCAATTCCAATTTTCACTGGGAAATTGTAGCATTATGAATAAATACTAAAACCTAAAAATAAACAAATGCAAATATTTATTTTATTACATTCAAGGTCCGAAAATATTTAAAAGTATAACATTTTTTCAAAATCGGATTTAAGATAAAACGCATTTATTAAACACTTCAAACAAAATAAATTATTTTACATGAATTAGAATAAATTCTTTTTTTAATAAGTAAAGCTACTCACAATCTTAATGCTTTCCCAAAATAAGAGATAAAAAAATCACCAAACACACATTCCCGAGTTGAACTTCACAATCACATTGGAATGCTCACTAAAAACAATAAAACACGTAAATACGTTTTAAATAAAGAAATAAATAAACTTTTAACTTTGATCGTCACGTGTTCCGGAAAGTCAAAAGCGCGCGATAGGCACGTGCGCCCCTAACGAGAGTCAATTCAACACTGGACACAGATTAAGTAGAAACTAGACAGATACCGGCGCAGAGTAATTCGGCGTGGAACAAGATTTTAAATAACAAGCCGCTTGTGACGGAGCCTTCGACTTTGTACAATACCATTTCGCGCTATAAGCTTTAGTAGGAACATCATTAAAACGCATTGGTATTTTATTATTAATGATTTCCAGTTCTCGCCGTCTATTCTATAATAAGTAAGGCGATATTTTGGAGGCCAGTGAATTTGATGTCGCTTCAGAGAATATGTTATTCAGAGGTGGTGGGTGGTCTATTTTCTAAATCGCATTGTGTGATACGTTTTTTGGGATGAACAAATAACTCTATGCCTAACAGAAGCTTCTAGAGTGACTTCACGAGGTAAGTATACGAAGCAAAATTAATTACCTTTAAAACTCCCTGGAGCATAGATAAAAAAAAAAAAAAAAAAAACATTTAATTACTAGAGCGATTCAGCGTTTTATGTGATTGAATCACTTGAACGGAGTATTCGGTACAATGTTAGTGAATATACGGGTATGTCGTAGTACAGGAAACTAGTGAGACTAGTTTTTTTTTTTTATTGCTTATATGGGTTGACGAGCTCACAGCCCACCTGGTGTTATGTGGTTACCGGAGCCATAGACATCTACAACGTAAATGCGCCACCCACCTTGAGATATAAGTTCTAAGATCTCAGTATAGTTACAACGGCTGCCCCGCCTTTCAAACCGAAACGCATTACTGCTTCACGGCAGAAATAGGCAGGGCGGTGGTACCTACTATATAATCTAATTTCCCCCAAAGGCCCATTGAATAGTATTCGTGAAGAATTTCAAATGTTTATCACGAAAGCTCCTCCCGGATACGAGAACCCGAAAGAAATGTAAAGTATACTTACAGTGTATAGTGTGTAAATACACACTTATCGATAAAATTTTACGATTTAAAATTTACATATATACGTTGTAAAATCATGTACCGCTCAAAAGCAATTGCGACAATTTGTTACTTATCCTCGATTAAAATCGATACTGCGCTAGAGGAAAATAAACATTGTATAAACATTGAAAAAAAAAACAGCTTAACATAAAAAATTCCAGTAAAAACGATAAAGCAACTCAGTGAGAGCAAAATACTATACGGCGCGAAAATGTACATTTATTATTTTGCATAAATGGGCATACACGAGTCATAGACGCCAACACGATTTGAACCAAACAAGAGTTATGGCCGAAATCTTAATGGCGTTTAACTAATTGACGATATGTTTTGATTTATCGGTGTTAAAAGCTGCGTGTAGTGGAACTCTAATATAACTTTGTTGATTGATGATGTTATTGGAATTACGTTGCCTAAAGAGGCAGTGGTCTGTCAAGGAAAGGGAAAGAAAGAGAAGAAAGAGAATAGACAGATTCGTTTACATGTTATAATGTGGACATGTAGTTATGTTTTACTGGTGGTAGGACCTTTTGTGAGTCCGCACGGATAGATACCACCACCCCGCCTATTTCTGCCGTGAAGCAGTAATGCGTTTCGGTTTGATGGGTGGGGCAGCAGTTGTAACTATACTGAGACCTTAGAACTTATATGTCGAGATGGGTGGCGCATTTACGGTGTAGATGTCTATGGGCATTGGTAACCATTTAACACCAGGTGGGCTGTGAGCTGGTCCACCCATCTAAGCAATAAAAAATAATCATAATAATAATGTAACGTATAAGATACCATAAACAATCGTAGCCTTCATATCGAAATTATTTTGCGACATCAATAATCCACATGATATCGTTTGACGATTGACACAAATCCGTGTTCAGTTCGCTCCGTCGGTTTTCGTTTAGTCCGACGATTGATTCACAAAAAAACCCAGGTTCCAGAGACGAATAAAACCTGATGGCCAATTTCAGATAACTTTTTCCGAGGTGCGAAGTTTTATCTTCGCGAAGTTAAATACGACATTTTATTACGTAGAGTGTCTATTAAAGCGCTTTGAAAGCGTCTAAATGTTTTTAGACTTATTCAATTTTGGGTGTGGTGTGATTATGGAACGAATTACCATGTTTAAAAAAAGGAAATATTATGGCGGTTTGGGAGATAACGACCAAGAAAAAGAGCTTTCACCAAGCGAATTTGCTCTGTAGGCCAACAGTCCAGAGGTTACTTGTTCGGAACTTGTATATATGCAAGCTTATATTGATATTGTCCTTGGCGAGATTCAGGCATCTGTCAAATATCTTGTGTCCTAGATGGCTACCGTAACCCGCACCATAGACTGGTGGTAGGACCTCTTGTGAGTCCACACGGATAGATACCATCGCATCGCATCGTGAAGCAGTAATGCGTTTCAAATATACTTCAGACCATAGAACTTATATCACAAAGTGGGAGGCGTATTTACGTTGAATTGTCTATGTTCTCCAGTAACCACATAACACCACCCATTTAAGCAATAAATAAATAAATAAAAACACATAGACGCGGACTTTAAGGAAATTGTCGTAATTGGAAAACTGAAAACTATCTTTGTATCGTTTCCAAATGCTTTAGAGTGTTCATGGTCACGAGCGACCCTTGCTTGTAGTAGGGGAGCCCACGATGCTAAATGGGGATTTACTCGAGCGTCATAGAGACCTATTGGGTTGCGAAGCGTAGATGATAATAAAAAAAAAATGTCATATAATGTATACCTTTTCATCGGTGGGGTAAGCGGCTATACATTTTCTAATTTGTAAATAAATAAAAACTGTTGCATGGATATACTCGAGCGCGTCAGATATTGATAGCATAAATGTCCTACATATTTTTAATAATGTATGTATGTTAATTTGATCGTTTGCATGTTGGGTGTGGTCGTAAGTAAGGGTTGAAAATGAAAAAAAAAAATTTAATCGAGCGTCAGATTTTCTTAGGCGGTCTTAAGCGAACCTTAAATAAAGCTCTCATGCAAGAATCTGACGATTTCAATGAGACGCAAACTCGCGGCCATTATTAAAATATGAAAAAGAAAATCGCCATTTTGAAATATTCAAGCGCGTCAGATTAAGACATATATGGTTCATCTTTATGTCCTAGACGTGCTGTCTCATAATCTGACGATTATCTAAAGGGATTCGCTTAATCTGACAAAAACAATATTTTTTTTTAATCATTGACCTTCATTAATTGGAAAGCTCAGGAAATAGCGTACAAATAAAAAAATATGTTTTTTAGGTAAAATCCTTGTATTTGCAAGAAAATAATTTAGGCATGACGCAGCTGCACGCATTCAACTTTATCGACGAATTTTTCTTATTACGGCTTGTGGAAATCGTCAGATTATATATTTTTCGTTATCCTTGAATCCATCAAAATAAAAAAAAATTGAGCCACGCTCGAGAATGTCCAGATGACGTTTTTTTTTCTACAACTTTGTAGCCCTCCCCCTTTATTTACGTCACTTTCAAATTGTCAGATTAGTGGAATATACACTTTTTAGCAGGTAATTAACTCAACCTATCTTAAGCTGACGCGCTCGAGAATTTCTGATGATAAATTTTGAAGTGAAAACTTCTTTAGAATCGTTGTGATTTCAAACCGGATGCAACGGAAAAAACGACAGGTAAGAGACACAAATACAAAAATGTGTAGGATGAAGCCAGCAAAGAATGAGACAGAAATATACATACTATTTAATACAGCGCCATCTGTGAGATTTTTTAATACTAACGTGTGTATGAAAGCTCTTGTAGTGAATTTTAATTTAGGCTTATACGTGAAATTAAAATATCAATTCACAGAGGGCGCTACCTTACAATTATTTACTAATGACAAAATTTTACATATACTTATGACGTTTAGGATAATTGTATTTTAATTTTGGAAGGTTTCACTTCTACCACGTGTGAATTGCACACATTTTGTTTTTTTATTATTAATCTGATCCTTTATTCTGGACGCGCGGCCTTATTTATGAGGTTCATATTCAAAGGTATCCACTTGTATATTAATCTGCTGCGCTTTAGTAAATCCTGAAATCCCCCCTTGGGCTCCCCTACTATTGTGCTGCGTGCTCTGTAATATTGTAATGACAATATTGAATAAGATTGAAAAAAAAATTTTGTTTTAATTATTTCTACGACACGCGAACACTGAAGAAAATACAATGTCGTAATTACTTTTAAGCACAGCTCGATTGTTTCCAGGGCTTTAATTTTTAGTATTGTTAAGAATAATTTACATTACTGACATTAACTAAAGATCAGTGTACTGTAAAAACTGAGAACTTAGAACTCATGTCTCGAGGTGGGGGGCGGCATTTACGTTGCAAATGTCTATGGGCTCGGTTAACCACTTAACATAAGGTGGGCCGTGAGCTCGTCCACCTATCTAAGCAATTAAAAAAAAGGACTTCCATATGGTTGAGGCCTCATTGTTCTTCTTAGTGCTGAAATTTCCGAACATCTAATTCCCATGTTCCTGAGGTGTTAAAAATATCACCAATACCACGGTTTCATTGCTTTAGAGTACACTAGTACTTTAAATTAGGTAGGCAGCGGCGTGGCTCTCCCCTGGCATTGCTGAAATCCATGGGCGACGGTAACCACTCACCATCAGGTGGGCCGTATGCTCGTCTGCCTACAAGGGCAATAAAAAAAAACAAAATATCAGGTTACGCTGAGCTAGACTAGAAAAATAAATTAGGTACATAGAAAAATTTAAAACAAACTTATTGACTAAAAGGCGTACCCAAACAAAACTTATTGCTTACAAACTTTCTCACACTACTCGCATTTATTCACAAAAACCCAATTTGCGCTCATATTTTCTTGGTAAATGTACGTTCAATATAACAACGTATTTTACATAATATTTTTACTATTTAAGTGTTATATTAAGGCGAAGGAATACCTCATGTTCAGCAATAATGTTTAATGTAACTTTATATACTACTCTATATCTATACTTAATATTATAAAGAGGAAAGATTTGTTTGTTTGTTTGTTTCGAATAGGCTCCGAAACTACTGGACCGATTTGAAAAATTCTTTTTCCATTAGAAGCCGACATTGTCCCTGATGAACATAGGCTACTTTTTTTATTATTTTTTTTTTGTTTTGTTTTGTTTCATGTGTGTTTTAATGTTTCCGAAGCGAAGTGAGGGCGGGTCGCTAGTATTATAATATATTACTTAAGATATAAAAATATACGTACAATATTAACAAAAAAAAAAATGGCGACCGGTATTCCTGTCATGAAGTTCATTGCCATCAGTAGCTATATGAAACGTGAGCTAATAAAAAGTCAGACGTAGACACGACTCTCCGTAACAGCCTATATTATTTCAAACCGGCCGACTTATAATTGTTATCCGGATAAGACGGTCTAAATCCCTGTTATTCTCGAAGATGCTCGTAAACAACACAAATAAGCACATACATACTAGCTGACCCGGTAAACATTGTTTTGCCATATATAAGATTTCTAGGGAATTTCTAGTGTAGAAAAAAAAAAATAACTTATTGTAAGTGTGTAAGGATGTGGTAAATGAGTGAAAGAGGTATGTAGTGCTGTGAACGATGAGGAAATATATAATAAAAATAACAAAACCTCATTCAACTACACAATACCTCATTCTAACAAAAAAAATGTCCAAATAAAAATAATATGTTAGGGATGGACAGCCCTAATCACTTAGGGGTATAAAAAATAGATAGTAGCCGATTCTCAGGCTTACTGAATATGCATAAAAAATTTCATGAGAATCGGTCAAGCGGTTTCGGAGGAGTATGGGAACGAACATTGTGACACGAGAATTTTATATATTAGATTTAAATTCGTGTGCCGTACACACACCCATACACAAAGTAACACCCTGAATTCAAGATTACCATAAAATGTTCGTCTGACTTTTATTTACAAAAAAGCCATACGTATTTCAACTCTTCCCTCATTTCGACAATAACATTAACTCTCTTGTATCCTGGATTCGGCAGCTGTGACATCGTTACGACGCAAAATGGAAAAGGTCAGGACTCCCGAGGGATAACTAAGCTTGCCTTCAGTCTAGCTAAGAATTCAATCGGATGATAGCGCGAACGAACTACTTCTGACTAGATTGGTTATGTTCAAGCTGAGTGATGTGTGCAAATGTTTGGAAATGTCAAGAAACCTAGTTCAAATATCGAATATATTTTGAGAATTAACTTCCTTTTCTCTGTCGTTCTGTTTGTCATTATCCCTTTCTTACCGTTTTTTATCACTCACATCTTAACGGTACATTCCACAATTTCCACACTTGATTTATAAGTTTCATTCTTACCAATCCTACATAGCTATTATAAACCAAACATACTTCGGTGCCGCAGAAACCTTGAAAGATGACAGATAATTACCAAATAGACACACAACCCAGTGAGTTTCTCGCCGGATCTTCTCAGTAGGTTGCGTTTTCGATCTGGTGCTAGATTCAGGAAATACTAACCTTGTTAGGGCAGATGTTGCAAGGTATCTCAGGTTGGGGCTCAAACTACCAGTCCACCTGTAACAGTCCCTAAAGCTACTAACGATTAGGTAAGTATTGTCTATATATTATTATATATAAATGAATTGCTGTTCGTTAGTCTCGCTAAAACACGAGAACGGCTGGACCGATTTGGCTAATTTTGATGTTGAATTATTGTGGAAGTCCAGAGAAGGCTAAAAAGGTAGATAAATATGCAAATGCTTGGAATTTTAAAAATAACAATTTTGTTTTTCCTTTGATGTGTCCCTCGTCGGACGGATTCCTTTTGTTTGTTTTAAGTTTATTTTATACAAAAGCTTAGGTCTTTTATTTATCGATTTAGGCTCTACGAAGTCTGCCGGGTCAGCTAGTTTTTTTTACTAAAAAACAACACAGCATCTTATACAGTTTGCGAAAAGTAAACTATTTGAAATTATTCTCTAAGTTCACAAACTCTAACCTTAAAATTAAAACAAAAGAAATTTCAACTTTGCTCCGCAGAAACAGTTGAATGTGGCCCGCCATTGCAAATATTATATACGGCACTGCGGCTCTGCTACGACTTCGCTACGATTTTTGGTGACTAGTTTTACGCAAGTGTAGTCTCGTATTCAGGTCAGCACTTGTTCCTAGGGTTGGCAACAACGCTCATTTAATATATTGCGGATTTTTAAGCTTCCCCTAACTTTTCCTAAAATTTCTACAAACAAATCGTCCTCATTAAGAGTTTTAATGCGTATAATTCAGGTTCGTACTCAACCCTTTCTTAGTTGACCGTACTTGGTATTGTCTGTATCCATGAATACAAGCCATAGAAAGACATGAAAAAGAAATGAAGTCGTCGTGGCCTAAAGGATAAGAAGTCTGGTGCAATCGTATCTAGCGATGCAACGGTGTTCGAATCTCGCAGGCGGGTACCAATTTTTCTAATGAAATTTGTACTTAAGGAATGTTCACGATTGACTGAATGAATACCATCGTGTAATAAAAATCAAACCCGGAAAATTATAAAATAATATAATTTGCGTAATTACTGGTGGTAGGACTTCTTGTGAGTCCGCACGGGTAGGTACCACGACCCTGCCAATTTCAGCCGTGAAGCAGTAATCCGTTTCAGTTTGATGGGTGGAGCAGCTGTTGTGACTATACTGAGACCTTAAAACTTATATCTCAAGGTGGGTGGCGAATTTACGTTGTAGATTACTACGGGCATCAGTAACCACTTAACACCAAGTGGGCTGTGAGCTCGTCCACCCATCTAAGCAATAAATAAATGAAAACATTTGTTACGTTTCAATCATGTTAAATTTGTAATTCAGAAATAAAGAAACACGTTACAAGTAATCAAGACCCGTAATTATAAGTAGATCTGTTGTTACATCGTGTCAGAGAACACGATGTCGTATTTAATAAAGAGGATGTTTTTTCTATAATTTAATATGTAATCCACTGAATTAATAATAAATAAAATAATAATAATAATAAATAAATATTTACTAACAATCACGCCACATTAACTGGTCCCGTACTAAGTTCGTAAAGAACTTGTATTACAGGCACCAGATAACGGAAATAAATGTAAGATTTTTATTATACACACACATATATTTAATAAACATCCATAACCCTGGAAAAGACATTTATCATACAAATATCTTCCTTTGGCGGGATTCGAACCCGCGACCCCCTTGTGTAGTGACCATGTCACTTACCACAACACCAGACGGCCGATTATTTCATGTATAGATTTTATCTCTTTTTATGTGTACCTAATATCATCTGAGTTGGTTCAGGCCTTTTTTACGTCATCGAGTTAAAATATCCGAACACGCAAACCTACACATTTATGATATTAGTATATGTAGGTATACATCCCTTCTACGCGGCTTCGCATTAGGGAGCCTTCGTCTGCCCGTTTACACAAAAAAAAAAACATTTGTATTACAAAAAGTGTTCGCATATTCCTGAAGCGCGCGACCCTTGCAGACAGACATCTGTGTTTATCACGTCAAACGTACCCCTAAACCGGGTTTAGTACTGTACCGAGGAAAAAATATGAAATAAAAATGCGCCAAACTCAAATATTTTATTAACGCCTAAAAACATTATGATTAATAGCTAAAAATACACGAATTTTATGTGAAATATAGAAGTTATTGGTAATAGTCCTAGGGTATCCCGCTGGTATATGTAGGGCCCTCACAAGTTGTTTCCCACACATAGACACCCTTCAATCTCTACAATCCCGCTTTTACAGGTTAGCCGTCGGAGCTCCGTGGTTCGTGAGGAACGTTGACCTATACGACGACCTGGGCCTCGAATCTATCCAGAAATACATGAAGTCAGCGTCGGAACGGTACTTCGATAAGGCTATGCGTCATGATAATCGCCTTATCGTAGCCGCCGCTGACTACTGCCCGAATCCTGATCATGCAGGAGCCAGTCACCGTCGACGCCCTAGACACGTCCTTACGGATCCATCAGATCCAATAACCTTTGCACTAGATGCCTTCAGCTCTAGGAGCAGGCTTAGGGACCTCGGTATCCGTACTCGTCGAACTCGACAAAGAGTTCGCCGTGCAACCTAACCCATGAATCAGCTCGCTGAGTTTCTCGCCGGATCTTCTCAGCGGGTCGCGATTCCGATCCGGTAGTAGATTCATTCGCGAAGCAGCTACTCTGGAGTTGTTAGGTCTCCTTCGGAGGCGCTCGGGTAGCTGTTAGCAAATCCAACCCCTCCTGGCGGAGCCTTTGCTCGCCCACCTGTCCTGGTGAAACCGGAAAGGTCTCCGGGCCACCAGTAATCCTTCAATCATAAAAAAAAAGTTGTTTCCACTTCACCCTGTCTTGCGATTCTTCTTTAACATCGCTCCAGTGTGCTTAGTGCGAGTTTTTTAACGTTCTCGATAGCGTAAAAGTTAACGCTAATTTGTATGCAGCTGGAACAGCGCCCCTAGCGGCAAACGTAGGCAAACGTTCCAACTGCATACTTTTACTGGTGGTAGGACCTCTTGTGGTAGGTACCACCGCCCCGCCTATTTCTGCTGTGAAGCAGTAGTGCGTTTCGGTTTTTTTTTTTTTTTTTTTTATTGCCCTTGTAGGCAGACGAGCACACGGCCCACCTGATGGTGAGTGGTTACCGTTGCCCATGGACTTCAGCAATGCCAGGGGCAGAGCCAAGCCGCTGCCTACCGCTTAATACTCTCCACAAGCCTCGTTTGAAGAAGGACATGTCATAGCGCTCGGGAAACACCGTGGAGGGGAGCTCATTCCATAGCCGGATGGTACGTGGCAAAAAAGATCTCTGGAAACGCACTGTAGATGACCGCAGTGGCTCCAGGTAGTACGGATGAACTCTACTCCGATGGCGGGCGGTGCGATGGTAAAAACGAGATGCCGGTATCATCTCGAACAATTCCTCAGAGCACTCCCCATGGAACATACGGTATAAAATGCAGAGAGAACCGAAGTCCCTCCGCAGACCCAGAGGTTCCAAACGATCCGTGAGACTGGGATTATCGACAATCCGAACGGCCCTCCTCTGTATGGAGTCAAATGGAAGAAGCTGGTATTTGGGAGCCCCGGCCCAGAGATGGGAGCAGTACTCCACGCGAGGCCGGACTTGTGCTTTATAAAGCAGAAGCCTTTGTCCAGGCGTGAAGTACCGCTTCGCTCTGTTGAGGACTCCCAGCATTTTGGACGCCAACTTGGCTTTGCCTTCCAAATGACTCCGAAACTGGACATCGCTCGAAATGTCGACCCCAAGTATCCCAATACTCTCGGAAGGTTGCAGGGATACTCCTTGGAATTGCGGCGCCATGACAAAGGGGTCCTTCTTCGCAGTGAACGCGCAAACTTGTGTCTTTAACGGGTTGAATTGAACCAAGTTCAATTCACCCCATTTGGAGACTCGCCCCAGAGAGTTCTCCACTTCAGACACAAGTTTTGATCGTCTCTCTTGCACCACGCTTCGAGAGAGACTCTGATGGCCGATATATCGCGCATCCCCCGTGCTGTCATCCGCATAGCAATGCATGCTATCAATAGACAGCATGTCATTGATATACAGGATGAAAAGCGTGGGGGAGAGCACCGAACCTTGTGGAACGCCAGCGTTAATGGTCATGGTATCAGAACAGTCACCGTCTACAACGACCGTGATGCTCCGCCCATCCAAAAAGCTAGCGATCCACTTGCAGAGACCCTCGGGGATTCCGTAAGATGGTAGCTTCGACAGAAGTGCCCTATGCCAGACCCTGTCGAAGGCCTTCGCGATATCAAGGCTCACAGCAAGAGCCTCGCCCTTGCTCTCCAAGGCTTCAGCCCACCTGTGAGTAAGGTATACAAGAAGATCGCCAGCTGAGCGACCGTGACGGAAACCGTACTGTCGGTCACTGATCAGCTGGCGATCTTCAAGATACTTCAGGAGTTGTATATTTATAATTCGCTCCATCACCTTGGAAAGCAAGGAAGTTATCGCGATAGGCCTATAGCTCGATGGGTCCGACCGGTCACCCTTCTTGGGGATAGGGTGGACGTGGGCGGTCTTCCATGAAGACGGAACCCTGTTAGTGCAATAAGAGAGGCGATACAAACGCGTTAGCGCAGGCGTCAGCTCAGGGGCGCACCTTTTCAGAACCACAGCAGGGATGCCGTCCGGCCCACTCGACTTATGGACGTCCAGGAGTTGGAGTTCCCGCCTGACTGCACACTGTGTAAAGCAGATCTCCGGCAGGGAACTGTCACACCGGGGGATGTTCGGTGGTGTGGCACCCCCGTCGTCCACAGTCGAGTTCGAGGCGAAGAGTTTGACCAGAAGGTCAGCCTTCTCTTTCGCACTATGGGCCAGACTGTCATCAGACTTGCGTAGTGGTGGGAGACTAGACCTGCAGAAGTTACCTTCTGCAGCCTTAGCGAGCGACCAGAAAGCACGGCTCCCGGCGGGATAGCTCTTCAGCCGCTCGCCAATTCTGGCAACGTGCTCCGACTTCGCCCTGGCAATAGCCCTCTTATAGGACCTAGAAGCGGCGTTTAATTTCCGCCTTTCCTCTGAGGTATTAGGATCCTGGCGTCTCCTGGCATCATTCCATGCCGCGTATGCGGACCGCTTGAGGCGTGCAGCGTCCCGACTGGCATTGTTATACCAGGGTCCACTGCGACCCCCGACGGGCACCTCGGAAGAAGGAATGAACAGTTCCATCCCCCGAAGCACCACGTTTTTAAGTCGGTCCGCACAGACGTCAGGATCACCAGAGGAAAAGCAGAGCCGCCCCCATGGGTAGGATGCGTAAAATTCACGCAACCCATCCCAATCTGCTGACATATACCGCCAAACTCTTCGATACCCGGTCGTCATTCGACGACCAGGACGAGAGATCGGTACCGCAGCACGGATAAGGCAGTGATCAGACGATCCAAGTGGAGCGTCGACCACCACACTGTATCCGGCCGGATTGGTGGTCAGCAGAAGGTCCAACAGAGAGGGCTCGTGCCCCTCAATATCTGGGACACGGGTGGGCTGTGTCACCAGCTGGGAGAAGCCGTAGGCCAGGGCGAAATCGTAGGCAGCCCGACCCGGGAGGTCAGTGGTTCTGGACCCCAACCACTCTTGGTGGTGAGCGTTAAAATCTCCAAGAACCACCACCTCCGCAGATGGGTACTGCTCAAGCACGCGGTTAGTCCCCTCTTGCACATGCTCTATCAGAGCTGAACCTGCATCACTGCTGTGGGACCTGTACAGGCACGCGTAGACTCGGGTACAACCCCCGTGATCTACGCGCAGCCACAAGATGGACAGGTCCCGTTGTTCGAGGCCTCGTAGACGGCGACAACAGACATCAGCCCGGACGAATACACACACCCCGGCTTTACGCAGGAAGTTGTGCTCCAATACGTAGCCGGGGTATTCAAGGTACGAAGTGTCATCCGGAGCAGATATCTGTGTCTCCGTCAGAAAAAGGAGGGCAGGCTGCGCCGTCTCAAGATGGTGGTGTACGGCGTCGAGGTTACTATGTAGGCCCCTTACATTGCTGAAATCCACATTAAATGTGGAATGGAATGGGGCATCGCCGACAAAACCCTTTTCCTTTTTTTTGAAGGGTAGGGCAGCCTTTGTAACTATACTGAGATCTTAGACCTTATATCTCAAGGTGGGTGGCGCATTTACGTTGCAAATGTCTATGGGCTCCAGTAACCACTTAACACCAGGTGGGCTGTGAGCTCGTTCACCCATCTAAACAATAAAAAAAAAAATGCGTTAACTTTTACGCTATCGAAAACGTTAAAAAACTCGCACTAAGCAAACAGGTCAGGACGGCAGTCTTCATCTCGCTGTCCACGGTGCGTCGCCAAGTGTGTACAGGGCGACCAGCTCTTCTCTTGCCACGTGGTAACCACTCAAAATTTTACTACAGTTAATTGGAGACATGAGTGGATGAAGGGGTTAAGTACCATTTTTAAGATTTTTGAGTTTCAACATTGATCGAAGGTGTTATGTACTTATAGAGCATATTAGACCTTAATACTCCGGGTTTAAATGATATTTTTAGAAATTGCATGTAATGAAGGAGTTACGTACGAAGAAAAAGCACAAGTATCAAGTTTGTTGCCCGTTTTCTCAAAATTAACGAATCGTATCATATGCCCTTCATCCACGCATGTCTTAAGTTATTTTAAATAAAGTTTTTAAAAGATATCGCGGACTAAAATTTAAGATGTCCCTTATACTCCTATCGATACGACCGTGCCGGTATTCAAATCCCATTGGCAGGTACCAATTTTTCAAATGATATACGTACTTAAGACATCTTCACGAATAATTTTTAAATTGTAAGATGCGTAATTACTAAGCAATTGAGACGTAGACCTCAAGTCTCAAGATGAGTAGTGGTATTTTGAGGGCTCCAATAACCATTAAGAGCAGCTGGGTCGTGAGCTGGTTCAGCCGTCTAAGCAATAAAAAAGTAATAACATGTAATACTAATACTAGAAAAGGCTCGTGAATTTGGGTCATTGAAAAGGGTCAGGTTTCGCTCTAAATACAAAAAGATCTTTTTTTAAGAAGACTAAATGTTAAATGTGATTTTGATTGAGTTTTACAAAAAACCTGACCTGGAACTTGGAGCTCGTATCTTATATGGGCAATGGCTTGGCAAGGGCAATCTTATATGGCTTTTTTACAATAAAATAGTTTTTTTTTACACTATTTTTAATTCAAATTTATTAAAATTTATTTTTTATTTTTTAGTTGGATTTTCTATAACAGCGTATTTTTTTAGTTTTTTTAACCTATATATTTTTTATTTATTTTTTAGTTAAATTTTTTCAATTTTTTTTTAAATATTGAATTGTCATCGGTACTTAATAAGTATGCCAAATTTCGAGTTAATCCGACGTTTTGAAGGGGTCAAAATCATGTTCAAAGATTCCGTTACATAACATACATACGTCTGAAGCTAATAAAAGCGTATTAAAAACACGCCTACCTGGAATAGGAAAACGAACTAATAATTAATGCCTTTTATGTTATCCTATTATTACTGGTAAGGATATTAAGCGAATTTACAAAATTACTTTATTGTCATTGGTCCTTAATGCGTGTACAAATTTTCAAGTTCGCCGACGCCTTGCAGTCAGTGAAAATTACGTTGTAAATCCTTAAATTAAAACGTGAAGTAAAAACTTTGTACCCCTTTTTAAGAAAATTGCGTGGACGGAGGAGTTTGAAATTTCCCACATTTATAGAGAATATAGAGAAAAAGTGCACAATGCTAATATTTTTTTAAAATAATGCATGAAAGATACATTAAATCAATAAAGAAAACATTACACACACTACCATGTATTTGACACACACGCATGTATACTATTTGTTTAGGGTAAAACTTTTCTTATTGTTTAAAGTTAGTGGTCAAATTGAGAATAAATTAATATTATTTGTCTATAGTGTAGTCTTGGCGAAATCTGTGATTAAATAAGTATAATAATATTCAAACTTATAATTTCAATTAATTATAGTCGAATTTCGACTACGGGGGGACCACTTGTACAAATAAATATACATGTATATAAAATCTTATAAAAGCAATCAATAATTATGTACCTATCCTAACAACCAGATGACCGCTTTTCAATTAAGACGCTCCTGTATTAGCTAAAGTGGCGTAGACGAAATAGATGAAAGGGCTCTCTCTACCTACACAGTCGCAAGACAAATTTTTGTTTGTTTAGCTGAGGAAATTGTTGAAAGTGTATCTTTTGTAAATGGGTCGCGATGTCGCCTCGTGCGGCCGTCGACCCAAATAGAGTTTGGTTAACCTCGTTCTGTACCTACCTGAACTACCGAATAATAACAGATATAAACAATAATACTTCACTACATAGTATAAAACAAAGTCGCTTTCTCTGTCCCTATATCTGTCCCTATGTATGCTTAAATCTTTAAAACTACGCAACGGATTTTGATGCGGTTTTTTTTAATAGATAGAGTGATTGAAGTGGAAGGTTTATATATATAATAACATCCATTAAATAGTGGAGAGATCAATAATAAATTACAGTTTCCGGAGCGAGGCGAGGGCGGGTCGCTAGTCAATAATAATTCGCGAAGTTGAACACTGTTTAGGGATAGTATTCTTAAATCAAGTTCACGAAAACTTATGTCGGCGCTAATAATCTTAAAATTTAATGCTGATTCAGGCTTTTTTGAGCTACTTGCTCAAATCAAAGCTAATTTGTGAACCCTGGGATACCCATCCGTGGTAATGTAACTGTGGAAAAAATTTTGGACACGTGACACATTAACTACATGTAACTTTTTTTTTTTATTGCTTATATGGTTGGACGAGTTCACTGGTGTTAAGTGGTTACTGGAACCCATAGACATCCACAACGTAAGTGCGCCACCCACATTGAGATATAAGTTCTAAGGTTTCAAGTTAACACCAGGTGGGCTGTGCGCTCGTCCACCCATCTAATCAGTAAAAAAAAACATTAGTACCAGCGTTTAAACCACTTCTACCGCGAATCCGAAAAGCATTACCAACATTTTTATAATGCGTTTGATATAACTAGTTATAGTTATACTAATTCTGTTTATGTACCTTGAGAATAAATACGGATAAGCCCAAAAGCTACTAAGTAATTAGTATTAGCTGTAGTGTACCGACAGCAACCGCTTCCTTCGAGATGTAACCTGATTAATAATATTGGAAGCTAGATACATATATAAAGATTACCTTTTTTTTATTGCTTCGGTAGATGGACGAGCTCACGCCCCACCTGGTGCTAAGTGGTTACCGGTGCCCATAGACATCTACAACGTAAATGCCGCGACCCACCTCGGGACATGAGTTCTAAGGTTTCAGTTTTTTACAGTACAATGGCTGCTCGACCCTTCAAACCGAAACGTATTAATGCTTCACGGCAGAAAATAGGCAGGGTGGTGGTACCCACCCGCGCGGACTCACAAGACGTCCTACCACCCGTAAAAACCTTGGGAGATGCTCAAAATAGTACAAATATACATACTTGTGGTGGAAGATCATTGTGTTTCTTTTTAAATAGTTCTGAAGATTTTTTTTTGTTTCAAACGTATCTTACGAATAGTGATTTACGGTATGTATTAGCCCTAAACGTTATAACAAGTTCACACAACAAATATCAGGTTATTGATCTGTTAGTTTTTGCTTGGCACTCGAACGCATATATACAGGGTGGGGTATGAATCGTATGGTGTAATATTTCAAGGCTGCTCACGAAAAAAACCATTCGTGTATTAGCTTAGACGCACGAACACATTGCCGATTTCATTGTTTCACGCATGCTGTGGGTGCGTTTCGACGAAGATAGTGACCGATTTGAAGAAAACGGACCATTTCCTGTTTCGTGCTATTTTTTTATGTCTATTGTTTTTCAAGCGTATCATGTATGAAGGCCTATGTTTTTGGCATTTTTTAGAGCTTACCTTTCTAGTATATTTTTTGACGTGACAACGTCTTATAATTCGATGGAGCCGGCTGCACGCACGAAAAAACATGACTCATACGGCGTTACCTCGCTCTAAGGCGCTCCTACTTGAGTGAGCGATGCATCCGCATGGACAGCTGCTATACAATAATACATTATATAGCAATAATTTACATGTTTTCGTCAAGTATGAAGTTCAGTGAAAAGTGAATGTGGTGTCAATTGTCCATACAAAATATCCAAATAAAATAAAAAAAATCTTTTGGAAAATGAAACCATTCCATCAGTATTTTCTTATGACGTTGTCACGTTAAACTCTCGTCAGTAAGCCGACTTTACAGACAACCGATTTTTTTATTGCCCTTGTAGGCAGACGAGCATACGGCCCACCTGATGGTGAGTGGTTACCGCCGCCTATGGACTTCAGCAATGCCAGGGGCAGAGCCAAGCCGCTGTCCACCGTTAACATAATATGATGTCTCATTAGATTCGTCTCAGTTGACAGACAACTAAGAACTGAAAAATAATCAAATAACCAATATTTGTGAAATCTGATGGATGGACGCACACAGTGTAATCTAATAATGATGCAAATCTCTCCAGATTTTGTGGCGGTAGCTATCATAGAACACAAGATATTTGACACATCCCGGAATTTCGCTAACGAAATTTTGAAGATAAGCTTGCTTATTACAAGTTCCGAACATCAACATTCGGACCGTCGGTCTACCGAGCAAGTCTACCCGCTCATTGGAAGGCCTTCCTATTGTGGTTTCCAACAAAAAAATTAAGCACGACACATATTGAAATGTTCAGGTTGTTTCAGGCCTACCCAGATTGTTAAGAACAAATCATGTTTTTTTAAAGAAAACTTGTGAATAATACAGCTTCACTAGCTTATAACTTATTTAATTCTGCTATTAACCTATAAATAATGTTACGCGCTGGGATTCGGGATAAATAAAAAATCTACCGAATTACAAGTTACAACACTGTATTAGCACTTAGAACACTTAAAAAACCCAATAAACACTTTAAAAATTGCTATTCGCTTCTTCCGCTTCGCTTCAGGTGATCCGTTCGCTGTTTCGCTTCGAGTAGTTCCGATTGCTAACTGCGTGCCCTCTCTGCAACGCTTTTATAGTCGAGACCACATCCCTAGAATTATCGAGAATATTCAACACATTTCGAGTATTGTGTTTCCGCTATCTGACAATAGATGGCGTTGAAGTTCTCGAGCGTTTTAGGTGCTACTAGATCCTTCGATATTCGTTCGACTATTCGGCGATAGATGGCGTTACTCATATCGGCGTAACAATAAGAACACAAGCTATCTCTAATTAGTTTTTATTTATTTATTTATTTATTATTTGTGGTCATAGGTTAACAAAGATTAATAAGTTAATATTAATAAATGTATCACTATGTCCTGCTAGTAAAGCGTACAAATATTAGGTGTAAGTATAATCTACATAAAAATAAAAAAAACTTAAATTATAATTATTGAACTCTATTCTACTTTATTATCTAAATTATCTAAAGTTATCGTCTAAATATTCTGACATACCTTATCTAATAAAAATACTTGCAATTTTTGCTTCAAATCTTGTAAATCTATTGTCTTCAAAATTTTTATAGGTAGTTTATTAAATATTCTTGATGACATACTAAAAAAAACTCAGTTGGCACTATTAAAGTATTGTTTCAGCGAAAACACGAGAACAATTTTCAATAAAAATAACACAAGAATAGTAGAGAAACGAGTAAACTGAGTCGTATAAAGGCTACGGGGAGCAAATTA
Source organism: Bombyx mori (assembly GCF_030269925.1). Lineage (NCBI taxonomy): Eukaryota > Metazoa > Arthropoda > Insecta > Lepidoptera > Bombycidae > Bombyx > Bombyx mori. Next base: position 11,610,388 of record NC_085131.1, on the reverse strand, counting down.
CAACAATCGAGTTTACGACACAAAACAATATTGGCGCAATTGACGTAAGTAAAGCGATCGCGAAAGGACTTTGATAGAAACGCGATGATCTCATGTGTTATTAATGAAAGGAGCGGCCTTTGTCGAGAGGGCTCGAGAAGAATTAAAATCTTTCGGTCACTGACCTCTTTTTTTTTATCGTAACGCAAAACGTGGATTAGCCACGTCAAAACGTGTATACGAAATTTTTGTTTACGGATTATAGAGCCTTTACCTGAGTATATATCTGAATCGCTGCTATTGTGAGGTCATTCTTTGTGTCCGATGATAGTTGTGCGAACGGACATGTACATTTTATTAATACAATATTTTAAAGTAAAAGCAGAGATATTTAAATACTACTAGCTGACCCGGCAGACTTCGTAGTGCTTCAATCGATAAATAAAAGACCTAAACTTTTGTGTAAAATAAACTTAAAACAAACAAAAGGAATCCGTCCGACGGGGGACGCATCGAAGGAAAAACAAAATTGTTATTTTTATTTAATTCCGAGCATTTTCATATTTATCTACCTTTCAAACCTTCTCTGGACTTCCACAAATAATTCAAGACCAAAATTAGCCAAATCGGTCCAGCCGTTCTCGAGTTTTAGCGAGACTAAGAACAGCAATTCATTTTTATATATAGAGATTTAAATACTATTATTTGAGGGGTTTTTAACATGATTTGTGCTTTTAATGACTTCTCTTTGTAATTTATTGTAGATAGCCGCTTACATTTAAAAATAAATTCCTAAGAAATACTTAAAGTTATTGTATTAAATACAATACCCAATTACATACAGATGTTAACAAGATTTGTTGTAATTGTGCTTTATGAAAAATTTAATTAATTATATTATCGAGGGGTGAAACGTTATTTGGCTTAAGCGACATTTTACAACTTTACAGGAAAGGCATTTAAACTGTACAATTTGGAGAAAATGCCATGACAAAAAAAACTCAGCTATTTGAAGAAAGTAAACTTACTCTGAAGTCGTTGTGCCCTAACGGATAAGACGTCCGGTGCATTCGTGTTGAGCGATGCACCGGTGTTCGAATCTCAGGCGGGTACCAATTTTTCTAATAAAATACGTACTCAAAAAATGTTCACGATTGACTTCCACGGTGAAGGAATAGCATCGTGTAATAAATATGAAACCCGCAAAATTATGATTTGCGTAATTACTGGTGGTAGGACCTCTTGTGAGTCCGCGCGGGTGGGTACCACCACCCTGCCTATTTCTGCCGTGAAGCAATAATGCATTTCGGTTTGAAGGGTGGGGCAGCCGTTGTAACTATACTTGAGATCTTAGAACTTATATCTCAAGATGGGTGGCGCATTTACGTTGTGGATGTCTATGGGCTCCAGTAACCACTTAACATCAGGCGGGCTGTGAGCTCGTTCACCCATCTAAGCAATAAAAAAAACTTGAAGTTCAATTATAAACAATCTGTTGATGTTAATAAAACGCTACCTACATCAATTACAAAGATAAATGTCTCGTGTTAAGCGAAATGTCGCTTAAACCAAATACCCTTTTGCCCCTCGATATGATATTTTATAATCTACAAGTAAATATTATTGCGTATCGTGATACAAAACAGTTTTTTATAATGTACCAAAATTTCAATAATTTCTATTAAAACGGTTAGTTAAAAAAATATAAACAGAAATATTAGCCGCCTCTAGACTAAAGCATTCTACAATAAAATCTTTGTAATCAAAGTCATTACATAGATGAATGACCGGGTGGAAGCTTCATAAAAATATTACGACATTAGTTATTGAAGACAATAAGAAAGAAATAAATGAACAAAGATAAATCGTTTTTAATACAAATATTTATATATCGGGACGTCGGGCTGGGCTAATGTATATGATTGTTGACTCGTGGAGTCGGCAGCACAGTATTCACTGATGGGGCCATGTCCTTACGGATCCATCAGATCCAATGACCCTTGCATTAGACGTCTTTAGCTCTAACACTAGGAGCAGGCCTAGGGACCCCGGTAACCGTACTCATCGAACTCGGCAAAGAGTTCGACGTGCAACCTAACCTAAACATCAGCCCGCTGAGTTTCTCGTCGGATCTTCGGATTCATTGACCACGATCTCAGAGCGTTCGTTTGCGCAATACACTAACTCTTATGCAAACAACCGTGAATGAAGTGTACCACAATAAGCCGCACGTTACCGAATGACCGTGGGCTGCTGCGAAACCTCCAGTTTTATTTTCTTTATACCTCGAATAGAACGATTAATATTTTTATAATAAGGAACTTCGTTCCTAACCGGTGTCCCACGACACCAGACATTTGCTTAAAAAGTGGCACGTGGTTCATTACTTTTCTTTATATTCAATTTAAAAACAAAAAACTTCAGTAATACTGCGCAACAAAGACAAATAAACAAGACGAAATAAGGAGCGCGTTAATAAATGGAGTACCTTTCAAATGTCCGTTTTGGGAAAACGTATTGATAACGCGAGGTCTGGGAGCAGTAAACTGCCGAAATGATACTGGGTAGAGTGCGAGCTGTGTTTTTTGAGATATAACTTAAAGCAATGGGGAAAATATAATTGTAATATGAATGTGAATTATAGATCAAATTCATAGACTTTTAAAAATCACCAGCCTGCCTATTTCGGTCGGGTAGCAGTAATGCGTTTCGGTTTGAAGGATGGGGCCGCCGTTGTAACTATACTTGAGGCCTTTGAACGTATATCTCAAGGTGGGTGGCGCATTTACGTTGTAGATGTCTATGGGCTCCAGTTACCACTTAACACCAGGTGGTCTGTGAGCTCGTCCTACCACCAGTAAAGATTATATAATATTCGCCTCGAAATATCCCGTGTTCAAGTTTGAACAGTAGAGCCGTCACCATTTGATTGCAATAAAGACTTCGAACACATATCTAAATGTAGATTCAAGATCTTTCTCATAGAGTTCATGTCCATCAATTTATATCATAAATTTAATGGCCCTGAATCTGTCGGCCCAGTTCTGACTTATTAATAGTAACAATATTATCTGCTCGATAATTTTTTCCTTCAAGATTCTTCAAGGATCCGGGGCATTCTGATTTTTATGGTAATAGGATTAATTATAAGCTCGCACCGTAGCATCGACCCCACTGAGTTTCTCGCCGGATCTGTGGGTCGCAATTCCGATTTGGTGGTAGATTCAGCGAAGCACTACTCTTGCTATGGTTAATGTTAGCAAATCTCTTAGGTTGGGCCCGTGAGCGCGTCCCAACGTAGGTGGAATAACTCCTAAGGCTACAAATGATTAAGTAGGGGGGGAAATGTAGCATCGCATTACCTATTTCTTGAGTATAGCATTCGTGCGTTCTGGTCTGTAAGAAAGACATGTGACAATAGAATAATATCACATATTTCAAACGTGAGTAGATGCATTCAGTTTATGATAGTATTGGACTTAGGGAACCAATTAACAGCAGGTGGATTGTCAGCTCTTATGCTCGTTGTAAGCAATAAAAAAGCATATAAATACGAAATATTCGTAACATCTAAAGTTCAATGTGTGGAACGAAATTTCCATAATAGACTTTTGATCATTAAATATTTTACATTTATTAAACATCTCTTATAATGAAACTTTCGTACGAAGATTCCATAAGCGGACATTATTATTTACGTTCGAAATGTTCATGGAATTTAAATAATGCGGGCTGCGGATTGTAATATCGTAAAACTGACCAATAAAGTACACAGAAATGGACCCTTCTTTGAATAATAATTACGTTAAATAAAACAATTCGTGTTCAAATGACCTTTGAATGCGGAAATAAAATTGTTTATTCGCGTGTTATTTAAATATTAGATTTGTATTGCTCAAGGTTTATTTAGAGCCTCCTCATTCCTGCACAGAACATTGCATTTTATTTCGAGAAATGATTCCCGGGAAAGGCTCGATATGAGTCTAGTGACCGTTAAAAAATTCAAACACTGTCTAATGTAACTATACTGAGACCTTAGAACTCATATCTCAAGGTGGGTGGCGGCATTTACATTATAGATATCTACGAGCTCCAGTTAACAATTTAACACCAGGTGGGCCGTGAGCTCATCCACCCATCTATGTAATAAAAATATTAAAAAAAATCTATTAAATATAGGTGACATATTGTTCGGTTTTCACGACACGACGCTCGCGACGACTCCATGACCCCGAAAACTATTCGAAATACCAGAAACGACGGAAATATATAATAATTATCATCACACGAAAATAATAATAAACGTAAAAGTAGTTTTAATTTTTTTTAATTAATTTATGGTGGGTCAGACCTATATTAGTTTTGACAGCTTGTACGAAATATTTTCAAACAAATTTGAAAGGTATCTTCAGCTGTACACCTGGCATTACTGTCATCTATCGCTGTCATCATACTGTTATCATACTGTCATCACACTGTCGTCGTACTGTCATTACACTGTCGTCATACTGTCATCATATTGTGGTCATACTGTCATCATACTGTCATCATACTTTTTTTTTATTGCTTAGATGTGTGGACGAGCTCACAGCCCACCTGGTGTTAAGTGGTTACTGGAGCCCATAGACATATACAACGTAAATGCGCCACACACCTTGAGATATAAGTTCTAAGATCTCAGTATAGTTACAACGGCTGCCCCTCTCTTCAAACCGAAACGCATTACTGCTTCGCGGCAGAAATAGACGGGGCGGTGGTACCTACCCGTGCGGACTCAGAAGAAGTCCTACCACCAGTAACTGTAACCAGATACTGTCGTCATGCTGTCATCATACTGTCATCATACTGTCATCATATTGTCATCATATTTTATCAAAATGTTTTGTATTATATTCATTGCGTGGTAGCAGAGAGGAGAGAGCATTGCACTGACTGTTTCTCCATTGACCAATAATACAAATTCGCTTGTCAAACATAAATTGTATTTTTTCTTTGACTATTCATATTCTATAATATACAAATATAGATAATTTTCATTAACGTCTCGTATAACCACTTTTTAAATTATTTCATTATGTTTGCCTATTGTCATGACGATCGATAAGATTCATTTAAAAAATAATAAAAGTGGACCATCCCTAAATAAAATTTTCAGGGTTCACAGAAACAAAAACGCTAAAATGAAGTTAATTGATTAAGATTTTCGTTTAGGTCACATTCGTCTTGGATTTTTACGGGAGATTAGTCTGGGCCCCTCGAGAAAAGTCTTCAGAGTAATTAAATCTGATTGTTTAGATTTCAGAAATAGCTGTCAGTTAGTTTTTACCGACATTTTAGCGAAGAAAGAAATTCGTTATTCGTTCGTCTTTGTTGCAAATGGACGTAACGACCTTTATACTAGATTAAAGTTATCACGAGAAAATCATTTGAAAATAACCTCTACCGTCCTTATGGCAAATCAAAGTTAATTAGATACGTGGGGTCGCAGCTTTGATTTTATTGCATTACAGGTATTTCACGAGACTGGTGGTAGGACCTCTTGTGAGTTCGCACGGGTAGGTACCACCACCCTGCCTATTTCTGAAGTCAAGCAGTAATGCGTTTCGGTTTGAAGGGTGGGGCAGCCGTTGTAACTATACTGAGACCTTAGCACTTATATCTCAAGGTGGGTGGCGCATTTACGTTATAGATGTCTATGGGCTCCAGTAACCACTTAACACCAGGTGGGCTGTGAACTCGTCCACCCATTTAAGCAATAAAAAAAAGACTGGAAGACATGAAGGTTGTGCGGTAGAATACGGCAGAATGTTGAAACCCAGTGCGGGTTCACAATACGTCCTACCAACAGCAAATGCTGGATGTGGAAATAACGACGAAGGGAAGATCTTCCACCGAGCGGGTGATATTGCTCGATAGACCAACGGTCCGAATGTTGTGGTTCGGAACTTGTATATATGCAAGCTTATGTTGAAAATGTCGTAAGCGAGATTCAGGCATCTGTCAAATATCTTATGTTGTATGATGGCTACCCGTCACACTGGTCTACGATCGCAACATACAAATACTCGTAAATTGTTACTATAGTTTTTTTTTATGTTTGAGAGATTACTAGTGGCCCGGAGGGTTTTCCGGCTTTCACTGAGAAGATACGGCGAGAAACTCAGCGGTTACTATAGGTATTGAGACCTTAGAACTCATATCTCAAGGTGGGTGACGGCATTTACGTTATATATGGCTATGGGCTCCGCTAACCACTTTACACCAGGTTGGCTGTGAGCTCGTCCACTCATCTATGCAATAAAAAATAAAAATAAACTCAAAGAGAAGTCTTGCTCGTTCAACAGTTAATCCCATAGACTTTTACGAAACTAGGAGAGACGAACAAGCAAACTATGTATTGGATTAGATAAATTGCATGTCAAAATGCTGTATATGGATGGGTCAACGAATCGTGACCTACTGCTTCTATGATCAACAACTTTTCCATAATCAACATATAGACAACATATATTAAACACGACGTTCGTTTCAATGTCTCAAGAACCCGCAGCCTTAGCGGTGTTTATGGGGTCAAGTTATTGTGCATTAACCGGATTAACAATAAGGTTAAAACTCTAACCTAAAGGAAGGAAGTATGAGAGTCGCCTCGTAAAGAAGAGGAGCGCTCAAGATTTTCGTAGAGACTATATGGTAGTTCAAGTCGTCGTGGCCTAAAGGATAAGACGTCCGTTGTACACGAATCAAATGATGCAACTGTGCCAGTGTTCAAATCCCACAGGCGGGTCAGTCCACTGAGTTCCGCCGGATCTTCTCAGTGGGTCGCGGTTCGTGTTAGCAACGTCGTCAGGTTTGAGCCCCGTGAGCTCACCTACTAGTTAAGGTTACGCTGAAATAGCCTCTCAAGGCTATCAGCTTAGGTAGGAAAAAAAAGCTATATTAACAAACCATTAAGTATAATTAAACTCAGAACAAAAATTACTACCCATAGATGTTTTTATTTTGTTAGCAAAGTTATTTTAATAAGAACTTCGACACTCATTCGCGAGTTTTATAACAGACGAAATTGGATGAACGTGCGTATAATAAAAGTAATATTTATGACACGTGCTCATTAGGAGTAATACGCTTAGAAGCTATGTTTCGTTAAACAAATTCCTTCATTAGTGAAATGTCAATCAAAATGGTCGTATAAAATAGTTGATAATTTAATTAGAACTAGAGGTCCCGCAGTAGTCGGAATTCGACTATAATTAATTGGAATTGTAAGTTTGTACACTATTATTATTGTATTTTATACTTCTATAATCACAAATTTCGCCAAGGCTACACTATAAAAAATATTTATAAAGACAAACAATATTTAATCTATTCTCAATTTGACCACAGACGTCAAGAACAAAAGTTTGACAATCAATAGTATGCATGCGTGTGTGCGTCAAATACATGGTATGTAGTGTGTGTAATGTTTTCTTTATTGATTTAATGTATCTTTTATGCATTATTTTAAAAAATATTAGCATTGTGCACTTCTTCTCTATATTCTCTATAAGTGTGAAAAATTTCATACTCCTCCGTCCGCGCAATTTTCGTAAAAAGGGATACAAAGTTTATGCTTTTAGTATGTTTCTTTGTAAGAGTTCTTTGTTAGTCTGTTACTATTTTCAATTTAAATTTATTAAAATTTATTTTCTGTTTTCTAGTCGAATTTTATATAAAGCGTGCTTTTTAGTTTTTTTAAACTATTATTTATTTTTCATTTTTTAGTTGAATTTCTATTTTTTTCAATATACATATATTTTTTAATATTGAATTGTCATCGATCCTCGATAAATCAACAAAGTTTGAATGAAATCTGGCCGTTTAAAGTGGGTAAAAATCGCGTCTAAAGGAGTCAGTTACAATACATACGAACATACATACAAGTGAAGCTAATATAAAGCGTGTAAAAACGGTTTTCATTTTTCAGGTTTTCAGGTGATTTCAGGTTTTGTTAAATGCGTTAAATGATCCAAAAACACACGATTCAAGCACAGTAGCGAATATATAACAGAAGCATTCATAAAGATAATGGAATCCAAGAATTGAATCCGGACCTTCGCGGTATATAAGTATCTAGGATACTAGCTCCTCAGCACAGTATGATGTTTATAATTTTTATGGCAATTAACAATAATCTCTATATATAGAAATGAATTGCTGTTCGTTAGTCTCGCTGAAATTCGAGAACAGTTGGACCGATTTGGGTAATTTTAATCTTAAATTATTTGTGGAAGTCCAGAGAAGGTTTAAAAAGTAGATAAATATGAAAATGTTCAGTATTAAATAAATATAACAATTATGTTTTTCCTTTGATGTGTCCCCCGTCGGACGGATTCCTTTTGTTTGTTTTAAGTTTATTTTATACGTAGCTTAGGTCTTTTATTTAGCGATTAGGGCACTACGAAGTCCGCAGGGTCAGCTATTAACGCATAAAAATGGAGTGTTCATTTTTGAACTTTATCACTCGAGAACGCTGGGCCGATTTCAAATAATTTTCGTCTTAAATCCTTCATAACAGTTCAAAAGAGATTATTATCGCATACACCTTAAAGAATTCAAGAAAAACTATTCATACAAATTCAAAATCATAGCTCCTGCTTGAAGGAAAGGATATGCATATTTAATAAGACAAGGAGACTAGGAAACAATAATAGTAGTTTTTAACAAATTGGCCTATATCGTACCTAAGTTCATTGTGTCATTCGCTTACTTCGATTTTTGCGATTTCTAGACGTAATCAAAATCACTTTTACTTTTCAAACTCGCGCTTTATCTATATAATCCAGAATCGAACGACGCGCTCGAGTATTTCAAAATGGCGATTTTTTTTGCACATTATAATAATGGCCACGAGTTTGCGTCACATCGAAATCGTCAGATTATTGAATGATAGTTTTATTTAGGTTCACTTAACACCCCCTTAGAAAATCTGACGCGCTCGATTAAATTATTTTTTTCATTTTCAACCCTTACGTACGACCACCACCACCATGCAAACGATCAGATTAACATACATACATTATTAAAAATACGTAGGACATTGGCTCCCCTACTATACTAGGTCAATTCGAGTCTAATTTGAACATTGAAAACGTCATGAGAGTAATTGAAGCGTCACGATCAATTCAATAGTGATTTCCATTTACCTCCTGCTCTATACTTACCTATATATACATACAAAATATCTATCAAACAAATAAAATTAAAATTTTCTTTTGAAAAATGAAACCATTCCATCAGTATTTTCTTATGACGTTGTCACGTTCAACTATCGTCAGTAAGCCAACATTACAGACAACCGATTTTTTTATTATGACACTCCAAAAAAATTTATCCAAAAAAATGAAAACCAAATTATTCGGTATTAAATTGTTTTGTTAATTAACTTCGAAAGCGGTTGATCTTACAGTTAATTCGCTTCATGGAAATTCCCGGTTTGTTTCTCAATTTTCCTGGCATTTTAATTACTCAACCGTTAGGCAGTACTAGGGACGTGCGCTGAGCATTTTAAACCTGAAGATAAATAGAGTTCTAGGTATTCTTCACTTCTGCAAATCATTGATAAAATGTGACACACTCGGACATTTGTAATAAAATAAATAAAACCAATAAAATAAATTATTATTATAAATTAATATGAAAATTATGCGTCTCGGGACGCCCGGAAGAAGCGTTAACTTAAACTAATCTAAATTGAACTATTTAGGTAATATTTAAATTGTTTAACCTGAGAAAAGCATAGATTATTACTTAAATTTTATGTTTATTAATATGCTAATGTAAGGAAAATTGTAACATAATTTGGTAGGCAGCGGCTTGGCTCTGCCCCTGGCATTGCTGAAGTCCATGGGCGACGGTAACCACTCACCATCAGGTGGGCCGTATGCTCGTCTGCCTACAAGGGCAATAAAAAAAAAAAAAACCAATTGAAAAAGATATATAAACAGTTAGGAGTTACATACGTTCTCAGTACCGCTGCCACATGCGTGAGAGAAAGGGACGCCAGACAGACTGGCGTCGTAACGCGTTACCTACGTAACGATGCGGCTTACCCTCTCATAAGAAGTTATCACTTCAAAATTTGAAGAATTGAAGCCCTGCCAATTAAATTAAAGTAAAAAATTTAGATGTTTTTTTTTACCTTCGATATCCATGAACTTCACTAAAATGACTCGTCTTAGCCATGCTCCATCTTTTGTTTCATAACACAAAACCGATAGATGAGCTCTCGCTTCACCTGCCGCTAAATGGTAACAAGATACCACCACATCTTGCATACCATCGCTTACTCTGAGAAGTGAGGTTCGACTCCACCTCCAAATAGGGCTAATATCACTATTCTTACTATTCCTAGCGTAAAGCAGTCATATCCTATGGTTTGAAGGTTGGTATGACAGTTGTATTAACGGTAATTCATACTTTGACTTGATGTCTGGAATCACTTAATACTAGGTAGGTTCTGGTCCAGTCCTCCACATGGCGTCTTTTCGCATTAAAACTGTACAATCCCAAACTTACTAATTTTATGGAAGAGTGTCTTAAAGGTTTAACAAGTGATATTTTTAATATTAATCATCTTTGCAACATTTATTTTTTACCAGTTATATTATCTGTCTTTTAAAGTAAGATAAAATTATGTATTAATTTTGTTAATAGTAGTCAAAAAAAAGGTAAACTAAAAATAAATAAAAAATAAAACTAAACTACGCTCTTTTGACAGTATTTATGAGAAAAATACTGGTGATACCAATAAATGATTCCGCATATTAACTCCATTTCGAATATTTTAGGAAATTGTACACTTTTAATGCGAAAAGACGATGTGTGGTAAAAAAAAAACATACTGAATGTATTTTTAATTATACACATTTTCCAAAATTATATTTATAATTATACACAATTTCCAAAATTAATTTAGGTTCAGAAGTATAACTGAAGTTTTCGTTACATTTGGCTTCCCAAAAATCTTAAGTTTTGGACTATGTTTCTACAAAATTATGCGTGTTGGTACAGTATACATTGAGTGAAGCTTCATTGCGACTCTGTTAAGAATACAACAAAGGGCTTCTTAATTTCATCGTACTATAATTTTGTTTTGGTTAAAAAGTTTTTTTTTTTTTTCTAAAATGTTACTTTTGTATTGCATCGACTATTTCCAAATTTATCGTATGATTTGTAGACGTCGCTTCCAACTGCAACGAAATAAATACACAGATTGCAATAGTTCACTTGATTTTATATTGCTTTATTTGTAACTTCACTTGTACAATCTTTAGATATGTGCTCACTAGCGAATACACCACTTTTACTATCGGGTCTTCGCGTCCCCTTGTGAGGGCATGTGACTCCCTGTCTATCGAGGCAGGGGTGATGAGCTGCGGGATTGCACTGATTTAGGTCTGAGCTGATGGTGGGTGGGATTCTTCTTCTTCCTTCTTCTCTTCATTCTTTCTTCGTGTCTTCTTTCTTCCTCTCTTTTCAGAGGGTCCTTTCTTGTCAAATTTCTGATATTTGTTTTCTGATTTTCGATATCCGTTTCAACTAATGTTATTTAGCTGTTTAGTGTTATTTTTTCTTTAACCAATTATTTTTTTAAAGGTCAATCAATACCTAGTCAGGTCATAAGTATTGTCACACAGTAAAAACTTTTCTTTTAGAATGCTGGCCACAAAAAAGTTTATTAAATTCGAATTTCGAATTGTTCATGAAAATAAAAATAATATACATTTAGAATTTTACTTCTTTTTTAAATATGGAGTGGACGCTTAAAGAAGACCGTGTTGCAGTTATTGCGTTGCATCGTTGCGGTTACGCGCCAATTCAAATTTTTAACATACTGAAAAATTTGAATATAACCAAAAGATTCGTTTATCGTACCATCAAACGATACAATGAAGACTCTAGTGTAGATGACAGGTCAAGAAGTGGTCGCCCTCGGTCTGTTAGGATTCCAGCAGTGATAAAAGCTGTGAAGGCGCGAATTCAAAGAAATCCCAAACGTAAGCAGAAACTGTTGGCCCTTCAGATGGGGTTAAGCAGAACCACGGTGAAAAGGGTGTTAAATGAAGACTTAGGGCTTCGGGCATATCGAAGAAAAACAGGAAATCGTTTGAATGCTCGTCTAATGGACCTGAGACTGAAGAGATGCCGCGCTTTGTTGAAGCGGTACGCGGGAAAAAAATATCGGGAAATTCTTTTTTCGGATGAAAAAATTTTTACCGTAGAAGAGAGCTACAACAAAAAAATGATAAGGTGTACGCACACAGTAATGAAGAAGCGAGCAACCGTATTCCGCGTGTCCAACGAGGTCATTTTCCATCCTCGCTCATGGTATGGTTGGGAGTTTCTTATTGGGGCTTAACAGAGGTACATTTTTGTGAGAAAGGTGTAAAAACGAATGCAGTTGTGTATCAAAATACAGTCCTGACGAACCTTGTGGAACCTGTTTCTCATACCATGTTCAATAACAGGCACTGGGTATTCCAACAAGATTCGGCGCCAGTTCATAGAGCAAAGAGCACACAAGACTGGCTGGCGGCGCGTGAAATCGACTTCATCCGGCACGAAGACTGGCCCTCCTCCAGTCCAGATTTCAATCCGTTAGATTACAAGATATGGCAATACTTGGAGGAAAAGGCGTGCTCAAAGCCTCATCCCAATTTGGAGTCACTCAAGACATCCTTGATTAAGGCAGCCGCCGATATTGACATGGACCTCGTTCGTGCTGCAATAGACGACTGGCCGCGCAGATTGAAGGCCTGTATTCAAAATCACGGAGGTCATTTTGAATAAACTTTAGTGTCATAAGAATCTATGTTTTGTTAAGTTCATTTTGGTAAATGAATGGTTACATAATGAATAAACTTGTTTCAATTATTTTACCTTAAACATGTGACAGAATTTATGACCTGATTATGTAATATGTGATTATGAACTTTCTGCTTTTAGAAATAGAAATGCTTCATAATAAAAACATGTAAAAAATACGTAACATTTATTTTGGGACACACTCATTTGGCTGAACCTATAAAACTAACTTTTGTTAATCAAATATTACTCAATCTTACGTTTTCCCGTCATAAACCGGCATAAAACCTACAAGCCAGCCTACAACGGAAGTGAGAACAGTTTTACTTTTTCATTAACTTTTTTAAAGCTATGGCCGCCGGGCCTGACGCCGCCGCGCCGCCAAGCGAATTATCTACGCCTTTTGTTTTTACTTCATTTAAGTGAAAATTGTTTTTTGTAACGTAACTACTACAACTAGACTGTGAGAATGACAGAATTATTTAATGTTAAAGTGCTCACAATGGATACTGTTGTTCTGAAGTTTTTATTCTGCTAACAATAAATATATTTATCTAAAGGTTATGAAGAAGAAAATCGAATCGGAATCGCGTCCCACTGAGAAGATCCGGTGAGAAACTCAGTGGGTTACGTCTTCCAAAACTGCAGCATACGATTCAGCCGTTTCGTGTCAATATTTTTGTTCTTTTAATTTTGAATATTTGTTTTTAAGCTATTGCATAGCTTCTATCGCGGGCCTTGAGCGCAGCGTCTGAATCAAGAAATTCCGTAACGTAAATAACCTGACACCCCCACTACGCCTACACGTAGCGCTGGTGTAGTGTTTGTGAATAAGCGCGCAGCGTGTCGTCGCACTGCATGAGCATCATGAAAAGTCTGCCCATCTCTCTCTCACGCGGTCTAGCTTATGATTGTGAAGGGGACAGTTAATGTTATGCTTTTGTTAATGTTTAAAAATATAGCGTGGTCTTATTTTTATTATTGTTTTAATATTAAATTATTATTGTCTGATTGTAATTGCATAAGTTGATAAAAAATGCTTCGCAATAGCTTTACCGCGGCAGTCCCCGAGTGTCACACGTCTTTTTTTTTCATTACTAAATAAATGTATTTCTTTCGTTCAACTAAAAATAACAGCCATAGAAGTTTTGTTTTAAGTTCTAGCAATTATGGTTCTTGTGTTTTCATCGATTTCCGCATGTCGTGGATACAATTAATACTGCTTTTATTATTTAGTGTAGCACTTATTATTTCCGACATCTTCTTCTTCTTCTCAGTCGTGTCACTCTTGACAGAGTGGTCGTGATCGTCATGTAGTGTTGGAAGGGGCAGACTTGATGCGTCTCACGATGTCGCGCCATCTCTCCCTGCTCGAGGCCATTCTACTGCACTCATTTAGGGGACCTCCCACTGCAGTTTTAATTTGGTCGGTCCATCGCATTGGTGGCCTCCCGCGCGGTCTTGTACCATCAACGCTTCCCTGTACAACAAGGCGTTCTATGGACCGGTCATCTCGTCGCGAAACGTGTTCGAAGAAATTCACCATTCGAGACTGTACTATACCAAATACCATTTTTTTAAATAAATAAAAATTTCCGACATGTCGAATACTTTTTTCTTCGTCACAGACGGTCAGTAATAGTAGTTTGAATTATAATTATTGTATCTATAATCAAAACCCAATTCACATTTGAGTTTAAAGTATAGAAAGAGTAAGTCTTCATGTTACGAGGAAAATTTTAGTCCTGCACATAATATTCTCTGTGTTCTCATACAAACGACCATGGTCATAGCTAAGTGCTAATATATTATTAAAAATCTCAAACTCCGAGCAAACTCTGTTATTATAAATGAGTTTGTGCATAGCAGAAAGTGCAGTGCAGTTTCTATTTAATTAATGATCTGAAAATTTTATATTAATATCGATTAGACACGACAACTAGTACCTACTGGTAACAGAAACTATTACGTAGGTCTTTTGCTTAAAATCTAGATACGCAAATTTATAATTTACGCAAAATTTTACGTGGATAGAATTAGAATTACTACTCGCATTTTTTTTTTTTGTTCTACGATGTGGTATATATAAAAAGTGTAATATTAGAACGGATTTTCTTTTTGCTCCTAACCTTGAACTGGTAATTGGCTCTACTGCATCATAGTGCTTCACATGTGAGCATGCTTTTGTCATCTGGTCTTAAATGGTTACTGGAGCCCATAGACATCTACAACGTAAATGCGCCACCCACCTTGAGATATAAGTTCTAAGGTCTCGAGTATAGTTATAACGGCTGCCCCACCCTTCAAACCGAAATGCATTACTGCTTCACGGCAGAAATAGGCGGGGTGGTGGTACCTACCCGTGCGGACTCACAGAAGGTCCTACCACTAGTAAAGATGTTAGTTTCCAATCCGCGCGTAATCGAAGGAGCTCCTTAGGCTCGTACAAGTAATTATAAGTACACAAATAGATAACAAGCAGAAAGAATGTTGCTTGATGTTCCTCTGAAAACGATCTGAATTGCTAAACCGACTTTGTCTGAACAGTTCAATTTTTGACAGACTTGTAGAAATTCCTGTGTAGCTTGCAAGTAAGTACTGCGGCGACAGAACTATCGAACGTGTAAGAAAAGTTCTTAAAACTAAGGAGGTGTCTATACGTGCGACTACAAAGACACGAAATAACTTTTTAATCCCCGCGACCTCGTCCGCGTGGAATAGCTTAAGAATAATGCTTTATTTTTGAACAAATTTGGTAGCATAAAAAACGTTATAGTGAGCCAACATATAGACATACGCTGTCGTGGACTTTTTTTAGATCTTTTAAAGGGGAACAATTCTCTCATACATTATTTTAGCAAAACTTTAACCGTTTCTGCAGCGCACACAGCGGAAGCTCTCATAAGGGTAAAAAAAACGATTATGAAACATTGGTCTCAGCGTGATGTTATATAGCCTATAGCCTTCCTCAATAAATGGGCTATCTAACACTGAAACAATTTTTCAAATCGGACCAGTAGTACATGAGATTAGCGCGTTCAAACAAACAAACTCTTCAGTTGTATAATATTAGTATAGATAATAATATTATGAGCAGACACCAGATCATAATGCGAATTCTACTACCCATCTTGAGAAATGAACTAAAAATGTCATGACCGCGAGACGGCTGGGCGCTTTGTGTCAGTAAAAAAGATGTCTTAAAATCTATATATTAATACGTGAAGCAAAAACTTTGTATCCCTTTTTACGAAAATTGCGCTTACGGAGGAGTATGAAATTTTCCACACTTATAGAGAATATAGAGAAGAAGTGCACAATGCTAAATTTTTTTTAATAATGCATAAAAGATACATTAAATCAATATAGAAAACATTACACACACTACATACCATGTATTTGACGCACACAAGCATGCATACTATTTATTGTCAAACTTTTGTTCTTGACGTCTGTTGTCAAATTGAGAATAGATTAAATATTGTTTGTCTTTACTAATATTTTTTTATAGTGTAGCCTTGGCACAATTTGTGATTATAGAAGTATAAAATACAATCATAATAGTGTACAAACTTACAATTCCAATTAATTATAGTCGAATTTCGACTACTGCGGGACCTCTAGTAAATAATTAATGTAACTAAAATCTTTTTCACGAAAGCGTCTTAAATAACTTCCAATTTTATGGCGTCTCAACGTAAATTTCAATTATGATGATCATGTTTTAATTAGAATCCTTTGTGCGCGTACCCAATTCAATAATTCAAATATTTCCCAGACATTGTGTCAACACTGCGGTCGGTCCTACGCGGAAAATTACAGTATATACTTTATAAACTGTAATGAATTCGTCTGTTTATCTCTTAGTCAAAATATCCTTTAAAAATCGTTTTTTTTATTGCCCTTGTACGCAGACGAGCATACGGCCCACCTGATAGTAAGTGGTCACCGTCACTCATGGCAGTCCGCAATGCCAGGGGCAGAGCCAAGCCGCTGCCTAATCGCTTCAATAATTATATATATTCAGGGAGAAGGTTATTTTTATTTTATTTTAATGTAGTTACAACACGTGCACGTACGACCTGAATTTTTGATTGACTTTCAATGACTGTGTTGTCAAAATTATTATTCGGTTTCAAAATTCAAAAAATTGTTATACAAACTTCATGTTTAGAATTGCTCTAAACATTATTCAACTAAAACAGTTGTGCTACAGTTGCGTTGCGTCAGTCCACGTCTTTACAGTTTTAAGGACCCACATCGCATCGCTCCTTGTCGACAGCAGACCGCCCCGGGAATATGAAACAATGCTTAAGATTCCGTTTGGGTTCCGTTTTTACATTTTTAATACGATCTCTCCCACTTACAGAAGTCTTCCAACCCTTTGTAACGTTCCGAGTTTCCTTTGACTTTACCGTTTGAGGTCGTTTAGTTTTGTTTTTCTACGTAATTGGTCATCGATTTCTTGTTTTTGTCAAGGACTCGTGCGAGGTGGATGTAATTTGTGGAAATTTGTTATTGTAGAGCAAAGCAGTTCTGGTGAATTTTCGGAATGACAAGAAACTGAATTTTTAGTTTGATAGAGCTTTTGAATGCGCGGTATAGTTTTATATCAAACTAGCGACCCGCCCTCGTTTCGCTTCGGAAACTGTAATTTATTATTGATTTCTCCACTATTTAATGGATGTTATTGTACATATAAACTTTCCTCTTTAATCACTCTATCTATTAAAAAAAACCGCATCAAAATCTGTTTCGTAGTTTTAAAGATTTAAGCATACATAGGGATATAGGGACAGAGAAAGCGACTTTGTTTTATACTATGTAGTGACTTCACTTGAGAATAGGCGCTTAACATCAGTTAGGCCGTGGTAAGCTCCAGCAAAAACGCTTTCCAATAAAATAAGCCAGATAAAAGCAATCGTATAACTCTAATCTTATATGATTATCAGGTTAATGAATCGATTTCTACCCCACATTCCCAGCTGGTGTAGAAAAAAATGAATTCTTGCAAAACAACATTCTGAGCAATCTATATTTTTGTATCTGTTCTAAAAATCACAGTCAACTTCGATATACATATGTCTATTACGTATTATTTGAGGTGACTCATATAATAGTATGACCATGACTGTGTTCTTTGCAATGAGGAATCTACAAAAGACTACTTAGGAGGGTAAGATAAAGTAAGGGTGTGTTGATACCTCCTACCTATTTTTACCGATCATAGAGTAGAATATTCTGGAATAAAAATAGGACTTCGACCGGTTTATCACCTTTGCTAGTGAAACATCGAAAACCAATTAACTTTTTATAAAAAAAACTATTAAGTTCGTATCTCACTGCAAACTGCAATTTACTTAACATAGCCATATGATTTAAAATTCAAATTGAAATAAGGGACGTTTAAGAACGCTAGGTTATCCAGAATCCCTGCAAACATACTAAGGTAATCCGGTAGTATTCAAGTCGAAGCAAGTTCATTGTTTGCCGTATACAAGTGCAAAGTTGTGTAATAAAGCCCCAAGTTACTACTAGAGATGCCGTGCTCTCAATAATTCTTGTTGGTCGTCCAAGAGTTATTGCTAACATTTTTCTTTCAAAAGCTTGTGTTGGGTATATGATTATTGTTGTGTGTACTCAAATAAAACAAACCCTAATTGTTTCTCGCCCAAACTTCTTTTCTATTTTTTTCCTTTATTCTTTATTGTACACACAGTTAATACTATACAATTATGTATTGCGAAAAGTTATAAAATGGCGAACTTAACTGAACAATTGAGTTATCTACCGGCTAACCGTTCTTAAAGAGGGAGAGCTTTACATAAGTGGGTAGAAGAGTACAATCTAATCAATTTACTTATTGATAAAATACACAATAAACATAATAATAATAGCTTCATATCAATAGCTAATTACTTAATATGAAACGATTTAGAACATTGTAGAGTTAATATAATTTTGTCTAAATAAGAATGCATTCAGGAGAGCATATCTATATATATGTAGGTATAATAAACATAATAATAATAAACAACTGGGAACAAATCACGCATGTTTCTTTACTTCTCTTTGTTAGTCGCATACTTCATTACTGAAGGTCGTGTCCCTGGAAGCTTCGTGGCTTTTTGTACCATCAGCCTCCATTTCGGCGCAGTGCTCTCCAGGCGGTCGCAACAGAGTCCGGCGAGCGGTCATCCTGCCCCTATTTAGGATTCCCTGTGGGATTAGTACCAGAAACTGTCATATATACTTTTATACTGACATATTTGTTTTATGAATATGTTAGAGGAAGTCTGAAAGTGGCACCTGTGACAAAGAAGCTGAGAAGTGCGCGTTTGGGATGGTATGGACATGTGATGAGACGAAATGAAAATGAGGTAAGAGAATGTTAACTACGAATGTTGAAGGATATAGAGGAAGAGATAGATCTGAGAATGAATGGATGGATTGCGTGAAAGACGATATGGGTAAAAGGGGAGTGAGTGAAGAAATAGTATATGATAGAAGAGTATGGAAGGAGAAAACATGTTGCATCGATCCCAGGTGACTGGGAGAAGGGCAGGATAATGATAATGATGATGACAGAGAGAAAACAAACTTGTTCATCACACAAACGTTTGCCCGATATGGGAATCGAACCTACGACTCTCGGCGCAACAGGTAGAGGAGCTAACCACTGCTCCACCGAGACAGTCAGAGATAGCTACAGATAGAAATCTCATAATTTGTACGTGACCTCAAATTAATATTACCACCGATTTTTATTTCATCACGCCAGCCAACTTCCAAATCGAACTAAACTTAAATTTGAATTACCACTAGACTTTATGTAAATTTATGTCCAATAGTTATAATCAAACATGGGCGCCCTACAACTACTGAGCTCGTAGAATTGTTAATTAAACATTTAAACTTTGCTTATCGATCGCGAATGGCTGCTAAATATTCGATTTTAACGTCGCTTCGCCCACTCGCCCACTCGCCGTGAAATCTCGTGACCTTTTTCATCAACGCAAATCGTTTTCGTTGTGTTGGCGGCAGAAGAAAGAACTATGGAATCGATTAATGTCTCGCTGCAACTAAAATCGATTAAACTAAATAGGGTAAATATTTAGAGTGCTTATTAAATCATATAACAACTGTATCGCCAGCACTATGATCACTGGTAGCCTAAAAACTGCGAGCAGGATGCGATTTGCTGAATAAACATGTCCAGTATTCGTTCAGTTCAGGCTTGGGTGTTACCAGTGGAATTCGATGATTCTCCGTAACTGACGGTATCGACATATTATCAAGACACTTCGAGAACGCATAGTTTTTACTAAATCTTATTTCGGATTGCATTCCTACTAGCTGGTATGATAAGTTTGTTTGGACAATGCAAGACACGCCATAGAACATTTTTAGGTTCGCGTCTGCCCGCTGAGTTTGCGACGGATTTTTTCAGTGGCTCGCGTTTCCGATCCGGTGGTAGATTCTGCAAAGCACTGTTCTTGTTAAGGCCAGCGTTAGCAACATCTCCGTTTTGAGCCCCCAGAGCTCACCTACACGTTAGGGTAACGCTGATTTAGCCTCTCAAGGCTATCAGCATAAGTAGGGAAATAATAGGTTTGTTTTCGGACTAAAGCCGTGATGAACAAGCTACCTCATCACCGACCGATTGTTAATTAGTTACATAAGCTACATAACGGTCACTCCCCTCGAAACACATTTGACTCCATAAGATATGAATCATTCACAAAGGCCATACCAACTCAGCGGGCTATCAATATTTAAAAAAAATTATCACGTAAAATTCACAAATTCTTGTATTCCAAATCGTTTATCGCTTTCAATTGAGTTTATTTAAGGCATCTAATAAATAAATCGTCGCGCAAACGGTAATAACATTTTTCTCTTGACAAATTTAGCGATTCTGTATTCTACCGAAGTATATAGGCTCAAGGTATAATTTAATAATGGAAAAACGTCAACACGTAATCGTTACAATTGTGTTTTCGCGGTAAATCGAATTTTGTTACTTACTTAAGTGCTTGTTTTTATCGAAAGTATTCGTTTTTGGAGAGGCTTTGTCGTGCGTTGACCTACCCTAAAAATGGCAAATCTAGTCTAGCTACTAAAATTGTTTTTTTTATTTTTTATTGCTAGGGTTTTTTTTTATTGCAAGGTTAGATTTACTGGTGGTAGGACCTCTCGCGAGTCCGCACGGGTAGGTACCACGTCCCTGCCTATTTCTGCCGTGAAGCAGTAATGCGTTTCGGTTTGAAGGTGGGGTAGCCGCTGTAACTATACTGAGACCTTAGAACTTATATCTCAAGGTTGGTGGCGCATTTACGTTGTGGATGTCTATGGGCTCCAGTAACCACTTAAAACCAGGTGGGCTGTGAGCTCTTCCACCCATCTAGCAATAAAAAAATAAAAAATAAAATTGTATAGTACCTATATTATTGCCTTCTTAATAAACCAAATGGACATAGGAATAGTGTCGTGTTTATTAAATTTTTAAAATATTTTTTTAAATTATATTTTGTTATATTACTTAAAATTAATTAATATTAAGACTTAAGATTTTAGCTTCAAATTTAACAGCTAAGCGGGTTTGAGAACGTCTTATTCTTGTAATGCGTTCCCAATTTGGAGTTAATTTCACTGATGACAAATCATATAGGGAGATGTGCGAATACTCCTGTTGTACTGATATCTATCTCATAATTTGTGCGTTCAGAGCTGAACGGTAAAGCTGTGTTATAACATACTTAAGAATCGATCCACCTTTCACCTCGTATCTCATGACAGACATGTCATCAGGCATTCACTCAGTAATGTCTATGATCGGCAATAACCACTAATCATCAGTTGTATCGTGTGCTTGTCCATCTATTTCAATAAAATAATCTATTATTTTTAGTGGCAACATTCTTCATCATCATCATCATCATCAACAGCCCACAGTCGTCCACTGCTGGACATAGGCCTCTCCCAATCAACACCACTGAGCCCGGTCTGCGGCTCTCCTTAGTGACGTTGAAAAGCTAGTGTTTAAATAAATCACAATTCTAATACGAAAACAGCATTAAAATAATCCAAACCTAAAAAACTGACAAAAAAATGGCTTACGTATTCAATTAGGGAAACATAAAATTTAGCTGGCAACATAGGGAGGAAGTTACGAAGTTTCTAAATTACTGAATCACACCGACTAGAACTTACTCAATAATTGGTA
The DNA here is from genome assembly GCF_030269925.1 of Bombyx mori. Taxonomy (NCBI): domain Eukaryota; kingdom Metazoa; phylum Arthropoda; class Insecta; order Lepidoptera; family Bombycidae; genus Bombyx; species Bombyx mori. The sequence continues at coordinate 11,588,337 of NC_085131.1, read as the reverse complement.
CTAGAAGCTTCTAGAAATTAGTTTACGCGGCATTTCAACGTTGACAGAACTAACTCTTGAATGACACTTACAGTGGCGTTATGAGTGATTTAACTTTGACGCGGTTAGACATCTTAAATGTAATTGTCATAGAACTTTGTAAGTCGTTGATTTATTTGTTCGATTACTTAGTTTCTAAGTCGTTTATATTGTCAGTTGTATGATAGCGGAGCATGATAGCAGTTGAGCGCCTTGTGGTGCAGGGCGTGATAGAGGGTACAAGACCGCGCGGCAGATCACCGTTACGATGGACCGACCAAATAAAGGCAGCTCTAAACGTCTGGTGTCTGGTGGTCTGGAGGAATGGCGACGTCTGGTGAAGCGCACCATCAGCCGAAGTGATGACCACGACCACCCTGACAAGAGTGCATGCGACTGAGAAGAAGAATGATAGCGGAGAAGAATGAGTGGACTGTAATTTTAATTGGTTGTTTTAATGATTGAATAAGAAAATTACAATCGAATGTTCTTTAATTTGAAAAAGTTAACATATCACGCCTTCTCCCCTCCGACGGGGAAGGTTAAAGGTTTTTTTCCTGCCTATGCTGATAGCCTTGAGAAGCTATATCAGTTACCCTAGCGTGTAGGAAAGAGTGTTGCTGTGTATCAAACTCCGGTCAGTATTAAAATAACTATCTCCCTTTCAAAATGATATAATCTATATATTAATACGTGAAGCAAAAACTTTGTATCCCTTTTTACGAAAATTGCATGGACGGCGGAGTATGAAATTTTCCACACTTATAGAGAATATAGAGAAGAAGTGCACAATGCTAATTTTTTTTTTAAATAATGCATAAAAGATACATTAAATCAATAAAGAAAACATTACATACACTACATACCACGTATTTGACGCACACACGCATGCATACTATTTATTTGCAAACTTTTGTTCTTGACGTTTGACAAATTGAGAATAGATTAAATATTGTTTGTCTTTATTAATACTTTTTTATAGTGTAGTCTTGGCGAAATTTGTGATTATAGAAGTATAAAATACAATCATAATAGTGTACAAACTTACAACTCTAATTAATTATAGTCGAATTTCGACTACTACGGGATCTCTAGTTTGGTTAATAAGCCGTAATCAGAAGTAGAGTTGTACTTCGTGCGAAGATTTATTCGGTATTCGGATTTTGAACTACAGTATATTCTTTTCCAGTCTTTTCGTAAAAATGGTTGCAAAGAAATCGATAATTTCCTCATAAAATAACCTCCATCATGGTTCGTTGTAGAAAGGTATGGATTCACCCAATATTTTCTTTGATTCTGTTTTTTCTTCATTCGTCGCATTAGCAAAAGGAGCAGAATAATACGTTTTTAGCGATCCATGTTAAGACAGATACTGTGTTGAAAACGATGGTTACTGCCATGTGGCGGGGCGGTGCACCGTACACGGCACCGTGCCGCAGCACGACGCCGCGCCGTCTCAACGGTAGCGGCGCCGCACCGCAGACATGTGTTCACGCCCTTACGGCTTGAAAGGTGAGGCAGCCGCTGTAACTATACTGAGACTCTAGAACTTATATCTCAAGGTGGGTGGGGCATTTACGTTGTAGATGTCTATGGGCTCCGGTAACCACTTAACACCAGGTGGGCTGTAAGCTCGTCCACCCATCTAAGCAATAAAAAAAAACAAAAGGTAGGCCGTGATACCGTCTACGTGTGGCAGCATAAAATATATCGTAAATTCACTGGGCTTCTCATGAATCCATAAATCGTGGTTGTCTGTCGTATTCGCGAAGAAAGCCCATCGGAATATATGGAATATATGTTTGACGTGTTCGCATCGAAAACACGTCGCGTGACTTTTACTTGCAATTTTGAACACATAAAAACACACGCGAACTTTAAACGTGAGCTTCAAAACAACAAAAACTTTAGTTTTATACGCGGCTTTGGTGAACTTAGATGCTGTTAATGTGTAATATTTTATATTGAGACGAGCCTCATAAGTATTCAAAGTACTTTCATGAGTTAACGCTTGGAAATCTTAGGAGTTCTGAACAGCGTGAAGAGGTACTTTGAGGTTGGAAAAAGCCTAATGTATTACAAAGCACAAATCCAACCTCGCGACGACTATTGCTTTTATAATAGGCCGACACTCCTAAATACCAGCTACATTTGGCTGCATAAAAACTGTCCCAATATCACAGATTGTTTGGAACTTATGTATTTGCGAATTTTGTTTGACTAGCCCAGTGATTCTCAACCTTTTTTTTGTTACGGCACATATTTAACAATTTCAAAATTTGGCGGCACACACAAAAAAAGATAAAAATTATTTACTTACTACAACGCACTGCATAAATAGTTTAACAAAAAATTTTAATATACGAGATAAACTACAATATACTATATTTTTTTTATGTGGATTTCAATATATTATATTCATGTTTAAAATATTTTTCTTTTAAAATGATATAATTTAATAATATTAACGTTATTATATATTCGCAAAATTTGGCGGCACACTTTTGAAATTTGGCGGCACACAAAAGTGCCGCGGAACAGTGGTTGAGAATCACTGGACTAGCCGATGCCTACGCGCGCATTGCTGTTAGCGTGGACCTATATGTTACTTATGACGACGCTTGCAGCTGAAAGTAAGTATTGGACTTTTTGATTAGAAGATTGCACAAAGTGGGAATGAGTTGCTCGCTCCGGCCATTTCAATATTGTAATAATTGTCACGTTATAATACTCATTGTAAAAATGAATATTTAAAAAAAATCTAATATATTTTTTTTTATCTAATATTAAAAATAAAATAAAAAAGACATGCCCGCTGAGTTTCTTGCCAATTCTTCTCAGGACGGAGGCTAATTTGTGAATTGTTCAACAAGTATGTACTTTCATTTATGTTGAATATTTTTTTTTGATTTGATTTGATGAAGCATGTTGCTGATTCTATAATCTGACGAAGCGTGTTGTGTATAATAATATGTACTACCTTGCATATTCAAGTGACAGATTTCATTTGCGAATGAACTTCTTCAGTTCTGTCGACATTTTCTAGACCGTAGTCTGTTTAGGAATTTTGTTTTTATTTTTTATTGCTTAGATGGGTGGACGAGCTCACAACCCACCTGGTGTTAAGTGTTTACTGGAGCCCATAGATATCTACAACGTAAATGCGCCACCCACCTTGAGACATAAGTTCTAAGGTCTCAGGTATAGTTACAACGGCTGCACCACCCTTCAAACCGAAACGCATTACTGCTTCACGGCAGAAATAGGCAGGGTGGTGGTAACTACCCGCGCGGACTCTCAAGAGGTCTTACCACCAGTATACTTATATGAATGGTTTTTTTTAGAACCCGTAGACATCTACAACGTAAATGCGCCACCCACATTGAGATATAAGTTCTAAGGTCTCAAGTATAGTTAATAATAATATATACGAGGGCGGCACTGAAAATTTCGGGAATTAACGAAGTGACACAACATTACTATTTAAAAATGTATTTATTGCTTTTCGAAGTATTCTCCGCGAAATTTGACACATTTTTCCATACGATGGAACCAATCATTGAAGCAACCATTCCATTCGGAAGTTGGGGTCTCCAAAATGGCCGTTTTGTAGGCGTCCACAGCTTCTTCAGGTGATGAAAATCTCTGTCCATGCAATTTATTCTTTATTTTAGGGAAAGTATAGAAATCATTAGGGCTTAGGTCGGGGCTGTACGGTGGATGGTCTAATAATTCTATGTTTTCTTGCTCTAAAAACTCTTTTGTTCTGTGCGCGGTGTGAGAATGTGAGAATGATGCGGCGGTTGCAGTTCTCTTTACGGAGTTCAGAAACGACCCGTGGCAAACAAATGCTAGCATACCATTCTGCATTAACCGTTCTTGGTCCCTCAAGAGGAATAGTCGTAACATAGCCGATTTTGGAGACAAATGTGGCCACCATTTTTTTTGCAACACTCCGTGAACGAACAATTTTTGTTGGCTTTAACTCATTTTCGAAAACCCAAACTCGTGACTGGTTTTTTGTTTCGGGTTCGTACGCGTATATCCAGGATTCGCCACCTGATATAATGTTGTATACAGCATTTGAGGATCCTGCGTGGAATCTTTCGAGAGTTCTGATGCACCAAGTAACGCGAGCCGCTTTTTGCTCTTCACAGAGCGAATGCGGTATCCATCGGGAAAACAACTTTTTTACACCTAATTGTTCATGCAAGATTATTTGTATTTGACTCATGCCAATGTCTAAAGTTGCCTGAATTTCGCGGTATGTCACATGTCGATCTTCCTCAATCAGCTTACGCACAGCATCAACGTTTTCTTGGGTGACTGCAGTTTTTGGACGACCTTGACGGGGATCATCACTGAGCTTGACACGTCCACGTTGAAACTCAGCAAACCAGCGATAAATTGTGGTTTTGGATGGGGCTTCATCACCACATGCAGAAATCATCCGGTCAACACACTGTTTTTGTGTTAAACCACTTCGAAAGTCATAATAAATCATCGCTCTTGAATTTTCTCGAGTCAATTCCATTTTCTCAACGGCTAAACAAGTTTGACAAAACCTCGTGACAAGACCGAAAATCTTTTTTTAAATAAATAAATGGTATTCGATTTTTAAAACCAAGGAGTTTTCAATTAAAAAGATTTTAGTATGACAGGAACAGTGGAAATATTCCATTCCCGATACTTTTAGTGCAGCCTAGTAGTAATATCTCTATTTTACCATCGCATCGTCCGCTACCCGAGCTTATATTCACACAACTATAGTGCACACACATTGTGCGTTTCCAGCAATATTTTTTCTAAATGCAGTCAGGGCAAGTATGACATTCTCTTTCATGTGTTTCCTAATCGGTATAGCTTTCTACTTCAAGTGAGGATCGAAAAGAATAATAAGCGGTGAACAGTAAGTAACTCTCCTCATATCCTTCTTGTATTAAACATGTCTGTGATCATCGATCACCACCCATTGGTGACTGGCTTTAAAGACATAAAAAATTTTAGGGAGTCCCAGACGTTTTGATTCGAATTCACATCACTGAGCCATGAATTCTTTTTAAAGATGTCTGTTCAATATTTAATCTTGTTATTTTGTCTCAACCGTAAACGCCTTTTTAAATTCGTTCCACGAATTTCTGACTCCAATAAAGCTATATAACAAATTTCATTAACTCAATGGAAATTGGAATATACTTCGTTGGGTATGTTTATTAAATAAATAATAATGTGACATCTTATTAAAATGACGGAAGATACCCAGAAAACCAATATCATTAAGAATATTTATTTATTTAAAACGGGAACAGGGATATATTTTAATGTGTAATTGTAATTTTTTTTTTAATAGCACAGGCTTCGACGCCAGTATGAAGACGCCTTGATCATCAAACCAAACGCGTTTCAATGCGCGTCAGAAATAGGCAGCACGGTGCCCAAAAACTGCAACACACTAACCGCTTTATCATTCACCAAAACAATGCTATTTTGTTCTCGAGCTTTTCCGAATACGTTGTCCGTGAGTACAAACACTGTATATTGAAACTGAAACGTCGGAAATTAAGTTATACTAGAGGTCCTGCAGTAGTCGAAATTCGACTATAATTAGTTAGAATTGTAAGTTTGTACACTATTATGATTGTATTTTATACTTCTATAATCACAAATTTCGCCAAGGCTACACTATAAAAAATATTAACAAATGCAAACAATATTTAATCTATTCTCAATTTGACAACAGGCGTAAAGAAGAAAAGTTTGACAATAAATAGTATGCATGCGTGTGTGCGTCAAATACACGGTATGTAGTGTGTGTAATGTTTTCTTTATTGATTTAATGTATCTTTTATGCATTATTTTAAAAAAATATTAGCATTGTGCACTTCTTCTCTATATTCTTTATAAGTGTGGAAAATTTCATACTCCTCCGTCCGCGCAATTTTCGTAAAAAAGGATACAAAGTTTTTGCTTCACGTTTTTAATCGTCATTATATTGTATTTATCTAATATATAGATAAATACAATATAATGACGATTAAAATCGCGTTCTCTGAGTATTATATCAGCACATTGCAATCGCCAACCGAGATTTCCTTATTGTAAAGCGTACTTAGTAGATGAATACCTTCCAAATTTGCAATTCAATTTTAATTATCCAATCCATCCAATCTAATCCGAACCAATTTTAGTAAGCACTAATGAGGGCTACATAGTAAACACGGTTTTTTTTATTGCTTAAATGGGTAGACGAGCTCACAGCCCACCTGGTGTAAAGTGGTTACCTTGGTTACTGGAGCCCATAGACATCTACAACGTAAATGCGCCACCCACCTTGAGATATAAGTTCTAAGGTCTCAGTTTACAACGGCTGCCCCACCCTTCAAACCGAAACGCATTACTGCTTCACGGCAGAAATAAGCAGGGCGGTGGTACTTACCCACGCGGACTCACAAGAGGTCCTACCCCAGTAATTACGTAAATTATAATTTTGCGGGTTTCGTGCCATCGGGCCCGCGCCAAAATAATCTTCCCTTTCCTAGTCTATTTTACATTTCGAGCGCTCACTGTATGTACCTAAATATTCTTTCAATTTCCAATATTTATCTTGACAAAATGTAGGGAGATGTTAAAGAAAACAAATTGGCAGCCCCAAATGTATGCTTTACCCGAACCTTTTCTTTATATATCGCTTAAAACAACACCATCAGATAATTTTCAACGTAAAAGGACTCCGCAGATCCACGATTGGAAGTTACGATTTAATGAATAATTTTATAGAATTTTCTCGGTTCAATATTCCCTTTAAATAGATGGGAGATAAGGTTTCTTTCTAATGGCCAGGGTTTCCGGAAATTTTGTTTATGTTGAATATGCAATGAAGAAAATAACGAAGTTTTTTTTAGCCCCATTTGAGTTTTTCTTACATAGTGCCCATTTACATTTTTACAAAAACCATTCATATAATTATACTGGTGGTAGGACCTCTTGAGAGTTCGCACGGGTAGGTATCACCACCCTGCCTATTTCTGCCGTGAAGCAGTAATGCGTTTCGGCTTGAAGGGTGGGGCAGCCGTTGTAACTATACTGAGACCTTAGAACTTATATCTCAAGGTGGGTAGAGCATTTACTTTGTAGATGTCTATGGACTCCAGTAACCACCTAACACCAGGTGGGCTTTGAGCTCGTCCAACCATCCAAGCAATAAAAAAATAATAAAAAAATTAAATTGTTACCTAAAGATAGATACTTGCCATAATATAATTTTCAAAATAAGTTAGAAATAAGACGCGAATTAGTAAGCCGTAAGACAGCAATTGGTTTATTTCGTTCCATGGACACTTTCGGAAATGTACAATCCTAAAGTCGTCAAGACATATCAATCATTCCATTGAAGATTATCGTCCGGAATCACGTTCTTAGGTTTTAAAGTTCAAGGACCAGAGTTTTATGAGCGCCGTCTAGTTAAGACAGCCAGCATACCTGATCCTATCGATTAGTGCCATTGTGCCGGTTTTAAGTCTTAGGATCTGAGTCCATGGAACCAATTTACCTGAGTGAATATGAACTTAACATTTTTTTAAAAGTCTTCCTTGCTTTCGCGCTATCAGTGGTATCAGGCTTTGATTAGTACGGTAAGTAATCCATTTACGGATACTCGGCCTATAGGGGATTGGATTGTGTTTTGTTGGACTCTAGCGCCTCCGAAGATACTGCTACTATAATGAATTTTTCTGATTGTAGTGCTGGAGAATTGTGAGGGAGGATTGTCCAGCACTAAACCACGCAGCTCCCCTCAAGAACGCCCGACTGACGGAGTCGTCAATGTGAACCATCCTACCCTGCTACTGCTGCTGCTACGTACAGTTACTATTGTAATAAATACAATGGAATCTTCAGTGTTCCCTTTGTGATTGTTTACGGGCTTTGTTAAATGCTCCAAATGAATGTTTCACTAAAGCAATAAAATAGGCATGTAATTTTTTTCTATTTAAAAAAGAAAAAATCCTATCAAACCAGACCCGATTTTCTGGCCGATCTATGATTTTACTTTGATCACATCGCTACCAAAACCCACAGTATTACCCGCTTGGACAATTCGAATTTTTTTTGCAAATTTCATTGAAATCGATCCACCGGTTTCCGAATATACAGGGAAGATACATACATCGTCCTTTATGTCAATACATAAATACAAAGGTAGCAATTTTAGTTCACATCCTGAAATAGATCTTTTAGTACACATCTTAAAATACATTCTATTTCAGCTTTAGTTAGCTAAGTAGAAATGCATGTTCAGCACACGGATGACGAAGCGATCATCGATTCAAGCAGAGTTTCTGTTACACAGGGGAAGTGTAAGTGAAGTATAGAATATGTTGAAGCGAGTTTTTTTTTATTGCCCTTGTAGGCAGACGAGCATACGGCCCACCTGATGGTGAGTGGTTACCGTCACCCATGGACTTCAGCAATGCCAGGGGCAGAGCCAAGCCGCTGCCTACCGCTTAATACTCTCCACAAGCCTCGTTTGAAGAAGGACATGTCATAGCGCTCGGGAAACACAGTGGAGGGGAGCTCATTCCATAGCCGGATGGTACGTGGCAAAAAAGATCTCTGGAAACGCACTGTGGATGACCGCAGTGGCTCCAGGTAGTATGGATGAACTCTACTCCGGTGGCGGGCGGTGCGATGGTAAAAACGAGATGTCGGTATCATCTCGAACAATTCCTCAGAGCAGTTTCTGCTACACAGGGGAAGTTTAAGTGAAGTATAGAATACGCGGAAGCGAGGTTTAACTTAATGAGCCGTGGAGCATATTGGCTAATTACTCGTTACGGGTCGCGGAAGCTCGCGCCACGATAAGCAGTGTGGAACGAAATGTGATGAATTAAAGCTTTAATATTAAGCACCTTAATTTACTGGATGCGAGGAAATGTGAGGATCTTCAGCGTTTGGTGTTGTTAGATAATGTGAAAATATGCGAGTTCAGAATTACAGGGCTTGAGTTATTTATTTTCAGGAATGTTCCCAAGGAGCGGGTAATATTGAAATGTTGTTGGCTACTGCATTTGTTGATGATGTTGTGCTACATTATTACCGTGGAGCGTTGAGGATGTAAAAAAAAATATATCAGACTTTAACGAAATAAAATTAGAACACCATTTATGTAGTCATTTATGTAGTTTTACTGGTGGTACGACCTCTTTGAGTCCGCGCGGGTAGGTACCACCACCCTGCCTATTTCTGCTGTGAAGCAGTAATGCGTTTCGGTTTGAAGGGTGGGGCAGCCGTTGTAACTATAGGTACTTGAGGCCTTAGAACTTATATCTCAAGGTGGGTGGCGCATTTACGTTGTGGATGTGTATGGGCTCCAGTGACCACTTAACTCCAGGTGGGCTGTGAGCTCATCCAACCATCTAAGCAATAAAAAAAAGTCGAAGTCAAACAAATCTGCGTTATTAAGAGTAAATCAAAAACAGCTGGTCAGATCTTGATAATATTTAAATGGGACTACAGAAGCACCACTTTTCAAATAAAAATGAATCTAATTTAAGGTTATTTTACGGTTTAATCTCGCATTGTTTATTATGATATTATTATTTAGAATTCAATACAGTTTTCGCAAATGGAAAATAATACTCGTATTATAATGACAAGTATTATAAGACTTCAATAAGTAAGTAAAAACAGTCCTAATATCACACGTAGAAAATGTAGTCGGATTTATAACCTCCTTATTTTTCTAAATCGGTTAAAAATGAATTCAAATTCAATGATAACTTTGCGACTGAAACATTATCGAGCGTTTCCTTAAAACAATACTAAATAAATAGTAAATACAATACTAAATAATATGACAATACTAAATAATAGTAAACTAGCGGTCCCGCAGTAGTCGAAATTCGACTATAATTAATTGAAATTATAAGTTTGAACATTAGTGTGGTTCTATTGTCAAAGACTATTATTACCCTTCTATAGTGACAGATTTCGCCAAGGCTACATATAAACAAATAAAATTAAAGATAAACAATAGGCTAGGTATATGTGTGTGTGTGTCAAATACATGGTAGTGTGTGCAATGTTTTCTTTGTTGATTTAATGTATTTTTAATTCATAATTTAAAAAAAAAAATTAGCGTTCTGCACTCCTTCTCTATATTCTTTCTAAGTATGGGAAATTTAATACTTCTCCGTCCACGCAATTTTGGTAAAAAGGGGGTACAAAGTTTTTGCTTCACGTATCACGAGTAATGTATAAGTTAGATAGCGAAGTAAATCAATAATATCTGGTCCGTCAACGAACTTTGACAAATTAATCATCAATCGCGAGAAGTTTTTTAATACGGTGAGTTCCTGAAGAAAGTTTTCTTGTGATATTATTTCAGCGAGACCAACATTATTTTCGTTCGATAATAACGCAAAAAGTCTGGGCACTCCTTCCCTGTTATTAACTTGATCATTAACGAAAGGAAAACTAAGCGAAGCGCAATCTAAAAAATTTTTTGCTAACCCGAAATGGCTTTGGATAGGAGACACTCTACGGCGCAGCGGAATTAACGCAGCATCAATCGCGTTTGAGTGGTTACCGCGTGGCAGGAGAAGACCTGGTCGTACACGCTTGGCGACGCAGCGTGGAGAGCGAGATGACTGCCGGCCTGACCTGGAGTGATATCATGAAGCAAGTGCAAGTCAGAGTCAAGTGGAGACAACTTGTGATGGCCCTATGTACCAGCGAGGTACCCTAGAAGTACAACAATAACAACAAGAACCCGAAGCTGGATTAATGAAGGATTATTACCAAGCATAGGTGGATAAACAAACTGACGGTCCACCAGTAGTTCAGCGGTAATCTGGGTTCATAACGTGAATGTCGCTACCCAGAGTGAGTTCTATCTCATGCGAGGCTTGGACGTTGGTTGTTGAGCGACAGGAGGTTTTAGTTAGTTCGACTCGACATGTCCGGCCCTCCATCCCCAGTGGAGGGCGGAAACCCGGTGATTTCCCCCTGACCAAAAAAAAAAGCCTGTAACGCATATTGCTTGGTCATACTGTACGACTCTGTTCTTCTGATTTCTATAACAAAATACATATTATCATATTCCGTGATGTAGGCTCACTAGTGCTCACGGTAAGCTTTTATCAGCGTTACGTTGTCAATGCCATGTAAAAGTGGTAGGTACATTTTTCCTTTCACACATCTATCAACAGTATGTGCGTTCGTTAAAACTAATGAGATATTTCGGGAAGTGTGTAGATAATTTGACAAAAGAACGTTCAATGATTGACATTTTTTTAATAGACAAACTAATGTGGTGTTTAAACGGTGTTACTTGAGCTCTGTGCTCTGCAAATAGGTTTGAGAGGAATCCTGATTAGCAAAGCCATTTGACATTTTTATTTATTTATTTTTTATTGCTTAGATGGGTGGACGAGCTCACAGCCCACCTGGTGTTAGGTGGTTACTGTGGTTACTGGAGCCCATAGACATCTACAACGTAAATGCACCACACACCTTGAGATATAAGTTCTAAGGTCTCAGTATACTTACAACGGCTGCCCCACCCTTCAAACCGAAACGCATTACTACTTCACGGCAGAAATAGGCAGGGTGGTGGCACCTATCCGTGCGGACTCACAAGGTCCTACCACCGGTAAAAGCATTACCAAGATATATGGATTGTTTATTTAGGTTTCTGTCACTTAAATTATCTATTTCTCCCAATACTCATTATTAATACGAGACCTTCCTATAAACTATGTCGTATAAAATTTATTGTAAAAGCCATAGGGTCGTTATTTGTAAAAAAAATATACTAGTAACATATTCTGAAGGATTTTGTTAGTAACTTAAACCACATCACCATTTAAGGACGTAATCAGAACATTGCAAAACACGTGTATAATCGGAAGGACTCTGGTAAAAAAAAACCTAATAACGTGGCGTTGAAGATAATAAAAAAAATATCTTAAAATCAATAAACCTAGCATATAATTCAATTTACTTATAATTAAACTATCAATTACATATTAGTTTTACATATTATTAAAATAGATTAATAATAAAAAAGGCTATGGTATGTGATTTGTAGTTTTTAAAAATATACGCTATCTTTTGGTCGATTAAATCTATTTTCGATCGCTTCGTACCAATTAATCTATAGTTCATCGACACATTACACCGGGTTGATTAAGAAGGCGGTATTTCTTTATTATAGTAACTTCAATCATAAAAATTAATCCGCTTTTAATGCGACATTAATCATTTGTCGTATCATTAAGTTCGGAGTTTACTAATTAAATTCATTAAGAGAAGTTACGATTGATTCGACGTCGTTATCTCCGTGAGCTTTTGTCACGAATTCGAGATTTAGGGCTTCGAATTTCTTTTTACCATATGGACCAGATAGATGAGCTCTTGGTCCGATTGTTATTACATATTTGGTTACGAAAAACGGTTATCAGTAGCGCGGTGAAGCATGTAAAATAGTTTGTGATAGTTAAGACTAACCAAGAGCTCTCCCTCCCTCTTCTACGCGGCGGGATCGCTGTTTTACGAGCCACCAGCGAGCGTCCTTGGTATTACTACCGTCAGAACAGGGAATACTCCGCTGCATCAGGACCAGCGTAGACTGGGGGTCTTTCGTCATCTAGCCGGTTTTTGGCCCCCCGCCAATTTCAAACCAAGGAGCAAATCACTCGCAAGATCCTATCCGCTGATTATCACAATTATGTTAAGCTCATTTACTTGTTTCTTTTTTGTATTTGTTACAATGCACAACGGAGAGTAAACAAATATATAGACAAGGCTGGTTGTTATTAATAATAATATTTTTTTTATTTCAGAAAGACCATACATTTTGTTAGTATTACTTTTCATCTATATTGGTAACTTAGTTATTGATATTCCAGTTTCCGTCAAGTAAATAAGTATTTTCTGACAAAACTTTCAAATTGAACCGTTCCTTAATGAACGAAAACCCCGAAAACCACTTAATTCCGAGATATTGTTATCTGGGAGACGAAGATTAAAACCTATCTTACTACAGCACCCGCATCCTCGGGAGTACTTCAGATGTAATTGTAAGATAATGTTTTATCTGAAGTTGCGACCGTTGTCAACTGTACTCACGGGTTACCAGGAAAACGAGATTATTGGGGAGAATTAAAGGAATTTCCCGACCGCCTAATAAAGACTTTTATCTTGATTCTATCGGTTCTTCCTGAAGTTATCGTTACAGGTATTTTAGTACAGATAGGTAGACGGGTCTGATGGACAGAGCCTTAACTCGCGATAGGATTAGCCTTAAGTGGAGAGAACAGTTTTTTTTTTTGATTGATGGATAACTATTGGCCCGGAGGCCTTTCCAGTTTCACCAGGACAGGTGAGCGAGCAAAGGCTCAGCCAGGAGGGGTAGGATTTGCTAACAACTACCCGAGTGCCTCCAAAGGAGACTTAACAACTCAAGAGCATCTGCTTCGCGAATGAATCTACTACCGGATCGGAATCGCGACCCGCTGAGAAGATCCGGCGAGAAACTCAGTGAGCTGATTCATGGGTTAGGTTGCACGGCGAACTCTTTGTCGAGTTCGACGAGTACGGTTACCGGGGTCCCTAAGCCTGCTCCTAGTGTTAGAGCTGAAGGCGTCTAATGCAAAGGGTATTAAATCTGATGGATCCGTAAGGACGTAAGGAGAGAATAGTATTGCACGTGTAAACGTAGGGAATCTGTTTTTTTCAATCTCCACACTTTTAAGTCGACATTTTACACGATTAACTAAATCCGTAAACTGATTAAATTTACTTTTATTTAGTGTAATTGTTTACTAAGTAAAAGAGGCAAAGGGAAGAAAGAAAGAAATACGAAGTAAATAGGTACACGAAAACTGATCATCAAGAAGTGCAAAATACGTTTAATGTCATCATACCATACTAACTTCGAAATCGTTGACACATAAACAAATGACAGATGTCATTATATGATCTTTAATGGGTCAACGGTTCTAGAGTCATATATTAGTTTGAGATTAGTTTATCTAATATATAAAATTCTCGTGTCACAGTTTTCGTTGCCATACTCCTCCGAAACGGCTTGACCGATTTTGATGACATTTTTTGTGCTTATCCGGTATCTATGAGAATCGGCCAACATCTATTTTTCATCCCCCTAAATGTTAGGGGTAGTCCACCCCTAAATTTTCATATTTATTTTTTAGACAAAATTTTTAATTTTTAATTTTTTATGATACAGCATACAAAAATACATACAATCCTAAATTTTCACCCCTCTACGATCAACCCTTATTTTTTATTTGCTAATTAAAAAATTTAAATTTTTTTGCGAGAATTTTGTTTTTATTTTGTCATGACGTAGAATAAAAAAATTCATATTACTCTGAAATTTTCACCCCTCTATGATCAACCCCTATTTTTTATTTGTTAATTATAAACTTTAATTTTTTTGCCAAGATTTTCATTTTTATTTTTATTTCGTCATGAATTAAAATAAAAAATCTGATGTTACTCTCAATTTTTCATCCCTCTATGATCAACCGCTATTTTTTATTTGTTAATTATAAACTTTAATTTTTTTGGCAAGTTTTTTATTTTATTTTGTTATGACTTAAAATAAAAAAAATCATATTACTCTCAATTTTCACTCTTATATGATCAACCCCTATTTTTCCACCCCGATTAATATTTTATTTTCTATGCACAGATCTGCAATAAGGTTGCAAGATGGCAATCAAATTTTATAATTGTAGTACGATAAATTCTTATTCAGAGTTTATAATTTCAAGTTCCTTTAATTATGATTTTTTTTAAATTGAATTTGATCTCCTGCCCTCGCTGGTCGACTACTGATCAACTATCAATTGATCAGCTATCCCCGCCAGGTGTCACCACTCATCCAGCAAACATCACGTAGTAGGGCGAAGCCGGTCTCCTGTCTTACTTACTCACTATACATCATAGATCACTTAATATATAATTTGAGAGCTATACAATACTATACATTTTTCAGCCATGTTTTTTTGGTTTTATTTGTGTATCAATAGTATGTTCAGTAGGTCTGAGAATCGGCTACTATCTATTTTTCATACCCCTAAGTGAAAAGGGTTGTCCACCCCAAACATTTATTTTTTATTTTTATTTTTTGGATATTTTTTTTTGTTTATAATGAGGTATTATGTGGTTAAATGAGGTTTTTTTTTCTACAGTAGAATTTCCCTAGAAATCTTATTTAAGGCAATACAACGTTTGCCGGGTCAGCTAGTATTAATATAATAATATAAAAATGAACCATCTGTCTGTTCATGCAATATATCGCCTTTACATTCCAGTTTGAAATGTGCCCATTATTTCCATGTTATTGATATTTGGACCTCATATATTAGAAGGTAGACAGCATTCATCTGACCTTTGCTTTCTCCGGCAACTGATCAACACTAGGTCGACTACGTCTCGAAAAACTGCTCACTATTCACTATTATTTTCGTTCGCTTCACTATTATTATCATTGATCTAAATATACGACTCCATAATCTAAACAAACAAAAAATACAACCTCCACACAATGAAATGTACTAATTAAACGAAAAGCCTGTACCGCATCACAAATAATATTTTAAGTTTTTTTATTAACCGAACAAAAAATTTAAGGAATCTTTTTGTATACGAAATGTGTACTTAAAATATTTTCTACGTTCGAATATTTAGCCTAGCAGCCCGTACAAGCGAGGCCATAATCGTTTGGAAATTCAACTTGTAATTATTTAGTAGGATATTACGGTAATCGGTATTAGTAAATGAGGGGATTAAATTAATTAATATTCAAGTGAAAATGACCTGTGAACCAGTTTCCATCGGGGGGACCACAAACTCCTATATATAGATATAGGAGCTTGTGGTCCTAAGTGTAGGAGCTAGGTAGTGGTAGGACCTCTTGTGAGTCCGCACGGGTAGGTACCAGCACTCCGCGTATTTCTGCCGTGAAGCAGTAATGCGTTTTGGTTTGAGGGGTGGGACAGCCGTTGTAACTATACTTGAGACTTTAGAACTTATATCTCAAGGTGGGTGGCGCATTTACCTTGTAGATGTCTATGGGCTCCAGTAACCACTTAACACCAGGTGGGCTGTGAGCTCGACCACCCATCTAAGCAACAAAAAAAAAAGTGGTATGTGGTGTGTTCATATTGGTAATTACCATAGTATAGTAGTAAGGTAACTACAAATAAGAACCCGAAAGTGATTCGTAATTTCTAGAAATATCGATGCAAGACTTTAGTAGCCGATGGTACATCTCGAATTTAATGGTACCCCGCTCCTGTGGCTCAAAATTAATATTTAATTACAACAAGCGATGACAAGTAACAATTTTTTTGCCTTTTAATTATCAGAACATTGTTTAGATTAGTCTGAAAATAGTATTAGAGTATTTGGAATGATAAAATAAGTTTCCGATAAATATATCCTTTGATTTAATACTTTTGTTCTAATATGAAATACAGGTTTTAGTTGTAAATATAATAGTTTAGATTTGACATTTTGTCATTTTACCAAGTACTGCGTGATATACAATAGTGTGTGTGAACTAGGTGTATTTTATCGAAAATCTAAAAGTATTTATTTTATAGTTATTTTCTATTATTCATTTATTTTTTATATAAATTATATCCGATATAAATAAACAAGTTTTCAGGACCACTTGTGAGTCCGCGCGGATAGGTACCACCGCCCTGCCTATTTCTGCCGTGAAGCAGTAATGCGTTTCGGTCTGAAGGGTAGGGCAGCCGTGTTAACTGTACTTGAGACCTTAGACCTTAGATCTCAAGGTGTGTGGCGCATTTACATTGTAGACGTCTATCCAGTAACCACTTAACACCAGGTGGGCTGTGAGCTCGTCCACCCATCTAAGCAATAAAAAAAAAAGGTTCTGTTTTTGGCGTCACTATTCATGTTCGGAATGCTCCAATTACGTATTCTCACAGTCAGTTAGATGTTCATAGACGAATCAACATCATTATAAACCACAAAGGAAACGGAGGAGTCATGAGTAATTCCGAGCTTTTTAATTCCACAGCATCGAAGCTTTTGTGTGCTTAATCATAACTATGTAATTATAAAGACACTTTCGACGGATTCGTTTTAATTAAGTTAATGGATCTTGTAATGTTATGATTTCGTTTTTTGTTAATTATTTTCCCTTTGTTTTTTTTGTTATTAATAAAATTTGACTTAAACGGTTTCGCTTTAAGCAACTCTCACTTTAACTTTGCTTCCTGAAGTAGTGTGTGTGTGCGTGTGTGTGTTCGTACGCGTATGTGCGTGTGTGTGCGTGTGCGTGTGTGTGCGTGTGCGTGTGCGTGTTCGTGTTCGTGTGTGTGTTCGTACGCGTGTGTGTGTGTGTGTGTGTGTGCGTGTGCGTGTTCGTGTGCGTGTTTGTGTTCATGTTCGTGTTCGTGTTCGTGTTCGTGTTCGTGTTCGTGTTCGTGTTCGTGTTCGTGTTCGTGTTCGTGTTCGTGTTCGTGTTCGTGTTCGTGTTCGTGTTCGTGTTCGTGTTCGTGTTCGTGTTCGTGTTCGTGTTCGTGTTCGTGTTCGTGTTCGTGTTTGTGTGTGTGTGTGTGTATGTGTGCGTGTGTGTGTGTGTGTGTGTGTTATTTAAATGCCAACATTAACTATTAATCATGTTAATAGATGAATACATTGTTAATACGCTGGCTGTGGGGTGCATTGCTATCACATGCGGGTAGATACCAGTTACTTGCCTATTTCTGTAGCGTAGCAGTCATATGTTGGAATCAAGGTCCAAGGTCCAAGGTCCTGATTCAAGACAAGCGCAGCCTTCACGCTGAGGTATCTATCGACACTGATAACCGCTTAATATCTTTTTTTATTGCTTGTATTGTTTGTATGCCGGATGGACGAGCTCACGGCTTCCTGTTGTTAAGTGGTTACCGGAGCCCATACAACGTAAATGCCGCCACCCACCTTGAGACATGAGTTGTAAGGTCTCACTTTTAACAGTACAACGGCTGGCTCGCCCTTCAAACCGAAACGCATTACTGCTTCACGGCAGAAATAGGCAGGGTGGTGGTACCTACCCGTGCGGACTCACAAGACGTCCTACCACCAGTTTTTTTTCCCTACCTATGCTGATAGCCATGTGAGGCTATTTCAGCTTCTCCTTGACGCGTGGGTGACCTCACGGGGCTCAAACCGGGAGTGTTGTTAACACTAGCCCTAGCAAGAGCAGTGCTTCGCAGAATTTATCAGCGGATCGGCAACGCGACCCACTGAGAATGGAGAGAACCCACTAAGGGTTAATTCACTCTTCGAGCCCTTCGCCGCAAGCGACAGGTTCGACGAGGTACCTAAAAGCACCTTTAATGGATCGGGAGGATGCGTAATGACGTGCTTAGGGCAACAACGACGACCACCAGTAATCCACCATATCTGAAGCAACATTTGCTCGTCTGCTCAACTTAGCTAATAAATGCAATTTTTGCCGTGTATAATAATTTCCTGATGAAATCGTGAAACTGTATAAAAATTCCCAACAAAGTTTACTAATAAATTTATCTGACCATATTTATTCTCGTTTCCTTTTACACCTGGTCTGGCTTTATTTTAATGCGTCCGTTGAAAATGACAAAGTCCCTAATGACGTTTTGTTTGAATGTAAACTAGAGGTCCCGCAGTAGTCGAAATTCGACTATAATTAATTGGAATTGTCAGTTTGTACACTATTATGATTGTATTTTATATTTCTATAATCACAAATTTCGCCAAAACTACACTATAAAAATATTAACAAAGACAAAAAATATTTAATCTATTCTCAATTTGAAAACAGACGTCAAGAACAAAAGTTTGACAATAAATAGTATGCATGCGTGTGTGCGTCAAATAGATGGTATGTAGTATGTGTAATGTTTTCTTATTGATTTAATGTATCTTAATATGCTATATTTTAAAAAAATATTAGCATTGTGCACTTCTTCTCTATATTCTCTCTAAGTGTGGAAAATTTCATACTCCTCCGTCCGCGCAATTTTCGTAAAAAGGGATACAAAGTTTTTGCTTCACGTATTAATATATAGATTAGAATTTGTAACGTATATAAAAATATAAAATTGATTAACTAGTTTACTGATACGCCATAAAGATTTGAAGCGTAAGTCGAGTCTTAGTTCGAACTAAAACATTTTCACAATGCCGTAAATCATTCGGGAATGACGAAAAGGCAATTAAGATGCTCTCGGCTTTTACTCTGGAATTTTTCTAATGGAGCCATATAAAATATTGTCGCAGGGCTGCCGTTTCGATGTTCTATTGAAATCGAGTACATGCCTAGTTTGGTTTTCGTGCCGAAAAAAGGAAGGTCTTCCACTGAACGGGCGGAATTACTCGATAGACCGACGATGCAATTGTTACTACTCCGAGCTTTTATTCCAAACATACCTTGAAAATGTTATTAGCGCGACTCATATGTGAAATGAATTATTTTCTATAATATCTACCACCTAAAGTACATTATATATTAAAATGTTTACTAAAAACTACCTGACGAGGTATGGTATAAATTTGATTAATATTTAATACGTTGTTAATCCTCATTACCACTGTCTCTCTCTCTGCACACTGGTTATATGTGGTGACATAATAACCTGGCTGCCCCACCCTTCAAACCAAAAGGCATTACTGCTTCACGGCAGAAATAGGCAGGGCGATGGTACCTACCCTCGCGGGCTCACAAGAGATCCTACCACCAATAATGAATGATTCCTGTATCCGGTCTAGAACTAAATACGCGGTTGCGTTTTGTTTATTACCGTTGCCAACACCCTGATTATATTTAAATAGAATATATGAGCATCTCACGTTGCGTACTTATAAACTATGCTTAGATGAACCGAAAATATAATCGCCGTGACAATCACTGTTCCGCGACTTCCCGAAACCGTTAAGCCATCTCCACAATTAAGGTCAAGTCATCAAGATCAAACTGAGCAGCACTGAATCCGCGTCAATTAGACTTGGTTTTTGCGCAATATTTTGTTCTATTAAGGCGTACTCACGAATGGCTTCTACGATGTAAAAGTAAAGTTTATTTTGCACGATTTCTGCGGTTGGACCTATTACATTCCATTTTTTTTAACGCTTCGATTGCAATCGATTTACGGATTCCCGGTCGAGAGGGGTAACGGACCGGATTATGTTGGACTCCGGCGCCTCCAGAGAGGAAGAGAGAGAGAAGAGAAGGACCGAGGTCCTCCACCTCCCCCAATTTCTCACAGGACGGTATTACATTCCTGCCTATTGTTACTACTGGGCGATCCTGCTCTCTGATTTGTATCTATCAGTATTAATTCAATACGAATGAATACTTTGAGCGCCTGTCTCGAAAATGGGCGTTGAAATATAAATTATACTGTCTATGATCTCTCAATTCTACACTAAAAAGACTGTGAACTAGTCTTCATCATCATAGTCGGTTGCTCTTGGAAATGTAGTCGTGGTCATGTGGAATCCTTGTTTATTATAGTCTATACAGCCTTGACAGTTGCTCTCCATAATTCGCGAACTAAGGTTTGGCGTAAGTACTCGTTAAGTGGAGCTTTGGTAAGATTTTTCACTTGATCAGTCCAGCGCATGGGGCTTCGTTCACGAGGTCTTTTACCGATGACCCTACCCTGAACAACAAGTTACTCGAAATAAAATAGCTCTACTAACGCAAACTCGCTCCACTATCTCTGATGTTTGCACAAAACAAAAGCTTTGAACTAAATAAACGCTGTAATTGAGAACCCTAAATTCAAAATGCTAATCAGTAATAAAAGCCCCCAGTGCGGTCACGCTTATAGCAGATGCGACTTATATTTTTCGAACTGATATCGACACTGCATAGACGATGTGACTGCTCTCTTAACGCGTACGTCACGTAAAATATCTTCAGATCTAAATTACTGTGAGAAGTGAAGCGATGGAATAAACTGTTAAATCAAAGAGATAAATGTAATCTTTTGTCTTATCTTTTGTATGGTTCTTAACGGTATATAAAATTTGAATAATAACTTGATGCATCTTTGACGATAACGTTATTCATTTACTGGCTGTGTCCGTGAGTACATTTGTGTTTCCCACGTGTGTTAGGATTCTGCGTTACCCATTTCCGAGGTATATCATTTTTAAACGGGAAGACACTAAGATCTCTGTAATAAAATTTATTATACTGTTCTCGGATCTCTAAAGGCAAATGTGTTTATATGGTAATGCATTTTAGTTTGAAGAGGCAGCCGTTGTACTGTAAAAACTGAGACTTAAAACTCATGTGTGGCGGCTTTAGCGTGGTTAATGTGTATAGATTCCGGTGATCACTTAATAAAAGGTAGGTGGTGAGCCCGTCAATTCAGCTTAGCATAAAAGTGCATTTTTTTTTTTTTTTATTGCTTAGATGGGTGGACGAGCTCACAGCCCACCTGGTGTTAAGTGGTTACTGGAGCCCATAGACATCTACAATGTAAATGCGCCACCCACCTTGAGATATAAGTTCTAAAGTCTCAGTATAGTTACAGCGGCTACGCCACCCTTCAAACCGAAACGCATTACTGCTTCACGGCAGTAATAGTCGGGGTGGTGGTACCTACCCGTGCGGACTCACAAGAGGTCCTACCACCAGTGTATAATTACATTTATTTAGCTTTTACTATAGGTAATATATTATTGTCTTGGTTGTCTTAGGGGAGGGGTCTTCATTATACTACGTATAGTTATGTTATGTTATGTTATGACCAACCCTTCAAACCAGACTGCATGAACGTTATAGCAGCAGTAGTCAGAATCGCGCTACACAAGCGGGATCATCAGCAAAACATTCTCTTACAACCGCGCACAACCTACCCTGTATTTTGGAAGTGAATGTAGTTACTCTAAAGCAATTAACACTTCGATATATAAATCCGAACGAAATTCAAGTTTCGTTGTCTCCGAGCTCCTAAGTATAATTGCTACCATGTAATTAATTTCATTATTCGCCGAATTCCCCATTTAATTGCATGAAGTTGAGACCTGGACTGTCAAAAAAAGAGAAAGACCACGGATCGATGCACTAGAAATATGGTGCTGGAGAATGATGCTCCGCATATCTTGGACTAAGCACCGCACCAACGCCTCGATCCTAAAAGAACTTAATATCTCTCAAAGGTTGTCGTCAACAGTGCAATCCAATATTTTAGATACGTATCGCGACGGCCAGCTTAGTCTATCAAAAAACTTGTTGTTGAGGGTAGGGTCAATGATAAAAGCTCTCGTGGACGAAACCCCATACGCTGGTCAGATGAAAACCTTTTTTTTTTTTTTATTGCTTAGATGAGTGGACGAGCTCACAGCCCACCAGGTGTTAAGTGGTTACTGGAGCCCATAGACATCTACAACGTAAATGCGCCACCCACCTTGAGATATAAGTTCTAAGGTCTCAATTATAGTTACAACGGCTGCCCCACCCTTCAAACCGAAACGCATTACTGCTTCACGGCAGAAATAAGCAGGGTGGTGGTACCTACCCGTGCGGACTCACAAGAGTCACCTCACTCACCTTAACCCTTAAACCTTACCAAAACCCTACTTAACGAGTGCATGCGCCAAGCCTTAGTTCGCGAACTATGGAGAACAACTGTCAAGGCTATAAACAAAGATTCCACATGACCACGACTGCTCTGCCGAGAGTAACCGACTATGATGATGATTCAAGGAAGAGGACAGTAATGGACTTAAAGCCTTAAGCATTCTCTTCCAGTTAGCCAAGGATCGTGTAGAGAGCGCTGTGATTGGTGTATTGCTCCTTAAAGTGTGTATAACCGTGGCTTCACCCACGTGGTCAAGGAAAAGTTTCAGTATAGTTTCCCGTGAGAGTCAGAGGCTTTTTTCGGATTTAAGATATACCTATGGCGCTATACCTTTTTTTTTCGGGCAGGGTGCCTTTCCTCTTACGAGGTATCCATGCCTAATGGGTACGCGGGGTATATGGGTCTTGGCCATCTGCAGATGTTGGGAGCAAACCGCGCGCCCAGGGATATTTTTCGGGCCCTACCACACCAAACGACTCCTCTTGCACTCACTCACACAACAAACCCGGTCAGATTAGGCGATCAACACTACAACCAGGCTTGCGGCGCCCCCCCTAGAATACCCGACCAATGCCGTTATACCTAACTACCTGATACTACTATCACTTTCAAAAATCACGTCAAACAAACAAATACACTTTCACATTTAAAATATTAATATGGACGATTATGTTTCCGCTTAATTGTTTACAATTATATTTATGAATGCCAGCTATAATGTAAAATATACTCATGTCAAACTAGAAAAAGAATCTGTTTTAATCATACACATAAAGTCAGAGATTTCTAGTTTTAATACCAAAAATTGGACAAGAAAGATGGCTTAGGACGGACTAGGATGTTTCTGTGTTCCGTGTTCGATCTACCCGCGTTTCTGAATTATAGAGAACGAATTAGGAATTTTGGTAGGAATCTGTTTATTAAAGTAGAAAAATATGTTTTGTATTTCGATGTTTCCAAACCAATTTGACTGGCCATAAACATAAGCAAAGCTCCGGTAAGGCCGATAAAGCTGAGCTTAATTTCAATTAATTTTTAATCGGTGTGCATTTGAGGAAGGTATCAGACCGCACACGGTCCGCGTGACTCATCCGTTTACATCAACCTTTCGCATTATTAAACAAATTAAGATAAATTGCTATTTAAAAGATAAGGATACGGACAGACATTTTTTTTTCTAAATTTCTTCGGTTTTCGCGCGTTGCTAACCTAATGAATTGAAATGAACTGTTCCCATGGTTACCGACGAGTTAGTTCATTGAAATTAAATGCTGAAAAAACTCGGATCTAATATAACAGACATCCATACTGTTTCTTGAAGTCTAGCAATGTTACTTATGGTTTCGGATTCACGATGAGAGGAACCCAGCTCGAAAAATCGGAAATCGTTGAACGCCTGATGAAACAGTAACATTATTTTAGACTAGCGGCCCGCTCCGGCTCGGCTCGGGTCTTTAACAAAAACTTCAAGGATATTAGACGTTGTTTTATTTAAAAAAAAAAAAGAACACTTGTTTCGGCATAACTATAATAGTTAGATATATGCTGTCGCGACACTTTTTGTAAATAATAATGTGTTCTACAAAGTCGTCGTACAGTATTTTATTCTATCATCAATAGTTTTCGCAGGAAACGTGATGTAAAGAATATTTTAGGTAATTTTTTTACAGCTTGGGTTACATTATCAGAGTTTTAGTAAGGATCCCTATTTTTTTTCAAAATAGATTATAGTCATGTCACTCTGGAAAAGTGTAGCTTCCAAACAGTGAAAGAATTTTTCAAATCGGCTCAGTAGTTTCGGAGCCTATTCAATACAAACAAACAAACAAATCTTTCCTCTTCATAATATTAGTATAGAAGTATAGATTAGTATAGATTGCGAAAAGCATTTTTAATTATTACTGGTGGTCGAGTGTGTTGTACGTCCGCACGGGTACCACTACCAATTCTGTCGCAAAGCATGCGTTCCGATTTGAAGATAGTGGGAGACGATTCAATAGAGATTTCGACCTAATGCTTGAAGTTGGGGGGCGGTGTTCACATGGTGTTGATAGTCTGCTCTAACCACTGAACATTAGGTGAGCTCATCCACCCAACTAATAAGAAATTGAAGAAAACTATCCTACTGTGGAATGCACTTTGCGCCGCGGTATTTCCCAAGCGCTGTAAAATGTCCTTCTTCAAACAAGATTGAGAGCATTCATTAGTAGGGAGGCAGAGAATTGGTGGTGGCCCTGGCATTGCTGACGTCCATTAGCGACGGTAACCACTTACCATCAGGTGGGATCGTCTGCTTACAAAGGCAATAAAAAAAGATACTATCAACAATAAGCTTGAGACTTTAAATAACAAAAAAATTAAGTATAAATTTCAAACAATTAGCCGCGAGGTTTAAAAATCCAAGCGCGATTAAGAAAGCGTACAATATTATTGAATAGGGAATCGTTAATAATATTATAGTAAACAAACTAGTTGTCATTAATTGCATTAGCGTTCATAACGAGCGAGATCAGAAATCTCTACTATGAAATTAATTACTTTTTAAACGACGCACAGACATTACAGATTCGTAAACCTTTAAAAACTCAAGACGAATGTTATTCTCATTCATGAATACGCTTTAAAGCTTAGAAAATAAGGTTTATTTCAGGTTCACGGTCCAGAAAAGAACATTGACATTCCGGTGAAACTGTGCACAGAAACAGTGGGGTCGGACTTTAAAATGCTACGCGCTCACTCATAAAATGTTTCTTAGTTTTAAAGGTTTCTAATTAAGGTGAATTTAACTGCCCTCGAGACATTTGATCATCGACAACCAATCCCTAAACATCGCTACTGAAGTAAACGTTCGCTTGGAAAATTTCTAATTTCATTTTAGGGTTCAACGTTCGGAATTCGTGTTTTTTATTACATTTAAATTTTTTTTTTTTAATTGCTTACATGTGTGAACAAGCTCACAGCCCACCTGGTGTTAAGTGGTTACTGGAGCCCATAGACATCTACAACGTAAATGCGCCACACACCTTGAGATATAAGTTCTAAGGTCTCAGTATAGTTACAACGGCTGCCCCACCTTTCAAACCGAAACGCATTACTGCTTCACGGCAGAAATTGGACCTTTTGCCTTTGTCGAAGCTATACCTAAATGTTTTTGTCACGTTAAATGAATACGCCTCGGTACAGTATAGATAAATTTAAAGTACATATATAATTAGGCAAACGTGTTAATTGTACAGATATATTTTTTATTCTCGCTAAAACTCGAGAACGGCTGGACCGATTTGGCAAATTTTGGTTTTGAATTATTTGTGGAAGTCCAGGGAAGGTTTAAAAGGTAGATAAATATGAAAATTCTCGGAATTAAATAAAGTTTAGGTCTTTTATTTATCGATTGAGACACTACGAAGTCTGCCGGGTCAGCTAGTTTTCTTATAAATATTTATGACCGTCAAGAAGAGGTTAGTGACACTGACTATAAGAACCAAGTTAGATTCCTAGAAGAAGTCGATGTCTTTATAAACGAATATTCATATTTTGGATCATGTCTTGGCACCCGTAAACAAAGTCCTAATTTGTGACCATCTAATTTGGTTAAAATTTTGTTTTATTGAAACAGAAAGACATGAATACAGTTCACGCATACAAATGATTTTTTCCCCTACCTAATCGTCGGTAGCCTAAGGTGCTATTCCAACTTCGCGCGGACCAGTAGGTGAGCTCACGGGCCTAGCCTGAAAGAATTACAACGTTGGAGCCCTAACAAGAGAAGGGCTTCGCTGAATCTACTATCGGATCAGAATCGCGATCAACTGAGAAGATACGGCTTAGGTATAACGATGAAAGGAAGATCTTCCACCGAGCGGGTGATATGGCTCGGTAGACCGACGGTCTGAATGTTGTTGTTCGGAACTTGTATATATGTAAGCTTATCTTGAAAATGTCATAAGCGAGATTCAGGCATTTGTCAAATATCTTGTGTTGTATGATGGATACCGCCACAACGGCGAGAAATTCAGCGGGCTACTTATATATATCCTTGGGCAATGAAACATTCAAAAGTACCTATTAATATATTTCATTCTGATGCAGGCCTGTAGTAACCCTACATTTAAGCCCACTGAGTTTCTCGCCGGATCTTCTCAGTGGGTCGCGTTTCCAATCTGGTGGTAGATTCTGCGCAGCACTGCTCTTGCTAGAGTCAGTGTTAACAACACTCCGGTTTGAGCTCCGTGAGCTCACCTACACACGTTAGCTGAAATAGCCTCTCAAGACTATCAGCATAGGTAGGAAAAAAAACCTACATTTGTCTATTTTTAGTGCCGATATTGAAAACGACGCCAAAGAAAGTTTTCACTTCATTAACTGTATTATGAATGTGTAGATTTTTAAGTATGCACGTGTTGTAGTGAATATTAATCACGAAAATCTCCCGAGACGGAAGCCTATTGTGGCCTCGAGAACTCCAAATTATATTCCACTTGAAACTTCGGAAATTACGTCATGAATAAACGAGCACCAGATTAAGGCGTATAAGTGATGAAATCATCATGTTTGAACGATTAGAGGCTCCAGTGATTGTTTTCTTTGTCGGCTTAAGGGTTAGTAGTGGTCGGGGCACTTTATCTGTAGCCCGGGTTTGGTAGGCAGCGGCTTGGCTCTGCCCCTGGCATTGCTGAAGTCCATGGGCGACGGTAACCACTCACCATCAGGTGGGCCGTATGCCCGTCTGCCTACAAAGGCAATAAAAAAAAAAAATAAAAAAAAAAATAAAAAAAAAAAAAATAAATAAATAAAAAAAAACTCTCGGTGTCGGCATCTGTACAAGATATTAAAGGTTCAGGCGCTGCGTATTTTTTTTATTTTTTTTTTATCTTTCTCTACCCATAATACAACGGAAGCGTGTGTAATTAACACGTTGGCTGCCATGTAAGCCACCGGTGCCCTACGTGGCGCACTGAAGGAATTATATCGATTTCTGTTTTCAGGATTCACGGCTTCTCTCATCCAGCTTGCCTATATAAGTATAGGCGAACCCTCCAATTATCAAACGTCATCAGTTTTATATACTGAACCCCGTGCTTTTCAAACGTATTCTAACTTAACCGAGTTAGTAAAAAAAAAACGTAAGCAATCGACACTGTTTACGAACATACATTAAATACTGCTTCGAGCAATTTATATTAATAATGAACGTGATTACTTTGAAACTTGTTGAACAAGCTAAGATTTTGTTTCTCGTAAAAAAAAATCTGTTAATAATTGATTCACGGGTACGATAAATATACCTAGTCAGGTCATAAATTCTGTCACATGTTTAATGTAAAATAATTGAAACAAGTTTATTCATTATGTAACCATTCATATAGCAAAATGAACTTAACAACACATAGATTCTTATGACACTAAAGTTTATTCAAAATGACCTCCGTGATTTTGAATACAGGCCTTCAATCGGCGCGGCCAGTCGTCTATCGCAGCACGAACGAGGTCCATGTCAATATCGGCGGCTGCTTTAATCAAGGATGTCTTGATTGACTCCAAATTGGGATGAGGCTTTGAGCACGCCTTTTCCTCCAAGTGTTGCCATATCTTGTAATCTAACGGATTCAAATCTGGACTGGAGGAGGGCCAGTCTTTGTGCCGGATGAAGTCGATTTCACGCGCCGCCAGCCAGTCTTGTGTGCTCTTCGCTCTATGAGCTGGCGCCGAATCTTGTTGGAATACCCAGTGCCTGTTATTGAACATGGTATGAGAAACAGGTTCCACAAGGTTCGTCAGGACTGTATTTTGATACACAACTGCATTCGTTTTTACACCTTTCTCACAAAAATGTACCTCTGTTAAGCCCCAATAAGAAACTCCCAACCATACCATGAGCGAGGATGGAAAATGACCTCGTTGGACACGCGGAATACGGTTGCTCGCTTCTTCACTACTGTGTGCGTACACCTTATCATTTTGTTTGTTGTAGCTCTCTTCTACGGTAAAAAATTTTTCATCCGAAAAAAGAATTTCCCGATATTTTTTTCCCGCGTACCGCTTCAACAAAGCGCGGCATCTCTTCAGTCTCAGGTCCATTAGATGAGCATTCAAACGATGTCCTGTTTTTCTTCGATATGCCCGAAGCCCTAAGTTTTTTTTTTTATGATTGAACATACATTGACAACTCAAGAGCAGTTGCTTCGCGAATGAATCTACTACCGGATCGGAATCGCGACCCGCTGAGAAGATCCGGCGAGAAACTCAGCGGGCTGATGCATGGGTTAGGTTGCACGTCGACCTCTTTGTCGAGTTCGACGAGTACGGTTACCGGGGTCCCTAAGCCTGCTCCTAGTATTAGAGCTGAAGGCATCTAATGCAAAGGTTATTGGATCTGATGGATCCGTAAGGACGTGTCTAGGGCGTCGACGGTGACTGGCTCCTGCATGATCAGGATTCGGGGAGTAGTCAGCGGCGGCAACGATAAGGCGATTATCATGACGCATAGCCTTATCGAAGTATCGTTCCGACGCTGACTTCATGTATTTCCGAATTGATTCGAGGCTCAGGTCGTCGTGTAGGTCAACGTTCCTCACGAACCACGGAGCCCCGACAGCTAAGCTGCAAAAGCGGGATTGTAGGGATTGGAGGGTGTCTATGTGTGTGCGGGCCGCGTGAGCGAACACCACACTCGCGTAAGTCATGACGGGCCTTATGCAAGTTTTGTAAAGTGTCACCTTGGTCCGAAGGGACATTTTACTCCGCTTACAGATCATGGGGTAGAGTCTACCGAGAATAAACGCGGCACGGTCACGGATTGATTTTATATGCGGGCGGAATTTCATGGATGCATCCAGGGTAACGCCCAGGTACTTGACCTTCCTGGCCCAGGGTATGGGTTGTCTAAAGAGAGTAATCGGGGGTGTGAGATTCCTCCTCCTAATACGGGAAGAAATCCGTGTGGAGCTTCCCCTCTGAAATAGCACCGCAGTACTTTTCGCTGGGTTGATGTCTATGCGCCATTTTCGGAACCACTGTCCTAGGGCTAGGGCTGCGCTCTGAAGCTTCTTCGCGATTAGGGACTTGTTTCTACTGGAATAGTAAACAGTCGTGTCGTCGGCGAATAAAGCTAAATGGGTCGGCGGCGACCGGGGAATATCGTTGACGAATAAGCTAAATAGGAGGGGTGAGAGGACAGAGCCTTGCGGGACTCCAGCTGTGAGAGGTCGTGGGGAGGAGCGGGTTCTCTCGACTCGATATCGAAAAGAGCGGTTCGACAAGAAGTCTCGTATGATGAGCACGAGACTATCCGGCACGCCCATGTTGAATAGTTTGAAAATCAAACCATTGTGCCAGACTTTGTCGAACGCTTTTGCGACGTCGAAGAAGAGAGCTCCCGTGTATAACGGTTTTGGTCGATTAAGCCCCACAAGAATGTGCTCCGTGAGGCGGTACACCTGTTGAACGCATGAGTGATTTGTACGAATGTTGAATCCGAATTGTTCATCGATGAGAATGCCTTGGATGAGACGAAGTCTCTGAGGCGTTTGTAGAGCAGACGCTCATACAGTTTGCCTAGAGACATGAGGAGGCTAATCGGGCGGTAGCTCGTCGGATGATTTTTTGGTTTACCGAGTTTATGTATACCGATAACGTCCGCTTCTTTCCACACCGCGGGAAAGATACAGTTCGCCATAGCGGCATTGAAAATAGATGCCAACATCACGATGAGTTGGACGGGTAGAAGTTTAATAACGCGGTTAGATATACCGTCGGAACCGGGAGCCTTGCGAGGACGTAGGTCTTTGATCAAGTCTTTAACTTCCATCGGGGTGACGGGTGGTAACGCATCCGAGGGTGGCAAGGAGGCTCTGCGTTCTACCTCACTGTCTACTAATTCTACATGAACAGGGTCCACGGATTGAGTGCTGAGCGTGCACTGGGCTTGCAATGTATCGGCCAGCAGCTCTGCTTTTTCATCATCATCGAACGCCGCGAGTCGGCCTGAGGGGCCTACGAGGGGGGGCATAGTTACTACCGTATCCGATTTGAGAGTACGAGCTAAGCGGTAGTAAGACCTTTGGGAGGGCGCGAGTCTTTCTAAGAAATCACACCATCTGGCATCTCGGACTTCAGCGATGCGAGACTTTACGTCGCGTTGTAGGGCACGCATTCGAATACGATTATCCACGGTAGGATACCTATCGTAGGCGCGGATCGAGGCGTTCTTAGCTCTAAGGAGTTCCCTAATATCGTCGGGCAATTTGAAGCGGTGAAGGAAGTCCTCCGCTACAACTTGCTTCGATGACCTATCTAATGTCGAGGTGATGTGTGACGTTAAGATGTCTATGGCTTCAGCGGTATCCTGAGGACACGGGGTAGAGTCCGGGCTAAACGGGAACGGTGGTGGATCAGATTCAGCCAGGCTGATGCCCAGCGTGTGCCAATCCACCACAGTCCTCGTGCAAGCCCTAAGTCTTCATTTAACACCCTTTTCACCGTGGTTCTGCTTAACCCCATCTGAAGGGCCAACAGTTTCTGCTTACGTTTGGGATTTCGTTGAATTCGCGCCTTCACAGCTTTTATCACTGCTGGAGTCCTAACAGACCGAGGGCGACCACTTCTTGACCTGTCATCTACACTAGAGTCTTCATTGTATCGTTTGATGGTACGATAAACGAATCTTTTGGTTATATTCAAAATTTTCAGTATGTTAAAAATTTGAATTGGCGCGTAACCGCAACGATGCAACGCAATAACTGCAACACGGTCTTCTTTAAGCGTCCACTCCATATTTAAAAATGAGTAAAATTCTAAAAGTATACATTTTTATTTTCATAAACAATGCGAAATTCGAATTCAATAAACTTTTTTGTGGCCAGCATTCTAAAAGAAAAGTTTTTACTGTGTGACAATACTTATGACCTGACTAGTTATATTACATTACGCGGTCTTTGGAAATCAATTTAACCATTGTTTTTTATTTGATGTAGTTTGTCAAGTACTGCGTTGTAGACAACAACTAGTAGAGCATCTCAAATCTATTGTTATATCAGTTTTCTAATCTTATTTGTTTAGATAGATATACGAAGATTAATATGCAAAATACAATTATTTTTAAAAAGTGAATATACCGGAAGCAGTCCCTATACAATAGGCAAAATGGTATTGCTGCATTTTTTTATTGCTCTTGTATGCAGGCAAGCATACGGCCCACCTGATGGTGCGTGGTTACCGTCACCTATGGACTTTAGCAATGCCAGGGGCAGAGCCAAGGTGCCTACCGCATATAGGATCACGCGGCCCATCTGATGGTGAGGGGTTACCGTCACTCGTAGAGGTCAACAATGCCAGGGACATACCAAGGCCGCCTACCATCATGGCTGTTACAATACTGCCAAAATATAGACCATTAAGACTAAAAAAGTTGGAAAGGAAGTGGTACTCGTAAATGTAAGTGTTTTTAATGTATCATTGTAAATAGTGAAAGCTTAAAAATATTTGTAGCAAATTAAGTTATTGAAATGAAGTAAAATTTCTTATCTGCACTTGAGAATATATTAACGTAACCGGGTTTGATGAACTTAAAACACCATCTGTTCCTATGCGGTGCACGCAGCATCCATTGACTCTACGTAATATCAACATTGCCGAAAGTAACAGGTGATAAAAAAACAAGTCTCATTAAGAAAATTTATCTGCCCTTCAATAACATTAAATAACACGCTGTATTTAAATAATTTCGTAACAAGAATGCATACATATATAAAAATATTTCTTTGTAACACGGAATGAATATGAAGACGTGTCTTCTAACGAAATAATTTCTTGAATAAAATTAATTATAACTATATTTGTGAGCTATATATTTTGTGTATTTACTTATATTAACTACTGTATAAACTACTGGATATTAACTATATTTTTGTAAGCTTACTAGCCGTACTCGCCCGCTTCGCTGGGCATTTAAAATTAACATTATTAATTTATTGTCATTATCATTTGGGAGTCCAACACTCATATAAATATTAGCCTATCCATTAAGTACATGTATCTTCTACATTGATAGCAAGTTTTAAGTCAATCGGATACATGGTTCTGTAGTTATAACGGAACATCCGTAAAAACCACTGTAGTTTTATATATTAGCATATATAGATTCTTCTGCTATCAAAATGTTTCAAAACTGCATTTGCATGGCTACTCTGAATTGTATGTACCATTTGTACCAAATCGTGGTCTGATAGGTTAAGTCGCCCGGAATACTTGCAACGAACTACGCGAATGTCCGCCTGTTAAAATTCTGAGTTCCTTTTTTCTATCAGCAAATTGTGTACTTAAATATCTATCTAACAAATTATCACATTATAATAAAAGGGACCGTAGGGCATTTGCAAGCTCGTACGGGTAGATACCTTTATAATCTTAAATACCTTAGAATTAAGATTCAAAATGGCTCGAGGCATACACGTTATGTATCTGGTATAAATAGGTAGCCTATGCACCCATCTTGCTAATTACGACTCTAACTCAAAAACTATACACTTAATGCGACAAAAAAAAGATTATCAAAAAATAAAGTAGGCACTCAAAATAGCATTTTCCTTTCGTTTCGTTTCTATTATTTTTTTACTACACGAAGCCACATTGAACTAACTACCTAATGACGTTTTAACGACTATCGAACCATGCTTTACTGCCTCCGAGGCTATTTTTAATCGCAGAGGTATTAACGAACTTAAATCTAACTTACGACCTCTTTCGGAGAGTTTTCACAAGCTCTCGAGCGGAAAATCGCTGGATTATTTGTTCAGCTGACCTTTTAAAATATGGTTTACGTACGTACCGCTTCGAATGTTTTTTTATTGGGTTTTCACATTAGTTCATTTATATTGAGAGGTATGTGTTTAATATAATTAATGTTAAGGGATGTCGGGTGGGGTGTACGCGGGCGCCCGGTACTCGCCTGTCGATCCGGTGGTGAGACTAGTAGGACGCACTGATTGAAGACTTTCGTCTTTAAACTATGTGGAACAGACAACCAAAATAGTTGACGTAAATTCCCGTAGCTGCCCAACCCACTATACTTGAGACCTTAGAACTTATATCTCAAGGTGGGTAGCGCATTTACATTGTGGATATCTACGGGCTCCAGTAACAACTTCACACCAGTTGGACTGTGAGCTCGTCCACCCATCTAAGCAACCAGTTGTATTTCTTCTGCTGGCTTCGTTGTCGAAGCTATTTTTTACCTAACTACAATGTAATATTAATGCCGCTCTGAATATTACAGTGAAAAAGCTAAGAATTTTAGTTCTTTGTACAGCAAAATACCGTTGAAATTCATAAATCTAAACCACAACCGCGAAAAGACGTGATGGATACCCACAACTACCTTCAATATTTCACTAAAAAGGTTATTTTGGCTTACGAAAATACATTTTTGTTATCAAGCACGACGATGCGTCCTCCCCGCAAATTATGTGGGACGTTAATAGGATTTTAAAATTTTAATTCTAACGAGCTCATAAGAGCTTGAGATGATCTCATGAGATGAGCGTTTTTTTAATTTTTTATTGCTTAGATGGATGGACGAGCTCACAGCCCACCTGGTGTTAAGTGGTTACTGGAGCCCATAGACATCTACAACGTTAATGCGCCACCCACCTTAAGATATAAGTTCTAAGGTCTCAAGTATAGTTTCAACGGCTGCCCCACCCTTCAAACCGAAACGCATTACTGCTTCACGGCAGAAATAGACAAGGCGGTGGTACCTACCCGTCCGGACTAACAAGAGGTCCTACCACCAGTAATTAATCAAATTATAATTTTGCGGGTTTGATTTTTATTACACAATATCCTTTTTACCAAGTACCAGTCGGCTTTAGAATAAACTATTTGGCACGAAGTTTCTTGAGATCTACGTTGATCTTCATCAGGTGACTGGTGGTACGATAGTAGAAAAGAGTTCGTGATTGATCATCTCAAAGGATTCCTCGCTTCGTGATTATCTCAAATAATTCCTAGATCGAAGATCATATAAAACTCATAAAAGCTACAAAAGGTGAGCACTCGTTAATGGTAAGTGCTGGGTTGTAAGACAGAACTGCCGTCAGTTTTTGAACAATTACCTAGCCGGGGCTTACAAGCACGTTGAATGGTATTCTAATAAGCGCACAGCATCTCTGAAATACTACAAAAGCTATTTTAATATAAGAACATTCAATGTATAAATCTAATTCCTCAAGAAGTATAATTTACAAGAGCTTACAAACTGTTTCGATGTTAAAGTTAAACGAAGGAAAAAGGCGGGAGCTTTTTCTGTTCTTTTTTTTCTTCGAAGTTTCCTTGTTGTTCTAAAACGGTTGTCAATTTGAAAAGTTCTGTAAGTCGCGCCCGCTGTTTCGTCTCTAAGGCTTCTTAGGTACATAAGTTTGATATTTCTAAGCGAAATGTATAATTTCCGTTTTGGACAGAGAGAACAGTAACTACAGATACGTACCTACATGATTATACCTTGTGAGGAAGGCAATTTTTTTTTCATTATCTAAGTATGTGACTTGGAATACTTCTGGCTGGACACGAAAAAGCGCTTGTTTTGATTTGGTCGAAGATGATATGAGAGTCAGTAGCTTTAAACTTGATGATGTTCAAGATTGGGTATATATGGGTATTTACTGGTGATAGGACCTCTTGTGAGTCCGCGCGGGTGGGTACCACCGCCCTGCCTATTTTAGCCGTGAAGCAGTAATGCGTTTCGGTTTGAAGGGTGGGGCAGCCGTTGTAACTATACTTGAGACCTTAGAACTTATATCTCAAGGTGGGTGGCGCATTTACGTTGCGGATGTCTATGGGCTCCATTAACCACTTAACACCAGGTGGGCTGTGAGCTCGTCCAACCATCAAAGCAATAAATAAAAAATTAAGAATGTAATTCAGTACTAAAGTAAAACAGCAAAAGCACGGCAAGCATTCGTCATTTTTTTTCTATTTTATACCTTAAGAGAAAAAGTAATAATATAATTTGTGCTTTCTAAAAGTATGTAAAGTGAGTATGTAAAGTATGTAAAAGTATTACTTTTTATTCGGTTTTCGCAAGATGTGAAATTATTTTAACTGTTTAAGCAAGGATTTTATTTTATTATAGTTTAGTCTATAGGTTTATTGGGTTTATCGAAATTTATAAATTAGAATTGTCAACTATGAATACGGCATTCAGTAGAAGCTTTCGCATCATCGAGAGCAAGACAAACTTCATTGTTTTCATTAGATTGTTATTGTTGAATTATGATGAGACCCCTCGTGATTCGGGAATTCCGATGTACTTGTCGTGTAACATCAAGTCCGAATCGACATGGGCGCGCTGGGAATTTGAGGTCGGCAACACTATACACTTGGTGAATTTAACCTCAGTAAATGACCACCATTTTACTGAGATAATATTTCATCCCATATCATCTCATTTCTTTTAATTTCATCCCAGTTGATTAATCTCCCAAATTAATCATTTTTATTTCATTTCATTTCACTCCATATTATCATTTTTCATAAAATTAAAAATATAAATTAAAATAAAACATGACTTACAGGTCTTAGTTACCAGGTCATAAAATTCCTTAAAAAAAAAGGTGAATTTAACCTCACTTTTTGACTGAAGGTCGGTCGGAAGGAACGGTAAGGGCGTGCTACGAACCTAGCTCCACTCTCGGCGCGTTCCAGTAGTAATCTGTTTCCATCCGATCAATGCGTGTTCATTTTAATTTGATTATTTGTTTAGTCGCTCTAAATATACCAGAAGAGTGCATACCTAGTAATATTTTCGTGATAGACCATCGACGAGGACCCACCCAGTAATGAAAGCCTACATACACTACCCGCTGTCATCTTTAAATTAATACGTGAATCAAAAACTTTGGACCTCTTTTTACGAAAATTACGCGGACGGAGGAGTATGAAATTTCCCTCACTTATAGAGAATATAGAAAAGGAGTGCAGAATGTTAATATTTTTTTAAATTATGCATTAAAAATACATTAAATCAATAAAAAAACATTACACATACTACCATGTATTTGACACACACACATGCATACTATTTATTTATCGTCAAACTTTTCTTATTACTTATAGCTGTGTCAAATTGAGAATAGATTGTTTGTCTTTATTATTATTTGTCTATAATGTAGTCTTGGCGAAATTTGTGAACAAAGAAGTTTAAAAAAAATTCAAGTAATGTCATGAATGTGATCCGTAGTGATTTTTTTAAAAACGCTTCAAATCTTTAAGTTAATCTTTATTGATTTATAAAGATTTTTCACTGGTCGTGGGACATCTTGTGAACCCGCACTTATTCCCGATCCTGCGGACCGAATGGTAAACAGTAGGCACCGCACAAAACACGTCATTTCGGATCCTCCCGATCCACTAACGGTGCTTTTAGGTACCCCAAGCACCGGACACCGCTCTCGTCGAACCCGTCGCTTGCGACGAAGGGCTCAGCGAGTAAATTAACGTACAGACACAGCCTACTGAGTTTCTCGCCGGATCTTCTCAGTGGGTCGCGTTTCCGATCCGGTGGTAGATTCACCGAAGTACTGCTCTTGCTAGGGTTAGTGTTAGCAATGACGTCAGGTTTGAGCCCCGTGAGCTCACCTACAAAAAAGGGTCTACACCGGTAGGTACCGCCACTCTGCCCATTTATGTCGCGAAGCAAAAATGCGTTCCCATTTCCAGGGTGGGGTAGCCTTTGTTCTTTACCTGAGGATTAGAACTCGTGTCTTATGTTGCGTGGCCGCATTTACATTGTTGATGTCTATGGGCTCCGGTGATCACTTAACAGCAGGTGAGCCGTAAACCTTCACCCGTCTATGCAAGATATTTAATTTTAATTTTAACATGAGTCTACGCAAACAAACAGCTCGTGGTTACACTAAACAATATTTAATTTTAGTCCCAATAAATTAATTACGATAGCGCGTTAAAATATCGAACAAGTCATATATTATTAAAGAACAGCTCTCCTAACTGCGGAGTTAAGTGGCTAAGTTGGACTTAAACAAGTTAAGCTGCGCCTTCCTTTAGACCGGCGCCGTGGACTATAGACACGAACGGAACATAAATTCTAAGTTATCGTTTATTTTGTATTGTGAATGTATGTACGTGTGGAAATGTGGATCGGTTAATATTGTTGGAAATAAATGCATTATTTATTTGTATTTAACTATTTCTAAGGGTTGTTGTTTTTATTTACTCATTTGTAGCAAGGCTCAGTAGCCTCAGTCTGTCCAAAAGGATTGTACAGGCGTTATTGTCGAATGCTGACATCTTTTGCTTGTCACTTGTAGCATATAGAAAAGCTGTTTTGGAGTGTTTATAGGGTGATTTGGCCCGATAAGTGTTGTAGTTTTATAGTGTAAGTTAATGTATAAAATGATATGTGCGTATTGTGTTGCTTTTGTTTTTTTGTAATTTAAATTTCTAAATTTCTCTTCTTGGTCACTGTCTACTTATATGTGATTTTGATTGTGGAAACATATTTGGTTATTGTTTTAGCTATATTTTTTTAAAATATTGTATGTTTTGTATTGTACTGTTTGTTTCCCAAATAAATAAATAAATAAATAACTGATATAGTAATCGGCAAACTTCTTGAGCAAATGACCTTGACTGCGCAGAACCGAATTTTAGATCACTTTGGTGGTGAGGGTGAGGCGCGACGGCAGGGGAAATCGTATCGAGCGCGTTATTGGTAGATCAGTCGAACCTTGCGTCCCGCACTGCGCCCTCATTCCGCTTGCTCCCAAAAGTACGCTTGCGTACAGTGGAAAGTCTATCGTTATTATTCGTTAAGTTATTTGTTATAATTGCTTGTGGACTTTGTTGCCATTGCTATTTGTTGAGTGTTTGTTGATTTTTTATAAAACATACACTATTCCGTGACAAACTGGTGTAGTACTTAAAAGAAAGGGTAGAAAATTTGTGTACGACGTATATTGCTTCATTATAAAACAGGGGAAGAATGATATGAAAAAATTAAAACAGACTTCGGAAGCAACAAAAACATCAGTGAGTACTGTTAGGTGCATTATTAACGAAGCTAAAGGCTCTGGCTTGCTCGCCGTGCTTCGGACTCCGAGTAAGAAAAGATCAGGGAAGAAGAAAGTTACCGGAATGGATAGTTTCGTTCAATCTGTAATAAAAAGATGTAATCATAATAACTTCATAACAAGCAGCGAAACTCCGTACCGTAGAAAGGCTTCGAAAAATTTAAAGAAGATATAAATTTTAATGGCTCGGAATGAAGCTTACGACGAATTATGAAAGAGCTAGGCTTCAGATGGAAAAAAAGAACAGAAAATAATCGGAAGCTGGTAAATGAAAAAAGTAACATTCGATTACTACGAATCGAATATCTTCAAAAAATAATTAATTATAGACAAAAAAGAAGGCCGAATCGACCGAGTTGTAAACTACACCGATGAGCCCTATGTCGACTCATCACGATGATAGCGACTCGGGTGATGAAAACAGTGATGATGATGATGGTCAAGATTATAATAACGAAAAAAAAATTACAAATACCAGCTTCGCTTTAACTGAACCAAGACCTGGCAACAGCTCTAGTTTTGACTTAATAGAAGGAATATCTATTTTACCCCAAGATTAAATTATTACAATTATTAACCTATATTTTTTTTTGATGTTCTAATAAATATATAAATAAATACATATGTTGATTTTAATAATTTAATAGCATTATGACGCAGAGTAAGTAATGTTTTTGCACGTGAGTGTACCATGCGCAAACTTACCCCCACTACGTCAACAAATGCTCAAGAAGTTTGCCGGTTATTATACGAACTATTTTAGTTTGTTTGCTCTTTGTCTGGGTGTTTTTATATTATTACATATATAAGTATGTTTATCAGTCTCTGGTACCCATAACACGGGTAATCCTAAATTGGGACCGAATAACCGTGTGCGCTTGTTATTATTATTAGTTACTTTTAAGTAAAAATTGTTCAATAAAAATCTTAATACATATCATGAAATTTAAATGTTTTTCCTTTTAATAAAATAATAAATTGGAGACCATCTAAGAAGTTCTGTGATTGGTATCTTAAATCAAAATCGAAGGTATCCATTACGTATACATATATTAGGTAATTACTTATACTGACCGACTGATTCAACAGAGCAGAATTACCGCCGGTTTCAAGCTTGACATTTCGGCAGTTGATGCCTTCTATGTTCTAAACGTTCAGTAAGGAAGAATTTTGGGAAACTTCACTGCTTAAGACATCTGAAGCGATGAAATTTAAGTCTATCATTTTCAAAGCAAGAACCATGATATTTCCGTATACCTTGGCATCTGAGAAATGTAACGAAAACACACGTAACACAGTGCGTTTCCAGAGATCTTTTTTGCCGCGTACTACCCGGCTTTGGAATGAGCTCCCCTCCACGGTGTTTCCCGAGGGCTATGACATGTCCTTCTTCCAACGAGGCTTGTGGAAAGTATCAAGTGGTAGGCAGCGGTTTGGCTCCGCTTCTGGCATTGCTGACGTCCATGAGCGACAGTAATCACTTACCATCAGGTGGGCCGTATGCTTATCCGCCTACACGGGCAAAAAAAAAGATCATTCTACTACATAATTAAATTTTGGTCTTGTAGTATACAGATACGCTCCACTCTCAATACTTGCGGCTTGGCTCTGCCCCTGGCATTGCTGAAGTCCATGGGCGACGGTAACCACTCACCATCAGGTGGGCCGTATGCTCGTCTGCCTACAAGGGCAATAAAAAAAATGGCGCAGGATAATACAAGAGAAAGCTATTAGAAGAGGCCACGACCCTCAGCATTGAGGATTATCGACGCAAGGAGTATATAGCAGCGTAGATCAATAAAATTTCAGAGGCTTAATCTGAAACTTGTGTCTGAGCTGAATTGAAAATTCCGTGAGACATCCGTTTGATTCGAAGCATTGCTCCAACGATAAATTCTCGTAAAGGCTGACTGGCGATATGATCAGAGCTAATTAAAGCTATGCGAGTAACAAATCATTGTTCTTGAACTGGGTTTAATTACTTCGGTTATTTCTGTATACGTTAGCTTCCTAGGGCAATAGGGATTCAGTACAATTTTATTGAAATTAATTCAAACGTTTATCCCATACAGTACCAAAATAGATTTGTTAAAATCTGTTGTAATTGTTTTCCAACAATATATTACTGTTCCCAATGTTATTGTTAAAAACTTGTATATCACAGGATTTCTTCTTCTAGCTAGCGCGATTCACGTCTTGTTAGATGTCTTCTATTTGGTGGTGCTGCTATTTTTTCTTCACCTATTCGCTGGTAGCTTAAGAGACTATTTCAGCTACGCCCGGGCGCCCGGGCGGGTAGGTGAGCTCACGGACTCAACCTGAGAGAATTTGCTAACACTAGCCCTAACAAGAGCAGTGCTTCGCAGAATCCACCACTGGATCGGAATTGCGACCCACTGAGAAAATTCGG
This sequence comes from Bombyx mori, assembly GCF_030269925.1. NCBI lineage: Eukaryota > Metazoa > Arthropoda > Insecta > Lepidoptera > Bombycidae > Bombyx > Bombyx mori. The sequence goes on along the minus strand of NC_085131.1, from coordinate 11,547,199 downwards.
CAAGATACCGCTACTATGACCAACATTGTATGTTAACATCTATTAAGATTACACTAGAAAAATGGATACTAAATGTTATTAAATTTAAAGAAAAATATAGGGAAATTTTTGTATAGCAGCCACTTTATCTGTTGTTTGAGAACCGACGCGTAAGTGGTAATTTCCGCACCAAATGCTCACGTTTACTGGTGGTAGGACCTTTACTGGTGGTAGGACCTCTTGTGAGTCCGCGCGGGTGGGTACCACCACCCTGCCTACTTCTGCCGTGAACCAGTAATGCGTTTCAGTTTGAAGGGTGGGGCAGCCGTTGTAACTTACTTGAGACCTTAGAACTTATATCTCAAGGCGGGTGGCGCATTTACGTTGTGGATGTCTATGGGCTCCAGTAACCACTTAACACCAGGTGGGCTGTGAGCTCGTCCACCCATCTAAGCAATAAAAAAAAAAAAACGTTACAACTTTTGATAGTGTATGTACGTTTAACTATGAGCTTTCAAGCTGTAGTATAGTTTTGTATTTAATTTCTTCCCTACCAACATTTTTAATTCTTATTCGAAATTCAAACTGTTACAGTGATAATGAAGTAACTAAACAAAACATGATCAAATGGTTTAGCATCAATAGACACTAAGTAAGGTCAGTGGACTTTATTCCATTAGAGAGATTAGTTAAAATTGTAGTTTAAGGTAATTTAAAATTACTTATTGGAATTTTAAGCTAGATTGTAATCCTGGTATTGTGCCGCACTTAAGTTAATATATCAAACTTAAGATAATGTATCAAACATTACATTAATAAATAAATAAATAATGATAAAACTAAAAAAAAATGTGGGAAGGAAAAAGTAAATCTATAAAAAAGGATCGCTGTGAAACTCTCCCAGTTGGAAAATCGTCTCGTTTCTTTCGTAACAACAAAAAAAAAGGCAAACGGCCTTACAATCAAATGCCTGATTAAATGCCCAAGTGATTTAGCACCTCAACGAATCTTACACTAATTACATATTTTTTTTCAATACAGATCCATTCACGCATATCTTTAGCCTTCGTGGTTCTCGAACCGATGCGAATTGGTGACAAGGCGACCTTCCAAACTTACCATTCAGTTCCGAAATAATGACGGGAAGCAACAGATCGACTGTGACTATTTGCTTCGGACGCATTCGGTCGGATGTGTAAATAGTGAGCTCTTAAATTTCGACGTTAACCTCTTATCCTAGAGCTTAATTTCGTTTGGATAGAATAATGGATAAACAACTAAATGTAGTTCGGTATACACGAACCCCAAAATGAACGACAGGAAAAAGGTATAGCAAATAATTTGCTAAGCCCAATGTCAGTTATTAATTAGCTGGCTCTCATTCTAATGCAATCGAGACTCCGGTCACTTTTAAAAGCTTCAAACATAATTTCCAATTATATTTCTGGTGATACCAAATCCATGTATTGATAACAATTGACATTACTACATTTCTAATATCCGTATATTGTAATAAATTCTTCAACGATAATTCTCTTAGTCAGACTGTCACCAAAATCCTTCCCATTCATATCAACGGCAGGAAAATAGTTTTTACTAATCAACTTACCTACCTCTATACTTCTATGTACATCCTAAACGTCTTCCGGCTAGACAAACCTATTTAACTTAGCCAAAAAGAAAATATATCCACTACTATTGTAATGATTATAATGATACCGTTATTTTAAGATACCACTGCGAATACAGCTGATACATTTTTATTATCCGTGTATTGTAATAAATTCTTCAACGATAATTCTCTTAGTGAGACTGACACCAAAATCATTCCCATCCATTTCACCGGCAGGAAAATAGTTTTTACTAATCAACTTACCTACCTCTATACTTTTATGCACATCCTTAACGTCTTCCGACTAGATAAGCCTATTTAACTTAGCCAAAAATTATATATCCACTCTGTTATTATGATTTTAATAAAATACCGTTATTTTATTCAACGTAATTGATGTCAAAAGATATTATATTTGACCTATTGTCGATTCTTCAAATAGATATCGCGTTTATAGATACCCGTTATTTGTCACTGGTCGCGTTCCGTGGCAAAGAAAGCGTAATGACTGTTGATTTTATCTCGAATATCCGATCAAATAAAAACACGACAAATTGAGATAATTTAAGATATTTTGTAAATGTATTACCAAGCTATATTATTATGTTATGGATGTATTGTTTTATTGAAATGTTATTGTCGTTTAGAATTATACTTGATTAAAGATTACTGGAGGTTAGGACCTCTTGTGAGTTCGCGCGGGTAGGTACCACCACCCTGCCTATTTCTGCCGTGAAGCAGTAATGCGTTTCGGTTTGAAGGGCGGGGCAGCCGTTGTAACTATACTGAGACCTAAGAACTTATGTCTCAATGTCGCATTTACGTTGTAGATGTCTATGGACCCCAGTAACCACTTAACACCAGGTGGGCTGTGAGCTCGTCCACCCATCTAAGCAATAAAAAAAAAAGAATTGTTTAAATATATAAAGAAATTTATCTGGTTTGTTTAGGAAGGCTTTCGGGTTAAGGTACAGATAATGACTGACTGACTCGATGGTGCAGTAGTTAGCGCTCTGACTGTTGCGCCCAGGGTCGTGGGTTCGATTCCCACATCGGGCAAACGTTGTGTGATGAACAGCTTTGTTTGTTCTTTTTCTGTGTGATTATTATCTATATATGTGTAAACGAAGCTCTCTTGGACCTTCATTACATTTAAATTTCCCGCGCATTAGCTTCGACTATCATAACAGTATTATCTATGGTGGAACCTTTGTTCATTCTATAATTGGAATTGCTCTCTTGCTTTGTACATTCAAAAAGACAAAGTGCTTTCGTAAAAAAAAAACAGATTTAAGAAAAGGTTTCAATATTGAAGCAATAGCTTTCAATGTTGTTTCTCTTTGCAGGTTCGAAAATAATTATAATAATTGTAAGCGTTAATAAATAACTCTTTGCAGAGCAACAACTCGGGTTTTTGTTTCATTAAACAACTCATTACATATGTATATATTTTAACATATATGAGTATTTTTTTTATTTATTGCCTATATATGTGGACGAGCTCACAGCCCACCTGGTGTTAAGTGGTTACTGAAACCCATATACATCTACAACGGAAATGCGCCACCCACCTTGAGATATAAGTTCTAAGGTCTCAGTATAGTTACAACGGCTGCCCCACCCTTCAAACCGAAACGCATTACTGCTTCACGGCAGAAATAGGCGGGGCGGTGGTACCTACCCGTGCGGACTCACAAGAGGTCCTTATCAGTTAGTATTTTATCAGTCTCTGGCACCTATAAAATGGAGAATCCAAAATTAGGGCCGGATGACCGTGTGTGATTTGTTCCCAGTTATTATTATTATTATTATCGACTTGTTTTCTCGGCGGAGCAGGTAATTGCATGTTAGCGCGGGCGCAAGCCGAATTCTAACTGCTTAATGTTAATGTTTGTGTGTTGGGTGACGGTACGTTATTTTTAAACCTGCATAAACTTCCTCACGATTCGGTTGGTATTTAAAATAGTGACTTTTTGGAGGGCTATGTAGAGATTTTGTTTGAGATTGACCAATTTAAGGCTATGGACAACCCGATATCTCCCTATACACGGACCACCACAAATGTATTTTCAAATATGTGCTTACGTAATATGTAAAGTATACGACTCGCAATCATCATCCTCATCATCAGCCTGTATCTCTCCGCTGCTGGATGTAGGCCTCTCCCATAGTCCGCCACAATGAACGATCCTCCGCCTTCCGCATCCAATCTCTCCCAGCATATCGCCGCAAGTCATCGGTCCAACGGGCAGGGGGTCGCAGCAAATTAAAAAGAGTTAAAATGTTTATTATACCTTGTCTGTGACCTTTAGTGTTGTAATTCGCAGGAAATGCAATTCTACGAAGGCGAACTGAACCATCTGGCCAAATTGGAAGAGTTTTTAAGAGTAAAAGGTTCTAGAGTAATTTGCGAAGCCGATGGGAAAGAGGAAATCAAGAGACAGGAGGAAATTCAACGTTGCGAGCAAGAGATCGCGAGACATGATGCTTTACTTGAAGAGATATTTGTAGGTTTGTTTTTAGATGTTTATCTGAATTCTATATAATTAGTTTCATGGTATTTTTATACGACTCGCAAACAATAAAAAAAAAAAAAAAATCTTAATGTATATACACAAACTATCATCAAACTATTGTTATGCTCAAGTTATAATTAAACATAATTTATAACTTGGATAGTTCATAAGAATCACAGTCAGTTTAGCCGCGGGCTTACATATGATAACATTTCTCAAAACTTTAAACTATTACAATAATATTGGAACATATTTTTTTTTCGTCCATAAATTTAATGTTACAAAACACAGCGTTTTGATAGATATTTCATATTGAAACTATCTCATATTATTCTTAACATAAGTTTCAAAATGCCGTGTAACTGATTGCTTACTTAAAAGGCTAAAAACTTAAAGCTCAAAAATGGACTCGTTCGCGGCTTCGAAGAACACAGATTGAAATGGTACTTATTTGAATTTCTGGTCCTTTAGTATGTCACGATAAATGTTCATCTATATATTAATACGTGAAGCAAAAACTTTGTATCCCTTTTTACGAAAATTGCGCGGACGGAGGAGTATGAATTTTCACACTTATAGAGAATATAGCGAAGAAGTGCACAATGCTAATATTTTTTTAAAATAATGCATAAAAGATACTTTAAATCAGTAAAGAAAACATTACACACACTACATACCATGTATTTGACGCACACACGCATGCATGCTATTTATTGTCTAACTTTTGTACTTGACATCTGTTGTCAAATTGAGAATAGATTAAATATTGTTTGTCTTTATTAATATTTTTTATAGTGTGGTCTTGGCGAAATTTGTGAATATAAAAGTATAAAATACAATCATAATAGTGTACAAACTTACAATTACAATTAATTATAGTCGAATTTCGACTACTGCGGGACCTCGAGTTATAATAAATAGTCCTTGACAATAGGATCATAATAGTGTACAAACTTATAATTTCCATTAGTTATAGTCGAATTTCGACTACCAGGGAACCGCTAGTACATATTACAGAGTCAACGTTTAATAGTATTCCACAGACCAACTATAAAAGATAATTTTTTTGTTATTTATTTACACATTACACATTTGTTTTTTTTTATTAGGAAGGAAGGATTACTGTTTTCCCGGAGGCCTTTCCAATTTTACCAAGACAGGCGAGCGAGCACGACCTCAGCCCGTGGTGGGATTTGCTAACCGCTGCACCTCCGAAGGAGACCTAACGGTTCAAGGGCAGCTGCTTCACGAATGCATCTGCTACTGGATAGGAATCGGGTCCCGCTGAGAGCATTCGGCGAGAAACACAGCGGACTGATATATGTTGGTTTGTATGTCAAACACACTAACTGAAAATCCACAGCGATTCCGTTGATACGTAGCTTTATTTTATTAGACACATGTGTGAACGGACTCTTGGCCATGAACTTGAAACTTGAAGTCCTAATGTATCGCATAACGACTATCCCACTCTATAAACTGGGTAAGAATAAAAGTGATCAATATGTTGTACTACAAACGTCGTCAGGTTAGAGCCCCGTGAACTCACCTACTCGCTCGATGAAGCTGACATAGCCCCTTAAGGTCTCAAGGGTACCAGACCAGGTATTATAACAATAATAATACCAGAGTACTAATGCATCAATTACTTTTTTTTTTATTGCATAGCTGGGTGGACGAGCTCACAGGCCACCTGTTGTTAAGTGGTTACTGGAGCTCATAGACATCTACAACGTAAATGCGCCACCCACCTTGAGATATGAGTTCTAAGGTCTCCGTATAGTTACCCTTCCCCCACCCTTCAAATCGAAACGCATTACTGCTTCACGGCTGAAATAGGCAGGGTGGTGGTATCTAACCGTGCGGACTCAAAAAGAGCTCCTACCACCAGTAAAAGAGCCTAATAAGCCTAATAAGTCTTCTAAAGCCTAATAAGTCTCTTAATAGTTCGCCATTAAAAAAGTGATATGTAAATCAATTTATTTATTTACCTTGTTTATTCAACACATTCTGTCGGTACCGATAATAAATCTTCATTCGTGAGATGCAGCTAGGTTATTCTGTGGTTCGCAATTGTGATTTATTACAAGATAAACACAGCGCGCCGTATCGAAACATCTTGTTCAGAATACACAAACGGCACGCTGTAATTGTGAGAAATTTCTAGATATTATCAACATCGATAATCTGTACTCTTTGTTGAGATATAGGTCTCGTGTATTATATTAGTCGTGTATCTTCTCATCCGTTTAATTCTGGATGACTTCAGCGTGTCCTCGTTCCAACTGGCTTTAGTATGCCTTCGGCGAAGGCCCTTCGCTAATGACCTCAACTAACGAAACTCATCTGCACGAGCGTTTTTTTTTATTGCTTAGATGGGTGGGAGACCTCACAGTCCACTTGGTAAGCAATAAAAAAAAAACTTAACCTCGAGCGAATAGTATAGTATAGTTTAACGGCCGTCTGGTGTAGTGGTAAGTGACATGGTCACTACACAAGGGGGTCGCGGGTTCGAATCCCAAGGGAAGATATTTGTATGATAAATATAAATGTCTTTTCCAGGGTTATGGATGTATATTAAAATATATGTATGTGTATAATAAAAATATTACATTTATTTCCGTTATCTGGTACCTGTAATACAAGTTCTTTACGACCTTATCACGGGACCAGTTAACGTGGCGTGATTGTTAGTAAATATTTATTTATTTATATCATAAGATTAAAAAATCAATTTGATTTAAAAAATACAATAATACATGTAAACAGCTAATTGTTCGTTCACATAGAATATTTCCGGTTCTCTACTGAACTCAATTGACCATTGATTACCTTAAATTACTCGTAGCGAGTAAACAAGATTGCTACAAGAGTGATTTGATGATACACAATCTCGTACACGGAACTAATTTGGGAAAGAGTCGTTTTTTTGCGTTCAATGAGTTTTGGGTATAGACAAAATAGAACTTTAGTGCACTTGAAGTGTACAACACTTTCTGACCTCAAAGCGAACTAAATATTGTATTGTAACTAGTATTTGAAATATTGTATTGTAACTAGTATTTGAGATTGCATAGATATACGTACATCATTCTCCTGCCCTTCTCCCAGTCACCTGGGGTCGGCGGTTTTCTCCTTCGGTACTCCTCTATCATATACCATTTCTTCGCTCACTCCCCTCTTACACATATCGTCTTTAACGCAAGATAGATAGATCAATACAATAGAAACAAGAGCAAAAGAGATAGCAAATAAATAATTTTGATACAACATTAAACTGCCCCAAAAAAGACTTTTCTCTTGTGTTACAAGCTGGGTTCAAGATAAATGAAAACACTTCTCTTAAATATTAATTAAAAACTAAAATTCCTGGTAGAAGTTAAAAAAATATGAAATATTCTACTCGTTTCGCATATCAGGAGAACATTCACGAGACCATTTGAACACTCTCGATACGATTGGAATACTAAAGAAATGTTCTAGAAAAACAAAATGTTCCAATTGGTTCGATTTACTATTTGACGATAGATGGCGTTACTCATAATAATCGCGTTTACGAATCGCGAATCGCGAAGACAACAACGAATTAGATATAATCAACGCGTAAGATCAAATTATTTTTTTGTCTTCATTTATAGCTATCCTTCATTTTGACCTGTTGCTATAGATGTATGGGTAACTACCCGTTTAATTTTTATGTACTTCATAAAGATGTCGACAATACAAAAAAAATACCACTGTCGACTGATGTCCTGACTAGAATCACCGGGGTAAAAAGAATTCAAATTACAGCTTGCTAATAGCTCTTCTTTTATTATTAAGTTTATTTTAAGGCCATTACAAAACACCTTTTGAATGGAAATAAATATAACTAGAAAAAAAAAGATTGATTGTGATTGTTGTGGGTGTAATGATGGCTCTAATGATTGTAGGTGGCCATTAGTGGAGTACAGCATAGTTTATTGCAAACCAAAATACACACAATTAACACATCACAATAGAAGCAAACCAAAAAGTACAATTAACGGCTTTATCATTAAAAACGATCTGTTCTAGACAACAATTGTGACGATAACTCATGGCTGGTTTTCAATTACTATTGTTTTTTTTCTACCTATACACTGATGGCCTAGGGGGTTATTCCAGCAACGCGCGGACGGATAAGTGAGTTCCGGCAACCAAAGAGAATTTGGTAACCTTAACTATTTCTGTCTTGAAGCAGTAATTTTTTTTTCCTACCTATGCTGATAGCTTTGAAAGGCTATTTCAGCGTAACCCTAACTAGTAGGTGAGCTCACGGGGCTCAAACCTGACGACGTTGCTAACACGAACCCTAGCAAGAGCAGTGCTTTGCAGAATCTAACCCCGGATCGGAATCGCGAACTACTGAGAAAATCCGGCGAGAAACCCAATTTGCGTACTATTGTATTATTATATTTCATCAATATATTATCGACCGTTTCAAAATATGCGCCTTTTTATTGTTTGTAAATCTGAAAGTGACGACCTCAGTGAGGTTAATTGGTCATCGCAGCATAAGGCCGTAACAAACCTAAAAATCTAGGTTATTAATGCGATAGTATTGGGTGAACGACCTCGCGGTCCATCTTGTGGTAGTTGGGTACCGGAGCTTGTGAATGCCACCCCCCCCAACCGCGTAAAGAATATGTGTCCCACCCTGCAAACCGAAACGCATTGCTGCGCGTTAGAATTTTTTACTGGTGGTAGGACCTCTTGTGAATCCGCACGGGTGGGTACCACCACCCTGCCTATTTCTGCCGTGAAGCAGTAATGCGTTTTGGTTTGAAGGGTGGGGCAGCCGTTGTAACTATACTTGAGACCTTGGAACTTGTATCTCGGGGTGGGTGGCGCATTTACGTTGTGAATGTCTATCCTCCAGTAACCACTCCAGTAACCTCCAGTAACCACTTAACACCAGGTGGGCTGTGAGCTTGTCCAACCATCTAAGCAATAAAATTAAAAAAGAGTGCAGGGTACCTACACGTTCGGGCTCCGAAAACACCCTACTACAAAAAATTGCGTTATTTTACTGGTTTAATTTTTATCAAACGGTGTTAATGACGTGAAAATACTCGTAATTCGTGAACATAAGTCATGTACGTTTTCATTAGAACAATTGTATCCACCTTTTTTTTTATTTAAAGAAATTACGCAAATTATAATTTTGCGGGTTTGTTTTTTATTACACGATGTTATTCCTTCACCGTGGAAGTCAATCGTGAACATTTATTGAGTACGTATTTCATTAGAAAAATTGGTATCCGCCTGAGATTCGAACACCGGTGCATCGCTCAACACGAATGCAACGGACGTCTTATCCGTTAGACCACGACGACTTCAAAACTGCGACCTGCAGGATTCGAAAACTGGCATAGTCGTATCGCTCGATACGAATGCACTGGGCGTCTTATCTATTGAATCACGATGAATTCTTATAGCATTTCGGATTGCGTGGCGACTTAAAGCAACTACACAATACACTCAAAATACTGTTACGCTGGTAAGAGTAACGCCATCTATCGCCGAATAGTCGAACGAATATCGAATTATCTAGTAGCACCTAGAACGCTCGAGAAGTACAGCGCCATCTATTGTCAGATAGCGGAAACACAATACTCGAAATGTGTGGAATATTCTCGATAATTCCAGTGATGTGGTATCGGCTTTAAAAGCGTTGCAGAGATGGCACGCAGTCAAATAGTAATCGGAACTACTGGAAGCGAAACAGCGAACGGATCACCTGAAGCGAAGCGGAAGAAACGAATTGAGAGTTTTAAGTGTTGAATACAGTTTTTAATTATGCTTTGGTGGAATTTTATTTATCCCGAACCCCAGCGCGTAACAATACGCTCTGCCATCAATATTAAGAGCAAATCTATGAAAATATAGACGATTTGCCTTTCGTTATTTAGATTGTACAAGAACATGAATATTGATTCCTAAGCAAAAAGCCGTGACTTCCATAAGAAGGATTCGTTGAATTAGTTAATTGCGTAATAAACTTAACTCATTTACTTCACTTTAACGTCTTTGCCAGACTTCAATTAACAATTCATCAGAACGCGTGTTTAAATCCATTACAGGCTTTAGAATCGAAATGTGAGTTTTATTATCTTTTAAACACTAGAATAGAATGTCATTATGCAGAAGAGCTACAAGTATTATGCGGGCATTTAGTGATTTTAGGTTTTTTTAGTTGGTTATAGACGATCTTTAAAGCTTTTTCCAGAGATGTGGTGGAAGTCTCCATACTCTCTAATGAATGATTGCTCTCTCTGATCTTATTTCGGTCGTTCGACCACTTACCTGATTAATTTGATATCAGAGACCCATAAAACGCCACATATACCATTATGTAAAATATATCTCGATTTTTGGAACGAAGTTCCTTATGACGATGCGGAGCGGTACCCTAACCGGAAAAAAACGTCCGTAACGTAAGATTCTTATTAGTAATGCACACAGTGTACGACTTAACATTTTTTTTTTTATCATTCATTGACCATGATCTCAGAACGTTCGTTTGCGCAATACACTAACTCTTATGCAAACAACCGTGAATGAAGTGTACCACAATAAGTTCGCACGTTACCGAATGACCGTGGATTGTTGCGAAACCTCCAGTTTTATTTTCTTTATACCTCGAATAGAACTTTAAATTCATATTTTTATAATAAGGAACTTCGTTCCTATCCGGTGTCCCACGACACCACACATCTTTTTTTAAATACAATATGTATATTTAACTAGTCTAAGCTATTGGTTCATTCTTGCACATTTGATTTCAATAGATAGCAGAACTTCGGTATTCCCTTTGTGCTCGCCGCGTGCCCTGCGTGTCAAATAAAATCATTCTGTCTAATTTAAAACACTTTTTACTGTTGAATATAAAAAAAAAAAGTTAAACAGATAACATAGTTACGGAGATACGGATCGAATTATTAAAATGAAAGTTATGGACGTTAGTTGATAGTTAAACTTATCTTCCATTGCATTTACAGCGCTGTAAAAGGCTATACTTATGATCCTATTGTTTTTATATCAATTAAGTCGAATCACGCAGGCGGGTACTAATGAAATACGTACTCGACAAATGTTCACGATTGACTTCCACGGTGAAGGAATAACATCGTGTAATAAAAATCAAACCTGCAAAATTATAATTTGCGTAATCACTGGTGGTAGGACCTCTTGGGAGTCCGCACGGGTAGGTACCACCACCCCGCCTATTTCCGCCGTGAAGCAGTAATGCGTTTCGGTTCGAAGGGTGGGGTAGCCGTTGTAACTATACTGAGACCTTAGAACTTATACCTCGAGGCGGGTGGCGCATTTGCGTCGTAGATGTCTATTGGCCCCAGTAACCATTTAACATCAGGTGGGCTGTGAGCTCGTCCATCCATCTAAGCAATAAAAAAAAAATTCATATTTAGTGTGGCCAACTATTTAACCATAAACGTAGGCCTGCTTTAGAAAAGCTACTTTTAAATTCCTTTTTTGAGCTAGAATCTTCTCTAGTATGAAGGTTGCCAGAATTTAAACATATTAACATATTTGTGTACAGACGATACGATAAATCTTGATTTGGTAAATGTATATGTATCAAAGAAAATATTTAACATCGAAAGATACGAATTACGAAATATAAATTTAACTTTCAACGAACTAAATTTCTTACGCCAGTTGATACCGATGAACTGGTTTCGAAAAATTTTATTTTTCTCGAATATTTCGATGCTGCCAAACCAATACAGTCATACAAAACTTTTAATGGAAAATTTAAAGATACAAAACATTGGGCCTCGAATAGAGAATCTCCTTTTTTATTTCCAATTGGTTAGTTAAATAAAAACCCATTTAAATTATATCTTGATATTGACACATGTGTGCTTAGTGTGAGTTTTTTGACTTTTCGATCGCGTTAAAGTTCATTCAAATTTGTATGGTTGAGTTGGAACAACGTTCATTCATACGTTTGCCACTAAAAGGTTAAAAAACTCTCACTAAGCTCAAAGATCAGTGACTTTGTAAAAAAAAAAATATTTCTCCAGAGTTTCTCACGTCTATTCGTATATTGTTCAATTTAACAAAATGCGTTCCTTTTGAAAAATACGCCTATCCTAATTTGTTTAGGATTTCAGTAGACACACCGACAACCGTTCAGATATACAAACATGTCTTATTAAATGCGGGCTTATGATAATAAACGTGAATTAAATCTATGGGTATTAATGGATTCATGAGTAATGTACCACATGCCTATACCGCAGAGAGATAAGACACCGTTATTGAATATAGTATTATTATTTATTTGAATAATTAATTTAAGAAAAATGTAAATTTCGCATATTATCATTTTCTTCTACAAAATGTTTATAATTATTGAAATATTTTACAATGTTTGTTTTGTTTTTAATGTAATTAGATTTAAAAACTCATTAATTCAAATATTGCCTCTGTATACTTACGCTAAAACTTATTTAAACTTTCGAAAGTTATTCGAAGTCTTGAAGCAGCTTTTTTTAGGACGACGATCTGGATTACACCTTCCCCACACAACACTTCCTTCTCCGACTCCTAGGAGCTTCTCTTGAAGTATGTAGGAAAGTTTACTGGTGGTAGTACCTCATATGAGTCCGCCCGGGTAGGTACCACCACCTCGCCCATTTCAGCCGTGAAGCAGTAATGCGTTTCGGTTTGATGGACGGGGCAGCCGTTGTAACTATACTGAGACCTTAGAACTCATATCTCAAGGTAGGTGGCGGCATTCCTGTAGGGTTTAGTAGTATTATTAGTAGTATTAGTATACAGCGATTCGTCTGTGCCCCTGACATTGCCGATGACCTTGAGTGAACGTGACTTCTTCTCGCTTTCATCCCCGTACAACAGGCTAAAAAAAAAAAACATGTGTGCAATTCACACGTGGTAGAAGTGAAACCTTCCAAAATTAAAATACAATTATCCTAAACGTCTTAAGTATATGTAAAATTTTGTCATTATTAAATAATTGTAAGGTAGCGCCCTCTGTGAATTGATATTTTAATTTCACGTATAATCCTAAATTAGAATTCCCTACAAGAGCTTTCATACACACGTTAGTATTAAAAAATCTCACAGATGGCGCTGTATTAAATAGTGTGTATATTTCTGTCTCATTCTTTGCTGGCTTCATCCTACACATTTTTGTATTTGTGTCTCTTACCTGTCGTTTTTTCCGTTGCATCCGGTTTGAAATCAGAACGATTCTAAAGAAGTTTTCACTTCAAAAAATAACCAAACATTATAAGTTTGTTTGATCAAAATATTTCACCGCAGAACGCGTCCAAATTAAATATGTGTACAATTAAATACCGAACAAAAGAACGCCCTTCATTAATCATGTTTCCAAAATCTATTCTCAGTAGTCTATTAATAAATAAGGACGCCCTACCTGTGTGTACTGCAAAGCTGTTGCTCTTTTGGAAGTTTATTTGGTGAATGTACGATCACATGGAACAGAATGGCTCAAGAAAGACATGAGTGGAAAAGGTTGGAGGATGTCTTTTCGATTGGCAAACAGATCTACAGAAAATAAGTAAAATTCAATTATTATTTTTATTGCTTAGATGTGTGGACGAGCTCACAGCCCACCTGGTCTTAAGTGGTTATTGGAGCCCATAGACATTCACAACGTAAATGCGCCGCAAACCTTGAGATATAGTTCTAAGGTCTCAGTATAGTCACAACGGCTGCCCTACCCTTCAAACCGAAACGCATTACTGCTTCACGGCAGAAATAGGCGGGGCCGTGGTACCTATCCAGGCGGACTCACAAGAGGTCCTACCACCAGTATAAGAGACTAGATTAAAATTTATATTAAATTTAAGTTTATTATAATTGTAATAAAGTTAATCACATAATTGTAATAGGGATCTGAATAAAAAGCTATTCATTCATTCATTCATTCACGATTACCTATATCATATTACTTTAGCTGGAATGGCCAAGAGGCAGCCTAAGAAGTCTATCAGCGAATTGGTAGGGAAAAATAACACATGTGCTACTAAAATCAGAACGGACGTTGCAATCGGTAACCGACTAGAGTATCTACATAAATAGAAAATGAAAAGTAAACCCCGAACAGGATTTGAATGTTTAATTCAAATGACCACAAAAACTGTATTCGAAACTAATGTAATTTCGTAATAAAATTCGCAATGACAATAAAAAACGGTTTTTAACAATGTCGAGGGTTTGCGAAAATAAAAAAAAAACAAAATCAGTTTGTTTTCATTTAATTATTTATGTTGTTTTCTCTTCATAATCGTTTTCTCCTAAATATTGATTTTAATTGAGAGCGGGTAACACTGAATGGAACTATGCACGTCAGCTGCTAAGCCCATCGGCTCTAAATCACTAATTACTATTGGAATCCCTAATTGTTTAAGCAATTTAACCGCCTGTGTAATTGTAGTGGTCAAATGTGTACGTACCAATGAACCTATTAAATCCGCGAATAAAGAAATCTTTATCCGTGAATATGGGAATGGGAATCTACTGGTAGTAGGACATCTTCAGTCCGCACGGGTAGGTACCACCACCCTGCCTATTTCTAACGTGAAGCGGTAATGCGTTTAGGTTTGAAGGGTAGGGCAGCCGTTGTACTATTAAAGCCACGGAATAGATAAATAAACCTTATTTATCTATTCCGTGATTAAAGCTGTGACTTAGAACTTATGTCTCGAGGTAGGTGGCGACATTTACGTCGTAGGTGTCTATGGGCTCCGGTAACCACTTAACACCAGGTGGGCCGTGAGCTCGTTCACCCACGTAAGCAATAAAAAAATTTAATCCCCGAAAGGTTAAAACATGAATGAAGGAATCGCGAATAATGAGCTTTTCTGTATAAATATACGTATGTACATATAATAAGGTTGTCTTATTAATATACAAAGGATTTGAATCAAAGAAAAAAACAAGTCAATGCCATTGAAAACATATTTCAGTAAGTAATATTTTCAGCTTTATGAGTATGGGTGAAGTACATAAAAGATATAAAAAAATATATAGCATAGCTCATTTAGATTATTGTAACACCAACCTAATCAATTCTATTTCATCGCGTAGACTAATAACATTGGAACCAAATCCAACGGTATGTTATTGTAAGTTTTTTAAACTCCTATCATCATTAATAATTATGAGGATTATCATGTTTACAAGTTATTTTATTATTCGAAATTCTTGAGAACTCTTCTAATCCTCGTGTCGACTAGGACATAAACGATAATATAGGTAAAATATTTAATAATAAAATCGAAATTAATTTTTTTTGTCACTAATGACTTTTTTTTTTTTTTTATTGCCCTTGTAGGCAGACGAGCATACGGCCCACCTGATGGTGAGTGATTACCGTCGCCCATGGACTTCAGCAATGCCAGGGGCAGAGCCAAGCCGCTGCCTACCGTTTAATACTCTCCACAAGCCTCGTTTGAAGAAGGACATGTCATAGCGCTCGGGAAACACCGTGGAGGGGAGCTCATTCCATAGCCGGATGGTACGTGGCAAAAAAGACCTCTGAAAACGCACTGTGGATGACCGCAGTGGCTCCAGGTAGTATGGATGAACTCTACTCCGGTGGCGGGCGGTGCGATGGTAAAAACGAGATGCCGGTATCATCTCGAACAATTCCTCAGAGCACTCCCCATGGAACATACGGTACAAAATGCAGAGGGAACCGAAGTCCTGTCATGCCTATTGTCATGATGCCAAAACTATGTATAAATTACTTACTTGGAATCAAACTAAAACATGAGACTGTTATCAGTGTGGACTTACACCATTCTCTAACATCAGCAAAGACGCAAATTTATTTAACCTACCAGGCCTAACCTTACCAACCAGGTAACGGTGCTGTTACGTACCTCAAGCACCCGTCGAGTCTCTAAGAGTAAATTTACCCGCAGACAAAGCCCACTGAGCTTCTCGCCGGATCTTCTCAGTGGGTCGCGTTTCCGATCCGGTGGTAGATTCTGCGAAGCACTGCTCTTGCTAGGGCCAGTGTTAACGACACTACGGTTTGAGCTCCGTGAGCTCACCTACACGTTAGGGCAAAGCTGAAATAGCCTCTCAAGGCTATCAGCATAGGCAGGAAAAAAAGAGTCTTCGACCGATGTCTGGTGACCTTTCACTCACTGTCTGTTGCTTTGTTAACTCCGGTGCCGCCTAAGTACTTCGTCTGCTCGTCTCCCATCTAGTCGACTGTGAAAACATGATTAAGACTGGACTCGCTTTGCGACCAGTGTGCTTAGAGCGAGTTTTTTAACGTTCTCGATAGCGTAAAAGTTAACACATATTTGTATACAGTTGGAACAGCGCCCCTAGCGGTAAACGTAGGCAAACGTTCCAACTCCATACAAATTTGAGTTAACTTTTACGCTATCGAGAACGTTAAAAAACTCGCACAAAGCACTTTGTACCCTATGAAACCCCTTAACCGTGTAGTATGCAATTTAGAGGCAACGGGGTCCCCTGCTATTGACTCACGTACTGATCACGGAAATTTAATACAAACTTATTGAAGTCTAATCAATTGTGATACTCCCGTTAGTTGTTATCACTGCAAGCTTAACGATTGGAAATAAAACGTTCTAGTTAACCTTTTAGAAGTGACTCACTTGAAAACAACATTTGACTGAATAATTATAATGAAGGCAATCAATGCCTTTAAATCAAGTTAAAATATCACTGGAGATATAATTGAATGTGAACTATTGTAATTGCTAACTCGTAAATTCTAATCTGAAATGTTAGCATTGACGAAAACAGCTTATCTTGAAACAACACCGAATTGAGATTCTCTCCAGAGAACGTTCTGTAGCTCAATAGTGAGGTCTCATTTGAAATCATCTATATATATAAATAAAATTGGAGTGTCTGTTTGTAATATTGAAATAGCCTCTTTTTACTACAGGCCTGAATATATATATACGGTACCAAAATACACCAAAATAACATTTTTTACAATTTTTGTCTATCGGTGTATTTGTTCCGGCTAATCTCTGGAACGGCTGGACCGATTTTGACGGGACTTTCACTGATAGGTAGCTGATGATATAAGGAGTTTTTTAAACTAGCTTGTTTTCGTACCGCGGGTGAAGCCGCGGTACGAAAACAATCGCGGGTAACATCGCGGAACTCAGCTATCAATAATCAAATTTAATGTTTCCGAAGCGAAGCGAGGGCGGGTCGCTAGTCTTGAATAAAGACAATGGATGATTAATTACCATGTTTGTGTAAAATAGTAATTATGTAAAATAACACTAACGATCGCTTACTCTGCGAAAACTTTCGGTATCTTGAAACTACACGCACGCCACCTGTCGCACGATACTATGATAGAAACTTTTCCAAAGACAACTGAGCTCAGCTTCATCACAATCTAATGGACGGCTTAGTAACGTACATTTTTTTTCCACATGAGAAACGCGCCGTGGGAGTTGAACCTCACTAAAAACTCCTGCCGCTCACAGCCGGCGCCCTACCCCGGACCGGGCCGGAGCCCAGTCGGAGCTATTGAGACGGTGGGACAGGTTTGACGCAGAGCACATTACATCCATCCCGCTAGTAACGTACATAGAACAAATATTCATTTTTATTTTATATACGCAGATAAATACATAAAAGTTTAAGGTATATCGAATGACCACAGCCCTAAAGCTAGCCCTAAGCTTGTTCGATAAATGCCGAGAACACATCAAATTGGCCCTCATTTTCCACGTGGGTAGCAGCGTGAATCCGTCGATTTCTGTAACCGCCAACACTACACACACATAGTGTGGAAGCCTGCCCATCTTCGATCTTCAAACAATAAGTTTTAATCTTACTACTGGGAACACTACAGGCAAGAATAATCTATACTAAATCTACAGTGGTTTTTACGGATGTTCCGTTATAACTACTGAACCACGAATCCGATTGACTTGAAACTTGGTATCCATATAGAAAATACATGTACTTAATGGATAGGCTAATATTTATATGAGTGTTGGACTCCCTGATAATAATAACAATAAATAAAAATGTTAATTTTAAATGCCCAGCGAAACGGGCGAATACGGCTAGAATAGTTTATGTATGTATTTCTAAAATATCTACAGTCAACTACGTTAAGATAACCTTAATACATTCACAAATCTAATGAGCTACAAAAAACCTAAACGTAAATATTTGAATCATAAGGAATAAAATTAGAAATATCGTCACTTTTTTGAAATATTTACGTAAGCTAAAATAGTTACCCCTTCAAAGTCAGTTATTTCCATACAAATATTTATGTGGAAGCGAACTCTGTGACTGACCGTGGCCAATCAACAATGTAACCGTGCTTGTTGTTAGGTCACAGTAAAATCTGATTCAGCAGTGTAACACCATAATAATAAACAAATTTAATTTTGATGACAAAAAATTTAATAACATTTTTTTATTTTATTAATAATAACTTTCCGATACATAATTTTACAAATTTCGATTCTAGTTCTGATTATTTGCAAACGTAAAGGTGCCTTAATGTTTTCAAATATGGGAGCTTAATTTTGTAATCCACGTCATATTGTTACAAATGCGCGACAAGTATAAACTAACTGACAATTATAAATAATGAATGAGTGTGTCCGCGCGGGTGGGTACCACCACCCTGCCTATTTCTGCCGTGAAGCAGTAATGCGTTTCGGTTTGAAGGGTGGGGCAGCCGTTGTAACTAAACCTGAGACCTTAGAACTTATATCTCAAGGTGGGTGGCGCATTTACGTTGTGGATGTCTATGGGCTCCAGTAACCACTTAACACCAGGTGGGCTGTGAGCTCGTCCACCCATCTAAGCAATAAAAAAAAAGAATACGTTGCCAAATAAATTTCATAATATTTAATATTAAACATGGTTATTAATGATAAGTACCTACCGACCGATCTCCAATGAGGTATGCGCCTTACGTATGCCACCTTTTTTTGTGTATGTATGTAATTTCCGGCGGCCACGACAAGAGGGTTTTCGTGTCGTGCCCCCTTCTCAAAGTGATGCATTGATGCCGACTGTATATACTTAGTTGAGTCAAGCTTCAGGTCATCATGGAGATCCAGATTCCTTAAGAACCACGGTGCTAAAACGGCTATCCTGCAAATACGGGATTGAATGACTTGAAGGGGTTTCAAATTAGTGCGGGCCGCGTTAGCGAACACTACACTTGCATAGGTCATGACCGGGCGTATGCAACTTACTGGTGGTAGGACCTCTTGTGAGTCCGCACGGGTAGGTACCACCACCCCGCCTATTTCTGTCGTGAAGCAGTAATGCGTTTCGGTTTGAAGGGTAGGGCAGCCGTTGAAACCATACTAAGACCTTAGAACTTATATCTCAAAGTGGGTGGCGCATTTACGTTGTAGATGTCTATGGGCTCCAGTAATACCAGGTGGACTGTGAGCTTGTCCACCCATCTAAGCAATAAATAAAAAAGAAAAGCTTGTAAAGTATCACCTTATTACGAAGGGTATGCCATCGCTGGGCTATCATAGCTATTGAAAGATAAATTTTGCAACCTTTCTACATATTTAACCGCTATTTTGTAACAATTGACGTTTATGTGAAAAAAGGAAAAACTAATATTATTCCATTAGTTCCGTACATAGCATCTAATATGGCGGTTACGATACTGCAAGCTTCCTCAACTAGAACCAGTAAATATACGAACGAGAAATATTTATAGAATTCAATACGTGTACCGGAAACGGCCATTGTTCGATCTGTAAGGTCGAAACGAGAATATGGCGCAGGTCGCCGGGAGTACCCTTATTGATGTCTTTATTGGATGACGATCCGAGATTGTACTATTGTTCGCAGTTTGAGTACCGCCGCTATATAACGTTGTACTCTATTATTGTGGTAGACAAAGATAAGTGAGGTACCTACGAGTTTGCTTACAATTCGAATCAAGCCCTGATTGTTTTACTGTTATTTTTATTATTATTAAACTCTAAAATTATATTTAGACTTTACATTATCTTATTTATACCTACACTACATTTTACAGATTACGTAACATAAAATTAAGCATTATCTATATCTATATTATAAAAACTAGCGACCCGCCCTCGCTTCGCTTCGGAAACATTAAAACACACATGAAACCAAAAAAAATAATAAAAAAAATATTTAAAAAAGTAGCCTATGTTCATCAGGGACAATGTCGGCTTCTAATGGAAAAATAATTTTTCAAATCGGTCCAGTAGTTTCGGAGCCTATTCGAAACAAACAAACAAACAAATCTTTCCTCTTTATAATATTAGTATAGACTAGCGACCCGCCCTCGCTTCGCTTCGGAAACATTAAAACACACATGAATCCAAAAAAAAAAAAAAAAAATAAAAAAAAAAAAGTAGCCTATGTTCATCAGGGACAATGTCGGCTTCTAATGGAAAAAGAAATTTTCAAATATGTCCAGTAGTTTCGGAGCCTATTCGAAACAAACAAACAAACAAATCTTTCCTCTTTATAATATTAGTATAGATATAGATGAATTGCTGTTCGTTAGTCTCGCTAAAACTCGAGAACGTCTGGACCGATTTGGCTAATTTTGGTCTTGAATTATTTGTGGAAGTCCAGAGAAGGTTTAAAAGGTAGATATATATGAAAATGCTCGGAATTAAATAAAAATAACAATTTTGTCCCGTCGGACAAATTCCTTTTGTTTGTTTTAAGTTTATTCGATACAAAAGCTTAGGTCTTTTATTTATCGATCGAGGCACTACGAAGTTTGCCGGGTCAGCTAGTATTATTATAAAATGTCTCGCAACATTGTCTCGATGGCTTACATTGCGTCTCTGGATAATCTTCAACAACTTACAAATGTGTTGGACCAAATATAATAATCTTAAGATAGTTTTTTTAACATTTTTTAAAAACCGATTTTAGAATATCCTGTCTTTTAAATATGTTTTTACATAGAGGAGCGATCTCCAGGGATAACTCCTCCGGCTTGAAGGATTTGAAGCAGCTGTTGTATGTACTATACATTTTTCCCCGACCTAATCGTTGGTAGCCGAAGAAGCTACTCCAGCTTCACGCGGATGGTTAGGCGAGCTTACGGGCTCAGCCTGAGAGAATTTGCTAACACTAATGCGGAGTTTACATTACGAAATTAGTGTCATGCATGTTGAACTCAGTTTCACGAAAGTAGTTTCGATATATGCGAAAGTAATTTCGTTAAAAAATTAGTGTCACGAAATCCACAGTATCGCAGTAACCATGGCGCCTTCAGCATCAAAGCTATAATTTGCTATATTCAATGTAGCTACAGAAACGCGTATATACCTATAAACTTAAAAATAGACTATCAAGAAAAAAAGACGTTGGTAGATTTGAGGATGGTTACCAAGAAGGCATTTAGGTGCAATGCTCTGAATTAGCAGATGAAGATCCTGAGAGCTATAAAAACTATTTTCGAATGAGTGAAGATAATTTTGATTTTTTACTGTAGTTGTCGCTGATATTCATTAATAAGATCTATATTTTTTTCTGTACTCCATCGTTGGTTTGCCATTTTCAACGCTTGAAGCGCGTCCGAACTAACAATACACACGCCCGCACAGCGCAGGCCCTTTCGCGACATTAGTTTCACGTCGCGTCTACACTATGAAATTAGTTGCATGACACTAATTTCACCAAAAAATTGCGCAGGGCACGAAACTAATTTGCATGCATGAATTAATGCATGCATTACGAAAGTATTAAATTACACGTGAAACTGTTGGTAAAACTAATGTCACGAAATTAATGTCATGCCACTAATTTCATAATGTAAATTCGCCTTAACCCTAGCAAGAGCAGTGCTTCGCAGAATCTACCACCGGCTCGAAATCGCAACCTACTGAGAAGATCCGGCCAGAAACTCAGTGGGCACTATTATTAAGTGTCTCAAGGCACGGCGTGACCGCACGGTAACCCTTTACCTATCTAATTAAGAAAAAAAACATTTATCATAAATCATTCTCTTTCTGTCGTCCTAGCACCAGTCATCAGAACAGAGTGCCCCCGTGCTTTGTAGAACCACTTCTCTCCTCTACACGGAGTTTTCACAGATGAAATTTGTTACACGCCATCCGATTCTGGAACAAACTCGCCTCTTTGAAGTTTTTCGACTGTCATAATACGACCTATTAATCTACATACATTTTCAAACAAGATTTTTAGTGGCAACGGCATGACTGTGCTACTATTAATGTAGATGTTCACCAACAACAGTAGCTATTTACAATCAGCTTCACATCTGTAGGGCTGGACCATATTTTTCTTTTTATTTATTGCTTAGATAGGTAGACGAGCTCACAGCCCACCTGGTGTTAAGTGGTTACCGGAGCCCATAGACATCTACAACGTAAATGCGCCACCCACCTTGAGTTATAAGTTCTAAGGTCTCGAGTATAGTTACGACGGCTGCCCCACCCGAAACGCATTATTGCTACACGGCAGAAATAGGCAGCGGAATACCCGCTCGGACTCACAAGAGGTCCAATTCCACGAGTAATGAATTTCTCGAAAAATTTATGAGTCCACTAATTCACAATTCATCAGTGTTTAATCAATATCATGTCGACTCGCAGCTGTCCTTTACTCGCCCTTATTCAGTTGAGTGACCGATCTGTCACATCTACTCAAAGAAATTGCCATGATCCGAACATCAGAGATAAAGTAAATTGAGTTATTGATGGATTACAATGGAACTCATTTTATTGCTCATAAAGTATTTATTTCGAAATAGAAATTTCTTTGTTTTGTTTCGTTTTTTAAGATTAATATTTGCTACGTGGTCAGTCGAGGTCAGGTCTCACCTGATATGGTTGTTTGAAAATAATGACGAAGGGCAGATCTTCCACCGAGCGGGTGATATTGCTCGGTAGACCGACGGTCCGAATGTTGTTGTTCGGAACTTGTATATATGCAAGCTTATCTTGAAAATGTCGTAAGCGAGATTCAGGCATCTGTCAAATATGTTATACTCTATGATGGCTACCGCCACAGTTGGTTATTGAAGCCGTAACTGACCTTGAGAAATGCGGTCAAAGCTTCAATTGCATGACGCGTCCCCTATGTGGCTCACAATAGCCCCAACAACTGGTAAATGTTATTAATTATATTAGTCAAAAATTCAATTTAAATAGTTAAAAACTGTTCCCTGAAAAATATCTTTTAATTCTATAAAATAATAACCGAAATTATATCAAACACACACAATGTAATAATATCCGGCGCATTTCATACCATTTCCCTTATTAACTCACTTTCCTTACTATCTAATTATCCGTGCGTAAATAAATACTAATCTGATCTTAGTTTTGGTCAATAGTGTTTTGTAATCATTCTGTGGCACTAACAAGTGCCAATTTGAACAATCGTGTCATTTGAAGTGTAGGATGGTTCAAATTTTTTTTTTTTTGTGGTTACTGGAGCCCATAGACATCTACAACGTAAATGCGCCACACACCTTGAGATATAGTTCTAAGGTCTCAGTATAGTTACAACGGCTGCTCCACCCGTCAAACCGAAACGCATTACTGCTTCACGGCAGAAATGGGCGGGGCGGTGGTATCTACCCGTGCGGACTCACAAGAGGTCCTACCACCAGTAGTGCAGTCAAATGCAATCGAGACCTTTTTTCATGCATAAAATGTATTGTACATGAGCTCTAAGAAATTCGTCTACCATCCAAGCTGTAAGGTCAATAATCTCAATAATCACCTTCATAATTGTTTATTGCACATCAGAAAAACGACAGAGCACACAATTTCTCTTACTATCAAAACACTTGTACTCTATCAAACCATTAAAAATCTGGAAAGTGCCTGTGAAATGTGTATTGAATTTAAATTTAACCAGCATTAATAATAACGGAGAATCGATCCAGAATCTGTACGTGTTTCTTTATGAAATTGTGTAAAGGATGTAATTAAAGCTACATATTTTCACGAGACGGTGGTTCGTGACTACGGAAACTGTAAAGGATTCAAAATGTCGGAAACAATAAAAATACAATTAAAAAACCCTAGATAAGCTGTAAAAGGTGTTTTAAATTATGTCTACTACACGCGAATACAGTAGAAGGTACTCTACATCTAAACATCCTTTAATGTTTATGAAAATCTTGTTATTATCTATGAGCGCGCAATAACATTAACTGTCACTGCACCATTAAATACAAAAAAAAACAATCTGAGGCTCCAACCACTGAAGTATGAAACCTAAGGTCTATGGCCCCAACACGGAATAACCTTCTGTCTGACTGTCACCAGAAACACACGCGAGATAATAGTATTCTTGTTGATGATATAAGTATTATATTTAATCTCTCTTAAAGATATAAAGACTAAATATCAAATAGGTATATTTAATGAAGACACTGACTGCAGCTCGAACAATGAGGCGATCGATTCAAAAATCAATGAAATATATATCACGTAGATATTACAGAATGCCAATTAAAAAAACTCCAACTGAAATCACGGCCAACAACTAGTTTAAGTTTGACGAACAAAAACATCGCGTGAGGCGTGAATTCTCAGTTCCCAGCCATCTGTGACGGCAAACATTCTGATGTGAAACAGCCCTCTTGACCTTAGAACGAACAGGTGTGGAGTATCAGCGAGGATTACCCTCTTAACTGTCAGTACTCTGAACTAGTCTGAACAGTCCTCGTTTAATATTGATGCACCAGTATAGATAATGTCATCAACCCGTTTTGTTATTTGAAGTTCATCTTCTACTCTATGAGTTTTGTCATAATTAATTCAGCATAACTCCTATCCGCTGCACTGTAGTGTAATGTTATGAATTAATTCACAGCTTGCCTTTCTTTCCTCTGTCGAAGCAGACTTATACGTAGTAATGTGGTCAGATTTAGCGCCCTATTTACCGCGACTTACAGATTACACAAAAGCAATTTACCGACAAAAGGTACGCAATTGTAATGGTTAAATTAAATCACGCAACAGTTTGTTTTTAGATAATGAAGTTACCCTGTCCCTCGCATTACTAATGTCTGAAGGAAGATAAGTAAATTATCAATCATCGGCGGACCCATCTGGGCTTATGTAACTTCGGTAACAGTAAAATATTAGATGGGACTAAATATATCTAGTAATCGAGTACATCTTTTGAATGTTGTTTATGAATATTTCCTAATTCCCGGTTGCGTTTACATACATACATACACGAATACATAGCTATATGCAAAATAAAAAAGAATAAAAAGATGTGTGGTATCGTGGGACACCGGATAGGAACGAAGTTCCATATTATAAAAAGATTAATTTTAAGTTCTATTCGAGGTGTAAAGAAAATAATTATTCGGGGTATACATTTTTTATTATGATTTTTTTATCGATAAAAATAAAAATAATCGCAAGGGTCAACCACTCCGCAGTGCAATGGAGCAGCTTCGCCCTGGGGGAACCGCCTGCAAGATCATGGTATCCCTCTACGCCAGGTAAGTATGATTTAGCAAGAGAAATACGAGAACTATCCAGTGTGTAACATCTCGTCACCGCGATTCAGGAATTGTTGAATTTACGTGCAGTGACATATGTTGGTAACAAACTAAATATAAAAAATCTTACGTTACAGACGTTTTTCCCGGTTAGGGTACCCCTCGGCATCGTCCCATAAGGAACTTCGTTCCAAAAATCATCTATTGGACATTGGTATGAAACGTTAAGTTTTAGAACCACATCCAAAGCTGGGCGTACAATGCGTACGTACCGCGCCGGCATGCAAGATATAGCTCAGTGGCACGAATTACATAATTTTCAGATATCGTAAGTCGTTCGTGACTTGGTCGCCTGACATCTTTGAAGTACACATGTATTCAGTAATTGAAATGGACATGTTTTTGTCCTCACAAGAACTTGTTAACATTTATAGATATCTCGAGCGGCCTCGGCGCCAGACAATCAGAATGAGAACAGTACAATAATTGTGTTATGCGAAATTGGTACATGACTGCAATCATTGTTATTCGTCTCCCATTTTCTTTTCAAATACTACTCTTAAGTGGTATCTTGATGGATAAATTAGATCTTGAATTATATAGTTTTTACCAAGAATATGCAAATTTAATTATCGTTTTGTTTCGTTTGATCATTAAACGATCACAGATGGTTTATAACCTTGATTAATAGGATACTTTTTAACACTGACATGACCAGTGCAACCCTGGATCTATTTCCTAAAATAAATACGACAATATATTCGCTGGGTAGCTGGTAGTTTATGTATCAGAGCATGACAATAGCAATTCTTTATCTCGGGAAAATACCACATGTTTCATTTAAGCTGTATGTTACAAATGTGCAGCTGTATGTTAAAAAAAAACCTTATATAGGAAAACCGGATATAAGTAAGTCAACGCTTGCATTAGACGCCTTTAACTCTGACACTGGGAGCAGGCTTGGGAGCCCCAGTAACCGTACTCGTCGAACACGGCAAAGAGTAACTTAAACACCAGCCGGTTTCTCGCCAGATCTTCTCAGCGGGTCGCGATTCCGATCCGGTAGTAGATTCATTCGCGAAATAGCTACTCTTTAGTTGTTAGGTCTCTTTTGGAGGCGCTCGGGTAGCTGTTAGCAAATCCCACCCCTCCTGGCTGAGCCCTTGCTCGCCCGCTTATTCTAGTGGAACTGGAAAGGCCTCTGAGCCACCAGTAATGCTTCAATCATAAGAAAAAATAAAATAAGTGCGGATAGTGCAAAGCCCACCGAGACGTATTTGTTATTTATTTATTTATTGATTGGATGGGTGGAAGAGCTCACGGTCCACGTGGTCTCAAGTGGTTACCAGAGCCCATAGACATCTACAACGTAAATGCTACCACCCACCTCGAGACATCAGTTGTAAGGTCTCAGTTTTTACAATACAACGGCTGCCCCACCCTTCAAATCAAAATGAATTACTGCTTCAATTCAGAAACAGGCAGGGCGGTGGTACCTACCCGTGCGGACTCACAAGACGTATAAGTGGAAATAAAATATCGGTATTCTTATGCTATCGTGTCTGGAATAATTATTTCCAGCACTCTGTATGTCTACAATAATAACTTGAGGCGATTAATCGTAACACAGCACGTATAATAATAAATACGCTTCCGAATGTCCGAGGTTTTCAATCACACAAAACGTGCGATAAAGAAACTCCGTCGGTGGTTCGGAGCCCTAATATATTAAGCGAGAGAACCGGAAATCACTGGAATTATCACTGGTGGTAGGACCTCTTGTGAGTCCGCACGGGTAGGTACCACCACCCCGCCTATTTCTGCCGTGAAGCAGTAATGCGTTTCGGTTTGAAGGGTGGGGTAGCCGTTGTAACTATACTGAGACCTTAGAACTTATATCTCAAGGTGAGTGGCGCATTTACATTGTAGATGTCTATGGGCTCCAGTAACCACTTAACACAAGGTGGGCTGTGAGCTGGTCCACCCATCTAAGCAATAAAAAAAAAATCGCTAGTAAATCAAACAGCGTATTTGACGAACACAATACGTGTGTTCAGCACTAAATCGCTCACTGAATCGATCGCGAATCGCCACGATTCCGCGAAGATGACAATAAAATCGCCCTCAACGAGACCTGTCCTTTAGAATTTTCCCATCGCATTGAGCAGCCTCGAATTTTATGAGGGGCACAAATCATTTCGCGACGTGTGTGGATAGTCAAACTCTCATGCATAGTAAGTACACACGTGGCGTCCGAAGAAATTTATCGTATACACAAAGAACACAGAGCGCGTGGGATTTATTGAAGCGTAGCTAAAAAAATACAGGTTGTATTTTGAAGAAAAAACTGTAATAACCTACGTTAGTAGTAACGCAATATTTTTATATTAAAACTAGCTTTTGCCCGCGACTTCGTCCGCGTGGAATAGTTCACAAATAATGCTTTATTTTAGAACATATTTGGTTAGCATAAAAAACGTTATAGTGAGCCAACCTTAACATATAGACATAAGGTGTCGCGGACTTTTTTTTAGATCTTTTAAAGGGGAGCAATTCTGTCATACATTATTTTAGCGAAACTAACCGTTTCTGCAGCGCACGCAGCGAAAGCTCTTAAAAGAGGGAAAAAACGCGATTTTGAAACATTATTTATTGGTGCTCCGCTTATATTGGTCTTAGCGTGATGCTATATAGCCTATAGCCTTCTTCAATGGGCTATCTAACACTGAAAGAAAGAATTTTTCAAATAGGACCAGTAGTTCCCGAGATTAGCGTTCAAACAAACAAACTCTTCAGCTTTATAATATTAGTATAGAGATTATTATCCTTATCCGTCACGTGGGTAGGCCTCCCACAAGATGGGCCGACGATCTATTGAGGTTCGCGGGAATCCGCTGGATGCAGGCAGCGCAGGACCGGTCTTTGTGGCGAGGCTTGGGGGAGGCCTATGTCCAGCAAGGACGTCCATGGGCTGATAAGAAGATTATCCTTTAGGAAAAAAATAATAATAATCTATACGTGTTTGTTTTATTTTTTTATAAGTGTTTCTGCTACTGAACCCCTTTTTTTTTTTTTTTTTTTTCCACAGGAGAAAATCGCCGGATCCCCACCCGCGCGGCAGGTGGGGTATGTGGGAGTTGAACCTCACTAAAAACTCCTGCCGCTCACAACCGGCGCCCTACCTCGGACCGGGCCGGAGCCCAGTCGGGGCTATTGAAACGGCGGGACAGGGTTGACGCAGAGCACATTACATCCATCCCACCGTCCCACGGACGCCGGACCGGTGGCCGCCAGCGACACGACCACCGGTTCCCTCGTTCAGCGGGCCGAGAGCCCGCTTTGATGGCGCCGCGTTACACCTTCCCCCAGAGCGGTCGGGGGAACGCGGTCTGCCATCACCCGGCTTCCTATTGCGGGTGAGCGTGCAAGCACGCCACCCCACGTCTGGGTCTCTCCCCGCACAAAACGGGTGGGACCCCTAGCTCTTAGGGGGCCAGGTCACGGATACGACCCCGGTCCCGACCCCCTGCTCGGCGGCTGCGGGTTTCTGCGTAGTGAGGAGAGCTTTCCCTCACTCGCCCCGCCGCCTCCTTCTGCGAGATGGTGCACTCGCAGAAGTCGAGCATAGCCTTCCATGACTCATCGCTGCCAAGCATCGACGCCACGACGCCAGGCAGCGACAAGTCAGGTCCTATATTTGCGACCAGGACACGGCGCCGCACCTCCCAAGCGGGGCAGACAGCGAGCGTATGCTCCGCCGTGTCCAGGTCGTGTCCACAATGGTGACACCTCGTCGTCGGCTCAGCCCCTATCCGGTGCAGGTACTTCCCGAAGCATCCGTGCCCGGTCAGCACCTGCACCAGGCGAA
The DNA here is from genome assembly GCF_030269925.1 of Bombyx mori. NCBI lineage: Eukaryota > Metazoa > Arthropoda > Insecta > Lepidoptera > Bombycidae > Bombyx > Bombyx mori. The sequence goes on along the minus strand of NC_085131.1, from coordinate 11,517,695 downwards.
AGGTGAGACGTCCCTCGCCACGATTCACCCAGTCATCAAAGACCGGGTAAACCGCCTCGACGGTCCGTAGCCCCCACGTGGGGTTGGCCAATCGCCTCGACCACGACTCGAGCACGGACCGCCGAGAATGGGCCTTCCGCGCCCGCAGCTCACTCTCGGGGACACGCGCCACGCCCCGAGCACGAAGCTCGCTGCGCCACCGAAAGTCGGCAGCGAGCGACTCCGCCTCCAGCTCCCATGGCGGCGTCCCCGCCAAAACACACGCCGCCTCAAAGGAGACGGTGCGATATCCGCGGATGACCCTGATGGCAACGGTGCGCTGCGGCCAGCGCAGGAACCGAGCCATAGTGGCCCGGTTGCGCGGCTCAGCCCACACAGGTGCACCGTACAGGGCCATCGATCGCACCACCCCCGCGTAGAGACGGCGCACAACCTGATCCGGTCCCCCAATATTCGGGAGCAGCCGGCTCAAAGAACCGGCCGTCCCCATCAATCGGGGGACCAGCTCCGCAAAGTGAGCACGAAAGGCCCACCGGCTGTCCAACACGAGGCCGAGGTACTTCAACTGCACCCCGACCCCTATCCGGACGCCTCCAACCACGATGTGGGTGTCAACGGGTGGCGCCCTCCGCGGCCCGTGAAACCACAGAGCCTCGGATTTATTGAGCGCCACGTCGAGACCCAGCCTCCTTATCCTTCCGACGACGAGGGCCACTCCCGCTGTGGCGAGACGGGCAGACTCCCTAAAATCATCCCCCCGGGCCACGACCAACGTGTCGTCCGCGTAACAAATAACGCGGAGGCCCGGGAGGAGGGCGCCCCTCAGCACCCAGTCGTACCCGATATTCCACAAGAGGGGGCCGAGAACCGACCCCTGTGGAACACCACGCACGACCGGAAAACGATGAAGGGTCCCACCGTACCCGGTACATACGACCGACCTGGCCCCCAAATAGGACCCCACCAGCCGGCGGAGGTAGAGGGGCACTCCATGCCTCTCCAGTGCCCCCCCTATCACGGTCCAGGGCAGAGTGTTAAATGCGTTGGCGATGTCAAGAGACACCGCCAGCACCACCCCACCCCGAGAAACGGCCTCGTCCGAGAGGGACCGCACGCGAAGAATTGCATCCACGGTCGAGCGGCCCTCCCGGAAGCCGTACTGCTCCGCCGACAGGTCAGGCCCCACCCCGACCAGGTGCCGAACGATGCGGGCAGCCAGAATACGTTCCAGCAATTTTCCCGCCTCGTCCAGCAGCACGATAGGACGATACCCGGCGGCTATATCCACCGGGTGCCCCTCCTTCCTCAACAACACAAGTCTACCCGTCCGCCAGAGCGACGGAAACCGTCCGCAGCCATTATATAGCTCAAGGAGCCGGTCCCCCAGGGCACCGAGGGCCAAGGCCAATACCCGGCCGTGGACTCCGTCCGGGCCGGGGGCCGTGTCTTTCGCAGTCATCTTGACAACGGCCACCCGGAGCTCTGCCTCGGTAATACGGGGCACCTCAGCAGGAGCTTGGCCGTCGACGGTGTCAGACGGCCCGCCCATAGCGGGAGGGACAAAACCCTCCCGCTCCTGCGGGAACAACGCCGAAACGATGTCCCGCAGCTGCTGGGGCTGGAGACGCTCAGTCATAGAGGGGGCCCACGGGCGCAACTTGCCGCGTACCAATTTGTATGGGCTCCCCCACGGATCCGCTTCGAGCGCCTCCAAGAGTCTCTCCATGTTCTGCTCCTTGGCCCGCCTGATGGCCAGCCGCAGGGCGTCCTTCGCAGCGCGATATTCGCGGTGCAGCCGAGCTTCCTCCTCCGCGAACGCGACGGGCTCGTCGCGCCGCAGGCGGCGGCGACGGCGGTGTCTAGTGCACCGGCGGCTCGCCCGAATGGAGACCACACGCAGTCTTGCAATTTCGGGCGACCACCAGGGCGACTGTCGCCGTCCAGAGTGCCGGGAGCCGACCCGGGGCATCGAGGCATCACATATGCGGTGCATCGCGCCCCGGAACCATTCGGCCTCGGTTTCCACATCAACAGGTTGTGGGCGCTTGGGCGCCCACGCCGCCACCATAGAGGCCTCCACCAGGAGCTCCCTGTTCAGGAGCTTCAGTGCCCACCTAGGGAATGGCCGGGATGCACTCTGCGGGGGGTCAACCCCGCGGGCACCTGCAGCCGGCGTCGGCGCAGGGGCAGAAAGATCGTACCGGATATACCGGTGATCGGACAACGATTCCGCCCCCACCACCACTCTCCAGCCGAGGATGCGCCGTGCGACGGGCGAGCTCGCGAACGTCAAGTCCACGATAGACTCGCCCGTCCACCGCACGCAAGTCGCGATCGAGCCCCTATTAACGATACAGAGACCGACCGCGACCGCCCACTCCTCCAGCAGCCTACCACGAGCGTCCGTGAATGGGGAACCCCAAGCGACAGACTTCGCATTGAAGTCCCCCGCCAGTATCACTGAACGGGGAGCGAGGTGACGAGCGATCACCTCTAGCCCGTCCAGGAACCGCTCGAACTCGACGGTAGGCCGATTCGGAGAAAAGTACACCCCGATCACGACGATATTTTCTAACTGTACCGCGACGATCCCGGGGCCCCTGGTCACCATCGCCAGGGGGGGGACCATCGCGGTTCTTCTGATATGTATGGCCGCCAAGCCATCAACGTCCCCAAACCAACAGTCATCCGCTGGGGGAACGAAGTATGGCTCGGCGACCACAGCCACGTCAATTGACCACTCCGCCATGGTCTGGAGCAACATGTCCTGAGCCCCAGCGGAGTGGTTCAAGTTTCCCTGCAGGAAGCGATAGGTGTGATCCATTAAGGCTGAACCACATCCATCGCTCCCTCCCCTACTCCATTGCCCCCGCTATCGGGCGCGAACGCCTCAGCGGGGGACAAAGTGCCGGCCGGTGCTCCCCCGGCCAACCGCTTCTTTTGACGCCGCTTAGCTTGGCGGCGCCGATTTCGTTCTGCATTCTTGCTGGCCGGAGGGCAGGCCTTGCCCCCGGCCCGGTGGTCAGCCTTGCGCCCGGCCGCCGCAAATAATAGGCAATGCGGCGCAGCCGAGCACACGGCCGCCTTGTGTCCAGGCTGACCACAGCGAAAGCACAATCCGCTGCGGTCAACCGCACTCGCGCATTTAGCGAGGCAGTGCCCAGTGCTGAAGCATCTGAGGCACCGCCAGGCGCGTGGTTCGAGAAGGCGCACGCGGGCCGCTATCCAGCCCACGCGCAACCTGCCCGGTTCCCCCGACGGTCTCCCGGGCGGAGGAGCAGCCAAGGAGGTGGCCGCCTCTACCGGGCAACGCACCCAAACAGAGCCAGCCCCGGTATAACCGAGGCGCAGCTCGCCTACGGTTATATTCTCCAGGGCGCAGTTGCCCCGGGCGGCAATAGCCGCCGCCACCTCATCCTTAGTGGTGCAGTCGTCCAGGCCGGTCACTCTCAATTCAGCCATTTTGACCGGCCTGTGCACTCGAACCTCTTCCTCAGGCAGAACCGTACGGAGCTTCGCCGCCAGACGCTCCGCGATGCCGGAACTATCGGCACCGGGACACTCTAGCAGCTTGGCCCCATTGGCCGTCAGCCTACAGCGGAGGCCCTCCCCCGCCCCGATCTCGTCCAGATCAATAGCCGCGCGCGCCCGGGAGACTACATCTCCGTATGACACGCCCTTGGCCTCGGCGGCCGGCAGCAGCGTTAAGACCACTGCCGCCGACCGCGGCGCGCGCGACGACTTCTTCTTCGTCTTCTTTTTCTTGGCGGCCACAGGCGCTCGACCCTGTTGGGGAGCAGCCTGAGACGCCGCAGTGGCCGGTGCTCCACCCACTTGGGGAGCTGTCGGTACGGCCCTCTTGGCACCCCGCCGGGCCACCACATTCCACCCCTCGTCCATGTTAGACGGGGGCGGGGGCAGCGGACGGGGTTGAGGCGCCTGCGATGTGCACTTCGCGTTAGCGCCGCCCCCCCGCTTGGCTCTGTCTCGCCCCGGGCCCGCCTTAGTGGCTGGAGCCTGTACGGGGGTGGAGCGGGTCACTGCAGCACCCGACACCGCGGCATGTGTAGACGCAGGCCGTTCAGCGTCACTAGCGACAATACGTTTCGCTTCGAGAGCCGCCAGCCCGCCACCCAGCCTTTCCATTACAGCCTGGACGGTGCGATCGATAATCTCGTCCAGGCTGTAGCAATTCGGTTCCGGCAGGCCCAAGATCCGTGGCCCCGCGGATCCCTGCTGCCGCTCGACGGCCGTCGCCTCCCTAGACCGCGGCGACGGGAGACGCGAACGCCGCTGTACCGCGCGCGATGGTGGCAGCACGGGCCACGGGTCGCCAGCCGCCGCTGAGGGACAGGGACCCCGAGGGACCCCGGAGACCAGCGGCGACACCGCCGGCACAGATGCCGGAGGAGTCCGCGACCCAGCGGCACGCGGCAACGCGGGCGACGACCTCGTCGCGGCTACCCGCTTGGCAGCAGCAACCTTGCCATCGGGCCGCTGCTGCGCCTGTAGCTGTGCTCGGAGCCTCGAATTCTCCGCCATCAGCTGCACCACCTGGTCATTGGCGGAAGCAACCGAAGGCAGAACCTTCGAGACTCGCGAGACGACTTCCCGCAGCCTGCGGCCAGCAGCTTTGGTTTTGGCACTGGTCGCCGCATACGACTTGACGGTCTTCATGGCCCTGCCTATGACCAAGGCAGGGTCCCGAAGACCGCCCTCCTCCTCTTCTGTCGTCCGCCCGTCCAGCGAGGCGACAGACATCGACGCCGATGACGGCGCCGGTGACGGTGCGCCCTTCCCCCGAGCGGGTCTCCCTTTAGGGGGCGGCATCTCCTCCGCGGCAGAGGCCGAATCGGAGACTACCACCACTTTCTCCGGTGGGGCATCCGTGTCAGAGGACGACGTTAGCCCCCCCTTCCCTTCGCGGGAAGAAACTCCCCTCGATTTCCTCTTCCGCCTGACTTTCCCTTTCGGGCCAGCCGCCTCGCAGTCGCTGACGAGCGCAGAGTGCGTCGAGCCAGCGCTGGCACACCTCAGTTCGACGGGTTTTCCGCTGCCCGTCGCACAGCCCCCTTCATCGTGGCATGCTTTGCCCCCCCCAGAATACGTGGGGCAGCATGCTCCCACCGAGGTGGAAGCACGGAGGGATTCTCCACCTAGAGTGGTACCCTCCTGGGGTAATTTTTTCGTTAAGTCTGCCATCATTTATTTATTCCTTTATTATTTAACCAGGGGTCGGTCCCCTGGGACGGCCCTCACGACTGGACACCCTCCAGCCACTCATCCCATCACCGGGCACGTCACAGGCTTAGGATTAGGGCATTTTTTATAGAGGTTTGCATCCTCGCGGCCCCTACTAGGCAGCGGCCCCCGCCCCCCACCAAGTGGGGATTACGGTATGGGACAACCCTTGGGACTAGACTCCCTCCAGCCATTAATCCCATCGTCAGGTGTCAAAAACTTGGGATTGGGGCATTTTTTATAGAGGTTCGCATCCTCACGGCCCCTGCTAGGCAGCAGCCCCCGTCCCCTACTCGGTAGGGATTGCGGTGTGCTTCTTCGAAGCCACGCCGGTAAACCGGTACCCCCCTTTGGGGGGCCTTCCCCTGTAGCCGCCAAGAGGCAGCCGGGGACATGGCAACCAGCGACCGGAAGGGAGTGCCCTCCGGTTCACTTCTCATCCACGTGGGGTCTACCATTACTGACAGACCCACACGTCCGACCACGGTGTGGCCACGCCGGCGTACCGGTACCCTCCTCTGGAGGGCCTTCCCCTTTAGCAGCCAAAGAGCTGCCGGGGACATGGCCTAGCATCCAAGAGGGCTCCAGAAGGGAGCCCTCTCCCGCTTCACACACACTTTGTCCAGCAAAGGTGGGAAACGGGAACACGGTGTGCAGTCTTCTTTGTTCACGGCACCCCTGTGCAGACAACGCTGCTCCACGGTATCGGGGTGCACGCTTAAGCCCCACCGCCGCGACAAGGCGAGACCACGTTCGGTGGGGTACTGAACCCCTAAGCATATTTTGGCTATTTATCGTGTGTGTTTGAATTGGTTATTGGATGATTTAGATTTACAATAGTGCCCTGTAGGTGGCGCTATAATTGGATTCATTATCTTTTTTATTTTCACTTTATGCTAATAATCGATTTTATGCACATTTCGTCGTCAAACCTCAATTTCCAACTACTCAATATTAAATTACGTAAATACACTATTGGCATTTCATTTTATCTTCGATAATTTCGTCCTTTGAAATCTTCTCAAAGCATACACATAACACAGATCAAGCAAATCTATACAAACGATCATTATTTACTTTTAATTAAAACCGAAATTCGAATTGACAAAACTTACAAAATTACAAATGTTACAATACAAAAAAAATAAAACTAAATTAAAAATTCCAAAATCACCTCGTCCGAACAACACCGAAACCGGGGACTTTAAAACGAGCTACAAAATTTACGACTCGAATGAACCACAACGGGGTTCTGTTGTCACATAATTCAAATACAAAAATCTATATATTATATAAAAAATGAATTGGTGTTCGTTAGTCTCGCTAAAACTTGAGAACGGCTTGACCGATTTGACTAATTTTGGTCTTGAATTGTTTGTGGAAGTCCAGAGAATGTTTAAAAGGTAGATAAATATGAAAATGCTCGGAATTAAATGAAAATAACAATTTTGTTTTTCCCCCGTCGGACGGATTCCTTTTGTTTGTTTTAAGTTTATTTTATACAAAAGTTTAGATCTTTTATTTATCGATTGAGGCACTACGAAGTCTGCCGGGTCAGCTAGTCATAAATAAAACAGCCGAACATTAATCGGAAACAATTAATACTAAACACGCATTAACTGTACGACGTGAGTTTGACAAACGGCTTTTTAGCCGAAGCTACTTCTCAATGACAAAACAACATGGTTTTATTCGCTTCACGCCGGTACAGGTGTACTGTGAAGGTCAAACGCGTCGTGATAGATGTGAAATCGATGACCCCTGTACGCTTCTTCTGCTCAATGAATATGAAGTAAGGTTTTTTTTCCGATATTTACAAACGAATTTTACTTAAAAGGGCGCCATTTCAATGTATTTCTAATGTAATAATAATAGTGACTGATTCGGTGATGCAGTAATTAGCGTCTATCAGTTGCGCTGAGGGTCGTGGATTTGATTCCCACTCCAGCTCTTTGTCTGGGTGCTTATTATCTATATCTACAAATGTCTTTTTTTACTATTGCTACGATGGATGAACGATCTCACGGTCAATGTAAGTACATATGTACATCAATCTCTGCTTCCCATAGGTAATATGGGGAATCCTAGTTTAGATGATAATCCGGATGACCGTTCCCTGCTATTTTATTTGTTAAAGCAGAAGCAGGTGAAATAAATACTTTTAAATGTTTTCATAATGATAATAGCAGATAGAAATTAAATAAGTTTTTAAATAGTACAATTCGAAAGAAAAAAAGACAGCGGTAGCCCGATTTATATGTTGGGTAGTTGAGTTTGTTAAAAAAGTTACACAACGCATAAATATAATTTTCTTCATTTCAAAATCTCGTATTGCGTGATAATATTGTCTAACGTGTAGATAATTCCTACACGGAGGCCATTCCGAGCAGCGTGAGGCCCGATAACCGCCACTTAACTGATTCCAATACTACTTACTACCTAGTTAGGGTGCTTAGTAATTTGGTAATTTGACGTAAAATGTTGCCAGATGTCGAAACGATTTTATTTTATTTCCATATTTTTTAATATTAAATATAATTATATTACAACACTCTCTTTTGAAACAGATTTTGAAGTTAAAAGAACATGCTATATATACCCTAATATACCTTATTTACTTAAGAATCGTGAATCAAAGGAAATATAAGTTGACCAGATGAAATTCTTATTTCTATTTGGAACTATTTTCATTACTTTTCATAGAAGATAAACGAGCTTATTGGCCACTCTCGTCGAACCCGTCGCTTGCGACGAAGGGCTCGACGAGCGAATTAACCCATAGACACAGGCCACTGAGTTTCTCGTGATAAATTCGTAACAAACATGGTAAACAGCTGGTCCGATAACGCTGAACACCAAAACTGAATAAGTAACACGTTATTTAGAATTTCGATTTCATTCCACTATATCTGAGACGACACCGAAGTAAAAACTAGTGACGTCAGACTATTTAAGAAATATACAATTAAGAATTTCAAAAAACCAAACATAAATATGCTTTTCAAAAGTTGTCACATATGGCCTTTGACATAATTAAAACTATATTTACTATTAGCACAATATAAAATAGTCCATGACCTCGAAAATAATAAAGTATTTATAAGAAACGTCAGAAATAATAAAATGATAATTTAAATTTAATAGATTAAAACGTAAAAGTAGTTTTAATTAAAACATACAAAAATATTTTGGCGTTCACAAACACACAGGGTTTTTGTTAACAAATCTCCATTGTCGTCGAAATTTAATAAAAGAATATTAGGTTCGTATGGCAACACTAATTATAATTCGAACTTATTTACCCTCTTTTGTTGAGAGCCTAACATTGACTTAATATTACTTTGAAGGCTAACAAAGAAGTTTCGTTTTGTTTTCTACTGTAGCTACGAATAATGAACATTGAACGCTACGAAATTAGTTTTAATGTGCTAGAAATTATTATTTGATTATTTTCACTCTAAGATTTGTTTTAATAATTAATCTAAATTAAATTCTAGTGGTTAATCAATTAATTTATTCGCAACGTGGGTAGGTCTCCCACGATGTGGCCAGACTACATGCTAACAGTCTCGTATATTGATGTTTCATAAAAGTACTAGCTGTACTCATCCGCTTTGCTGGGTATTTAAAATTAACATTATTATTTATGGTCATCATTATTAGGGAGTCCAACACTCATATAAATATAGCCTATCCATTAAGTAAATGTATTTTCTACATGGATACCAAGTTTCAAGTCAATCGGATGCATGTTTCAGTAGTTATAACGGAACATTCGTAAAAATCACTGTAGATTTATATATTAGTATAGATATACAACCTACAAAAGGTGATCTTGTGATCCTTAAAATTCTGTGCGTATGTTATGTCAATGCGACCTGATAATGAACGGCTAACAAGGCGTTCATCTGGCAATCGACCATGGAACGGCGGTACTTTAATTATATTGACAGGCGATGATGGAACCTCGTACTGTTACCGATATAATTGGATGCTCAATACTCGTTAGGACCACACAATGAGGCTATATCGATAACATCTCAGTACATTGTATTTTTGTAAAGTAATTTTGCGAGAAAATTAATTTCGAATTCAAAGTATAAAAGCCTAAATGAAGGATTGTTTTATTATGAGTCGAGAACACGACAAACCAATCCGTCTATAATTTTTTGTATTTTAATAGATTTACTTTAAACTGAATAAGAAATGTTCCAAGATTAGAGTTGTTGATTATGTTAAAGATATGTTCCAAGGGAGAGTTTGCTACCCAGTTGTGGGCGCTGCGAAGGTAAACTTTACACGTGATGATGGTATCACTTCAAACAATTGCTCTGCGATCAACACCAAACGACCTCACGTACTAAATACGAAAAGTAAAACAGGGTATGGCTTTTCATTAGACGATTGTGAGCGTGCTGTGTGTGGGTTTTTACAAACCCAGCTAATAGAGAGGAGCAGCACACATAAGAAAAGTCAGTAATAAAAGAAACAAAACGATCAGTAGTACAATAGTAAAGGACAGATCACGGTTAGAGGAATAGGAAAATTGAATATTATGTTTCGGGTACCACAGGAAGGCAGGAAACAAGGAAATTAGCCACGAATGTGGGAAGACGAAATATACGCAACAGCTGAACAAACATTGAGACCAGCGCTATACGGACTGGAAAGAAATAGAGGAAACCTTTACCAGGCTGGGATCGCTTATTGGGCGGTTCATTGGTCTGTTTCCTTGTTGAAACTCTACAGTATTTAAAATCGGTAATACTAAAAATAAACGCAAAATGAAATCGTAGAAGTGGTTTTAATTTTTTTTTATTACTTAAATGGATGGACGAGCTCGCCTGGTGTTAAGTGGTTACCGAAGCCCATAGACATCTACAACGTCAACGCGCTACCCACTTTGAGATATAAGTTCTAAGGTCTCAGTATAGTTACAACAGCTGCCCCACCCTTCAAACCGAAACGCATTACTACTTCACGGCAGAAATAGGCGGGGTGGAGGTACCTACCCGTGCGGACTCACAAGTGGTCCTACCACCAGTAGATTCCTAGATCCTACCACCTACCTCTAATTATGAATAGTCATTGCAATAGTACGTGGTATATTGTATTAGTGTTTCTTAAGGTATTTATTCCGTGGGCGCGTGAACGAGCTCATGGTCCACCTGGCGTTAACTCTTGTAAGAGCTGTTGTTCCCAAACATCCGAAATTTGGACCTTATATCAGGAGGACTCACGAGCCATTCTACCTTGACTTACATTAAACCTTGGCTAAAACGCCGACAAGTTTCAAAGTCAGATAAATGACGCACAAAGTTATGGTACTTGAAACTTGAGTAGGTACATTTTTCGTTTGTATTCGTCATTGTAAGTTTTATGTGAAACTCGGAGTTTCACTGGTAAACAAATAAAGGAACCAATTATGTAGTATCGGCGCACCATATCCTCTTGTTCCATTAAGATCTACTATCTATACTATCGGATCGGAATCGCGAGTCACTGAGAGGATCCGTCGGGAAACTATGAGTTGTGTCTATGGCCTAGATTTGACCACATGATCATCTCTCCGCGTAACATACCCATACAACGATAACCTTCCACCCTTTATTTCCTCTGTCACTGTCGCTACTTTTCTGACGTCCCCTTACATGCTCATTTCTAAACAATATAAAAATAAATATGGGAATTCTTGTCTACCAGCCGAAGCTTGATATAGAAAAGAATTACACTATATAAATGGCAAGCAAGTTAATAATATGACATTCCGGGTGTGCACCTCACTCGAACGCGTTGCTCCGTTGTAATAAAACAGGCGGCCGGCAGCTGTGTTCCCGCGGTAATTGTAATACTTATTGTAATAACTGATACTTACCGAGGCGCACTAACGACCTGCCCTCACTAATGGGATCCCTGGAAAGCTGCAGGATATCTCGTTCGCCGTGAGATTTCATCTTTTCTATTTAAATAAGTTGCGTTTTAATTATGTTTCAAAATAACATGTTTTGTTTAAGGAAATTTCTTTGCTTTTGGTTTGTTCACAAATAATTACGTCGTTGGGGAAATCATTACGATTATCAAATAGTTTATGTTTTCAAATTAAGTTTCTTTGTATTACGCTTTTAATGAAAATTTTATATTAATATATAATAATATAACACTGTGGAATGGCACGTCGCAATCATTTGTTTTTTTAATTTAAGAATGGAGGGATTACTGGTGATCGTAGGCTTTTCCAGTTTCACCAGGACAGATGGGCGAGTAGGGGTTCAGCCAGGAGCGGTGGGATTTTCAAGCAGCTGCCTGAGCGCCCCCAAAGGAGACCTAACAAATCAAGAGCAGCTGCTTCGATAATAAATCTACTACCGGATCGGAATCGCGACCCGCTGAGAAGATCGGGCGAGAAACTCATCGGGCTGATGCATGGGTTATGTTGCACGTGGAACTCTTTACGAAGCTCGACAACTACGGTTATTGGGGTCCCTTAGCCTGCTCCTAGTGCTAGAGCTAAAGGCGTGTTATGCTGAGGTTAATGAATCTGATGGATCCGTAAGGACGTATCTAATAATTAATGTTTTGCCCGTCTGCATTTATAAAAAAAAGGTATAGCATACGAAAATAAAACTTTTGTTATTATTTAATACTTAACAAATCATATATTCTGGTAATTGCGCGAACTAAACGAAAAAAATTTAGCGAAAAAAAAATACTTTCCCGCGCCAAGAAGCGGCCATGTTGCGTTAACGATCGTCGGGGTAATGGTACTCGCATTTGTTCGGTGCGAACCACAGCGAACATTTTCTAAAGAATAAGGAAGTAAACTCAATAAAATTCATTAGTGAGTCGTAGGGCTATTAGATATTTTTGATATTTCACACTAGTTGGTAAAATGCGCTGATGAATTATATTTCGCACTACTGGAAAATTTCACGACATTTGCTAGTAGTTTTCAAAAAACCTAACCTAAGCGAATGTTCCGACCTTTATAGGTCATAATATCTTACTGGTGGTAGGACCTCTTGTGAGTCCACACGGATAGGTACCACCACCCTGACTATTTCTGCCGTAAAGCAGTAATGCGTTTCGGTTTGATTGAAGGGTGGGGTAGCCGTTGTAACTATACTGAGACCTTAGAACTTCTATTTCAAGGTGAGTGGCGCATTTACGTTGTAGATGTCTACGGGCTCTAGTAACCACAACAGGTGGGCTGTGAGCTCGTCTAACCATCTAAGAAAAAAAAAAGTGGTAAAAAACTCTCTTTGCCCTACAAAGAGTTAATGATACAGAATATTAAGAATCGACGGCAGCGAACACTTTCCATCAGATTGACTGTTCTCTGGATTATTAAGATGCTCCCTTTTCGATAATGAGTTAAATTAAATGAGACCCAATACATTATTAAAATTTAATTAGAACAAGATGGCATCTATGTTTATCTTTCTTTAAATGAGATTAATATACCTATTAGCTGTTATATTAGCTAATTAATTATTGAAGATAAAAATTTTCAAATTTTAAGAATCGCTACATTTGCACTTTTATACATATTTAATGAAGAGAGTAAGAAACAACACATCAAAATATTATTTAAAATGACATAATATGTAATTAACACAGTAAATAAAATGATAAAGACAACACGGTATTGTAATAAGACTACTTTTTTAGAATTTCGATCTGTAAACTTTAATTTGTTTAATAATTATTTTAAGTTATGTTCCTCCAATTTGTATCACAAATTCGACCATAATCACTGGTACTTCGAGATTTAGATACATTTTATGTACCTACTAAGTAGTACTAAGTTTTCTCTTTTGTTTGGATTGGCATAGTACAAAAACCTTTTCTCAAATTGTTATTGAAAACAATAATGTTCGTGTCCATCGTTTAAAGAAAAAAAAGAGAAAGGTTTTATTAAAATTATTGAAGTTACTAATATCCGACTCAATGCCTCTATAGTCGGGAAAAAGTTTTGATGTTGACAAGAACTAAAACGTAAATTTAACGTTGTAAATTTATGACCAGCGTTTTCACCTATCAATCAAGTTTTAGTGTAAGCTATAAACTAAAACAGCCTAAGAAACATCACAGAATTATTTTATTATGTCAATTCATTCAGCGATAGTTAGATTTTACGCTATAAATTAAATCCCGAGAAAATTTAAATTAAATGAAGTGTTTTCCGAGCGCTATGACATGTCCTTCTTCAAAAGAGACTTGTGGAGAGTATTAAGCGGTTGGCAGCGGCTTGGCTCTGCCCCTGGCATTGCTGAAGTCCATGGGCGACGGTAACCACTCACCATCAGGTGGGCTGTATGCTCGTCTGCCTACAGTGGCAATAAAAAAAAACGATTTGAAAGTAAATCTATACCCGCAAACTTTTCATCGACTTATATAAACTAGAGGTCCCGCAGTAGTCGAAATTCGACTATAAAAAATATTAACAAAGACAAACAATATTTAATCTATTCTCAATTTGACAACAGACGTCAAGAACAAAAGTTTGACAATAAATAGTGTGCATGCGTGTGTGCGTCAAATACATGGTATGTAGTGTGTGTAATGTTTTCTTTATTGATTTAATGTATCTTTTATGCATTATTAAAAAAAAATATTAGCATTGTGCACTTCTTCTGTATATTCTCTATAAGTGTGAAAAATTTAATACTCCTCCGTCCGCGCAATTTTCGTAAAAAGGGATACAAAGTTTTTGTTTCACGTATTGATATAATAATATAGATACGCAACCCTAAAAAACCAAGTTAATAATTTTGTTTCCTCGAAACAATACTGTTGCTATCTGGATTATAAGAAGAAAATTAATTAATAAGTAAATAAAGGCGTGCACGGCAACGTCAAAAACAAACATTTAAATTAATAAATCGGCTTGCCCTTTAATTACCCGTCGATCCTAACTTTACATTGTGTACGAAGCTATTTATATTCAACTCCGCCCTAATCTTATCCGATGTGGGGATTTTTAATTTACTTGTATGCGTTGACTTCTGAACCTCAAATTTATTAAGGTCTGTGTCGTGCGTGGCTTTTGTTTTATAATTACAATTTTATTGTTGCTCTTAAAATATGTACATCATGTACAATGTACACAATATGCAAATAATAACTGTTACTGTACACTTGTACAAATAAGTGTACGATTTTGAGTGCGTTGTTCAAAACGATCATAACAGATTTTTTTTATTATTCTGTTTCCTTCCTATTCACTGGTAGCTTAAAGAACTAGTACAGCCACGCGCGGACGGGTCGGTGACTTCACAGGCTCAACCTGAGAAATTTACTAACACTACTAACAAAAGCAGTGTTTCACAGAATCTACCACCGCATCGAAATCGGATATTAACAAATAATATGTATTTATTTATAACTAGCTGACCCGGCAGACTTCACAGTACCTCAATCGATAAGTAAAAGACCTAAACTTTTGTATAAAATAAACTTAAAACAAATAAAAGGAATCCGTCCGACGGGGGACATATCAAAGGAAAAACTAAATTTTTATTTTTATTTATTTCCGAGCATTTTCATATTTATCTAACTTTTAAGCCTTCTCTGGACCTCCACAAATAATTCAAGACCAAAATTAGCCAAATCGGTCCAGCCGTTCTCGAGTTTTAGCGAGACTAACGAACAGCAATTCATTTTTATATATATAGATAGACAGATAGATGACAAGCGAATAAGATTTGTACGTGTTAAATATCGACGGGTGTTATATGTTCTGATAAAGCCGATCTGTGGATAAAGCTGATCATTAGTTAAATAAGTCTTTTAAGTGTCTAAACTCGACTTCTCGGGAACTAGGTAAATTGGCCACTATCCAAAAAGCGCTGGACAGCTTAACATTATTATTAATTTTTTTTATTGCTTAGATGGGTGGACGAGCTCACAGCCCACCTGGTGTTAAGTGGTTACTGGAGCCCATAGACATCTACAACGTAAATGCGCCACACACCTTGAGATATAGTTCTAAGGTCTCAGTATAGTCACAACGGCTGCCCCACCCTTCAAACCGAAACGCATTACTGCTTCACGGCAGAAATAGGCGGAGCGGTGGTGCCTACCCGCGCGGACTCACAAGAGGTCCTACCACCAGTCTATACTAATATTATAAAGAGGAAAGATTTGTTTGTTTGTTTGTTTCGAATAGGCTCCGAAACTACTGGACCGATTAGAAAAATTCTTTTTCCATTAGAAGCCGACATTGTCCCTGATGAACATAGGCTACTTTTTTTATTTTTTTATTTTTATATTTTTGGTTTCATGTGTTTTTTAATGTTTCCGAAGCGAAGCGAGGGCGGGTCGCTAGTAATAAATAAAGTAAATTGGCCACTATCCAAAAAGCGCTGGACAGCTTAACATTTTTAGCTCATTAAAAATTTAAACGTTAAAGAACTTAAAATAGCAATCTATAATAGTCATTATTTTTCGCTTTACAAGTATCACGTTCATATTTATGAAGATAGCGTTTTCAATGGATCCCGGTACAAAATTGCAAGTTATTTATGACCGTGTACTATATCGTATCTGATGCTCGTTTATTTCTTGTGAAATTGCTTCATTTTAGCTTTCCTCCGTCGTTTTATTAAACTAACAATGAGATGTGAAGACGTTGTGTTACGAGGAAGTTGTTTAACGTCAAAACTGCCATCTTATAAAACTTTATTATTACACTTAGTATACAGCATATTATTTGTTATACTTCGTTGGAAATACAAATTTAATCCCAAACATTATGTATATTAATACTATTTTGGATGTGAATAAAATCTGTTTATCCATCTAGAACGACATCCATCTGAAATCACAGATACTTCTATTTTTAAAACGTTAATATTAAATGTGGATTTTAACAATATAATTATTGCATGTACCGAGTAACGTACTTAGCTACGACATTGTAGTTTACTACGTGCTTCGGACCAATACGGAAAGTTATCAGCCAAGAAAAACCGCAAACTAGACATAACTAGTAATTATCGATATTATTAACAAATTGATAAGCTGAAATCGATTTTTGTACGTGCGTCGTGACCTCATTTAGTACTTGAACACAAAAAAAAATTATCTACATTGAACAAAAAAAATCCCTTACCCCACAAAACCTTTGGAAAGCAAGCGGGATAAAACTTCGTTAACAAATAGATGTAATTTTTGAAACAGTGATAAACATAAAAGCTACAAAACAAAGCTGCTTTTTTATTACATAGACCAGTGAACCAACACAACATAGATTTAATTGTTACCAGCCATTATGAATACTGTTTAAAATTATATTTCATTGATCGTAAAATTATTTCAATGTTCATTAATTATTACTATTAAGGGAAAACGCGATATATAGCTTGATATTTTTGATTGAAACTCTATTTCTTGAAACTTTTATTAAACCGGATATTCACGAGTGAAGTCGATTGCAAACATTAGTGTGGAATAATAACTTACGAAGACTATTATTAGAGGTAATTTGGATCACCAACCGAACCATGTAAGGTTGACGAGGTCACAACGAATTGTGGCAAGCTTATTGCTTAATGAACTAACTTATTCAACAACTTAAATTCAAGGCAATCAGCCAGAGGGCAGAGGAAACAGAAATGTAATTGCGATTTAGAATTCTACGTCTTAGATCAACATAGAATATTGAAATTCGAGTCGGATGTAATTTTCGATTCTGTACTTTCTGACCATTGAAATAAGCTTACAACTCAAAGTGCTTACATCGAGGTTCATAATAAAACTCGTATGGGTATTGATGATAGCTTTACTTATATTCAGGTCTGAAGTGAATTTACATGCGGATAGCACTGTACTCTACCCTGGTGGCAGGACCTCTTGTGAATCCGCACGGTTAGGTACCACCACCCTGCCTGTTTCTGCCGTGAAGCAGTAATGCATTTCGGTTTGAAGGGTGGGGCAGCCGTTATAACGGTAACTGTGCCGTTGTTGTAAGACCTTAGAACTTATATCTCAAGGTGGGTGGCACATTTACTTTGTAGATGTCTATGGGCTCCAGTAACCACTTAACACCAGGTGGGCTGTGAGCTTGTCCACCCATCTAAGCAATAAAAAAAACCTTAACTACTCTATGTTATTTTTTCCTACCTATGCTTTTAGCCTCGAGAGGCTAAATCAGCGTTACCGGACGAGTAGGTGAGCTCACGGGGCCCAAGCCTGGCGAAATTGCTAACACTAACCCTAGCAAGAACAGTGCTTCGCAGAATCTACCACCGGATCGGAAACACGACCCACTGAGAAGATCCAGCGAGCAACTCAATGGGCTGTGTCTATGGGTTAGCTTACTCGTCGAGCCCTTCGTCGAAAGCGACGGGTTCGACGAGAACGATGACCGGAAATTCCTCTAACATATCACTTTAGTCTGAATATGTCCACATTAAATATACCTTGAGTCAATTGAAAGCGCAAAACAGAAATTTAATTAATCAATATAAATTCAATTGAAAACAACGTAATGCTGTGACAAAGCTAAATAGCACCGTGTTTCAAAAGTTTAACGTTAGTGCCAATTTAAATTCGTTACAAAACTTATTCACTTCACTATTACTGAAATATTCCATCAGATACCAACTCGTAAAAACTTGCAACATTACGTCCTTTGTATATGTTTACGACTTCGGGGAGTTGCTAGATTAACAAAAGAAAATAACATTACATGACTGTTTCCTTGTTTTTTTTTTGTCGTGAGAAGCACATGAGGCACTGGCTAATGTGGTGACGATCGGTTAGCGCTGCTCATCAATACAGTTATAGGCAAAGTCAGGCCGCTACCTACTGTAAAGTATTTAATAAGGCAGAAAAAAAGCCTGTGTTGTAATTTATTTAAATTTAAATGTCATTATTATAAAGTAGTCCAATCATGCTTTTTAAATGCTCTTGTTCTAATTCACTGATAATTCGTACTCAAAACCGGTGAGCCAACGTTGTGGTGCTACCGATAAACTAACTGGAATAAAAAAAACTTGATAAGCTTTCTTAATATAACTATTTCATTAGAACTATTATGTAAGCTTAAGTGGCTTTTAGCGGTAGGCAGCGGCTTGGCTCTGCCCCTAGCATAGCTGAAGTCCATGGGCGACGGTAACCACTCACCATCAGGTGGGCCGTATGCCCGTCTGCCTACAAAGGCAATTAAAAAAAAATAGTGGTAAAATTCATTTATTAATACAAAGTCACGGAAAAAATCAGAATTTAAATTATCTAACTTTATTCTGGTTATTTTTAGTAATACTATCTAATTAGATGACATTAATCTTTTAGGACGCAAGTATTATTAATATAAATATTTTAATGTCGGGAAACTCAAACAGTCTGGTAACCCTTTATTCCTTATTCCCAAAATACAGGTGTGGGGCCGTCAACATGTTTATACCCAAATCCGTCTGTTTATAAGGAAATGAGTGTACTCACACTGGCACACTTTCCACAAAAATAGACACTGGAATGAACGAATCTCAATACTTGTTTAGTAATGATATCACGAAATGTTTTGTTTCAACTGATTTACGAACAGCATAAAAATGATGCTACAAGAATAAATTAAATTTTGAATAAACATTTTTGACTATGCAATGATTTGTAAACGGTTTTAAGCATTGAATGATGAAGATGAAGACATCAAAAGGGACCACCCAAAACTAAGTAATGACTCACAATATTCGTGAAGGGAAAATAAATAGACTTAATATTATGTTAATGAAGATATTTCATTTCCGCATAATAATATGTATATATATGTGATCACAAAGAGATTCGTGTTTCCATGAAATTGATGCAAACATTAGAAGTAGATTAAAATATTCAATGTCTTTTGATGTGTAGTATCAATGTTTGTGTTCGTTTTTTTTTCATAATCTATGGGGACACACACACACACACACACACACACACACACACACGCACACACACACACACACACAAAAGTTTTAGATTTGTTAACGATTGCTATTAAATTATAAATGAGTGTTACAAAAGCATAACAGAAACAAAAAAAACCCTGAGTATATGTATTTATAAAGTCTGCTTTTGTTTGTGTTTGGAATAATCATTATTATTATTTCGAAGTAAAGTTAATAGGCGACAATTTTGTATACGAACATAATGAAATTACTAATCTATGAATCAGCATCTAGAATTTAACTTCATCAACATAAACGCTGCGATAAAATAAAACACAATATCATTATACATAATTATGCAAATCTTCAAATTCTTGATCCAAATTAAATCAGGCGGGAATCTAGAAAGTGTTGCTAGTTAAGAAATAAATAAAAAATCATGAATATTTCAATTGGATTACACACGGGCGTGGTCTATTAAAATTTTACGATAGACGAAATTAAATTATCATTCACTAGGTCGAGTGAAAGTTTGATACCCACCTTGGTAACATGGATTAATGTATACTACTGACTTGTTGTCTTAGCTTTGGTGTATTGTGCAGAAAAACCAGTATACGCATCATATTACGTTGGTTTCAGTACTCTATAAGAAGGGTGACGTTTTTACTGTGATGCATATTAAGTATACAAATATTTCAATAACCTTCTGGTGGTATATATAATAGAAGACTCTATTGTAAATCGTATGTAATATTGTAATTCCGAGCGCTATGACATGTCCTTCAAACGAGGCTCGCGGAGAGTATTGGCTGGAGCGGCTTGGCTGGCATTGCTGACGTCCATGGGCGACGGTAACCACTTACTATCAGGTGGGCCGTATGCTCGACTACCTACAAAGGCAAAAAAAAAAACTGTTCAAACAGTTAATAATCTTTATTACTACAATTTCACTTTATTTTGATTTCTTTGATTTGCGACATACATAGATACATATCTATTCTAGAGAATTTGTAATGCTGGCAAAACGAAAGTAAAAAATGGTAAGAGTTTATTGGTAAGGCCTAGGCCGCACTACGGTGAAACCGCTGCGGTTATTAACCGGTTATTATGAGTTTATGAAACACGAAAACGAATACAACCGGCCGCACTTGCGGTTCTTTCCCGCGAATGATTTTAAAACCGCGAAATGTTACAAAATTGTCGCGAAAAAAAAACGCAAACAAAATTTGTAATCCATAGAACTAGGTATCCGTGCACGCATTATGCGTCACCGCAGGCGGTTTTTTGAAATGTCAAATACATTTGCGAAATTTTGTTTCCATGAAAGTGGCTACTGACAGATGATAGTAATCGAAAACTTTCTCTGGGTGCTTTCTTAAAGGACAATGCCCATTTTCTATGGGCGTTTGGGCCCCTAAAAAAAGTTGTCGCGTCATGGTGGTTTTAACTTATTTTGATAGACAAAGAAATATCGTTTCATATTCAGAAAACTATTTTTATATTCTCACCCAGGTTTAAGAGAAATCTGTTTTTTTCTGCAGCTAAAATTAGGTTGTTAATTGTTTTTTTCGAAATCAATAATCGCTTTCATCATTATTTACAGTATTAAATAAGTTAATTATGGTTAATGTTGCTAGAAATAAGCCCTTACGTACATTTTATTATTATTATATCCTCATAATAATAATAAAATGAAATGAAAATCCGGAAGCCGACAACGATATTGTTGTTGTTGTTTTTAAATTCGCCAATAAGCAGGCAAAAGCGTAGCCTATACAGCCCAGTCTGTCGTAGTTATATTTTTTATGTCAATAAAAAGCCGGTGTATCTCTTTTTATTGCTTTTTGGGAGTTTTGACGTCAACTCGATGAATAGCTCATTGAGTGAGCATGAATTTCCGCAGACCTTTTATCTTGAAAAAAAAAAACAGTCCGCTATGTTAGCCACAGTTTTATTCCAATGACGTTTAATACACAAAACAACGCCCAATTTATATAATATTATACATCACAATAAACTATTAAAAAAGCATTAAAATAAAACTTAAAGTGACGCTTCACTCGGGTTGCTGCCAAAACTCTCTGATCATATATAATAAGAATAGAGTAATGGTAGGCCATTGAGATTTTTACTAATGGAATCATTAATATCTAAAAATATTAAATAAAATAACTCATGGTTTTAACTAATAATTATTATTACTAGTGGGAAAAACTCTTTACAAATTTTCCACCACGGCGGTGCGCTGGTTCAATATTTTTGAAGAAAGTTTTGCGGGGGCGAGTATCGCTAAAGATGCACAAAAGAGGGGAAGGCCGAGGCTAGGCTATGAGGAGTAGACGTACCTGCCAACCCGTCGCTAGCTTCTTCCAGGCTGCAGAATTCGACGCCACTGCTGGACGACGCGTAATGGCGGCGACTTGACACGGCACTCTTCTAAATTATTGTCTATAAAACTTGTATATCACTCGCGCAACGACGAATATGGTCGTCAGTAAGAGTTTGTATAATAGAGAATTAATTTGAGTCCATGAAAATATTTGTGAAAAAATAAGCGGCGTGTGCGTGTACAGCGCGTGCGGTGCGGTCGGCGATAGTCTTCTTTTTTATTTTTTTGACGTTTTCTTCTTATGTTTCTTTTTTATAAGTGGCCATGCGAGAGGTTTTATGTCTACTCTCATTAAAAAAGAACCATCCCCCCGGCCTTTAGGAGATGTAGCTCCTGAACAATGAGAGAGAGAAGTACATAAATGTAGCGATTATGGGTGAACTAGAGAGCGGATGGAATCAGGGTAGTGCGGTGGTACATAATAAGTACAAATAATAAGTGTAAATGGTACTTAATGAGTGCAGGATATGAAGTATTAAGTAAAAAGAATGAGATAGAAATAAATTAAAAGTAAGAATGAGAAAATAAATAGGTTATTGGGAAGGTAAAACACAAAGTTTTACTACAGGTCGAAGATAGGTGCCGTTTTGTGTGCGCACTCTGACTACTCTAACGACCCCGTCCGAGGCAGGCATTATTTCTTCAATTATGCCCATTGGCCATTGTAAAGGCGGTGAGTTTTCTGTTTTAAGAAGGACAACAGTACCTTTAGTCACCGGATTAGATTTGGTGTTCCATTTAGCGCGTGTTTGAAGCGTGTTTAGGTACTCACGCCTCCAGCGATTCCAGAATCTCTGAACAATGTCATCGACAAGTCGTTTATTGCGAACTAAATCTACCGAATCTAAACGCGGATCAGAATGAAAGGAGTCTAGCGGTCCGAGAGTTAAAAAATGCGAAGGCGTTAAAGGTTCCGGTTCTCCGGGATCAAACGTGAAGCGGTTGATGGGCCATGTATGGACGTTATCACGAGCCCATGTAGGGCCATAGAGCCACAGCGGGTGATTCAATAATTGAGCGGGTGTGAGACCACGACTCAAGCAGTCGCTGGGATTCTGCGTACCTTCACAATGGTAGAAGTGTTTGGGGTCAAGGTTGTTCTGTATTTGTGCGATGCGGTTCGCAATGAAAGTATCAAAGCGATGCGGAGACGAGTGAACTCAATGGAGGGTCACTGTCGAATCAGTAAACGCGAAAATTTCGTCGACATGACAGCGGGGAGAAACAGTGTCGATAACAAATCGAAACAGTTTCGATAATAATACAGCAGCACAAAGCTCTAGGCGGGCTAAGGAAATAACCTTGAGCGGCGCGACCTTGCTTTTGGCACCAATTAAATTGACTTCATTTGGTCCGGAAGCCGGTTGTACACAAATATACACAGAAGCACCCATCGCTTTTTCAGAAGCGTCCGCAAATCCCAGTAGTATGACACGGGACTCGGGCACGATGCCTACGAAGCGAGGTATTTTAAAGTCTTGCAGAGCGGGGAGTTCATTAAGAAAGCGCTTCCACGCAGCACAGATGTCGCTTGGAGGCTCTGCATCCCAATCAATCTGAGCTACCCAGAGAGCTTTTATTAATAATTTTGCGTGTAAGATGACAGGGGCACAAAATCCGTTTATGTCCCACAGTTTAGCGATTGTGGAAAGCATAAGGCGCTTTGTACATTTTGCTTGCGGGTTGAATTTAATAGCGATTGAAAATTCATCCTCGACCGGTGACCAAATTAGACCTAGGAGCTTCATATTATCCTCCTTGTCGAATTCAATTTTTGAAGATAAGCGGTTGGCTTGCGGAATCGATTTTAACACCTCGGGCGAATTGCTAACGAATTTAACTAAGTCGAAACCACCACGTTTGAATAGTTCGATTAAATCATGAGCCAACTGAATTCCATTCTCGGGCGTATCTACCGAAACTCCTAGATCATCCATATAAAGATGATCACTAGCGATTTCTGAAGCGATCGGGAAATCAGTTTCATCGCGGGCGAGACGCTTAACTGTCTTCATAGCAAGGTACGGCGAGCACCGTAGACCAAAACAAACGCGATTAAAATGATACATTTTCGCAGTATCATCTTCGTCAAATTTGTATAGTATATTCAAAAAGCGGCGGTCTTCCTCACGAATGCCTATAGCCAAAAACATTTGTTTGATGTCGGCGGTTAAAGCAATCGGAAACAGTCTAAATTTTAAAATAATCGCGGTTAAGTCTGCTTGCAAATTAGGACCGGAATGTAAACAATCGTTCAATGAAACGTTTGTATCTATGCATCGTGCAGTTGCGTTCAGTACAATGCGGAGCGGTTTGTCTTCTCGGCTTATGCCGTGGTGAGGGATGACGTAATAATTCGTATCAGTAAGAGCGGGTGCGGGTGAAATGATGTTCCGTTCGAGATAATCTCTCATCGCGGCATCGTAATCAGTTTTTAAAGCGATATTTGTCTTAAATCTGCGTTCGAGTGACGACAGACAGCGACGTGCGGTTGTAAGAGAATCGCCCAGAGCGGTAGGCGACCTCAAGAAAGGCAAAGCGGTGACGTAACGTCCAGTTGTGTTATCGCGGTATGTATTTAAATCATAAAAATCCTCACATTCCTGTTCGGCTTTAGACATGTGTGTTTTAGTCGGAACTGACTCCAACTCCCAGAACTTTGAGACTAAAGTTTCGATCGAGTCGTTACTCGACGATAAAAAAGCGTGATCGTTATCACTAGGCGCGGTATTATTGTGACAAGGGAGCGAAGCGATCGACCCTAAGAGTATGTATCCAAATGCGGTTTCCAATAAATCAGGTTTTCCAGGCGGACCTAACAACTTTGTAGGTCTTAGGATCTGCATGAATACTTCGGCGCCAAGCAGAATGTCTATTTCAGCGGGTTTATTAAAGTGCGGGTCCGCGAGCTGTATATTATTATTACATATGTAATTAAGAGACGAAATGTCAAATTCACAACTCGGCAAGTTACTCGAAATATTTTTAAGAACGAGTGGGTTTATGCGTAAACAAAAGCTTGCATCGTACCTAGACAGTAACGTTACATCGGTAGTTCCGATTATAGTTTGAGAGCTAGTACCTATTCCATTTACGGATCGTTCGGAATTGTCGTGGAAGATACGAAGGTCTAAATGTTTACAAGCTTGGCGGGTAACAAAATGGTTTTGTGATCCATTATCTATCAAAATTCTAATTTGAGCAAGAGTTCCGTCACTTCTTTTCACATCAGCAAGAACGGTGTCAAGTAAAACATTGTTAGTTTTTCGCGTGTTATTTGAGTTAGCACTCATACTACAAAATGGAGCGTTATTATAAACAGGCTTGGTAGAAATCGAACTTGAAGACGCGGTAGATTTCTGACCGACGGCTACTGGACTATGCGTATTGTTATCAGTGCGGCGGTGTAAGTACTGAGGCGGCTGTACCGGCGGCAATGCAGCTGATGCTTTCTCAGCAAAGCAAAGAGTCGTATGATGTAACTTTTTACAATTAGCGCATCTATTCTCAGATTTACAAGTATTTGTGTTATGTTGTAAACTTAGACAGTTGATACAAGCACGTATATTTTTTATATAATCATAACGTTCACGCGGGGTAAGCGATTTAAATTTCGGGCAAGAATATAGGTGGTTATGATTAGAGTCATTGCACAACTGACATGCAGTGTTGTTTACGACAAATGATCGTGAGCTATTTTTATTTGCATTGTTATGCATAGGCTTCGTTGAAGTACTTGCGCTGTTCAGGTTGTTATTACCTGTCCGATTTAAAACTTTTATACGATCACGAACAAATGAAATTAAATCCTGATAAGTAGGTATGTCCTTATCACAATTATTCATCTCAAAAAGACGTGCGGTTTCTGTATCTAAGCGGTGTAATAAAGTGTAGGACATGACGAAGTCACACAAGTTAGGTATTTGTAAATTATTAAGAGCGAGGTATGAGTTTGAAAATTGATCGACAAGATTCTCTAAATTTTCAGCAGTGACTGAAGAAATCGGTTTCAATGAAAATATTTGATTCAGATAAGTACCTGCTAGGTTCCTTTTGTCTTCATATTTTGACACGAGTGCTTTGTAAATAGTTTCGTAATTCTCAGCGCATGGAATGAAACCGGCATAAACATTTTTAGCTTTGTTTTTTAATTTACTAGCGAGATAAAACATTTTTTCAGTGAGAGAAAGAGATGTGTTCAAATGTACAGCGTTTTTAAAAGTCGCGAAAAATAGCGGCCAATCGTTAGGGTTCCCATCGAATTCGGGAATTTCAATGCGAGCTAATTTAACACCTTGCCAACAGTCGTCATTTCTTTTGACAGACATGGTGGGTTTTGATTCTAACTGCGAACGTTTACGTTTGATACGACAATATAAATCTTCAAAAGCGAGCCACTTATTGAAGTCGGGCTTAGAATCGGAGTCGATTTTTAATATTAATTGATTTATATCCTTGAGACATTGTTGGAAATTAATGCGGGTCTCATCGATTGTTTCTACCGAACAAAGAAAGTTTTCCAATGTTTCAGGATCATTTAAATTACTGCGAGATAAATCGTAAATACGTTGTATGTGTTCGAAATAGACTTGTCGTTGACATTCTAGAATTGTCAATTTCTGTTCAGACGAAGTCATCGTTGCGGATTGCGTATGTAAAGGTCAATGACCTGTCAAAATAATGAAATATGATGAAATGCGGTGCGAATAAAATATGAAAATATATAATAAAGCGTGTTTATTCGCGTAATAAGCGGTGATCAGCGATGATTAAAATGTAATCCGGCTCGAAGGACCAATAATAGTGGGAAAAACTCTTTACAAATTTTCCACCACGGCGGTGCGCTGGTTCAATATTTTTGAAGAAAGTTTTGCGGGGGCGAGTATCGCTAAAGATGCACAAAAGAGGGGAAGGCCGAGGCTAGGCTATGAGGAGTAGACGTACCTGCCAACCCGTCGCTAGCTTCTTCCAGGCTGCAGAATTCGACGCCACTGCTGGACGACGCGTAATGGCGGCGACTTGACACGGCACTCTTCTAAATTATTGTCTATAAAACTTGTATATCACTCGCGCAACGACGAATATGGTCGTCAGTAAGAGTTTGTATAATAGAGAATTAATTTGAGTCCATGAAAATATTTGTGAAAAAATAAGCGGCGTGTGCGTGTACAGCGCGTGCGGTGCGGTCGGCGATAGTCTTCTTTTTTATTTTTTTGACGTTTTCTTCTTATGTTTCTTTTTTATAAGTGGCCATGCGAGAGGTTTTATGTCTACTCTCATTAAAAAAGAACCAATTACAATATATAAATATTGAATTGAACAAAAATAAACTAAAAAGTCTGAATTATAATCATTAGTTTTTTTTTTTAATTTGTTGTTCAACAGACAACTCTTTCGTTTGGCAGCATATAGGTTTACTAAAAGGCTGTATGGGCTAAGCCCTTTGCCTATTGGCGAATTTAAAAACTATGGTACTAAGTTTTGGGATGTTATCAAATAAGTACCGTAAAATGGGGCGATTAGGGACAAATTCCAACTTTATGAGCAATTTTAAGGTAGTTGTTGATGTATATAATGCTATATCAGGATCAAAATGATTGAGTCTTGGGGGCATCTTTGTTGTCTAATTTAAAATTATGCAACTAGCATTCCAGTTTATGCAAAAAATGCAAAAATAGGTGTAATCCCTATTTACCCGAAAATTGCGGTTAATTGGGACGAAATGAGTAATTTGCTAGGGTTGGCACTACTTTTATTTTTATATATAGTTTTAATTAACTTATTTATTTAGTTGCACCAACAAAGTGATCATCAATAAAAAAATTGATAAACTGACAAAAGTACATGACAGACATCACCTCAATTATAGGTGTAATCGACAGTGCAGTAACAACAAAATAAATATATATATATATATATATATATATATATATATATATATATATATATATATATATATATATATATATATATATATATATATATATATATATATATGTGGGATGGTATGGCGAAATCTAGTGGATATTTAGTTTAACAACAAAATCTTTTATTCTTTCAAAAAAAAACTACATACATCTTCGTAACATCGTTCTGTCAAACTTATATCTGTCATTTATATTTTCTTCTTTTAAAAATTAAAGTCGTGTGCCAGTGTGAATTAACAAAAAAGTACCGATATCCCACTCGGCCATTCCTACCCATTCGTCTGCCTCAGACGAATCAGTTCATAGCTTAATAAAATTAACAAGGCTAGTCGTATGTATCGGACCTCCTCCATTCCCAATCTTCAACTTTTAGTCGTCCTCTTCTATGATTCTCTCTTATAATTTCTTTTTCCATCTTCTTTAGTACAGCGATAAAACTACTTCCATTCTTCTCTTTGTACAGTATTCTATTTTGTGTCAAATGATTCTGGTAAGGTACTTTAACCAACTTCTTGCAGTCTTCTTTCTCTAACTTCTTATAATCTTCTGTCTCTAACTTCTTGTAATGTTCTTTTCTTAATTTCTTGTAGTCTTCTTTGACCTCGTCCTTCTCTGCAACAATAGCACAAAGTGGTATCTTCTCCATTACAATACCATTTCTTGTAAACTTAACTTCGAATTCACGCAGTATGGGGTTGCCAATGATCAGCTTTACAGGTATTATATCATCTTCCACAATGTAAAATTTGATATCAGTAACAGCATTATCAATATGTAGCTGAGTAGTAAAAACACCTTTGATAAGTATTTCTTTGTTAGCAATACCAGTAAGACGAACTTCTGAATTCTTGTCATAATGTTGGATATTATTTTCAATTTTTTCAAATTCTGAATGTTTAATAAGATTCGCGTCACTACCTGTATCGATCAAAGCCACCATCTCTGTTCTATTCAATAACACTTTCTTGTAAGGGATTTTTTCTTCTTCGTTTTTCTTCTGAATAATTAAAGACTTCTTAACTTCATTCTTACATTCGTTTCCCTTGTGACCGAATCCATTACACTTAAAGTATTTAATGCCCTTTGTACAGCCGGGGGATTGATGGTCTAAATCACCACAGTTATAGCATCTTTTAAAATGCGGTTTTCTTAATGACGTTGTCCCTGCATCTGAATTTACTTGCGGAACTACCTGGTGATATGATAGTGTACTCATTTTCTTTTGAAGATCACTGTAAACGTCCAGCTTCTTTCGAAAATCACTGTAAATGTCTAGCTTCTTTCGAAAATCTTTCAAATCTGTAGCTCCATATAAAATTGCTTTGTTAGATTCAGGATCATTGATACCATCTATAACGTATTCCATTAAAGCAGCATCATCTACTCTTCCATGCACTGCTATTTCTTTCATAACTAAAAAATATTGTTGTAACGTTTCATCATTTTTTATCTTTCGTGAAATAAGGCTCTTGTGAATCTTAGCACTATTAAACTTAGGGCCAAATTCTTCAATAAGGGCTTCCTTCAAAGTAGGATAGTCTTTAGCTCTACCAATAGATCTTAAAAATAGCTTTGCTGTTCCACCCAAAAGTTTCTTTGCATAGATCAATCTTTCCACTTTAGTCCACTTCATCAAATCAGCAACATCTTCAAATTCATCAAAAAACTCCGAAATCGGGTAAGTATCATCTCCGGTGAAAGGTGTCATGGACTGCTCCAAATCACGAAACGAGATATGCACCTCAACGTCTTCTCTTTCATCACTATCATTATTCTTCTTAGGAGCCATTTTTTTACTTTCGAATACAGTATAAATTTTTTATGCAAAAAAAAGATAATCGTCTCGTTGAACTCGTAAATAGTCGTAGCAGTCGTTAATTATAATTTTCAGAATAAGTTTTCTTCTTAAGTAATCTTCAGTAAAAAATCTTATGTAATCTTCATAATAAGTTTGCATAAAATAACGTTACACAAAACTTCATCAATAATACTTCATCATAAAATCGTTATTTTTACACATCTCAAAGTCTTCGATGCACAACGTAAATGCACTGGTAGCGGTCAACTTATCTCTGTAAAAATTCTTCAATCCACTGTGATTTATCACCGAACGACATCCTGAACGGTATCCCGGACGAGCCCCCAAAGAGATGTGGGAAGGTATGGCGAAATCTAGTGGATATTTAGTTTAACAACAAAATCTTTTATTCTTTCAAAAAAAAACTACATACATCTTCGTAACATCGTTCTGTCAAACTTATATCTGTCATTTATATTTTCTTCTTTTAAAAATTAAAGTCGTGTGCCAGTGTGAATTAACAAAAAAGTACCGATATCCCACTTATATATATATATATATATATATATATATATATATATATATATATATTTACACATATATAGTGGGCTTTCTTAGAAACGGTTTATATTTATCCGTTCTTGGTAAGTACTTAGGGGCTGATATTTCTATCTGGGTTAAGAGATTAGGTGTGTCGGTTATTCCATGGATTAATCAGATGATTACCCCCACTCTGAACAAATATTAAATATTTTATTATGTATTACTTAGACATTTTTGTCCACCTTGAGATTTCATTGATCTTGTTACATGTCTCTGCAAAATCGACTTACTTATATTAAATTGCTTATCTATTTCAACTAAAGACTTATTCCCAATTTCGCTTCGATAAACCAGATTTTTACCAACAAATTTAAAAAATATTGTTATAACTACATAGACAACCCTACAAACCTGTACCTATTTATACTTAGGTCGTTTCCATTTCACGTATTCTCATCCCAATTGACCCCTTTTTCGTTGTTATTTGTACCTAAGACGTCCCCAATATCCCCAAAAACAACAGATTTTTACATGTATTTTTATTTAATCAAATACATTAAAACCAATAACAACTGAGACTTACCTTTAATATATATGCTGGTTCAAACACTAAATAACGTTTATAAATCATAGTCGTCTTTTATTATTATCAAATAAATAAAAGAGAGCAAAGTTTCTAGCACTAAAATAATGACCACCACAGGAAGTTAATTTGAAACGCGATTTTTTATAAGTTAGCAGCTATTATCATGCATATTCAGAGTTGTTTTGTGAACTTTCAACATTCTACTATTAAACTACAAAAAAATGGAAGATTTTGCAACGAATATAAAACTTATATTGAGCGTCGAAAGATTTTCCCGGTTTTTTCCCGATTCGCCTTTCAATCCCTAATCGCCCCATTTTACCGGTAATTAAAACTTTTGTTAAACAATGCCAGGGCGAAAGAAATGTTGATACATAAATTAAACAACGTAAAAAAATAAGGCATAGTTTTTCAAGTACAAATAGTTTTGACATAAAGTTGGCCCACTTTTGGACATTGTCCTTTGATATTTCTTATGAAAGAATCCTTTCTCAAATCTACGGCTAGTAAGTGGATAGACCCAACATTTGTGAAATTTTCGTTGTCTTTTTTTCTATTTCTTAGTACCAGAGCAACACTACATATTGCTTTTTTGAAATTTATCCATCTTCAAACTGTGAAGATCGCAGGCGAATTCGCGGTTAATAATTGTGGTGTGAGCGTCTTATACGGTATCGCGGTTATAGCGGTTAACCGCTCCCGGGAAAAAACTGTAGTGCGGCCTAGGCCTAAGACCGCATACAAAGATTGTGTACTGAGACAACCGCACTAACAGTTTAGTGGAGAGTACTTAGCGGTGGGCAGCGACTTGGCTTTGCTCCTGGCACTGCTGCCATCCGTGAGCGACCGTAACCACTCACCATCAATCGTATGTGTCTTCCTACAAGGGCATAAAAAAAAACAGAGTCCGGGGAGACTGCCCGGTTTTCATTGTAATTAATGGAATGCATAAAACAGCCGATCAATCAAGCAGCTTCCTGTGTAATCCACAGAGATTATTTGGCTCCCAAACTCGAATAACCATAACCCTTTAAAAACACTTCCACCTATAAGCGCTCCTTCAGTTGAAGCCGGCAATCCGTCCGAGTGGCCATTAATGACCGAAATTACCATTTCCCGTGTAAACTCATTAATCCAACAAATGACCAATATTTCTTAGGGCCTCCCAGGTGGATCCTCTCGGAGTGGAGATCTTCAGATTAGGCAAAGATTCGCTTTCAAGTATTTTAAAGAATCAAGCGTGTAATTAATTGGATGGAATTATACAAAGGAGTTCGTAAATTCTTCCCGTTTTCAAAAGATTAATGATTGTAGATCGAGACTAATAGAAGCGATAAACTTCCATATTAAATCAATGATAGTAGTGACATTTAAAATTTTAAATTAGTTCAATCTCATAAGTCACGTGAGATTCCACGAAAAAAAGAAATTTAACCTTAATGCCATTCTTAATTTTCTGTAATCTGTATTGACCTCAAATGAACGTTGTGAGTATTGATTAAATAAAATATTATAGATTAGTGACTATTAAAAATATTTTTCTATAGTTAATCAAAACGATGAAAAATAAATGGCGCGAATGCTTCATCAAATATTCGAACCCCTTCGATTCTCGACTCTAACGAAATTTGTACAATCAACTAGGAAATGAAGGAGTAGGTGATAATTTAATATTAAATGAACGGTGAATATCAATAAGAATACAGTACCTACGTATGCTTTTATTACACAATGTTTTTCCATTTACCATACTTTATGAATTTCAATCTTAATAATTGTGGATTAGTGGCCTGATTCGATACAATAATACACTCAGCGACATACCTACCCGTGCAACAAGACGCAATAGGACGAGTCTGCGGAGACTTTTTTTTCTTAAATTTTCCTAGTCATCCCGCGTATCGTTACATTTCAATGATTGTATTGTTTATCGCACGAACCACATCCAAATTGTCTATTGTTGAAGTGTCCGTATCATCTATGAACACGATTTATTTAATCTATATCTCTGTTAAATCTTCGCTGAAGTGTAATCGTATATGATGTGTCTGTATTATCAAAAAGATTTATGAATTCTGTTTTCCTGCTTAGATATAGGCTGTCGAAAGTATGGCCTGATTTATGAGACAGAACAATGAGGCTTCAAAGTATTTTTGGTAGCAGGTGAAGTTCATTATTCATGTGGTTATGAACACAGCGTTTTGTGCTAGAAATTATAGCTTATAAATATAATGTAGAATACCAACAGCTAGTTATTGTGTTTTTTTTCTAGTAATAGAAATATAGTAGTAATTTTACCATAGAAAATAAATACATTAAACATACATTAACATTGAATCAATGAAGTAGGAAACCTATGGAAATGAAACGTCAACCAAAATTTCGTGCCCGTGTGACGTCATCTGGCCACAAAACATGGCGGCTTTAGTGCTGTACAAAAGATTTCAATGTTATCAGGTTTTATCGATAAACGTTCTTGGCTCATTTTATTTTAAATATTGTTGAGTATTATTTATTTGTAGAATTTATACTTTAATGGGAAGTAAGTAGGTATATTGTTATGTGCAAATATGATATGATTTAGATGGGTGAAATCTAAGACAAGTTCGTCCTTCGAATTTGCCAAGTAAACGATATGATGATTTTTAAAAGTTGCTACACTGATTTTATAAAGTTGTCGTTTGTCGCAAAACATAAAGATATGGCGTAGTTCAAAGCCATCAGCCCATTTCTAGCATGCTAAATGTTATCGTATTTTGAGTACGTGTTTTTCTTAGACTATTACAATCTATTTTAATTGTTTTGCTGACTCTAAAGTCCGTAACATACTACCGCAGCGCACCCCAAGGAAGGTGCGCCGCACCATTTGAATCACTTTCGCTTGAGAGTGATTCAAATTTTAAACTTATCAAGGGACCGCGTGAAAAAAAAAACACCTACAGAACATTTATTCATTAATTACAAACGTCATTCCTTGTGACTTCCTCTCTAAATTAACTTAATTATTAAATATTTAACAAATTTACAATAGTGTTTTACTCACTGCGGAATAAAACTATTTTATTTAAATAGTTCCGAAGAGATTTTGTCGGTAGCCTTTTTCCCGAAATATCTAAACAGAATGTCTAAATATGTTTTGATGACATATTTTAAAGAGGTGTTTATGATTAGTGTCATGATCAATAGATTCCGACCGAAAAATGGTCCGATCCGATTTTTCGGATGAGGGCTCCATAATGAATTTAAATATATATAGATAATAGTTTTGGGGCATCGACTTTCTTGAGATCCTATAAAATATGTTTTAATTATTATTTTTGTATGTTTTAAGCATGATAAAATAAGAAATGTTATATAAGCAATCATATTAAATCGATATCAAAGTCAATAAATAATGTACAACCCAAAACAGACGGCCGAACTGACGTGACAATGACATTTGGCGCGCTAAACATGGCGGATTTTCGGCCTCATTAGACGGAGATGGAGACATTTACGTATATTCATGTTTCATTTTATGTACGCACTGAAATACTGTTATATTGTTTTCCTGCGAGTTAAAGTGCTGAGTAAGAACGAGATAGATATATGTTTATGTATGTGCCTTCAAAATGGGTGCTATTTATATAAGCAATTGTACGTATAGAACAATATGTCGTGTCCCTACTATATAGGTCTATGCATTGAATACAATAATATTTATGACACTTTAGGTGTTTATTCAACGGTAAGTTTTTTTTTGTTTTAAGGGATTTTATGACCTGGTAACTAAGACCTTTAGGTCAAGTCTTATTTTAATTTATATTCTTATTTTTATGAAAAATGATAATATAGAGTAAAATGAAATGAAGATGATTAATTTGAGAGATTAATCAACTGAGATGAAATTAAATTAAATGAGATAATAATATGATATGGGATGAAATATAATCTCAGTAAAATGGTGGTTATTTACTGAGACTTTTTCAGTGGGCTTTTTGAAGGATCCCGAGAAGCTACGTCCAGCGGCTTTGTTTCATTTTCCGACATTTGTGCACTTTCACAGATATTAAACAGTTAATAAACCACCGTTATTACACATTTAAACCTGAAGAAACACTAAATAGACAAAATAAAACAAAACACAGAACTTCACTCCTCGTGTTCCCGCCAAAAAGTCCAACGGTACCTAAGTTTAATTATAATAGCGTCCCTAGCATAGATAATACACAAGTAAATTCAACCACGAAATAATAAACAACAATCCCAATACATGGGCTGGTCAAAGATTCAGCCCAAAATCTGAATGGACCTTCCGTTCAGAATTTCAGACAAAAAATAGTGTTGTGTTCATAAAAATGGAAACTCGTTCAAGAATTCAAATTGCTATACCGATAATCGATCTACTGTCCATTCGAATAATTTATTATTCACACTAGCTACACGTAAATAATGTGTCAGCGGAAATAATAAAATTCATGAGATGCACCTGCGGTCCGATTTTCTTGATGCCCTTAATTATAATCATTATCACACGTGGTTTTTGTGATTAAATTAATGGAAAGTATGTAATATTAATAGAACTGGATGTATATTGTTAAAATTCACAGGCCAACTTTAAATCAGACAAAATGGTGGATACCTTAGTCGTCCCTGACCTTGTTGTACTTGGCTGTAAGGTATTTGAACCTTTGCAAGGATATTTAAAAGTTTTTCAACGGTTTATACTCGCTTTTTTGACTAAGAAAACTGTACAGTATTGGATTTAAAGGGTGGGGCAGCCGTTGTAACTATACTGAGACATTAGAACTCATATCTCAAGGTAGGTGGCGGCATTTACGTTGTAGATATCCATGGGCTCCAGCAACCAATTAACACCAGGTGGGCTGTGAGCTCATTCACCCATTTAAGCAATAACAAAATAATGAATAATAATAAGCGTTCGCGTAGCATTAGCGTATTACATTAATGTGACTTTGCCGGTAGGTATTCGAAATTCTGACGTGTTCAAGTTCTCCATATTGTGGAACGAAACGAGGTATTACTATAGTGACATTTGACGTATATGAACTTTTAAACATTATCCACTGAAGTATGAAACCTACATTAACTGTACATCCAATCACTCACCTATCACTTTGGACTTTTTGGCGGGGACGCGAGTCAAGTTGTGTGATTTGTTTTATTTTGTCTATTTAGTGTTTCTTCAGGTTTAAATGTGTATAATTGTTTAATATACATATTTTTCAAGAAGACTAAAAATTAAAATAAGACATGACCTAAAGGTCCTAGTTATCAGGTCATAAAATTCCTTAAAAAAAACCAATCACTGGCAACTTTTTTAATTTTCAATAATGGAACCAATTAATATTGTCGTGCTTAAAATAAAATAGAACACACATCACTTCCATAAACAAACTTAATATTTGTTGCGAGCGTGGATTGAAGTCGTCGTGGCCTAAGACGTCCGTCCAGTGCATTCGTGTTGAAGCGATGCAACGGTGTTCGAATCTCGCGGGCGGGTAGCAATTTTTCTAATGAAATACGTACCTACATTCTCAACAAATGTTCACTATTGACTTCCACGGTGAAGGAATAACATCGTGTCATAAAAATCAAACCCGCAAAATTATAATTTGCCTCATTACTGGTGGTAGGACCACTTGTGAGTCTGCGCGGATAAGTACCACCACCCTGCCTATCTCTGCCGTGAAGCAGTAATGCGTTTCGGTTTGAAGGGTGGGGCAGCCGTTGTAACTATACTGAGACTTTAGAACTTGTATCTCAAAGTGGGTGGCGCGTCTACGATGTAGATGTCTATGGGCTCCAGTAACCACTTAACATCAAGTGAGCTCGTCCAACCATCTAAGCAATAAAAAAATAAAATAAAACATACCAATTTAGGCATACCTACACTATGGTAAATACCTTAATATTCTGCATGCCATGAAAGCAAGGAACAACTGCATTTCGGATAGTTACACACTGGTGGTAGAGCGTATGGTGTTCTCGTACGAGTAAACTCCACCGTCCTACCTGTTTCTGCTGCGACGCAGTTTTTTTTTTTGTTTTTTTGTTTATTGCCTTTGTAGGCAGACGAGCGTACTGCCCACCTGATGGTAAGTGGTTACCGTCGCCGATGGACTTCAGCAATGCCAGGAGCAGAGCCAAGCCGCTGCCTACTGCAATTATCATCTGGGGCATGATGGGGCATCTTTAAGATTTTGACTTCGTTTCTCATCGCAGTATTCACGTTATGATGTCTATTGATTCGGGAACCATTGACATACACGGTTTGTGATTTTAAAATACATTCTTACCTATATAATGAAACAAAGAAGACGCCATTATCAATAACATCCAAAATATGCTGAACAATGCAGATGTTCTTAGTGTTTGATAATTTATTGATGTTTTGAATTTGATGGTATTACGAGTTATATTATATTATCGACTATCATTCAATCATTGTCAGGTTTATTCAAATTCAAAGTATAGTACCTACATAATTTTCAAACGACTAATGAAACGAATAACGTTTAATTGGCGACTACTGCTGCCATCTATCAAGCAAATCTACTTAATTTTTTTTTGTTTAATATTAAGTTTTAAAACTAAAACGAAACTTGAAAATCAAGTCCTGTTAGTGATATTTTTGTTTGCATCACAATTCGTATAAGTGCTACTATTGCTTCCGAACTATTGAAACTCTGCCATCTATTAGTCTAAGTGAGAAACAGCTCTCTGAGTTTGTTTCGCCGGTTCTTCTCAGGACTGTGGCTTTTTTTGGAACCGGTGGTAAAGTTAACATTGTTATTTGTATTTTGAAATTCAACAAGTGTGTCATACTGACATCTAAAACATATAACCCGACCATATACTATCGGCACGTTATGATGGCCGTTTTGACATATTACAATAGTGACGTGAAATGTCAATTTATTCTCGAAAAAAATATAATGAAATCTACAAGTTTTTATTGCAAGTAGTACCTGATTAAAAAGGTTTAATAAAACAAAAATATTAATGCTTACTAAATATATTTGAATGATCTGAATATTGGAACGAAAATGAATATACATACTTTGTACACAAGAAACAAATTAATACAAAAAGAGACCAAAAAAGGTGCAACAAAAGGTTATATTTAATCAGATTCGTCCATAATGCTCTTTTCACTGTCGTCACTGCTTTAATCACCTACATTAAATTATAAGTTCCTTTTCTAAAATATCATCTATGCTCACATCTCTTTCATAATCTTCCCTTATTAATTTAACAGTTCTATTCACAACCTTTTCCCAGTCTCCTTTAGTCACTTGTGGACACAAGTTATAAGTTCCTTTTCTAAAATATCATCTATGCTCACATCTCTTTCATAATCTTCCCTTATTAATTTAACAGTTCTATTCACAACCTTTTCCCAGTCTCCTTTAGTCACTTGTGGACACAAGTTTCTTCTAATATTTTTAGCATTTTGGTG
The DNA here is from genome assembly GCF_030269925.1 of Bombyx mori. NCBI lineage: Eukaryota > Metazoa > Arthropoda > Insecta > Lepidoptera > Bombycidae > Bombyx > Bombyx mori. The sequence goes on along the minus strand of NC_085131.1, from coordinate 11,479,872 downwards.
GTGGTAGATGGGGGTTTTGTATTGTGTCTTGCAGCATATCCTTCAATTTGAGCCCACACCAACTCAATTGAGTTATACGTATATAGTCGGATTTTTAATTAGACGAAGCTAGCTGACAGTAGCTAATGTCACTTTGTGAAATAATGTTGCTATATTTAAAGTAATAGTGATGCGTTCAGTTCTCGTTCAATCACGAATGAACAATGAGTGTGAAGAGTTAATCATTAATTTCAAACTATAAAAGAGTATTATTTATATTTTACAATAAAATTGTATTAAAGTGCTCCAATATATGTTGCTAGTAGTATGTAACTACAATCAGCTTTTTTATTTTCATTACTTACCTATAATTGTTATATTTTATACATCTATAATTTCAACTATATGATGTATTGGAAATAGGACAGTCTTACAAGTACTTCCTCGCAATGTTTTTCTTAATGTTTAAAACACTCGGTATTCAGTACAGGTAGATATTATAGGAACATAATATTTCGTCGAAAACTCGTTGGTATGTACAAAGCACGCCTAAAATTCGAACCCCGTACCCGATATCGGCAATTCGGCACACCAACTGTTCACTAGACAATCGAGGCAATTTCATTAATTCAGGAGTTTTTTCAATCGTTCACTTTGTCACAACACTATTTTTATTTCATCAAAAACTGACAACACAGTAAACGTCAGTTGACTTCGTCTAATAAAAAATCCGACTATAACTCTGTGCCTCTAACGCTATTTCGTCAATGGCGTATCGCATCTTGGTTGGTTTGTTTTCTTTTAAAAGACGTACTAATTCCGCTTTTAACATATTTATAGTTGCATCACAAAAAGTGCAAATAGTTACGAATGCGTTTATCGATTTCACGTGTCTGACTGTTTAAAACAGTTCTCTGCGTACGTTCGGCCATATCGACGAAATCCACAACAAAAGGCATAAACAGAGTCCAAATTAACGAATAAGGGTCAACAGTACTGCAGTATCACTATCCGAAATCTAAAGCCGGGTCAAAATTATATCACAGTCGCAGTGCACTCACAACTTGTACTTTTCGAAGCAAAATCAACTCGAAACTGCTTTGTTTTGCATAGAGCATTGACGCTAGTTTGCCGGAGGTAGTAGTTGTGTGGCCAACGACTGTATTATTATTTTTTTAATTTTGAATTTCAAAAAATAAATGCTGAGTTGTGTGGTAAATATGTACCAGTAATTATAATCTCATAAAAAAAATAATTAAATAAATTCTGTGTCCTAAAATAATATATTCGATAGATTTTATGAATAACTGCCCGTCACTATTGACAATAAAGAACGGCAATTGGTTTCTTCAAAAATGTAATTACTATTAATACGAAACTTCATGAGTGGACAAAAGTCAAAATGGCCATCATAGGGTAGTGTAGTAAAATTTAACAATATTCTTGTCCATTTTTTCCATAATATTCTTTCATCAACTGACATAAGTGACGGTTCAGTAGCGACATCTCTCGTATGTTTGAGTTATTTTTTCAATCTAATTGTTATAAGCGCCATCTTCTGACTTGTATTACAACTCTGAATAAAGTCTGATGAATTTGATCTTAGCGCACAAACTTGCTGTAAGTTCTGTACTTACAGCAATTGTGATTGGTCAAAATACTATGACTCTCGATTGCACCAATAATTAAATCTGTTTTTGACAGTTGCTTGACTGAGGGTATCAATGAAAACGTACTTTACAGTGTATTTTATTTGATGTGCCTATGTGGTCAAATTCGGTTTTCGATCTCGTATTCTACTATACAAGTTGATAACAAAGTGCATATTCTCGTATTCAATGCATTGTAAAATGACCTAAATTGTGATCAGTGAGATATAATTGTGTTTTAGACATAACAAATACTATAGATAATCGTGGAAAGCGATATGATACTCTCCTTGGCAGTGTTCTAAGATTGTGTTAATATCGTGAAGTTTCATAATAGTGTCTTTTATCACAAAAATCGAAATGTCTACGAAACCAGCAAATCAAAAAAGGAGGTTAGTGTTTATTAATTCATAATACATCTCCAGTTCTAACCTAAACAGGCTTTGAAAACAATCACGAAAGTTCAAAAAACAGGTACTTCAGTCTGTAATTTGATGTATTGGAGTCGACAAGAGTCATAAGATTGAACTTTCTCTTATTTTATTGTATATTTTTTATGATAATTGTTTTCTTGTAATGGTCTCCCATGTGTTCTCGTATTGTGTAATAAAAATAACGGGACTGGTCCAAAGTACCATTTACGTACATTACATTTAGTGCCTTTGCTATCTTTATTTGTCCAATATTTAATGTTCTGTTATTAAATTTGATAAAAATGAAGCAGTAAATGTGGTAAACAGGCGAATTTCCATTAAATTGTAACACTAAGTGGATGTAATTGTTTCATTTGGACAAAAGGCAACATACTATTTCTTTATTAGTTTCTTAAACCAGTTGTTAATGTACAAATTCATTGTTCTAGTTTTTTAATAATAATGTTGTCTGTCATATTCTTAGTTAAAATATTTCACGATATGTCAGTACATAAAAATTTCTTTTATAATTTTCGTAACGATAGCATATACTTAGATGGATATACTGTAATTTAAAATTTTATGGTTAAGAAATTGGAATGATTCACAACCTTAATGATGCATAAAAGAAAAGCTATTACATCATGAACATTCACTTTACTAAAATAATTGATAATGAATTTAAGTCATAAATTGAAATAAAGTATTTTAATTGTAATTCTTAAAAAAAAATAACTACACTTCATACCTAAAGTATGTTATGTGTGGTTAAGAAATACCATACTAGGACCTATGTTATAAAAAATAGACCGAAAAGCTATATTAATGAGACATAGATAACTATTAAGCGAAATCTGGTACTATTTCTAATATTCAGTAAAACTTATCCCATTGAGTTCATAGTTGTGAACCTCTTTATGTCATATTAAGCACGTCTAATTTTAATTTATTATAGCTGCATTAGAGTTATAGTAATGATAGTAAATTGTCCGACCACCTCTTGCGATCAATAGTAATAATTAGTTCCCTAAAGTCTATTACTCATAAAGAATCTCATTTTATAAATTGTCTTTGAAATTAAAGCCTTAAAACTGGATCAGTTTCAAAGGGTCTAATACCACTAAAGTTCTTCTTGCCTAAAACGTTGAATATTTGAGATATTTTTAAGACTTTTCCTTCCAACGATGAAAGGATATCTTCTTGTTGATGCGCAACCATTCAATTCATAATAGAGGATATCTAAACACCAGATAGACATTATTAGAGACTTCTAGCTATTCAGCATAAAATTGAATTATTATTGGATCTGAAGTCAGAATGAGATTAATTATAATGAATGGTGTGAAATATGTTTTAAAATTATATTATAAATCAATCAACTAAAGATTTGAGCTTTTTGATGATGTACAGACAAGAGGTGGTCCAAGTTTTTACTAGATTTTGATAAATTTAACTAAAGAAGTTTCAACTATTTATATAGTAACTGTCTCACCATTCAAATAGAATTCATGATCAAATTTGAGACATGTTGGCTGGCTATATTTAAATCTGTTAATAAGCTTTAGTTGTATTAAATGTTAATTCAATGATTTTCTCTATTTTTCTTTTAACTTCCACATCATATGCTACATAATTTAACTAAGTTTAGCATATGTATAAAATACTCCATCTCGAAATCTAATCGTTTTCATAAATGGCTTATATTACTGAAAACTGTCAGTCAAAATAGTAAGAACAGTGATTAAAACCAGTTTTATTGCCGATCCTACCACCAGTGCTCAAAATAGGAAAGGAGGACTGCAGAAATTAGCTTAAAACAAATGGGGAAGTAAAAGTAGCTTGATTTGGCCTGGGTCACAAATCGTCTGACATACATATCTTACTGGTGGTAGGACGTCTTGTGAGCCCGCACGGGAATTACCGCCTACCTGCCTATTTCTTGAAGCACGTTTCGGTTTGAAGGATAGGGCAGTCATTGTAATGAAAAAACGGAGACCTTAGAAGACATGACCTCTAAGGTCTCAGTTTTTGCAAGATGGGTGTCAGTATTTGCGTTTTCGGTGTCTATGAGCTCCAGGAACCACTTAACACCAGATGGGCCTTGAGCTCGTACACCCATCTAAGCAAAAACAAAACAAAAAGTGCATATATACTATATAGGGCTGATGATATACGGCCGAACGATATACGATACGAACAGATATTATTATTACATGGCTAAAAACTTTTTCGAAAGGAACTTGTTCTTTTAAATATTTCCAAAAAGAAAATGGCGTCGCAGAGGCAAGAACATCGTTTAATAGCCGTTTAGAGAGCAGTTTAAATTGTTACGGTCGACGAACATTCCAGCGACGTGAAAGAAAAAGAAAAAAACGATCGCTGGAATCTTAATGCCGACATTTATCACGTCAAAAGTATATAATTATTTCGAATATAGTAAACATGACGTTTTCGACCCCTTTCCTGTTGCGTAATGCAACATGTCCCGCCAACATTATGCAGGTCGAAATACTAAAATAGTTTTTCTCGATTTTTCCGGGTTCGTTTTTTCAGTTTTTCACTGTGTCTTGTGACTTTCTAAGAATGAGTCATGACTCACATGGTCGTTTAATGGCTCGAGTTCGCCTGTCGTACGTGTAGTTATATAGCCAATCTGTGTACATATGTGTATAGATTAAATTTTGGTAGTAGGGCTGTGCAATCTATACAAATATATAAATCTACAGTGGTTTTTACGGATGTTCCGTTATAATTACTGAAACTGAACCATGCATCCGATTGACTTGAAACTTGGTATCCATGTAGAAAACACATGTACTTAATGGATAGGCTAATATTTATATGAGCGTTGAACTCCCTAATAATAATGACAATAAATAATAATGTAAATTTAAATGCCCAGCGAAGCGGGCGAGTTCGGCTAGTTTTTTTATATTATATTGTTTCTGGATCAATAATTGAAATAGGTTAAACACGATAAAGTCCTAAAGTTTATTATTATTTGAATTTGAAATTAATTTAAGTGTTCAGGGATAAGTGAATAACGTGATTAGTACGGGATCAACAGCACTACTCGCGGGTAGGAAGAACTGGGCTACACTTTTTTTTTATTTTTTTTTATTGCCTAGTAGTGTGGACGAGCTCACAGCCCACCTGGTGTTAAGTGGTTACTGGAACCCATAGACATCTACAACGTAAATGCGCCACACACCTTGAGATAGAAGTTCTAAGGTCTCATATATACCATATAGGGCAGATGATATACGGCCGAACGATATACGATACGAACAGATATTATTATTACATGGCTAAAAACTTTTTCGAAAGGAACTTGTTCTTTTAAATGTTTCCAAAAAGAAAATGGCGTCGCAGAGGCAACAACATCGTTTAATAGCCGTTCAGAGAGCAGTTTAAATTGTTACGGTCGACGAACATTCCAGCGACGTGAAAGAAAAAGAAAAAAACGATCGCTGGAATCTTAATGCCGACATTTATCACGTCAAAAGTATAATATAATTATTTCTAATATAGTAAACATGACGTTTTCGACCCCTTTCCTGTTGCGTAATGCAACATGTCCCGCCAACATTATGCAGGTCGAAATACTAAAATAGTTTTTTCTCGATTTTTCCGGGTTCGTTTTTTCAGTTTTTCACTGTGTCTTGTGACTTTCTAAGAATGAGTCATGACTCACATGGTCGTTTAATGGCTCGAGTTCGCCTGTCGTACGTGTAGTTATATAGCCAATCTGTGTACATATGTGTATAGATTAAATTTTGGTAGTAGGGCTGTGCAATCTATACAAATATATAAATCTACAGTGGTTTTTACGGATGTTCCGTTATAATTACTGAAACTGAACCATGCATCCGATTGACTTGAAACTTGGTATCCATGTAGAAAACACATGTACTTAATGGATAGGCTAATATTTATATGAGCGTTGAACTCCCTAATAATAATGACAATAAATAATAATGTAAATTTAAATGCCCAGCGAAGCGGGCGAGTTCGGCTAGTTTTTTTATATTATATTGTTTCTGGATCAATAATTGAAATAGGTTAAACACGATAAAGTCCTAAAGTTTATTATTATTTGAATTTGAAATTAATTTAAGTGTTCAGGGATAAGTGAATAACGTGATTAGTACGGGATCAACAGCACTACTCGCGGGTAGGAAGAACTGGGCTACACTTTTTTTTTATTTTTTTTTATTGCCTAGTAGTGTGGACGAGCTCACAGCCCACCTGGTGTTAAGTGGTTACTGGAACCCATAGACATCTACAACGTAAATGCGCCACACACCTTGAGATAGAAGTTCTAAGGTCTCAGTATAGTTACAACGGCTGCCCCACCCTTCAAACCGAAACGCATTACTGCTTCACGGCAGAAATAGGCGGGGCGGTGGTACCCACCCGTGCGGAATCACAAGAGGTCCTAGCACCAGTAATTACGCAAATTATAATTTTGCGGGTTTGATTTTTATTACACGATGTTAATCCTTCACCGTGGAAGTCAATCGTGAACAATTGTTAAGTACGTATTTCATTACAAAAATTGGTACCCGCCTGCGGGATTCGAACACCGTTGCATCGCTACGAATGCACCGGACGTCTTATCCATTAGGACACGACGACTTCAAAACTTCGACTTGACTTTAACTACGTGAGTTGAAGGAGGAAACTTTACTTAATCTTCAGCCGCTGAACATCTATTTTATGTTCATACTCTGACTACTTCTAATATGACATTTTAAACAACAACTTCAAGGAGGATGCTGAAGAAGTCTACTAATTATACCTTGTGCATAAAATGATTGCTTTGTGTCAGATAAAAGCCATATAATCGTTCCCATGAAAAAAGAAAACGCCATACAACCAATTCCGGTAGGCAGCGGCTTGGCTCTGCCCCTGGCATTGCTGAAGTCCATGGGCGACGGTAACCACTCACCATCAGGTGGGCCGTATGCCCGTCTGCATACAAAGGCAATAAAAAAAAAAAAATTTGAATCCTAGACCACTATGATTGCGGCTCGAATACATTTCTATCCGTCTATGTTTCTTGATTATGACAAACACCAGAAGCTCTGTAAGGATACCACTGTACGCGCACACGTGGAAGAATAAAACCACGAACCTGCGACCAGTAAAACAAAATGTAATCTTTACCCGTGTATTACATTTTGCTAGGTTGTCTATAAACAGCATTCTGAGGTGTAATTTTGTGCAGTTACCGCGTATTGCGGTGAACGGAGTTAATTATGTATTCGACAAGTAAATAATCGCTACTCTACTGTGCTAGTTATGATTTGAAAAAATAAATCTTGGAAAAGTCCGAGCCAATATGAATCCAACCACCTTGAGGTGTGAGATCGAAGTCTCCTTTATATGGCTTAACTTCTGACCCATCCATCCCATCCATCCATGACCCATCTTTCAAACCAGAACGAATGATTGCTGCGAACGCGGCAGCATCTGCATATACCCGTATGGACTTGAAACTGTGAACGGCAGTAAAAAATTCTACATTCTTCTACCTAAGAAATTTCATAAAAAAAACGCAAAAACAACTTCTGAACCATCAAAGCGTTGGTTTGTTAAAACTATTTGTGCGCCACCCGTCGTTCATTGATGGTACTATGACGAAAACCTTTGAACCTTTGTTAACGCTCACAACGGGCCAGAAAGTTCAAAGAGAAATGAAGAGGGCTATACTCGGGGTTTCCTTGCGAGATCAAATCAGGAATGAGGAGATTCACAGGAAAACCACAGTAACCGACATAGCCCAAACGATTCCTACGTTGAAGTGACGTGGGCAAGGCACATTGCTCGTAATACAGATGGGCATGGTGGGCGAAAAATTCTCGAGTGCCCGCCACGTGGGTAGGTGACCCACAAAGTGGACCCACGTGGTCGTAAAATTCGCGGGGATCCGCTGGATGCAGTCAGCGCCGGACCGGTCGTTATGGCGAGGCTTTGGGGAGACCTATGTCCAGCAGTGGACGTCTGGGGGCCAAAACATAGATGTGTGTATAGTTGATATTTGTGGAATGGTTTTTGTTATATGCAGTTTGTTTTTATTTTCTTAGTGTATATAATATGTTTAAAAGTCAAGCTCAGACGACTTTTAACACAACTGACCTTATGCAAATTATGCTCACATCTAAAAGTGTGAATTCAATAATGTACACGTTTTTTTTTATTGCAAGTTAAATGTTAATGTGTGTAGATTTTATCATGTTGTGTGAACGTAATAAATAAAAAACACAATAAAAAATAGTTAACTGCTATATGAAAACTTCTCAAGTATAGTTACAATTTTAAAGTAATAAAAGTATAATGCCTTCTAAACATCGTCCCAGTTCAGGCAAGGAGGACAGGTTCGACAACCTCCCTTCGGAGATAAGTAATGTAAAGATTGGATCTTCAAAACTCGCTGGAGCGTGAATCTTTGTAAGCTTCTTAAGTGATTTAAATCCGCGGGCTCCTCTTTTTTTGTGAGTGCCCATGAAGATAGATCACGGGATATCGCTCCTTCACTCTCTTTGACATTCGAGCTAATAAAAAAAAATATTTCTTTCGTTATTGACTATGAAAACAATCTTAAATTCGCAATTCATTCTTCATTCTGCGTATGTCAAGTTTTGCATAAATAAGTCTATAAAAGATGAAACATTAAATAATACACAATCCATTATCGGTGTTTTATTGACGTCAATACAATAATGTTATATTGAGATTATAAAATTGAATAATGGCCATCTCTGTACATATCCGTGTCGCTTATAGTATACCTAGTATAACAAGTTAGTATTGTAACGAGGTATTTTGATCACGAAACAACAAAAAAACTATTATAAAAAACAATGAAACGATTTCCAAAAATAGTGATGACAATATCTCGGTCGTAAACAGGATAGGACCCTTCTAAAAGATATAAAATATGCCACTAAACGTATCGAATATTTGCGTCGCTCTGATAAGAAGCGTGCTGCAGAGGAATGCACTATATTTCGACTTGACTGACGCAAATGATAAACTATCTACGATTGGACATTGTCGTATTTCGGATATCGTGTTGTCTGAGAATATGTTTCGATAAATTTAGAAATGAACGTTTTAAATCCGTTTTCTATCATGCCGTAGCCAGTTTTGATATTCGTTCACACTGCAGGAACTGTAGCGCGAACTTATCTAGATCCTTCTACCACATTCGGAGTTATTCAAAGTTAGTAACGCTTGCCCGAAATCAATAGAGTTCTTAGATATATCGATAGTGATCAAACTTATTATTCGGGTCATATCTCGTCTCCGTGCGCCATTTTTGTGTGAATGCGGAATTGTTGCGATTACAATTAAGACTCACATATCTTGAAAATCAATTCAGAAACTCAATAAGGGTGTAATTAATGACTTGTTTTTTTGACTTTTACTAAACAAAAAATTCAACTAAACAGATGTTTGTAAAACGCCTTTACGTGGACTTCAAACAAGGATGTGACAAGACGATGAATACGAAGAGACTCAAGTTCTCGACGTAAATCAATTCTGATATATTCTGGATCCATTTAAATTCTTTGAAGTTTACTTTGTCGTTCACGGTGATAAAATAATATAAGGCTTTCGAAGCGGCACTTGATAAAGACTTTGTTTACTTTGTATAGTACTATTGTATTAGGGTAGTTTTGTTTTAAGTCACTGTAATTGTAAAAGTTTTAAATGTACTAACTTTTTGTATTTTTTTTATAATTTCGGTTAAAAACAGCTATAAATCAAGTTGGCAGCAGAATCGGGCCTTATCTAACCATATACACAGTTAGCGTAAAAGTAACGACAACAATTTATAGACAAAAGAAATATATATTGAAACAATTTTTTATCTTATGACGTTAACATAAAGACTATTATGTCCTGCAAGACATACATTGGTTATTGATAAAATTTAAGCTTTAAAAGTACAAGCGTAAGATTGTGATTTGCCTAAAAAAATAGTGAGTTCAGTTTTCAAATCTATGCAAAGACTTTAAGAACGTAAGTTGTAACAAGAGTTAGTATAGGCACATTTAAATAATAAAAGTCAGTCATGATTACACTGCTCTAATTGAATGACTCATTGCTAAAAGTGAATTAATAAAAAAAAATATTTTACATGAAATGGGATTAAATCTAAATGTGAATAGAAGTTGGTACACAGTTCGTAATAGGTTTGTTTACGCTTTATAAGAATAGAAACGGAATATTAAGGTATAGAACCTTTGTACTGTATAAATGATATCAAAGTACCTAAAATAAATACGTGAAATAAGTTATCAGCAACCTGTTATATTTTCTGTAAGGCTGTGTACTTCGATATGGACTGGAATTGCTCTCGGAGAACAAGTCGGTAGACTAGATTGACCAGTTTTCTAAATGAGACACCTTATCAAATTATTAAACATGCAAGATTCTTGTGCAATATCCGATAAATTAATTTATTAATGCTAATTGCAAATCTACTTAGATACCTCCCTGGACCTATTCCTATTTAATCTTATTATGATTATATTTGTTGGTATTGTCATATATATTGTTCCGGTTAAAGATTAACGACAGCCATTCTGCAGTACAATTAACACATCGACCTCAAGCCTCAAAGCGGATGGCGGCATTCACCTTTTGATGTTCATGGGCTACGGTGATCACTCAACAATAGATTAATCAGCTATGAACTCTATTAAAAAATCCATGTAAAACTACTTATACGGTTTAATCTCGTGTTATTTAAATTGTATTATTGTATTTTTTCCAAATTTCCGTAATCACTGGTGGTAGGACGTTTTGTTGTGGTTACTGGAGCCCATAGACATCTACAACGTAAAAACGTCTTGTGTAACCGCACGGGTAGGTACTACCAATTAGCCTATTTCTGTCGTGAAGCAGTAATGCGTTTCGGTTTGAAAGTTGGGCAGCCGTTGTCTGTAAAAAACTGAGAAAAAGGTGGGTGGCGGCATTTACGGTTTATATGTCTATGGGCTCCGGTTACCACTTAACACCGGGTGGGCCGTTAGCTCGTCCATCAACAAGTGTCGTTGTCACAAAATAAAAAAAAACCCAAAACTGTAGTGTTCGTAATAAATGCTAATATGATTAAAATTAAAATTTGATGTTTGTGTCCAATAAAAAATAACAAACCTACCTTCCGAAACAATACACTTTTCATAAATAAATAACATCATCACATCACCTCTCATCACACTTTACTTTCATGAGATTGGAAGCGATCTGAATGCAAAGGTATACCTATCTGCGACTCTTTCAAGTGTCCTACCCTCTTAATCCTAATTTTATCCTAATTAATCCTAATTTAAAAGAATAGCAAAAGCTCTGTGAAATAATACAGGTAATTAATATCGGTCATTCAAGAATGTCATTACGATATATTTTCAATTTCTTTGAATATTAGGATACTGATATAGAGAAAAGATATATTACCAGGGTCGTAATAATGTTATCTAATACATTTGTTATTATCAGGTTTTGCTGCCATGCCTTTTATACATGAGATAACGACATCTTTGGTGTTATCAGTCGCTCGTTGATTTCGCGCCTCGATGGACTGCTTCGTTGCATTGTCTGATGTGAGAATCCGTGTGTTACAATGCTCGTTTATGGGCACCAGTATCCCGGTCAGCCTGCTGTGGTGGGACAGCCGGAGGCAACGGCATGGAACATTCAGTGCCACGAAATGAACCAAAACCAGATTCCGGATAATCGCATGTGCACTCACAGTGGTTACAATTCGAACTACCCTACAAATCAGTGTTACAATAACGATCCAAATCCGTATAGTGTCCCGGCTCCGTATTATCCCCCACAAGAGGTTTACAATTTAGGAGACGTCCAAGTGGGCTATTTAAGGCAGCCCGTGATACCGAACCTTCCGTGCCAACAATCTCAACAGTGGGATTACAGTTCTATGTGCTATAATGTTGATGGTCAGCCGTGCCAGTATACGAATGTTGTCGATTTGGAAGATTTTATGTGAGTTCTGTTTGTTTATTGACGAATTATGTACGGTTTGACGCTTGTTGTCGATGCAGTTATGAAGTACACGGGTTTGGGACTCGGCTGCTATTAAGTAGTGCGCCTCAGAGCTTTGAAACGCGACGATGAATGGTGATAATGTGAGCACACACGGGCAGATGACACCATCCTGCCTATTTTTGCTGCGAAACAGTTGTCTTTTTTTTATTGCTTAGATGGGTGGTCGAGCTCACAGCCCACCTGGCGTTAAGTGGTTACTGGAGCCCATAAACATTTACAACGTAAATGCGCCACCCATCTTGAGATAAGTTTTAAGGTCTCAATATAGTTACAACGGCTGCCCTTCAAACCGAAACGCATTACTGCTTCACGGCAGAAATAGGCAGGGTGGTGGTACCTACCCGCGCGAACTCACAAGAGATCCTACCACCAGTGCAGTGTCTTCCAGTTAAAATTACGAGACAGCGGTATAAAAAACCTCTGACACAAAGTGAATGGCGACATTCACTTCTACACTAGTCTAGTGCAACAACAAAATAATAAAATCGTGCCGTTCAATACGGGACTGGAATACACAAGACGGTGTAAGCTCGCAATACGACTCCCCGTATAATATTCCTGGTTTGATTTTTATTGCATAATGTTATTGCTTCATCGTTGTTATTACTTCATTGTTTGTGAACACGAGCTAAGTACTGTGCTAAATTGATGCAGGAAACGATTTGAACTCCAGCATAGACGCATCAATCGATTCAATACAACTATACAGGGTGCTGCCGATTCGGTCACGGAGGTTTCATTGCATAATTTGTTTGTCGATTTATTTATATTTAAGTTAACAAATATTCTAATTCAATTATTTGATAATAGTTATCTTAGATTTCGCTTTGAAAAATTCAAACATCCTTTTTTAAAATAATTATGTTTTACATTCACGAAAAACAATGTGAACTAATCTAATCTTAAGAATGAGTTTCAGTAGCATGGACTTTAAAAGATTGAGAATAAAGTTTTATCTTCAGAAATAATATGTCTTGGAGCACTCGATATAGATTTTTTATTTTTTATTGCTTAGATGGGTGGACGAGCTCACAGCCCACCTGGTGTTAAGTGGTTACTGGAGCCCATAGACATCCACAACGTAAATGCGCCACCCACCTTGAGATACAAGTTCTAAGGTCTCAAGTATAGTTACAACGGCTGCCCCACCCTTCAAACCGAAACGCATTACTGCTTCACGGCAGAAATAGGTACCTACCCGCGCAGACTCACAAGAGATCCTACCACCAGTAAATAGATGTATAAAAAGTATCGTATTAGAATATGTCATTTTTTAAATAAATAAAAACAGGGATTATAGAGTCTCGTATAAAACATCTTCACAGGCTTCCTGCGCTCGGTGGAAATGTGCCAAAATTTCCCGTTGTTAATCAGCTGATTTAAACACGTGATGCTTTAAATCTTTGATTTAATGAGTGCCTTGACACACTCCAAAATGATGAAATCTGGGAAAATTTAAGAGCAGTCTGGTCTATTGGTTGTTTGGTTTATTTTTGATTGTCGACTAAAATGTCGCGGCAGCTATCGAAATCTTCAACCAGAAATCAGTAGCCCTGTTAAATTGTAAGGTCCTCCGAATAATCTAGATGTTAATAGGCAAAGATAGAATATCATTTTCTTGTTTTTTTATCAACCAATTTTCTTTTTTCTATAGTAGCAATTGGCAAACTTAGTGTTACCAATAAAAAAAAATGTTTTTTTTTTCTTTATCAACATTATAACACAAAACAAAGGAGAAAATATAATACACAAACGGAACTTCAATCTTGTGGTGTCTGTGATTATGGTCGAATATCGATAATTGTCCGAAAACGAGTACCTAATAATATTTTTTTGATCATAACACACTAAAATGTTCGCGTATTCGTTTTCGAAATAACGCCCGCTGATTAAAATAAGAAAATTTCCGTGTTTAATAAACTTTGTAACAATAGACTATTGGTTTATTGCGTTATTCTGTTGTATTTGCTGAGGCCAAACATGCTTGCTGACCGCGAACCACGGCACTGGCGCCGATAACCCATACGCTCTGAATGACCCTCGCATTTAAGGTATTATGCGCTCATTTGATAACGTCGTTCGCTTGATAACATTATCGTACAGAGCTTCAGTTCGAATAGTGTTCCTCTGTTTCTCCAACCGTTGTTTTTATATCAAAAGTTACGTAGCCTTCTATGTTGATTAACTATTAGTTAAAATTAGTGTTCTAATTTCATAGGGGAAGGGTGATGGGAGCGATGTGCTCCACATTAAACGCTTCACTTTCCCCCCGTTGCCTTTTCATGACTTCTGTGTCATGCGAGATTCGGACTTGGGTTGTTGAACGACCGGAGGTTTTAGTCAGTTCGACTCCGACATGCCCCGTCCTCCAAGGAAGTCCCGGAAGTCCGGCGATTTCCTCCTGTCCAAAAAAAACGTTCAAATTTCATAGCTATTAGTGATTTCACAAAATTTTCAGCACAGCCCGCACGGAGCCAGAAAAATGTATTAAATTCATTATCGCTATTACTAAAACTACTTTTACGATTTAATTTCGCGCTTAGTATATTTATTAATTGATAATTCCCGACGTTTCCGATTCTTTACAGTTTTCCTAGTCAGTCAATAAACCGTAAAAATAGTTTTAATCGTGTCGCAAGAATCGATCGAAATACTTCATTAGTGTTTTTTTTTAATCTAGTAGGTAAATTAAAATACTTTGATATACACAATTAAAAATAATAAAAATACACCGCGCTCGCCACAGACCGGTTTGGATTTAAAACAAAATGGCTACCGTTGAACCTTCAATGTCGTATCAAGTTTTTATAACGAGATCAATTGCTTATTAATCGTATTATAATAGATTTCGAGCACAATATTATTACAAAAAAAAAAAAAAAAAAAACCATAATGAACAAGGAAAACAAGTTCTTGTTTTGTTTATGTTTTTCGTCGCCTAAACGTTCACAAATTACGTTTCCCAACTTCTCGGTAATGCGTATGAAATCGAATGCTTTGCAGCGTTTTAATGTAATACATTAAGTCTTCATCTTGTTCAGTGAGTATGTTAAGCTCCTAAACACGTTTTCTGCTACAAAAATGTAGGTGGTAAAAAAGAAAATAAATGAAAGTACATACGTAAGTAATGGCAACGCTGATGCAGTATTTATCACCAAGAAGACCGACGAAAACTTGAAGCGCATCAATGAAAAAATTCCAGAAAATCTTACGTAAATAAATCTGTATATTAATACGTGAAGCAAAAACTTTGTATCCCTTTTTACGAAAATTGCGCGGACGGATGAGTATGAAATTTTCCACACTTATAGAGAATATAGAGAAGAAGTGCACAATGCAATTTTTTTTTTTAAATAATCCATAAAAGAAACTTTAAATCAATAAAGAAAACATTACACACACTACATACCATGTATTTGACGCACACATGCATACTATTTATTATCAAACTTGACGTCTTGACGTCTGTTGTCAAATTGAGAATAGATTAAATATTCTTTGTCTTTGTTAATATTTTTATAGTGTAGTCTTGGCGAAATTTGTGATTATAGAAGTATAAAATACAATCATAATAGTGTACAAACTTACAATTCCAATTAATTATAGTCGAATTTCGACTACTGCAGGACCTCTAGTTATTATTATTATACAAGTTCCGAACCAACAACATTGGAGTCGACAGTCTACCAAGAATATTATAATACACACAACATGTGTCAACAATTAATCAGTCGAACCGGCTTAAATTTATTTTAAACCATCAATGTCGTATATTCGTTTAATTCTTGTTTTTCAAGTCACATCTGTAAGTGTAATATTAACATACGCTTAATCTGTTTGTTTTGTTTTCCTTATAAATTAATATAATTAAACAACCTTTAACATTAATTAATCGAAGAGATATAACTAATCAATGTTTCCTCTATGCAGTGAGTTGCGATTCCTCTTAAAGCTACCTACGAGTATGAATCGAAAAGCTTTCCTGGTTCCCGGTTTGTTTCACATGTTTTAATAATACTAGAGGTCCTGCAGTAGTCGAAATTCGACTATAATTAATTGGAATTGGAAGTTTGTACACTATTATGATTGTATTTTATACTTCTATAATCACAAATTTCGCTAATGCTACTCTATAAAAAGATATTAATAAAGACAAACAATATTTAATCTATTCTCAATTTGACAACAGACGTCAAGAACAAAAGTTTGACAATAAATAGTATGCATGCGTGTGTGCGTCAAATACATGGTATGTAGTGTGTAATGTTTTCTTTATTGATTTAATGTATCTTTTACGCATTATTTAAAAAAAAAATTAGCATTGTGCACTTCTTCTCTATATTCTCTATAAGTGTGGAAAATTTCATACTCCTCCGTCCGCGCAATTTGCCTAAAAAGGGATACAAAGTTTTTGCTTCACGTATTAATTTATAGAAGAGATATTGTCTAATTATCATAAATGCAATTCAATTCAAATGCATTTCTGAATAATATTAAATTGAGAACCGGGCGTGTCATGTGTATTAGAGATTGTACCTACAAAACAATTAAACACATTACCTATTGGGAATAAATTATATTTTATATTAGACCAAATGCGTAACTCTATTGAATGATTTAAATTCGATTCAATTCGAATTTCTTAACCAATCTTTCTTCATAATAATCAAAATTCCATACGGCTCTCGAACAAAACAAAATAAAGGCTTTCCAACCAATAATATTGAACCTCTTGTCTATGCTTCTATACTAATATTATAAAGAGGAAAGATATGTTTGTTTGTTTGTATTGAATAGGCTCTAAAACTACTGAACCGATTTGAAAAAAATTCTTTCACTGTTTGGAAGCTACACTATTCCCAAGTGACATAGGCTATATTCTTTTTTGAAAAAATTAGGGATCCTAACTAACTCCAATAATGTATCCCAAGGTGTAAAAAAATTACCTAAAATATTCTTTACATCGCGTGCCCTGCGAAAACTATTGATGATAGAATAAAATAATGTACTACGACTTTGTAGAACACATTATTATTTACAAATAGTGTTGCGACAGCATATGTCTAACTATTATAGTTTTGCCGCAATAAGTGTTCTTTTATTTAAAAAATAAAACAACGTCAAATATCGTTGAAATTTTTGATAAAGGTCCGAACGAAACCGGAGCGAGCGGTTTGTATAATATATATATACATAGTATTCCTGTCCAATTGACGTTGCCTCCATAGACTTATATAGTAGTTGCCTCAGATATGCCACATGGGAATAGTATAGATGACGTTCAAACACGTCTAAAGCGCGTCCTTGATAAACTACACAGATACGTCTAGACTTTAGATAAAATATATTGAAATGATAACTTCAAATAATGCGGCCGCGTGTTATTGCAGACTTGGCTTAACAGCTTTATGTTTTGTAACTTTTTTGGTAAGACTGTTGATAACTTAATGCGAATGTCACAGTCAACCTTAACACAAAGGCCAAAAAATCGAAATTTCGAAAATATTAGAATAAATTCCCTGTGCTTGGGTACCAGAGACTGAAAACATACTTAAATATGTTTAGACACATACACACACATATATATGTCGGAGACGGCCATTAGTTTGGTAGCTAAACGAAACTCTGCACGATTCCCGAGAGATGGCAGCACGATTGCGGTATCGGAACTCGACTAACTTCGTGCTACGACAGAGCCTAGCCGATGGAGGCGCGTAGACGCAATCACACTTACTAATCAGCCTTCTTGAAGAGCGGTGCCTCCGTCCTTTTTTTTTTTTTTTTTTTTTTTTTTTTTTTTTTTTTTTTTTTTTTTTTTTTTTTTTTTTCTTCGGGTAGAGGGCCGAACCTCCTACGAGGTCCCCGCGCAAAAGGGGCGCGCGGGGTATGTGAGACTCAACGATCTGCATGGTGTTGTGAGCAGAACGCGGGCCCAAGGATTTTAGAGCCCACCCACTAAACGACTCTTCTGCACTCTTACACCCGACGTCCGATCCCCTCCGAGGTCAGAACCCGGATGAGGTAGGGGGGCTACCGCGGTCAACACTACAACCAGACGGCGCGGCTCACCCCAAGGACGCCCAGCCGACGGAGCCTTCGAGGCGAATCGAAGGCTCTGAAACGTCGGCCGTCTCGGTACGGCAGCCCGTCGGGCCGCCCAGACGGTGCCGCTGGTGTCCCGGAATACCCCGCTGGACCAGAACCAGCCTGCCGGGTCGGGACGCGATACACCGTCGACCGGTCGCTCTATTCACTCCACGGCAGCGCGCTAGAGTGCTGGTAGCGCGCCGCGCGGGCGGTGCCTCCGTCCTAACAACTGTCATTTGTTTTCGTTTGCTAACGTCAGGAAAAGATTTCTAAATTGTTCTAAGACAACAAACGTGATTGGTGTACTCAAGATTTTCTTAGCGCGACCACCCTATTCGCCCCCTATGATGTCTGACGATGGTGTTAATAATTGTGGCTTCTCCGATATATAGATAATAAAGACAATCATAGAGTAAACAAATCTGTTCATCACACAATGTTTGCTCGATGTGGAAATATAACTTACTACCCTCCGCGCAACAGTCGGGGCCGATAAATAAATACTGCACCACCGAGTCGGTTAGAAACTATAAATTGTTTGGATCTACACATACTTAAATACAATTCAGCGCAATCTCGCAAATATGAAGTCACAATTCGTTTTGGTGTTGGACTGTCATCTTTCGATGCACTGTACAATGTAATTCATGGTAACAATACTTGAACGTAACTTGTATATTTAGAATCTTTTAGAGAGCCTCTGTTGGAACATTGAAATTGTTTTAAATTACAATTTTAGAGGTGATTTTGAAAACCCAGTAACGAATTCAGGAATAAACATATTTTACTGCGTTGACGTCATATACCCACGTCCGAGGGCGGCAGGGAGGCTCTGCGCTCGACCTCCCGGTCGACTAACTCGGTGTGTTCGGGGTCCGCGTGTTGAGAGCTGGTGGTGCACTGCTCTTGCAGTGCATCGGCCAGCAACTCTGCCTTGTCATCGTCATTGTAAGCCGGTGGTTGGCCTGAGGGGCGTACGAGAGGCGGCATAGTGGCTATAGTTTCGGACTTGAGGGTCCTAGCTAGTCGCCAGTATGCTTGGTGAGTGGGCGCGAGTTCTTCTAAATAACTATCCCAGTTTTCGTTTCGGGCGTCGCTTAAGCGGGATTTGACCTCCCGCTGTAAGCGACGCATCCGAGTCCGGTTTGAATCCGTGGGATATCGATCGTAGGCCCGGATTGCCGCGTTTCTGACTCTTACGAGGTCCCTAAGTTCGGGGGAAAGTCTGATGCGGTGGAAGCAGTCCTCCACATCGACTTGTTTCGAACTTAGGGACCTTCGAACTGTAACTTGTATATTTAGAATCTTTTAGAGAGTCTCTGTTGGAACATTGGAATTGTTTTAAATAAACTACAATTTTAGAGGTGATTTTGAAAATCCAGTAATCAGAATTCAAGAATAAAAATATTTTACTGCGTTGACGTCATATACCCACAATTGGAAGATGAAACGGGAACGCGATTATTTTCGCAATCAACGCCAATTGTGTGTCTCCTTGCGTGCCTAGTATGTTCAACGATTTGGCATTGGCCTGATATTATTATGTGACTGATGTTTTTTTTATCAGTTAACTAGCGGCCCGCTCCGGCTCCGCTCGGGTCTTTAACAAAAACTTCAACGATATTTGACGTTGTTTTATTTTTTTTAAATAAAAGAACACTTATTGCGGCATAGCTATAATAGTTAGACATCTGCTATCGCGAAACTTTTTGTAAATAATAATGTGTTCTACAAAGTCGTAGTACATTATTTTATTCATTTCGCAGGGCACGCGATGTAAAGAATATTTTAGGTATTTTTTTTACACCTTGGGTTACATTATTGGAGTTTTAATAAAGATCCCTAATTTTTTCAAAAAAGATTATAGTCTATGTCACTCGGGAATAGTGTAGCTTCCGAACAGTGAAAGAATTTCTCAAATCGGTTCAGTAGTTTCGGAGCCTATTTAAAACAAACAAACAAATCTTTCCTCTTTATAATATTAGTATAGACAATAAGAATAGCGAAACGGTAAACGCAAATTTTATAATAGAATAGAATTGTTGGTTAAGGTTTTTTAATAAACAGAAGCGTTGTGGACTTTCTTTTAAATTTATAATTAATTAAATGATGAATAATTGACACACTTCGGAATCCTAATCTATACTAATAAAGCTGAAAGGGTTTGTTTGTTTGAACGCGCTAATCTCAGGAACTACTGGTCCGGTTTGACCTTTTGATTCTTTCATTGTTAGATAGCCCATTTATCGAGGAAGGCTATAGGCTATATAACATCACGCTAAGGCCAATACAAGCGGAGCACCAATAAATAATGTTTCAAAATCGGGTTTTTTTTTCCTTTGGGAGCTTCCGCTGCGTGCGCTGCAGAAACGGTTAGTTTCACTAAAATAATATATGACAGAATTGTACCCCTTTAAAAGATCTAAAAAAAGCGACAGCATAAATGTCTATATGTTAAGGTTGGCTCACTATAACGTTTTTTATGCTAACCAAATTTGTTCTGAAATAAAGCATTATTTGTGAACTATTCCACGCGGACGAAGACGCGAGCAAAAGCTAGTATGGCAAATAAAACGAAATATTGTAATGAAAAATTCATAAAGATGTATTTTTATATAATATATTCAAATACTGCGATGTGTATGGAGCAGTAATAATCTCGTTCCCAAACGTTGTCCTTAACTTTATCTAATTTAAAGCTTAAGTCTTATCTCTCTTAGTAACTAAATTCGTATTCCTTCTGCGTTATCGACGGCATTTCAATGACTGGCCGACTTCTATATGTTATGTATAATAATATGTACCTGTATGTTCTGTTACCGGGTCTATTGGCATGCTCCGCATTTTCAATCACATCTTTACTGAATTAAAATTTAGTAACCACCAAAAGCTAGCAAAAGTTTCGCAGTAACTCAATTTAATTACAAACATAGCAAACTATATATTGGCGGACAGTTAATTAGAACAATTATGAAGCCGTTAGGAACATTAGTTGTTCTCAGTCTGCAGATTTACCGAGAAACACGTTTATTTATAACTTGCAGTTGTTTATGGCTCGATGAATTTAAGCGTTACAAGAATTTTCCTCGTCGTGCTGCATACACAAATATTATTACCCTTATCGGTCATAACACCGAAATTCATTTATCGATTAAAATATTTTTGTTTGCTTCTATATACTGCAATGATCACTTGTGGCGTATTTTGTAAGTGAGAATTGTTGGTCAGCTTTTACCCTCTATCTATTTTCTACCTTCTATATATGAATATGTCTTACTGGTGGTAGGACCTCTTGTGAGTCCGCACGGGTAGGTACCACCTCCCTGCCTATTACTGCCGTGAAGCAGTAATGCGTTTCGGTTTAAAGGATGGGGCAGCCGTTGTAACTATACTGAGACCTTAGAACTTATATGAAAAGGTGGGTGGCGCATTTACGTCATAGATGTCTATGGGCTCCAGTAACCACTTAACAACAGGTGGACTGTGAGCTCGTCCACCCAACTAAGCAATAAATTTTCTTTTTCGTTAATATGAAATTTTTGTTAAGGGAGGCGCAGTAATAGAACGATTTTATGTAACTGTCACGCGCGCCCCCGATGTGTTAAGTGTTTGGGCGATCACGCCACGGCCCTCTGCGCTCGCGACCAAAAAACCGCGACGGAACCGCCTAGCTGCGTCCTGTGTCGAACACAGGGTCACCCCGCGAATTACCGTGGTTGCCCCCGAGCCCCTAAAATAAATCGCCGCGTCGACCGGCAAAACCGCCTCCGAGCTTCCGGCCCAGACATCAAAGCCTCGGCACCCTCTGCGTCGCAGGCTAAGCCAGCGTTCGTTCCGGCGGCGGTGCCCAGTGTCTCGGCCTGGGCAAAACCGCTGCCGTACACGAACACGGCTACAACTCCCTCCTCCGCGATTCGTCCCGCCCCCGCGATTCGTCCCGCCCCCGCGACTCGTCCCTCTCCCGCGACTTGCCCTCCGACCGCGTCCGACAATCTCGCTTTAGCGATCGACTTCTTTCAGTCGATCAACTTTGAGCGCGTTAACGCTTTGGGCGACGCCATTCGCGCTGCCTCCACTGCACAACACTTTATCGCCGTTGTGCAGGAATACGCCGACGTATACGCGTCATTAAATACGTACGTCCTCCCCTCACTCCGCCGGTAATCAATGGCGTATATAAGTAGAATAAAGCCCCTATCCGTAACGATAGGATTTTTTAACGCTTACGGTCTCGCAAATCAACGTGATCAGGTTTCTGACTTTTTGCGTGACCACCAAATTGATATCTTTTTAGTGCAGGAGACCCTACTTAAGCCCGCGCGCCGTGACCCTAAAATCGCGAACTATAACATGGTCAGGAACGACAGGCTCTCTGCCCGTGGTGGTGGTACCGTCATTTACTATAGAAGAGCCCTGCATTGCGTCCCGCTCGATCCTCCCGCGCTCGCTAATATCGAAGCATCAGTGTGCCGAATCTCACTGACGGGACACGCGCCGATCGTTATCGCGTCCGTTTATCTTCCACCGGATAAGATCGTTCTAAGCAGTGATATCGAGGCGCTGCTCGGTATGGGGAGCTCTGTCATTCTGGCGGGCGACCTAAATTGTAAACACATCAGGTGGAACTCACACACCACAACCCCGAATGGCAGGCGGCTTGACGCGTTAGTCGATGATCTCGCCTTCGATATCGTCGCTCCGCTAACCCCGACTCACTACCCGCTAAATATCGCGCATCGCCCGGATATACTCGACATAGCGTTATTAAAAAACGTAACTCTGCGCTTACACTCGATCGAAGTAGTTTCAGAGTTAGATTCAGACCACCGTCCCGTCGTTATGAAGCTCGGTCGCGCTCCCGATTCCGTTCCCGTCACGAGGACTGAGGTGGATTGGCACACGCTGGGCGTCAGCCTGGCTGAATCTGATCCACCATCGCTCCCGTTTAACCCGGACTCTATCCCGTCTCCTCAGGATACCGCTGAATCCATAGACATCTTAACGTCACACATCACCTCGACATTAGATAGGTCATCGAAACAAGTTGTAGCGGAGGACTTCCTTCACCGCTTCAAATTGTCCGACGATATTAGGGAACTTCTTAGAGCTAAGAACGCCTCGATACGCGCCTACGACAGGTATCCTACCGCGGAAAATCGTATTCGAATGCGTGCCCTACAACGCGACGTAAAGTCTCGCATCGCCGAAGTCCGAGATGCCAGATGGTCTGATTTCTTAGAAGGACTCGCGCCCTCCCAAAGGTCTTACTACCGCTTAGCTCGTACTCTCAAATCGGATACGGTAGTAACTATGCCCCCCCTCGTAGGCCCCTCAGGCCGACTCGCGGCGTTCGATGATGACGAAAAAGCAGAGCTGCTGGCCGATACATTGCAAACCCAGTGCACGCCCAGCACTCAATCCGTGGACCCTGTTCATGTAGAATTAGTAGACAGTGAGGTAGAACGCAGAGCCTCCTTGCCACCCTCTGATGCGTTACCACCCGTCACCCCGATGGAAGTTAAAGATTTGATCAAAGACCTACGTCCTCGCAAGGCTCCCGGTTCCGACGGTATATCCAACCGCGTTATTAAACTTCTACCCGTCCAACTCATCGTGATGTTGGCATCTATTTTCAATGCCGCTATGGCGAACTGTATCTTTCCCGTGGTGTGGAAAGAAGCGGACGTTATCGGCATACATAAACCCGGTAAACCAAAAAATGATCCGACGAGCTACCGCCCGATTAGCCTCCTCATGTCTCTAGGCAAACTGTATGAGCGTCTGCTCTACAAACGCCTCAGAGACTTCGTCTCATCCAAGGGCATTCTTATCGATGAACAATTCGGATTCCGAACAAATCACTCATGCGTTCAACAGGTGCACCGCCTCACGGAGCACATTCTTGTGGGGCTTAATCGACCAAAACCGTTATACACGGGAGCTCTCTTCTTCGACGTCGCAAAAGCGTTCGACAAAGTCTGGCACAATGGTTTGATTTTCAAACTATTCAACATGGGCGTGCCGGATAGTCTCGTGCTCATCATACGGGACTTCTTGTCGAACCGCTCTTTTCGATATCGAGTCGAGGGAACCCGCTCCTCCCCACGACCTCTCACAGCTGGAGTCCCGCAAGGCTCTGTCCTCTCACCCCTCCTATTTAGCTTATTCGTCAATGATATTCCCCGGTCGCCGCCGACCCATTTAGCTTTATTCGCCGACGACACGACTGTTTACTATTCTAGTAGAAATAAGTCCCTAATCGCGAAGAAGCTTCAGAGCGCAGCCCTAGCCCTAGGACAGTGGTTCCGAAAATGGCGCATAGACATCAACCCAGCGAAAAGTACTGCGGTGCTATTTCAGAGGGGAAGCTCCACACGGATTTCCTCCCGGATTAGGAGGAGGAATCTCACACCCCCGATTACTCTCTTTAGACAACCCATACCCTGGGCCAGGAAGGTCAAGTACCTGGGCGTTACCCTGGATGCATCGATGACATTCCGCCCGCATATAAAATCAGTCCGTGACCGTGCCGCGTTTATTCTCGGTAGACTCTACCCCATGATCTGTAAGCGGAGTAAAATGTCCCTTCGGAACAAGGTGACACTTTACAAAACTTGCATAAGGCCCGTCATGACTTACGCGAGTGTGGTGTTCGCTCACGCGGCCCGCACACACATAGACACCCTCCAATCCCTACAATCCCGCTTTTGCAGGTTAGCTGTCGGGGCTCCGTGGTTCGTGAGGAACGTTGACCTACACGACGACCTGGGCCTCGAATCAATTCGGAAATACATGAAGTCAGCGTCGGAACGATACTTCGATAAGGCTATGCGTCATGATAATCGCCTTATCGTTGCCGCCGCTGACTACTCCCCGAATCCTGATCATGCAGGAGCCAGTCACCGTCGACGCCCTAGACACGTCCTTACGGATCCATCCAAGGGCGGATCCAGTTTTGGCGCCAGGAGGGGGTCACATAGTCAAATTTAGATGCGTTCGTTTCCAAACGTTTGCCATTATACAAAGTTATTATATTATATTAAATTAATTAAATATTGAAGGTATGTAGTTACATAAAATCTGTATGGTGACAAAATATATAAATAAAATCATTATATTCAATTAGTGGTCCACCTAAGTCCTGGAACCAGCTCAGGGGGTGGTCATGACCCCCATGACCCCCCCCCTGGATCCGCCATTGGATCCATCAGATCCAATAACCTTTGCATTAGATGCCTTCAGCTCCAATACTAGGGGCAGGCTTAGGGACCCCGGTAACCGTACTCGTCGAACTCGACAAAGAGGTCGACGTGCAACCTAACCCATGCATCAGCCCGCTGAGTTTCTCGCCGGATCTTCTCAGCGGGTCGCGATTCCGATCCGGTAGTAGATTCATTCGCGAAACAATTGCTCTTGAGTTGTTAGGCCTCCTTCGGAGGCGCTCGGGCAGTTGTTAGCAAATCCCATCCCTCTTGGCTGAGCCTTTGCTCGCCCACCTGTCCTGGTGAAACTGGAAAGGCCTTCGGGCCACCAGTAAACTTTCAATCATAAAAAAAAAAGAACGATTTTATATGTTTCGCTCGGGCTGTAAATTGTAATGTTTATTGCTATTTAGATATATTTCGCAGATAATCTTGGGTTTGTGTAACGGATTTGCCAGAAATCGTTCTTTATCGATCGGGTTGCCTTCATCAGATCGTTCGATATAAACACGCAATTTAGATGCTTGCCGTCCACTTCACGTGTGTGTAATAAATAACACATGCATCGCGCTTATAACATACAATCTGATGACGTGGTTACACGCTTATTAGCATTGAATCAAGTATACTAACAAAAACGGTGCTTGGATTATCCCGTGCGCACTTCCGTTTTCATTTTACGCGTATTAAGAGACCTGTTTTAAAAAGGCGAGCTCAGCGGACCTTATACATGGATAGTTTGTATTGTATTTGATACGGCTTTATACGGCAGTCGAGTATGAAGTCGTGGTGGCCTAAAAGATAACACGTCCGGTGCATTCGTGTTGAGCGATGCACCGGTGTTCGAATCTCAGGCGGGTACCAATTTTTCTAATGAAATACGTACTTAACAATTGTTCACGATTGACTTCCACGGTGAAAGAACAACATCATGTAAAAAAATGCATGCAAAAATTATAATCTGCGTAATTACTGGTGGTAGGACCTCTTGTGAGTCCGCACGGGTAGGTACCACCACCCTGCCTATTTCTGCCGTAAAGCAGTAATGGGTTTGGGTTGGAAGGGTGGGACAGCCGTTGTAACTATACTTGAGACCTTAGAACCTATATCTCAAGGTGGGTTGCACATTAGCGTTGTAGATGTCTATGGGCTCCAGTAACCACTTACTTAACACCAGGTGGGCTGTGAGCTCGTCCACCCATCTAAGCAATAAAAAAAAGAGCTCATGGTAAATGGTGGTTAGTTGTTACGGGCGTCCATAGGAATCACGACAAGAATGTAGCCTTCCTTGAAAAGCGGGGTTGAAATGTTGCCAAAGTCGTTTCGAACTAAGCCGCAACGAAGTAATGCTATCGTGTTTTTCTAACTTTACTCTCCTCCTAATTCGATAATAACCTGGGTCGTGCCATCTGCCCTTCCACCAGTAATTAAGTGGCCTGTTTTTTATGAGAGCCTAACCTTACGATAAGTGTGATAATTGCTGTTGTTTTTTTGTTTATTGGATAAACTGCGAGCTCACCGTTACAACTGACACTACAATGTGAATAAAACCAGTCGCCTTAAAACCTAAGGTCTAATAATACACATAAATTAGCTATGGATAAGCAACTCAAGCTCTCAATAAAAATGTTTACGGGCGTCGGCCAGTAGATGGCTTCGCTTCGATTAGTTCCGCATTGTTCCTGTAGATGACAGTAACCTATTACCTATCCTATATTTTATTTCTATTGAAAGATTTTGTAAATTTTCAGAAACCACAAATTGATAAAATTTAAGCAATTTGTCTATAACAAATAAAGACTTGTGTATTTATTAATTTTTAATTTTCTGTGTATAGTTATACAATTATGAAATGCCTTAACTTTAACTACATATAAGTTTAGGGGCATCCGCTACAAGATGTCGCTAGTTTCCATACAAAAAAAAGGGTGCGTGTACTTATGTACGCGCGTAAGAAAGTATACTTTATTTTTATTAAATATATTTCTTTTTTTTATTTAAATTTTAATCAATTTGAAAAAAAATCGATTAAACAACATCCTCAAACACGCATATTGGACCCTTCTCTTTCCCCCCTTTTCTTGACATCGTATAAATTCGGTAATTCTCGGTACTGTTCGGAAAGTTCACCTGCGGCTATATTCAGACTCGCCAAGTTACGTCGGTCGTATTGTAATGAGCGATTTAGTGGGCAACTTCATTCTGTTAATTTTGTGTCACGGTGCGCGCGCATCGTAAAATTTCACTCTCATCAATTTTTCATAACGCGCCTAAAGAAGTATAACTTCAAAAAATATTTGTCAGTAAAATGTGGCAGTTTCAGGGCCCCGGTCTAAATCTCAATTGTCAAATCGGACGCGAGACTTCGACGCTGCAGAAAAAGGCAAAGTTACAGTATCGAACTATGCGGCCTTCAATACATAAATTATGACTTTGCGCATTCTATTTTTATTACACGTTATTATTCCTACGTCGTGGAGGTTAAGTCTTAGTTAGAACATTTTGGTATCTGTATTTAGGATTTGAAACAAGGCATATTCATAACGCTCGAAGTACACAGTTCCAAGGTGTAACTGGCCACGACACTCTTGTACTGGTGGTAGGACCTCTTGTGAGTCCGCACGGGTAGGTACCACCACCCAGCCTATTTCTGCCGTGAAGCAGTAGTAATGCGTTTCGGTTTGAAGGGTGTGGCAGCCGTTGTAACTATACTTGAGACCTTAGAACTTATATCTCTAGGTGGGTGGTGCATTTAAGTTGTAGCGGTCTATGGGTTCCAGTAACCACTTAACACCAGGTAGGCTGTGAGCTCGTCCACACATCTAAGCAATAAATTAAAAAAAACGACAATTGTCAATTTAACTAAATCATAGACCGCGAAGCGTGGTCCATGCGTCTGTCTTCCTTTTATTTTCTTTCTATTTTCCACAACTTCATTTCAAGTACCCACGGACTTATTTAAATAAACATAGAGAAAATAATTATGAGAATGAAATATTGCAACTGCCTCTCTGTTTCTCGAACCTTGAGAAGTGAACTTCCGAATTATTTTATGATATTTCCTTTAGTTCATTTCGTGTTGCGCGTGAAAGACATTTCATACAGAAAAAATCAGTAACTATTTCCGTTTATATTTTATACGATAGTACAGTAAAAAAAAACATAATCCGCAAGCCTTTTTTTTGTTTCATTCAAAACATTACTTAGTATTCAATTGTAATTACACACAATGCTTATTTAAACGCCTCACGTACCAAAAGCTGAATTTGCGTCAATTGCAAGCCGATCACATACGCTCTAACGATCGTTCGTATCCATGTTCGTATTGAATTATTGTCGTAATCTATTGATGTTTTGAGGCCTAGAAACAAAGTCTACGACAATATTGTATTGGACCAGAATTTTTCTCTTTTTGGAGGAAACGCTTGAGAAACATAAATTAGTAATAACTGTACAAATAAATAAAATTGGAGTGCCTGTTTGTAATAATAAAATAACCACTTTTTACTAAATGTATACCACAGTACATATACCAAAATATTTTTTTTATATTTTTGTCTGTGTCTATTTGTTCCCACTAATCTCTGTAACGGCTGGACCGATTTTGACTTTCACTGATAGGTAGCTGATGATATAAGGAGTAATTTAGGCTATTTTTTTAAACTAGCTTCGCCTCGCAGCTTCACCCGATAACGACAATAACCGCCAGTGACATCGCGGGACTCGGCTATCAATAATAAAATCATTATTTCCGAAGCGGAGCGAGGGCGGGTCGCTAGTTAGTAATTTATTTTGATTTATTCTATTTTATTATTATTAAGAAAACTTAAACAATGTTTTTTATTGCTTAGTTTAGTAAATGAGCCCGTCTGGTGGTTATCGGAGCCAATAGACATGACCAACGTAAATGCTATCACCATCCTTGAGACACGAGTTCTAAGTACAACGGCTATCCTAACCTTCAAACCGAAACTCACTGTTTCAGCTAAGCATTACCGTTGGGCTCACAAGACGCCCTAACACACAAAGTAACTACCTACACAAATATTTTTTGGTGCTTTGATTTTTATTGTACGATGCTATTTCTTCAGCGTGGAAGTCAATCGCGGAACATTTGTTAAGTATGTATTTCATCAGAAAAATTGTACATACCTGTTTGCGGGATTCGAACACCGGCGTACTCGCATGTAATATAGTTTTCTATGAAGTGAATAATTAGAGTTTTAAACACTAGAGATAGGCAAGGAGCCTAGAGAATTTCAAGCATTGAATTGAATATTGTTGAAATTTTAAAATTTCCGTAATCATAAACGGGTTATATAAGTTTTGTAATTCAATCCGTATTTTTGGGTAATTCTAAAATACGCATTGTTTTTTATCAACACCTATTGACGATTAGATAACGTTTGATAATAAAAAAAAAATGGGCATAACTCGTTGTAAAGTGTTCGTAAAATAAAGTACTTAGGTTTATTTTTTTATGATTGAAAGATTACTGGTGGCCCGGAGGCCTTTCCAGCTTTCACCAGGACAGGTGGGCGAGCAAAGGCTCAGCCAGGAGGGGTGGGATTTGCCAACAACTGCCCGAGCGCCTCCGAAGGAGACCCAACAACTCAAGAGCAACAGCTTCGCGAATGAATCTACTACCGGATCGGAATCGCGACCCACTGAGAAGATCCGGCGAGAAACTCAGCGGGCTGATGCATGGTTTAGGTTGCACGTCGACCTCTTTGTCGAGTTCGACGAGTACGGTTACCGGGGTTCCCCAGCCTGCTCCTTAGTGTTAGAGCTGAAGGTATCTAATGCAAGAGTTATTGGATCTGATGGATCCGTAAGGACGTGGACAGGAGTACTTAGGTACGGACAGCAGCGGTGTACGGCAAAACAATATATTTTTGCTTAGATGGGTGGACGAGCTCTTGGTCCATCAGTTTCAGTGGTTACCGGAGCTCATAAACATCTACAACGCTACTACGTAAACGCTGCCACCTTCCTTGAGACATGAGCTCTAAGGTCTCAGCTTTTACATTAGCTCTTTAGGTTTTTACAGAACTACTGTAAACTTATCTTACTACATATTACATAATATGCAAAGAAAATTATGTTTTGTTTGTCATTTACATTTTTTAATTAAAATAATTTTCGTTACTAAAGCCTTTTGTATTAAGTATGTTTATTTAAATATTTTTTTTTTTTACTGCATCAACATTAATTTATTTGTATTCCAACTTTTCTTAAAACATGAAAGTAAGAGTACACATTTACCAAAACGTGAAGGCAAGAGTACACATTTCCCGGGAAATGTACATATACATTATATTCAGTTCACATATACCTACCTAACTTTTTGGCAAATGTGCACATTTACCGATAAAAGTGTACATTTCCCAAGAGTGTAGTGTACATTTACCGTAACAGTTCGACAGCGAAAAAAAAAACATTAAAAAGATACTTTAAAATATGAATAGAATCACAATCTTAAAGAACGTGAGAACGAACTAGAAAAATGAAACATTAGTATTTCTGTCAAATCCAGATAACAAAAAGTATTGGTAGTAATACTTTGAGCCCGCATTGTTGTCGCGCATACAACTTGCTTTTTAAAAAATAGACAAGAAATATACGGTGAACCACAATTGATGCGTTCTGGTTTGCATTATGGAATAATCGTTATACTACCCATAGACATAACCCAGTGAGGTTCTCGCCGGATCTTCTCAGTGGGTCGCGATTCTGATCCTGTGGTAGATTCTGCGAAGCACTGCTCTTGCTAGGGTCAGTGTTAGCAACACTCGGGTTTGAGCTCACCTACACAGGTTAGGGTGGAACTGAAATAGCCTCTCAAGGCTATCAGCATAGGTAGGAAGAAAAAAAAACAAGCTTAGGGCTAGCTTTAGGGCTATGGTCATTCGATGTACCTTAAACTTTTATGTATTTATCTGCGTAATAAATAAAAATGAATATTTGTTCTATATACGTTACTAAGCCGTCCATTAGATTCTGATGAAGCTGAGCTCAGTTGTCTTTGGAAAGGTTTCTATCATAGTATCGTGCGACAGGTGGCGTGCGTGTAGTTTCAAGATACCGAAAGTTTTCGCAGAGTAAGCGATCGTTAGTGTTATTTTTACATAATTACTATTTTACACAAACATGGTAATTAATCATCAATTGTCTTTATTCAAGACTGCCGTACTCGCCCGCTTCGCTGGGCATTTAAAATTAATATAATTATTTATTGTCATTATTATTAGGGAGTCCAACACTCATACCGATCCGATCTCCGATACTCCGATCCGGTGGTAGATTCAGCGAAGCACTGCTCCTGCTTGAGTTAGTGTTAAGGAGCTCTCTCATGTGGAGCCCCGGAAGCTCACCTACCCGTCCGCGCGTATTTGGCATAACCCCGTAGACAACCAGCAATTGAATAGAGAAAAAAAGATATACTATACAATCAAGACTTTTATCTCATTTTTTTTTTATTGCTTAGATGTGTGGACGAGCTCACAGACCACCTGGTGTTAAGTGGTTACTGGAGCCCATGACATCCACAACGTAAACGCGCCACCCACCTTGAGATATAAGTTCTAAGGTCTCAAGTAAGTTACAACGGCTGCCCCACCCTTCAAACCGAAACGCATTACTGCTTCATGGCAGAAATAGGCAGGGTGGTGGTACCCACCTGCGCGGACTCACAAAAGGTCCTACCACCAGTAATAGTGCCACAGAGCTGTGAACTTACGTGACCACTTAACGCTTGGTGGGCCGTAAGCTTGTTCGCCCATCTAAAATGCATTTGTGCGTGACGCACACCGTAAATACGTTATTTAGAACAGACAGATAATGCTCTAATGAGAAATTAATAGCATACACAAAGTAATAATCGTTGTCGATATAATAAGTCTGGACGGCGCGTTGCCTACTCGTGTCCAAGCCCAGCGTTTAGAACCTTCTTTTCGTTTATGAAGTAGGCTAATTAATTTATGATAATTTGATATTATTTGTGATTGTTAATGACTCGTTCTGAAGTTGGTGCACAATGTGTTTATCAGGTGTAATAGGGGGGAAAGTGGAGAAGAATAAACTCAATACGATGAAACATAGGTAACATTTTAATATTTAATAAAAATATGCACTTATTCACTTTTCAAACCGAAGCTATCTGGCTTTGTCCGGCTTCTTTTTTTTATTTATTGCTTAGATGGGTTTATGAGCTCACAGCCCACCTGGTGTTAAGCGTTTACTGGAGCCCATGGACATCTACAACGTAAATGCGCCACCCAGCTTGAGATATAAGTTTTAAGGTCTCAAATATAGTTACAACGACTGCCCTACCGTTTAAACCGAAACGCGTTACTGCTTCACAGCAGGGCGGTGATACCTACCCGAGCGGACTCACAAGAGGTCCTACCGCCAGTAAGAAGTTGCTATAGGTATATTATTCGAAACGTCGTATAGATCCGACAGAAAAACATGTTACATAATCGAAGACGATGTTCCTAAGAACATGAAAATATATCCTTCAATTCAACATCCCAAAATGAACCGAACCGAACTAAAATTTTCTCCTGTGTAATGTACATATATCTCGGAGTATTAACGGCCGTCTGGTGTAGTGGTAAGTGACATGGTCACTACACAAGGGGGTCGCGGGTTCGAATCCCGCCAAGGGAAGATATTTGTGTGATAAATATAAATGTCTTTTCCAGGGTTATGGATGTATATTAAATATGTGTATGTGTATAATAAAAATCTTATATTTATTTCCGTTATCTGGTACCTGTAACACAAGTTCTTTACGAACTTATCACGGGACCAGTTAACGTGGCGTGACTGTTAGTAAATATTTATTTATTATTTATTATTATCTCGGAGTACAATTGAACTCTATTCGTTATAATTGACGCCAACCGAGAACTCGGTTCCCTAGTAAAATAATAAGTGCCATTAACCAATGAGTCAATCAAATAAACTCTCTCTTAAATCTGTCAAGCGATAATGATTTACCGGGTGAAAGCGTCGATAGCCAGAAAGTATTTGAAGAAATCTCCATGTCCGCTTACAAGTGTAAGAAAAAAAAAAGCTGTAATTATCGTATAATTAATAAGTTTTATTACGTGACATCGAATATATTAAACGTAATCTAGTCTGTACTTAAAACTTCCAAAAGAAGATTTTACTATAACACATTTTACATATTCGGACATTTTGTATGCCTTGTATGCATGTGTGTATGATTTATTTTTTCGGTTGAAAGTTGTGAATTTATCATAAATGAGTTTCGTGACAAAACCCAAGGATATTTCAACTTTTTTTTTTTTTTTTTTTCCTACCTAAGCTGATAGCCCTAGCGGCTATGTCAGCGTAACCCTAACTTTAGTAGGTGAGCTCACGGGGCTCAAACCTGACGATGTTGCTAACACGAACCCTAGCAAGAGCCGTGATTCGCAGAATCTACCACCGGATCGGAAACGCGACCCACTGAGAAGATCCGGCGAGAAACTCAGTGGGCTGTGTCTGAGAGTTAGGATATTTCAACAAGGATTAACAAATGTTCACGATTGACTTCCACGGTGAAGGAATAACATCGTGTATTAAAAATCAAACCCGCAAAATTATAATTTGCGTAATCACTGGTGGTAGGACCTCTGGTGAGTCCGCGCGGGTAGGTACCACCGCCCTGCCTATTTCTGCCGTGAAGCAATAATGCGTTTCGGTTTGAAGGGTGGGGCAGCCGCTGTAACTATACTGAGACCCTTAGAACTTTATCTCAAGGTGGGTGGCGCGTTTACGTTGTAGATGCCTATGGGCCCCAGTAACCACTTAACACCAGGTGGGCTGTGAGCTCGTCCAACAATCTAAGCAATAAAAAAAAATTATTTTAAAATTTAAATGTTTACTTATGTTAAGATTTAGTCGCTCCTTAAATATGTATATAAACTTTGATTATTTGTTTCATTACATTACATCTTAAAATCTAATAACAGAATTGCATACTTAAAAATTAAAAAAAATAATATTATAAGTAATAAAGATACACTTAGATAATAATTGTTTTCTTTGTTATTTTACTGCTGTAAATGGGTAAACATTGAATGGGTATTGAAGCCTACAGATATCACAAAGTGAACGCCACCATTAAAATTAAATATGAGGTCGAGGGCCTCATAATACACTTCAATACTACGTTGGTCAAGAACGCGTATTAAGTGTATCAAGTTCTATTAACTCTGAGAAATTAGTACCGGCGGCCTTCAGTATTTGAACCCCAGCATCATTTCTTAACGTAACACAGCCTAACTAGGCTATCGATGCTAAATACGCTTAAAACTTACTAATAAATTGTTTTGTTACAGGAACAATGAGAAACGCAAGGAGAAGTCGCGTGTCGCGGCCCGGTGCCGTCGCACCAAAGAGATGCAGATCTTTTCGGAGCTCACGGCGGCCCTGCCTGCAAAAAAGGAGGAAGTTGAGCAACTCGACAAAGCGTCCGTCATGCGTCTGGCTATATCGTACCTTCGCGTACGTGATGTAGTCTCGATGCGTGAGTATTATTGTTGTCGTCACTATTATAACTATACACACTGTTGTAATTATACTGAGAAATATCATTTGGAGAAAATTATATTTCTCAATTGTCCAAACTTTGGGTGGTAGGACCTCTTGTGAGTCCTGCCACCAACCTGCCTATTTCTGCAGTGAAGCAGTAATGCGTTTCGGATTGAAGGGTGGGGCAGCTGTTGTAACTATACTTGAGACCTTAGAACTTATATCTCAGGGTGGGTGGCGAATGTACGTTTTAGATGTCTTTGGGCTCCAGTAACCACTTAACAACAGGTGGGCTGTGAGCTCGTTCACCCGTCCGTCTAAGCAATAAAAAAAGAAAAATATTAGAAAAACGGAGAACTTGAGAAAGCTCATCTATGCGGTAGGCAGCGGCTTGGCTCGGCCCCTGGCATTGCCAACCTTAAGCGACGGTAACCACTCACCATCAGATTGGCCGTATGATCGACGGCCTAGAAGGGCAATAAAAAAACTTGATGACAAGCCTTAGTGAATGGTAACACAACTTTTATCTTTAGTAAAATAATAAAAAATCGTTTGTCTATTGCATTAACTCACGAATTAAAATTTATAATGAGCTCTAACGACCATTTAACATAAGTAGACACGTCCTTACGGATACATCAGATCTAATAACCTTTGCATTAGAGGCCGTCAGCTCTAACACTAGCAGGCTTAGGGATCCCGGTAACCGTATTCGTCGAACCCGACAAAAAGTGGGACGTGCAACCTAACCCATGCATCAGCTCGCTGAGTTTCTCGCCGGATCTTCTCAGCGGGTCGCGATTCCGATCCGTTCGTAGATTCATTAGCGAAGCACCTGTCTTGAGTTGTTAGGTCTTCCTTGGAGGCGCTCGGGTAGCTGTTAGCAAATCCCACCCCTCCTGGCTGAGCCTTTGCTCGCCCACCTGTCCTGGTGAAACTGGAACGGCCTCCGAGCTACCAGTAATCCTTCAATCCTAAAAGAAAAAAAACACAAGTAGGTCCTTCTTTAAGCTCTCCTCTGTCCAAATAGAAATTGAAAAAAAATCTAGCATTAAACTGCCTGTTTGATTTTCTTGTTTGACGTATTTTGTCAGTTCAATGTAAAAACGGTTTTTTCTTTAAATCTACTAAAGATAATTCACTCAAAGAATTGTTCAGTTGGAAACAAATCTAGCTTATCGACGTAAACAACTTCTCATTTCCCGTCCAGACTGTAATACTTTCGAACGTGTAACATCGAGACTCTAATGATAAGATATTTATCGTTTTCTTTTCATTATTACGAGCGCACTACGTTTAAATTTCATAGCGAGTATCAAACTGTTTTGATATTTTTGTAAGAATTTGTGTTAGTGACGTCACAATTGAGGGTATTTCCAGAAACTTCCTAACCAAATTTAGATGTGGTTTTGAACTCGCAATTAATGAGATTCAGTATTACGAAACATACCGAGATTAAACGGTAAACTTAATTAGAATGCAGTAATGTGCAGATAGTCCAAAATATTAGATGCACTTAGTTATAGTTATAGTTTTGGGACAAGGGGACTGACCTGTTGAGGCTCGCAGAATCGGCTGGGTGCAATTGGATGAGGATCAGTCATTGTGACGAAGCTTGGGAGAGGCCCATGTCCAGCAATAGCCGGCTGTAGGCTGAAAGGAAGATAAAAGATATGCAATCAAAACCAAAAAGTTTTTACTAATAGCAAACCAGCTAGAAAAAAAATTATTGTTAAAACTTTATTATTATGATCTCGTTAGATAATAAAAAAAGAAAGGGCATTTTGTGACAATGCAAGTTCAGCTTACGTAATCCAAGGTTATAGTGACCTAGGCTTATTGTTCCTTTCTAAATGAATAATAATTCAAACCTATACAAGACAATAAATAAAAGAATTTTATTAAGTTTGTACCACTGGGTGGCTTTCTCTTTCCTTGGGTGTCGTAAAAAGTAACTAAGGGATTCACCAAACCCATTCTCTCATTCTCTGAGTATAATACCAACGTACTGCAGTCGCCCAATTGCCCGATAACCCGCACCGGTAGGTACCACCATCCCAGAACCGGTCACTGACCTTGCCGAACCTGTCGCTTGCGACAAAGAGCCGATGAGTAAACTAACCCATAGACACAGCCCACTGAGTTTCTCGCCGGATCTTCTTAGTCGGTCAGGTCGCGTTTCCGATCCGGTGGGAGATTCTGCAAAGCACTGCTCTTGCTAGGGCCAGTGTTAGAAACACTCCCGGCTTGAGTCCCGTGAGCTCACCTACACGTCAAGGCAAAGCTAAAATAGCCTCTTAAAGCTATAACCATAGGCAAGAACAAAAAAAATCTGCCCGCTGAGTTTCTCGCCAGATTTTTTTAGCGGGTTACGATTTCGATCTGGTAGTAGATTCATTCGCGAAGCAGCTGCCCTTAAGTTGCTAGGCCTCTTTCGGAGTCACTCGGGTAGCTGTTAGCAAATCCCACCCCTCTTGACCGAGTCCGTGCTCGCCCACCTGTCCGGTGAAACTGGAAAGACCTCCGGGCCACCAGTAATCCTACAATAAAAAAAACAAACGCTTAATGGACTCGTATCCAACGATGCGACGGTGTCGGTGTTCGAATCCTGCAGGCAGGTACCAATTTTTCAAATAAAATCCGTACATAACATATTATTATGGCCACAAATAACTTCCACGCTGAAGGAATAACATGGCGTAATAAAAAACGCATTTGCCAATTTTTTTTATTAGTGCAGTTGATAGGTAGATGGCTGTATTCACGTTTGTGATGTCTACGGGCCTCAGTACCTTTTTTTATTTTTTTTATTGCTTAGGTGGTTGGACCTAATTAAATCAGGTGGACTGGAAGGTCGTTAACCTGTCACTGCATTAAATAAATAAAAATGTAGTCCATACACGTAACTTTGCATTGTTCAAAATTACTTTAGGTAGTTTGCCAAAAATTACGGATTTTCGTCTTCGCGGACGATTTAGAATTGCGGAAAATACATGAATCACAGGGGAGGCTGTACAGTAGGTACTTACTGTAAGTAAGTAAACAATAGCAAAACGGTGGTCTTCAATAATGATTCATGAATTTGGAATGCACTATATTCGATTCTAAGCAATCATTGCTTAATTGTTTTTACTTTTGCTATTCTTCTACTCATATTACACGTTTATATTTTTAATTTTACACACAACAAAGAAAAATCGAGGTAACTGCGCAGTATTGTTTTTTGAGTACAAAACAAAAAATAATGCAAA
This sequence comes from Bombyx mori, assembly GCF_030269925.1. Lineage (NCBI taxonomy): Eukaryota > Metazoa > Arthropoda > Insecta > Lepidoptera > Bombycidae > Bombyx > Bombyx mori. The sequence continues at coordinate 11,441,662 of NC_085131.1, read as the reverse complement.
AAACACGATTAATTTTGTAAGCAGCGGCTTGGCTCTGCCCCTGGCATTGCTGAAGTCCATGGTCGACGGTAATCACTCACCATCAGGTGGGCCGCATGCTCGTCTGCCTACAAGGGCAATATAAAAAAAAACTCATAACAACAGCCGCATTGTACGTAAGGTAGTTGCATAATATTTGCACACAGACAATTTTCTTATTTCAATTGATTCGGATGGACCCTGAAAAGAGCATAGGGACGTATGGCTCTTTGAAATCGATTGCTAATTGCTTTATACTTTATGCACGAAACAAAAGAGTAGTGAATAGGCAGACTTATTGATTTGGGTACGCCCATGGATTGAAGTATCATCTCCCCATGAGGTTAGGGTGCGTGGTGGTACATGGAGATTCGAGTATTTTTTATTTTTCACTTTGCAGCCATAAATGCCAGGCGCATGGTACTGACATTCATAATCTTCTTTTTCTCCCATTTTTTTTCTCTCATCAAAATACAATAAGAATATCAATTATCCGAAAATAACAGGTTTTGTTGCTTAGACGTGCCCATCTGGTGCTAAGTGGTTACGGGAACTTATTAGATAACACCATGTGAATGCTACCACCTACCTTGATGCGTAAGATCTAAGCCCCGAACCGTAACGCATGATTACTTCGCGGCAGAAATAGCTAGAGTAGTGACTCAGTCTCCTGCTGGTACCGTCTTGCAAACTACCCTACCAATAAATAGTGTCATAGTATTTTTATTAGTGTCTGATTCGGATTACACACGAAAATTTGCTTCAATAACATGTATCTTAGAAACCAATTAAAATACAGCTCAATAAACATCTACTTATAAAAATCGTCCAACACTCAGGAATACATTAGTTACATCTGTAATGCAGGTCAGTCCGGTTCAATGAACTTTCATCGCGACGTCTCGTTTACAAAATGTTGAACTCATCACAATACGGTGTAAACAACTAGACGGTTATGGGGATGGATTTTGTTCTCTGCCTTTCGTTAATGTATTCGGAGTGGCTTTTAATTCGTTTTCGTTTTAATTATTGTAACAAGGAAAATGTGTTTTCATCATATACATTAACTTTTAAAGTACCATTCATTTCAGCCGGTACGGTAGGTTGCAGACACGGTAAAAGCATATCTTCCAAACAATATAACAACGCCGTCAGATACAGATACATACCAAAAAATCTTCTGGAGATATCTCTCAGCACCGGTCCATGTCTGTACGAATACGCCACGCTAAAATTTGCCGCGTCAAGATCTAAACAAGAAAGAAAATCATATCCTTAGCTAGCTTATCACCTCATAGCGTTGAATAAACAGTTGTCCATCTGAAAAATTGAAATTTCGAGAACACGCAATCGAAAACAAAGCCTACTGGACTTTTATCCTACGAGGTTGTTGACCCAGCGTATACCTAATTTTTAAATTGTGTTCGATTGAGGCTATAAAAAGTATTGCAACATTTATTTGGCTACTGTTTACTCTTAGCTTATCGCCCGCTGTTGTCGCTTTTTTCTTTTTGAATTGCCTTTTTAGGCAGAAGGTCGTACTGCCCAGTTGACGGTGAATGGTTACCGTCGCTAATAGACTTCAGTAATGGCAGGGGCACAGCCTAATAAGTTGTTGACTTTTGCTACCCCACTTTTTTTATTGGGTGGGTGGACGGTGGTGGTTAGATGGGTGGACGAGCTCACAGCCCACCTGGTGTTAAGTGGTAACTGGAGCCCATAGACATCTACAACGTAAATGCGCCACCCACCTTGAGATATAAGTTCTAAGGTCTCACGTATAGTTTCAACGGCTGTCCCACCCTTCAAACCGAAACGAATCACTGCTTCACGGCAGAAATACGCGGGGTGGTGGTACCTACCCGTGCGGACTCACAAGAGGTCCTACCACCACTAAAAAGTAGCCACTTGTTTCAGAAATTGTTCTCTAACCAGATATAATTTACCACATATGGAGGTTTTTTTATTTATGTAGATACTACAAACATAGTCCGTGTATAAATTGAGTTTGAATATTAAAATAAATAAAAAATTACCTTAACCTTATAGAGCATTCGAAAAAACGAATATATTTCATTGTATTTTCAATTAAAACTATGAATCATCTTTACAAAATATTGTTCATCCTTATATGTTCTTAGCATTAGGGTAATACCCTGAAGTTTCGTGATTCTGAAATTTCCTGCTCGGCGTTTTTAAAGGGTACATTAGTCTCCGCTAAAAATCGAACTAGTATCAATCGTAACAAGTTGAGGGTTCTATCTTGTGCCCTGAAGGGGGCAGAGAAATTCACGTTATTGTATTCTTCTTCTCAGTCGCATGCACTCTTGGCAGAGTGGTCGTGGTCATCACTTCGGCTGGTGGTGCGCTTCACCAGACGTCGCCATTCCTCGCGTACCGCGGCCCTTCTTGTGCACTCGTTAACGGGACCGTTTAGAGCTGCCTTTATTTGGTCGGTCCATCGTAACGGTGATCTGCCGCACGTTATTGTATAAATGCAAGGAATCCCTCTAAATAATTGTAGTTCTCCATAACCTCTTAAAACCAAACTGTTTGGGAGCTTGTTTGTCCATATGGCAAATAAAATGATGTATAATAGATTAAAACAATAAATTTACAACATTTTTGAATAAAGTAATTGCTGCTTATATTTGCGTCTTCTTAAATTAATTCTCCATACGTTTAAAAAATTTCGCATTCTGAAATTTTAATTGTGCCCTATTTTACATAAAGCCGAGTTTTAGAATTCGAACGATAAAACAACTGTATGAAATTAGGTATTTCTTCTTTTGTTTAGATGCCTCCATATTGTTGTTTTTCGAGTGTTGAAACTGGGATTGTTTTTTACACTAAACAAAACTTTTCTTCATATTTCTTACCTTCCTTATGTCTTTGTCCATATGAATTTTCGTGTTTTATATAAAGAAAGTCTGAAGATAACCTCAAAAATTTGTTCCCAGCAATTTTTTTTTTGCTTGTCCTCCTTTATTGTCGTGACCATAAAATTGTTTTTCCAGTTCCAGATGTCAACTCGGATCAATCCAAGATGCAGAATCCCGAAGGCTTCGAAGAGTTAGCTTCAGAGCTGTCATACATGAGGGCTTTGGATGGCTTCGTTCTGGTGCTCTCTCAACAAGGAGACATCGTCTACTGTAGTGACAATATAGCCGAACATCTTGGAGTTTCGCAGGTAAAAGGCTCTCTTTCATTTCTACTTTTTTTAGCTCTTATTTTTACGAAATAAGTCCGTCTTGTATTTTTTCATTTTTGGTATTGTGTAGTGAATAACGGTGCGTGTTTTATATTATATTTCAAAGTGTACAGTCTAACTTCGATGACTTTTTGTTGTTTTCGTTGCCATCGAGGGCGGAAGAGCATATGACGGGACGAGAGGACGGGGTTTATTGTCATTGATGGATCTGAACAATACAAAAGTCACAGCCAAGTTGCTGATAACCAAAGGTCATGACAAATGAGCAGCTCATTCTATATGGTTGAAATATGCAAATTTCTCTAATGCATTATTTCATTACATGAATAGAAGATTCGCTAACTATACGTACTTTCACTAAATGTGCAAACGAAAAACATACCTCGCGAATTGTTTGAAGTCGGCGTTCGTTTGGAACAAGTTATGACCTGCAAACCACTCGTACATCATTAAGTATGGTTAGAATAACAGTTACTGCATCACGTATCCTATCCTGCCTTGCAATGACCAAACTCTTGTGCAAATCCAAATTACATGGTTTCCGTCACTCCCCTCTATTTCTTCAAATATTGAGTAACCGCCCTTCGGTCAATCATCATCGAACGATTAATCTGAGCACGGTATTCTAGCAAAACGTTATCCTGCTAAAATAAAATCAATATTGGTCTGCAACCTTAATTAACACAAACTACTAGACTCGGTCAAGGCTGATTCGGTTGCGAAGTGACGTCAATGTTTTGATAGACGAAGATGATCTCGCTGTACTAACGCAGTAATGATAACGGTGCATATTCTTGGAAGCTTGGAACTCTCATTGACTTTTAGGAAACGTAATTTACGTGAAGTCCCCACTTTTAATAATGGCTAACTTGTACAAATGAGAGGGATTTAATAAGACATTGCAAAAGGTGGATTGGAGATTTGGTAACATACGACTGCGTACGACAGACAATTCACACAAGCGATCCACAACCGAAGAAACCGCTATTTTTATTTATTTACTAGCTGAGCCAGCAGACTTCGTAGTGCCTCAATCGATAATTAAAAGACCTAAACTTTTGTATAAAATAAACTTAAAACAAACAAAAGGAATCCATCCGAGGGGGGACACATCAAAGTAAAAACAAAAATCTACCTTTTAAACCTTCCCTGGACTTCCGCAAATAATTCAAGACCAAAATTAGCCAAATCGATCCAGCCGTTCTCGAGTTTTAGCGAGACTAACGAACAGCAATTCATTTTTATATCTAGAGATTGTGTAGATGGTTAAGTTAGTACATCTAGTGTTACGTGGTTATCAAAGCCCGTAGACATGAGAAAGTGAATGCCACCACTAAACTTGAGGTCAAAGCTTTACTTTGTGCTCCAACGCATGCCCGTACCATGTTCCAAACTGCGATGCCAATTTGTTTCACGGTAAAAATGGCACGATGCTAGTTACCAATCCAGATCCTTCGCCACCACCCTTGTAAATATGTGATATTATTACGCAACCCTGTCCATTGAGAGCCACGACTACTCTGCCAAGAGTATCCGACTAAGGAGAAGGATTATGTACTTCCTACCAGAATGGCTCAGTGACTCAAATAACCTTCCTATCCGTTGTCAAAAAATGATAATTTCCGCAATCCAATAGTGATCCAGTGTATGTCACTTGAATAAAGACCGTGTGTATTTATTACTGGTGGTAGGACCTCTTGTGAGTCCGCGCGGGTGGGTACCACCACCCTGCCTATTTCTGCCGTGAAGCAGTAATGCGTTTCGGTTTGAAGGCTGGGGCAGCCGTTGAAACTATACAGAGACCTTAGAACTTATATCTCAAGGTGGGTGGCGCATTTACGTTATATATGTCTATGGGTTCCAGTAACCACATAACAACAGGTGGGCTGTGAGCTCGTCCACCCATCTAAGTAATAAAAAAAATTGTCTTTAGCGCGATTCAGGTTTTTGTTAAATATCTTATATTTTATGACAATTACCGCTACATATTTGATTAGAAAAGATACTTAAAGGTAATCAGCGTTCTTTCATTTATGTTGCAATTTCATATATATTTGTCCTACTTGTAGTGGTTTATTCCGAAAGGCAATTTTAAACGTTGATTGATATGGTAAACAAGTTTCATGTTAAGAATTATTCAAAGAATCATTTCTTTGTCCTATATCGATTAAAACTACATTTAATAGTAATTTGTTATCTGCCTTTCTACAAAGAACTACAGTAAAAAATATTTCCTTTGCACATTATACATGTCTTTCATATACTCACACGACTTACAGAGTTTAATGTGTCCATTAGTAGATATGTTTTTTTTAATACATCAACAATATTGAATGTTACTTATCTAGTGACTATAACAGTTAAGCTTTTTGCTCTAAAACGTTGGATTTAATGGGTTGAAATAATCACTAGTTTAATTAACGGTCTTTTTGTTTCGGTTTGCGCCGATTCATAGATCTTGTACAAACAAACAGGGTACGTTTTATATGTATTATTGCTATTATAATATTGCTATATAACTATACTTGAGACCTTAGAACTTATATCTCGAGGTGGGTGGCGCATTTACGTTGTAGATGTCTATGGGCTCCAGTAACCACTTAACACCAGGTGGGCTGTGAGCTCGTCCACCCATCTAAGCAATAAAGAAATAAAAAAGTCATTTTCTAACAATGATCGACTATGCAGAGCAACTTCAACCTAGATATATTTATAGCACCTCCAATAAAGGTCAGATGTTTTTGTTAAATCACTGGTGAAGGCAATTTTTCTTTGTGTTATGAACGTTAAAGACTTTGTTCAAGTAGGCCATCACAGAAGCTTTTAAATCGTCATGACTTTACCTTTACTCTTTCTGAGAATCTTCAAGATACTTAAGACTTGTCTTGACTGCTCTTATCCATATAATCAGAACGTATATTAATGACTAGCAGCCCGCTCCGGCTCCGCTCGGGTCTCTAACAAAAATTTCAACGACGTTGTTTTATTTTTTTAAATAAAAGAACACTTTTTGCGACCTAACTATAATAGTTAGTAACATATGCTGTCGCGACACTTTTTGTAAATAATAATGTGTTCTACGAAGTCGTAGTACATTATTTTATTCTATCAACGATAGTATTCGCAGGGCACGCGATGTAAAGGATATTTTAGGTAAATTTTTTTAAACCTTGGTTTACATTATTGGATTTTTAGTAAAGATCCCTATTTTTTTTCTAAAAATATTATAGCCTATGTCACTTGGGAATAGTGTAGCTTCGAAACAGTGAAATAATTTTTCAAATCGGTTCATTAGTTTCGGAGCCTATTCAATACAAAGAAACAAACCTTTCCTCTTTATAATATTAACTATAACTATAGATGGACTAGAAGAGACAGATCTGGCTTTTCTGAGCACTGGACCCTTATAGGTCGGTTCTAAACAGTACGACTGTTCCTAAGTAGAGCACAAATTTTAGCCCACACTCGTCATTAACAGTCACTGATTTATTTTGACTGAACATATCACCTATAAACATTCATTCTCGTTCATTTCTTTGAACTAATGAATTTACTTCTATACAATATAATTTGTAGCACTGATTATTGGAGACTAGCTGCGTATTTTAAACCTGTAGTATATCCTCCGACCTTCACAAGTATGACATAATTATAAGCACTATTACTATGTGTTCTCGAGTTTATTTGTTTAAATTTATTATTTCCGACGTTTCTATATTAACTATAGTTAATAGTCATTACTGAACATTTTAATGTTGTGCCACTTATGATCAAATTTTTATATTACTAGAAGCCTTAGCAGTATCGTTTCCAATCCACTCTTATATTATAACATCTAAGTTTTCTTTTCTTAAGCAACGTTAGTCATTAGTACAGTATTCGAAAAGTCTGAAATAATATAAAGACAATAAAAAACGCGACATCAAACCGTAAAAGTAGTTTTAATTACGTGATGTTTTAATTAAAATTTGGAGAAATATGAATATCTATTTTATTTTTTATTTTTTATTGCTTAGATGTGTGGACGAGCTCACGGCCCACCTGGTGTTAAGTGGTTACTGGAGCTCATAGACGTCTACAACGTAAATGCTGTCAACCACCTTGAGATATAAGTTCTAAGGTTTCAGTATAGTTACAACGGCTGCCCCGCCCTTCAAACCGAAACGCATTACTGCTTCACGGCAGAAATAGGCAGGGCTTATTTTTTATTAATTTTTTATTGCCTGTTAAGGCCAGTCCACTAAATAAATGCGTAATTCAAACATGGTGATAAATATCGCGTTATATATCCGCTGGTATAGCTTTGTCATCTACCGGCTTAAGCTGATAAAAAAACACATTTTGTACACGAAGAGGATATTATTTTCCACAGTGCCAGCGTAGAGATTATCGGTATCTGTATGCGCTTATATAACGTTGTGGTCGTGACTATTGATAATAATTGCACTTCAACGAGCTCTCGTTAAATCCAAGGCTCGGGTCATTGATCCGAAGGTCGCGTGTTTGATGAATTGATCGCGGAAAGACAATGAAATTTTCAAGTACGAACGACTAGTGACGGCCCCTTTAATCAGATTAAGATGTTTTATTCGTAATACCCGACATCCTCGGAACATTTTTACGATTATAATTTGGGTAATTTTTTCGCAACTATTCAATATTATTGCAATCGTAATACTGATTATATTGAGTTATTGTTTTTCTTATTTTATTTGCATAGATTCTTGTCCGGTTATCGGAGTTAATGAATGTTGAGACATAATTAGACATAATAGTTATGGAATCACAGCTATTCCGTTCTTTGTTGTAGAAATAGATACAGAGGTGGTAGCAACCTAGCCAGATATGATCGTAGAGGAGGTTAAGTAGGAACAAAAAGGATTAGACTAAAATGATAGAGAGTGATAATAGTTTGAGCCAGGGTAGGCATATCCGTATCCGTCTTGTGCCTCTCCACTAATACCCGTACAGTCTTTACCATTTTATTCATTAATAATCGTAAAGATAACTCTTTATAAAGTAAAGCAATTAATAATATCAAACGGTAACGGATTCTAAGAATTTTTTGGAGATTAATTTCAATTTTCAACTCCTATTATCATCATCTCGGCTCCGTAATTATCTCTGTTCCAAATTCAGCAAAACTTTCACGTTCCTTAATCAAGACAACTTTAATTGTCTAGCCTATTTGATTATTCCCTTACTCCGGCCACGAGCCATTAGCAAGGCGTCTGTTTGGCGCGTTCCCATTCTTCTAACTCATAAGACAATGACTGCGTTTTTTTTTTTTTTAATCTTTCATTTGAGTTTCGGGATGCATATTTAAAACCGGTCCAACTTGTTTGTATGTAGATGTTTCTCTTAAGAAAACATCCCGAACCGTTTCACGCGATGTGAGATCTTTATTGAGCATATTATTTTGTATCGAATGATAAACGACATGGATTATTATACTTAAAAATAGGCTTGTAAAAATGTAAAAATATAAGCTTGATAAAAATGAATGATTATAAAAAAAAATTTATCAAATTTTAATCGTGCGTTTACTAAAATCGATATTTAATTATATTAATAAGTCTAGAGAGAATAAGTCTGGTCAAAGTACAAAGTGAACATTTAAATTAGTTTTATAGGAATAATAACGTTGTGTATTTGTCATATCAACATCTGTAATAACATTTATTTATCAAAACGTAAATATTAGACATAGTAAACCAAATTGAATATCTAAAATACATTATTATCATTATTATAGTATAACACACATCAAATTATGATTATACAGTCAAAATCTGTTATAACGACATCGAAGGGACTGCTCATATTCAGTCGTAAAAACCGATAGTCGTAACAACCGGTGATGTTTAATGTGTATCGTGCAAGTACAAACAGATCGATACAATCGATTTTCTTCAATATTAATTTGGTTTCTTTTTCTTTGCGACATTTTGAAAGTTTCACGAATAACTCCACAAAGTTTTGGTGCGTCTTGTGTATAGATAAGTAACAAACTAACTGAAGAGATATGAAGAAGCGGGCTTTGACTCTACCGCATGCACGTGTTTTGTTTCTAAGAATTAGAAAATACCCTACACTAAACTAATAAATCCTATTGTTTTATTTCCTGATTTTAATAGCCATTGAAGACAAATGTGGATACCTATTCAAATTGTTTACAATACAGCTTAGCCGGTCGTTCTAACAGATCTAATTCTCCGAAATATTAGTTAAATGTGGTCGTTTTATGAGGTATGTCGTTATTACCAATGTCGTAGAAAGCAATATTTTTAATAAGGCGGTCATATGGCATTCAGCCGGGACCTTTGTTCTTGGTTATTATAACCGGCATGTTGTATTAAACGATGTCGTAGTAAACGGTTTTGACTGTATTTTTAAATCGTCCATGAATTTGGTTGACTTTATATCGATTCGAAAATAAATAATATTTGAACATAGAACAACAGATCGGATTGGTTTTTATCGACGTTATCTATGCGTTCGTGATGCAATTTCGCGTTACCGAATCATCTGCGCTTCACACCGCTCTTATGACCATGGCGTACGAGTCATTTTACATTGTATTCGTGTCTTCGTTTTCGGTATAGTGTACACGCGTATACAGATTCGACGTTGCATGTAGGTCGTCGCCACCGAATGTGACGTCACGTGTGGCGGCCGCTTCGCAGAACGGAATATTTCAAGAGTGTAAATTTTTGGACACCGAAAAAAAAACGCATAAGGAAAATGTTCGATTTCTAGTTTTTGCGATTTATTAACTGGATTTTGAAGAGGAACTCCATTTTGGAACGTTCCTTGAAATGTTTGGAGTCACGAATGTTTCAACGCCCTGTATCATTCAGCCTTCAGAGACGCTAACCGCTGGCGCTTTCTGTCTGCATTGCCGTACTAGTTTAATATTTGAACACGCCTTTACACATTTTCAAGACTGGGGGAGCGCGTTAAGCCCGCAACAGAATGCTTGATAAATCTTATGCTGTTTATCTAACTTAGTCAGTTGTGGATTTTTTGGAACTTTTAATAAACAAACGAACACGTATTTATAACATATTCCAATTTCATTGTCATACGGCTATCCTAAAAGATTAGGTTAGAACCAACTTACGTGGCGTGCCGGTTTGAACGCAAATAAGTAGGTACCAGCCTCCTACCTTTTGCCGTGAAGCCCACTAATAATACCAATAAGCATCTGTTATTGTAGCAAATACATTGTATAAATATTCCTCTTTACCAATCAATTAACCAGCTATATAATGCACCTCTCTTAATCAATTTCTTCCAGGTTTGAGTCTTGATGCTATGCTCAGTTTTTACGCTTTTTTTTTTTTTTTGAGCTTGGCCTTTATCTGCCTATCGATCGGATGAAACAGTTTTTTGTAGTTATATAAACTACATGTTTTTTATTCTGAAATAACAAACGGTAGGCTGGTGGTCGAAGCCTTGTTGTTCGTAACTCATTTAAATGCATTGTTGCATTGTTGTCCTCGAAATTGTTGTTAGCGCGGTGCACGTTTTCTCCCAGATACCTTGTATTTACCGATAGATACTGATACAATGATTTAAGGTTTGTTACTTTATCAGCGGTATGAGCGGGTAGGGTGTAAAACTGGGCTTCTTTTATCTTTTTTTTCCCTTCCCTATTCGCTGGTAGCCTAAGAGGCTATTTCAGATACCCTACTCTACGACTGCTACCTCACTACAGCCCAGTCGGGTAGGTGAGTTTACGGGCTCAACCTGAGAGTATTTGCTAACACTAGCCCTAGCAAGAGCAATGCTTCACTGAATTTACCACCGTATCGGAATCGCGACCCATTGAGAAGATTCGGCGAAAAACTCAGCGGGCTCTCTATGGATTAGTCAGTTAGGAGACCTTCCTCCGACAAGACTCCAAGGCCATTTCGCATGCATTTACGTTAGACCCCTAATTGCCGGAAACTTCACAGATCTTCCATACTCTTCTAATGCATTCATAACAAATAAAATAAACTTGCTGTATCCTCCCGGGCAAAACCAGTCATTCGCCCACCAACGTAAAAATATCGCTGTCAATAATTTAATGCGTTCAGTTTCTTAAACACAAATGGACACGATTAAAGGTTCAATGATTGGACCTTTATTACTTTCCCTTGACGCCGAGACACGTGTCGCGCTTACTGATACATTATCGAGTCGCGGCTAGCCGTCAAACGATTTGAAGCATTTCGTTACACACAGTCACTCACACGCACTCAAACACACACGAATGTATATTTAATTATACTATTATGTTTCAATATAATGAAACCACATTTATATCCTGTTTGCAAGGAACTCTGTATTCATTTACCTTCAATCAATATTAGTGTGCCTGTGAAGCGATCGTAGGAACAGAAATGAAAACGAAAATCTTTGGGTTTTTGATAAAATATACGTTTGGACAGTACATTTAAAATGTCTTGATGCTTTGTGGTAAACGAAGATACCTAGAAATACACCCGGTCACCGTCCTCGTCGAACCCGTCGCTTGCGACGAAGGGCTCGACAAGCGAATTAATCCATAGACACAGCCCACTAAGTTTCTCGCCGGATCTTCTTAGTGGGTCGCGTTTCCGATCCGGTGGTAGATTCTGCGAAGCACTGCTCTTGCTAGGGTCAGTGTTAGCATCACTCCGGTTTAAGCCCCGTGAGCTCACCTACTAGTTAACGTTACGTTGAAATAGCCTCTCAAGGCTATCAGCTTAGGTAGAAAAAAAAAAGAAATACAACTAAAGCTAAAAGTCGCAAATAGTTCTCGTGAGTTTTAGATCTCTATGAGAAATAAAATAAGAAAGGGAGTGAGAAATTTTAAATTAGTAAATTGTTCTGAATTCAGCTTATAAATATTCGGAGAATATTTGTTTTTGTTAAAATTGACTTTTTTTGGTCATATTTATCTTTTTCTAAGAGTTTTTCTCCAAAAAGAACCTCTAAAAATAATTGCAGAACAGTTTATTCAAAAGTCGTGTCTAATTAAATTGCCCCATCTGTATTTTCAAAGATCCTTACTGTTTACACACACTTTCGGCATTTCACGAATTTATTAGAATATTATTAGAATATGTACGATAATTGACTTGTGAGACGAGTTGTTTTTTTCCTTTTATTAATTATGGTCGTGTTCTGAGAAATTTATATATTTCCGTGATGTAAGTCATTAAAAAATATTAATAGAGTCGATATTTTGTAAAACTGGTTTGTGGATGCCTACAAAATAGTCTTTTTTTTTATTGCCCTTGTAGGCAGACGAGCATACGGCCCACCTGATGGTAGAGTGGTTACCGTCGCCCATGGACTTCAGCAATGCCAAGGGCAGAGCCAAGCCGCTGCCTACAACTGCCTTGCACTATTTATCAAATTCCTCCTATCATAAGCCCGAATAATTTAACATGTGCTCCCCACAGAAGAAATCCACCGATTTGTGGCCGTGAAGATTTAATGATTTTCTATCTAAACGAAAATATATTTGTATTGCATTAGCCACTATCGAGACTGCCATTTCATGTTTGAAGGTTACATAATGCAATACAACAATATATGATGTTTGTTTCTTTTGACCATGGCTCGGTGAGTTATATGTCCGGTTTATTGGTCCGTTTGTACAGATTCTGATGTTTTAATTTCAGGGAAGGTTTTTATTAGTACCGATGAACACAAAGCGTGATAGGATTAATCAATCATTTTTTTGTTTTTTTGTTTGTTTCACTGCCTCTTCATGCACATAAATATTCTACATTTGCGAAATTAATGCTTAAGGCAGCGGTCGGGGAGCTTTTTAAATTATTACCCCAAAATATTTTTGTGTAATTTGATATTACCCCATGGCGAAGAACAAAAAAAAAACGAAATCGCTTCTTTTTAGCATCTTTCATATTATAGCCCCCATGATAATTTGAAATCACAACGATTCTAAAGAAGTTTCAGTTCAATATTTTTTTTTTTCACACACAAAAGTTTCATTTTTACCCCCCAAAATTTCATTTTACCCCGGTTCCCCGGCCGCTGGCTTAAGGCATTCTTTGCTAGTCAAACAAGTAGTAAGCACATAGGTGCATGGTTTGCTAAATTAGTGGATTTGTTGCTGCTGTTTGTTGTTGTAGTCCTAGGGTACCTCGCTGATACATAAGGCCCTCACAAGTTGTCACCACTTGACCCTTATAGTATAGTTCTTCTCTGTTTATTAATTTAGCAGACACAAATTGTATATAAAATTTATATATTAATACGTGAAGCAAAAACTTTGTACCTCTTTTTACAAAAATTGCGCGGACGCTGGAGTATGAAATTTTCCACACTAATAGAGAATATAAAGAAGGAGTACAGAATGCTAATATTTTTATACAATTATACATTAATAATACATTAAATCAATAAAATAAAAATTAACCAACACTACCATGTATTTGACACATACGCATGCTTATTGTCAAACTTTTCTTATTGCTTATAGTCTGGTCAAATTGAGAATAGATTAAATATTGTTTGTCTTTATTACTATTTGTCTAAAGTGTAGTCTTGGCGAAATCCGTGATTATTGAAGTATAATAGTCTTGAAAATTAGATTCATGATAGTGTGTAAATATATATTCAATGAAATATTGTCGAATTTCGACTACCGGGGGACCGCTAGTATAAACAAATCTACAGAATAAGACACACGTCAAGCCTTCTAATGTGAATTGTGTACATTCCAGATGGAGATAATGGGACAGAGCGTGTTCGAATTCAGTCACCCCTGCGACCACGATGAGATCCGAGAGGCTCTACGTACAAACGGCGGTGCCCGTCGCGATCTCCTGCTGCGTCTCAAGTGCACACTCACCAGCAAGGGAAGGAATGTGCACCTCAAATCGGCTTCGTATAAAGTAAGCAAAGCTGACAAATACATATATACATATACAAGCTTACTGGTGGTAGGACGTCACGAGTCCGCACGGGTAGGTACCACCACCCCGCCTATTTCTACCGTGAAGCAGTAATGCGTTTCGGTTTGAAGTGTGGGGCAGCCGTTGTAACTATACTAAGACCTTAGAACTTATATTTCAAGGTGGTTGGCGCATTTACGTCGTAGATATCTATGGGCTCCAGTAACCACTTAACACCAGGTGGGCTGTGAGCTCGTCCACCCATCTAAGCCCTCTATCATCCAAGGATAAAACAGCTTTTTTATTCCTACCTAAGCTGATGGTCTATCAGTGTAACCTTAACTAGTAGGTGAGCTCACGGGGCTCAAACCTGACGACGTTGCTAACATCCAAGCAGGAGCCGTGCTTCGCAGAATCTACCACCGGATCGGAAACGCGAGCCACGTTATGGTCTTGACGCTCATAAATCGACGACATTTGAATAGACGTCTAACCAATTGCATTGATCATAATTGCTAAAAAAGGATTGAACGCTCGTTTGATTGAGACATAAATAAATAAAAAATAACAGGGATGGAAGTTAGTCCAAAACGCCAAACTAGAAAGATCAAGTTTTGCTCTTTAACTAACAGTAATCTTGACAAGGATGTGATTCAATATCTACCTTACTTTACTACTATCTGTACTACTACTGTATCTACCCCTTATCTTACTTACCTTACTTTAATATCTACCTTATCTATACTACAATACGGGATACAAATCGCTTTCTTCAAATAATAAACGATCCTAAGTCTTTTGCAATCAATTCGCTTCTGCAGGCGAACAAGAAGGAGGTCGTCTTACATAATTATCGTACCTTTAGAATTGAAGTAGCTTAATCCAAAATTCATATTGTTTGGTAAACGTCAAAGAATAATTGAAGAATTGTTATTTTTTAGTTTTTCAATTATAATACGTGTATAGTATAATACGTGTGTAATATAAGCGCGTGATTTAAAAGAGACGGAAAGAGTACGTTTGTCCCTTTCTCGACTAAAAGAGACAGTTTAATTTTAATGAATTGTCATTCGAAGTATAAACACTAATTTTCTTGAAACTTTTTGGTTAACCCACTTCAATTTTAAAGGTGCAAAACGGTTTGTCATTGCTTTATTTCCTTTTGAGAACACATTTGCTATATCAGCCAAGGATATAGTATGGGACCCGATTCGTAGGTACCTACTTCAATTTGTTCCTTACGTATATGTCGGTATTTTGCTACACAAGTTAACGTGAAAATTTACGGTTATAGATTGTTTGTGCGCTGGAATGAGCTAAGTGTAGTAGCACTCAATATCAGACAAGTAAAGTGGGATTATTTTATATTAGTGGACGTTTACGCTAAAATAAACGATTAGACTCTACAAAAAAATCACAATTGTTAAGTTACTAAATTATTTATTTTTTCTTCTTCTAAAACAATTGATTTCTTTCAATAAGATTTTGCTTCATTATTGTCTGCTAATAATGGGGTGAAACTACATTACCATACAATTACATTAAAATTTTGAAAAAAAATAGTATTTATTATTTAAAATTTAAAACTTTCAATCATGAATATTCTATCTAAAGAAAATGGTAAAAAAATGCAGCAGACGTACTTTGAAAATGTCGGATTTTCATGCAATCGTTCCTCCCTATTTTGATCCCCGTAGGGGTGAATTTTTTAAAAATCCTTCCGCAATTGGCGTTTACAGCATAAAAGGCTGTCAATCAACTGCCAAAATTTCAATTTGCTGTTTAGAATCTGCTTTAACTTATCAGTCAAAATAAGTAATGATATATGCATAGATTTATGACCTATTTATATAATGTATTTAATAAGCGAAGCAAAAACTTTGTACCCCTTCTTACGAAAATTGCACAGACGGAGGAGTATGAAATTTCCCACACTTGTAGAGAATATAGAAGGGGTGTGCAGAATGCTAAAACATATTTCTTTAAATGCTTAAAAAATACATTAAATCAATAAAAAAATTACAGACACTAACATGTATTTGACGCACACACGCATTTATACTCTTTTGTTTATTGTTAAAATCTGTGGTCAAATTGAGAATAGATTAACATTGTTTGCTTTCAATATTATTTGTCTATAGTCTTCGGCCTTGGGGAAATTTGTGATTATAGAGCATTGATTAGAAATGTGACAATAGAAGCATAATATGTTCAAACTTATAATTTCAATTAATTATGATTGAATTTCGACCACTGGGTGACCACTAGTCTTATTAAAAACATAGCAAATTCTCTCAGCACTTCAGGCTAAATAGCATAAATGAATTACTGAATTACAAATGTACTTAAATTGTCGACTTCCATCATTAATTGATTGAATGTCATAGTCGTATAATGATTTAGTTCTTGAAATGACCTCAATTAGCCAATCAATTAATGTTTTCGTTTGTGACGATTTTGTTTTAAGCAGAAAGTATAGTTTTTTTTGTCAAAACCGAGATGATTTTACGTAACGTATTTACCGGCTGCTTTTGCTTTTTGGTAATGGCGTCTTTGGTGAATAAGCAGCACCATTCTCTGAGCACCAGCGCAATGTTACCGCCAACCTGAATTTACTGGTGGTAGAGAGATTCGTAGGAAAACCGTGATAACCGACATAGCCCAAAGGATTGCGATGTTGAAGTGGCAGTGGGAGGGCATATGCTCGTAGTACGGATGGCTATTGAAGCCGGAAAGTTCTTGAGTGGCGACCGCGTATCGGAAGACGCAACGTGTGTCCCACACGAAGTACCGACAACCTATTGAGGTTCGGGGGTTTCTCGCCCGATCTTCTCAGCGGGTCGTGATTCCGATCCGGTAGTAGATTCATCCGCGAAGCAGTTGCTCTCGAGTTGTTAGGTCTCCTTCGGAGGCGCTCGAGCATCCCACCCCTCTTGGCTGAGCCCCTGTTCGTCCACCTGTCCTGGTGAAACTGGAAAGGCCTCCGGGCACCAGTAGACCTTCAATCATAAAAAAAAGATTCCCGGGGATCGATATTTGTGGCAATGCTTGGGGAAGGCCTATGTCCAGCAGTGGTCGTCTGTGGACTGATAAAATAGAGTAGGGTGTATTATGAGCCTGCACGCGCAGGTACCAACATCCTGCTTATGTTTGCCACTAAGCAGTGATGGGCCTCGGTATGAAGAGTAGAAAATCAGCTGTACAATACTTCATACATCGACTGCAACTTCATGTCTCGAATCCTCGACGCAGCGGAATTCACTAATTATATTTTTTTTTGTTTTTGATTTTTATTACACAATGCTATTTTTTCACCGTAAAAGTCAATCGTGAACATTTGTTAAGTACGTATTTCATGGAAAATTTTTGTACCTACTTTCGGTATTCGAACGCCGACACAGTCGCATCGCTTGTGCACAGGGCCCCATGTCCCTTAGGCCGCGAGGATTAAATTAAACCGGTACTTGACTAAATTAGTTGCATCGCTCATTCCCGATCCTGCGGACAGAATGGAAAGTAGTCAACGTCGCCCAAAACACGTCAACTCGGATCCTCCCGATCCACTAACGATGCTTTTAGGCACCTCGAGCACCGGTCATCGTTCTCGTCGAACCCGTCGCTTCCGACGAAGGGCTCGACCAGTAAATTAACCCACAGACACAGGCCACTGAGTTTCTCGCCGGATCTTCTCAGTGGTTCGCGTTTCCGATCCGGTGGTAGATTCTGCGAAGCACGACTCTTGCTAGGGTTCGTGTTAGCAACGTCGTCAGGTTTCAGCCCCGTGAGCTCACCTACTAGTTAAGGTCACGCTGAAATAGCCTCCTAAGGCTATAAGCTTAGGTAGGGAACAAAAATAGCATCGCGCGTTTTATGTGTTTTTCTCAGATGTAAATTACATGAATAAAACACGTGGTGTTGTTATAAGAGTAATACATATTATTATTCCAAGGCGATTGTCATTTTGCTTTTATAGGCGGCAATTTCCACATTCAGGGCTTGGTTAGTTCATCGACCCATTTACGTTATTAAAATAAAAATTGGCACCATCTGTACATAAATTAAGTACGTTCATAATGGTTACACAATTGTGAAAGTCACAGTGCTAACTAAGAAATCCTTGCAAGTTTTTCCTCGTTGGAACTCGGCGGCATTGCTAATAAGTACATGTTATGTAAAATTGATTTTTTATTATATTTAAAACAAAAATAATTAGAAAAAAATACTCATATTTTTAATTTAAGTTTTTAGATCTGTTTTAGAGATGTATCAATATGTAAAACAATAGTATATATGCTTATTGTTTTTCTCTCATTTTTAATACTTCGCAATATTAATAATCCATACTAATCTTTTACGTATATAATGTGAAAGTGTGTTTTTGACATTGGCTACCTTTTATCGCGAATATCACTCCCACCGGACACTATACTGACGCTTCTTGACCACGCAGGCGAAGCCGCAGGTCTAATCTCAGCCATATAATAAGATATTTTAGTGCAAACCCTTAGACCTGGAAACGAGAGTGCTTCCCGGTAGATTGATTAGGTTAGGTTTTTGCGAATTCTAAATATGATTAAAATTAGTTTTATGATTTAATCATGGTCACGACGACTATGATGTTACATGCCACGAAGACTGCAAAGTAGTCGAAACATCAGAAATGATTTAGTGACAGTAAAAAACCTGAGATTAAAGTAAAAGTCGCGCTTTTTTTGTTCAAAACAAGTAACACTTTTTTCTTTGTTGTTCCACTTGCTGCCAGTAGCTTCGAGGGGCTATTCTGGGCTTCACCCGGAGTGTTAAACATGCTCAAAGAACTCAGCCTGCTAACATCTGCCCAGCGAGAGCTAGCCTTTTTCGTGACCTGAATACTAACTAAAGCTCTACCTACGCAGGTAATCCACATTACTGGCCACATGTTGGCGTCGACTGAAGACAACGAACGTAACAATAACGAAACCAAAGCCGACGAAGAGAAGAAAGGGAAGGCTGGTTGTCTTGTAGCAGTCGGTCGTCCCATCCCACATCCATCCAACATCGAGATACCGCTCGACAGCAAAACGTTCCTGTCCAAACACAGCTTGGACATGAAGTTCACTTATGTCGATGAGTCGTAAGTACATTTTTTAACAATTTACAATTAAAAATACAAAAAAATAATTTAATATGCAATTTCGAAAAGGGCACATCTCTGAAAATGTAAAGTGTTCAGGAATTAAAAAAAAACTGATTATTTTCTAAAGCAGTGTAAAATTTAAAATATTAGCTTTTGAGATATATTTTAGTGTTAATTAACCATTGAAAATTACTGGAATTATAATAAAATGGGTGTAGCTAAGCTTCAAAACTTCATGCATATGAAAAAACGTATTTGACAAAATATGTCATAAAATTGTAAATAATGTAATAAAAAAAAACGTTTTCCTGTACATTCCTATTAGAAATTATCATTTGTCATAAAACAGCATATACATCTTGTAAAATGTAAAAGCAAAAGTTTGTTCAGTAAATTAGGAGATGGCGCTGTCGTCAATTATTCAGTCGTATCGCTCGACAAAATTGAAAGGTACAGAAATAACGGTAAAGTACGTACCTAAATCCTTTGATATCGAAATCGGTCGGTTTATATCAACAAAAATATCACCTTCAAATGTATGTTGTAGGTTAAACATGATGTGATTTCGCGGTTTTGTACACAGTTTGCTGATAATCGCATGAAAGTTCGATTTGTTGTGCTTATAGTGCAGTGTTATGTGCAGTGTTTCATACAAATAAGAGTGCGAGTGTTCGTTTCTTGAATGTGCTAAAATTTTTACGGAAATGGCGGGATTTTTAAACAGCATTCCAGTAAGTTATCCCGAAAACATACTTTACAGATTGTTGTTCTACTTAATATTTTATTTTCATTGACAGGATAGAATTCGAGGTGGTTTCATTGAATATGTTCTAGGTCATTCAAGGTTATTATGCTACCGGTAAGCAAAACCTATGGATGCTTGGGTCACATTGGGAGTGACCTTTGGAATGTTTAGATGTTCTGTAGTAAATCAATTTATTTAACAAACATCTTAATTAATTTCTGGGAAAATAGTAAATTTAGACGTTCAAACAGTTAACTACAATTTTCAAGCCATCAATATATATAAGATTTTTCTAGATCATTGAGAAAATATATTTATAAGTGATGATAAGCTCGCACCTTATTTATGGATTTAACTAGTCGAACAAGACTGAACTCAACACTACATTTGAATTTTTAATCACATCTGCATAGTCTAATTCATATAGGGAAAATAATCCTACATAGTTCGTGAGCAGGTGACCCTTTTTATTTGATATTTTTGTATTTATTATTTGATGTACATAAATTATGATTGATTTCATTTTAGTCTTAATTAGTTGCAATTTAAAACCGATGTAAACTTTGAAGGATACCCATTATAAAAACTAACCCAAAACAGAATAAAAATATAAATCTGAATTTATTCTCATGTTTTAATTAGTTCAGGTTTGAAAATGTACATTTTGGTTAATAATAAACCCATTATAAATATATATTGTGCTTTGCGTACATTAAGACAGAGACAGATTAAGGATATTTTGTTACAGTTTGTTGAACACACTTGGCTTCGGTTCAGAAGAGCTGGTCGGACGTTCGCTGTACGATTATCATCACGCAGCCGACAGCGCTTCCATGATACAACAGTTTAAATCACGTGAGTACCTGCAGTAAATGTGTTTTATATTAATAATTTATATGCATTATAATCAGAACAGTTCTGTATTTGAAGTTTATAAAACAGCGCCATCTGTGAGTCATTAGCATGCTTAACGAATCAAAAGTGACATTAACGCCATCTATGAAAGTCACTATTGTTTAAAAAAGGGTAGTTTTTAGTTAAGTCACTAGATGGCTGTGTTTTCAATTTCAAATATTTGGCTGAAATTGTTGTTTTCCTCAAACTGACAAACAGTTCGATATTTTATTAACCTGTTTCCTCCTATCTGAGTGATTTAATTTTGTTAATAACAGAGTCATACGTTATTTATAAGGAAAATCATTAATTGAATTTTCTGCATCTATTGGCCGTAAGATAGATAGGTTTCTGCCGAGGTCACATGTGGCGAAAACATACGACATAAATAAAATACGTACTTATATCCAAGTAATCACTAAATCCATCCATGAATGAAAACTATGCACCTTGATCTATTAACGAGGTCAGTAAACAATTGACCAATAAGGAGACGACTTTTTATTTAATGTTTTTGTTTCTTGTTGACGACTGTTTTTTATCTATGTTGCTCTTTTAGGCTCAGGCTAATCTTTTAAG
Source organism: Bombyx mori (assembly GCF_030269925.1). Lineage (NCBI taxonomy): Eukaryota > Metazoa > Arthropoda > Insecta > Lepidoptera > Bombycidae > Bombyx > Bombyx mori. The sequence goes on along the minus strand of NC_085131.1, from coordinate 11,420,201 downwards.
TTTACCAACGAAGGAATTCAAGATTTAAAAAGTTTTATTTAAATTTTTTATTGTAATAACCAGCGACTTCTTGTATTGTTTATTAGTATTAAGTATTTATTTTATTTATAAGGAGGACTAACGTTATTACCGCCACGCATCTTGAGACATGTTGTCGAACTCTAAATCATGTCAATAGCAAAGAGTCCTCAAGAGTCCAATGGTCGCATACTTCGATACTTAATACCGAAACAGTCTTTAAATATTTTCTTCGATTTTAGCAAGTCATAAACGTAATTAAACCTACATTTACGGCTTAATGTCATTATATTATTATTATTATACCCAACGTATCGAATACCTTACAGTTCAGACTGAAAAAAAAATTGAAATCTAAATTTTGTTTTTTTTTTGTAAAAAAATAGACTGTTCTGTGCTAATTTATAACAGTTTGGTACCCAATAAGCTAAATAAAATAAAAAAGGGACAACGCACTTTGCCCAGTAAAATTAAAACCGCTAACCCTCAAATGATTAAACATTTCTGTATCTGGATATGAGAATTTTTGAAGTAACAGTGTTAAATGACGACCCGCGAAAAGCCAAGATAATTATACCTACACCTAAATAATTTCGGTTACTATTAAAAAAAAAAAACGTAGTGCGATAACGACGTAAGTAATTAATTCATGAACGCCGAATTACATTCTAATAAATCTTTTGCCAGCCTGGGAATTCGTTAATAGCCTTCTCCGTATTCAGCGTTTCTTGCTGATTGCAGTCGTCGAAGGACGTGCGAGATACGCTGGGAAATGTTTTTAGTAAACTGGTTTGGTTAATTCCCAAATTTTCGTACAATCCTTTTGTAGTAGTGTTTTTTTTGACTCCAGTGACCCAGACTTTTAAATCACTTTGATTTCTATTTTTTATTGCGTAGAACCTATTGTTAAGAGGATACCGGAGCACATATACATCACAACATTAATGCCGTTGCTCAAAGTGGGTAGATAAATACTTGTGGTGAATTGACTCAATGGCATAGTAGGATAGCTTTCGGCAGGCAGCAGTTTGGATCTGCCCCTGGCATTGCTGAAGTCAATGGGCGACGGTACCCTCACCATCAGGTGGGCCGTATGCACGTCTACCTACAAGGACAATAAAAAAAAAGTAGTTACGGAAATTACAATTTTTGCGAGTATAATTTGTTATTGCGCGATGTTATTCCTTCATTGTAGAAGTCATTCGTGAATATGTGTCAAGTATTTTATAAGGAAAATTACTATAGGCCTGCGGGTTTTTAGACCCGGTATGATCGCATCGCTCGCATAGCCCACTGAGTTTCTCGCCGAATCTTCTCAGTGGGTCGCGATTCCAATCTAGAACTAGTGTCTATCTAGTAGTTCTCTTGCTAGAACTAGTGCTAGCAAATACTCTCAGGTGGAGCCCGTGAGCTCACCCACCCGTCCGGGCGTAGCGGAAATAGCCTCTTAGGGTACTAGCGAAGAAGTAGAGGAAAAAAAATCGCTCGCATACGAGTATACCAGCCCTCATTTCCTTTATTCAACGATGAATTCGATTTACGGCTCCGGATTAGATTCGCGGTGGGACTCGGTATTGTTGTGTGAAAGATGTGGTATCCGGTGTCTAGGTTATTGTCTTATATGTGTTTGCGTATAACACTGAGAAGTCTAGTTTGATATCGTCTAACTTAATTTTTTTTTGTATTATGATCCTACATAGTTTAAAACAAAGTCACTTTCTCTGTCCTTATATCTGTCTGTCCCTATGTATGCTTAAATCTTTAAAACTACGCAACGGATTTGGATGCGGTTTTTTTTAATAGATAGAGTGATTGAAGAGGGAGGTTTATATGTATAATAACATCCATTAAATAGTGGAGAAATCAATAATAAATTAGTTTCCGAAGCGAAGCGAGGGCGGGTCGCTAGTTAATATTATAATCTAGTTGTAATAACTTTTTTTTTGTACTATGATCATTAATATTATAATCAAGTTGTAATTTTACTATTTGTGGCAATGACTTGTTTGTCAAACGTAAAAGTTTAGTTTTGAATTTCTTCTTCGACTTGAGTTTTATAGACAGTACTTTTTTGATTTTGACATTTAACGAAAAAAGATGAATTGTCTCTGATAAAACGCTAACCTTATATACAAACAATGAAAAACAACGGTAGACTCGAGTTGTTTGTTCGTAACTGTTATTGGCCTTTGTGGCACGTCCAGACTCGTGTGCTGGAACTTAAATCAAGGAGCGACCTGAATACATTAGGCTCTTGAAAAATGCAACAAATTGTCTCTTAAATTAAATTTGAAACGAACAATGTATGAAGCCATTGTACTGATAATGTAATATGTCTTTTTCCTTAGCATTACCCACTGTGTTCTAAGATATTGTGTTTGTCACATATAATGCGATTCCATAGTTAGCTTTTGCCTATAAAGGAGGGTCTGAAAAAACCCATTACCTGTATGTAATGACTGCAATACCTAGCCTCGCTGAGGTATATGTTTAAGCATGACCAAGGTGGTAGGTCCTCTTGTGAGTCCGCGCGGGTAGGTACCACCACCCCGCCTATTTCTGCCGTGAAGCAGTCATGCGTTTCGGTTTGAAGGGTGGGGCAGCCTTTGTAGCTATACTGACACCTTAGAACTTATATCTCAAGGTGGGTGGCGCATTGACGTTGTAGATGTATATGGGCTCCACCCATTTAAGCAAAAAAAAAACCTATATTTCGGTAGTAATAGTATTTTTGCTCCACTAAGTCAGCTATGTACAGCTACCGTAACAACTTCTAATGTTTTCGAGATGTCGAACGATATCTATCAGTTAAGTTTACGATACGCTCTCAAGGATTTTATTAGCTCGGAGCGAGACAAGGTCTTAACTTCTTAAGACCCGTATCCCGAAAACGTCTTGAATCTTGTCTGTGATCGGGTTACGTAACAACGAAATTGACCTTGTATTAGTACAGTCAGCTCGTTTATATGAATTGCCTTTGAGTTATATATATGTACATAAGTACATGTACAGCAGTGATTCTCAACCACTGTTCCGCGGCACTTTTGTGTGCCGCCAAATTTGGCGAATATATAATAATGTTAATATTATTAAATTATATCATTTTAAAAGAAAAATATTTTAAACATGAATATATATTTAAATCCACAAAAAAAAATTATAGTATATTTTAGTTTATTTCGTATATTAAAATTTGTTGATAAACTATTTATGCAGTGTGTTGTAGTAAGTAAATAATGTTTATCTTTTTTTTTGTGTGCCGCCAAATTTTGAAATCGTTAAATATGTGCCGCAACAAAAAAAAAGGTTGAGAATCACTGATGTACAGACTTATATTGTCCCGTTTTTATTACATTACACAAGTTCTTCAGACTAAAACGTATTAAATACTCTACTTATGACGGCCGTCTGGTGTAGTGGTAAGCGACATGGTCACTACACAAAATGGTAGCGGGTTCGAATCCTGCCAAGGGAAGTTATTTTATGAAAAATATAAAATGTCTTTTCCAGGGTTATAGATGTATATTAAATATTTATGAATGTGTATAATAAAAATCTGACATTTATTTCCGTTATCTGGTACCTGTAACACAAGTTCTTTACGAACTTACCACGGGACCAGTTAACGTGGCGTGATTGTTAGTAAATATTTATTATTTATTATATTATTATTATTATACTTATAATCTAGAGCAGGAATTCGGTATAGCGTGGCTCATCAAAACGATCATATATTTCGATTTTAGACGTAGAGATTTTTGTCTAATGTTATTAAAGAACTTTTTCATATAATGTTTAGTTTGGAAATGTTGGAAGTCAGGATTTATTGCTTTGGTTGGGCAGACTTTCTCACGGCGTACGAATAGAAATCGTAAATTCTCTCATCAGTCTTGATATTGTATAATATATTGTTTATCGGTTAGGTAGTTGGACGAACTCTTACATGTGGTTACCGGAGCCAATAAACATCAACAATGTAAATGTAGCCATCCTGGGGATATGAGTTTTATATCAGTTGTAAAGTTCAACGTCTGCCCCATCAATCCATCCTTCAAACCGAAACACGTTGCTGCTTCGTGCTAGAAATAGGCAGGGTGGTGGTACTTTCCCCTTGCACGATCACAAGACATCTTATCGTCATTAATTGCCCAATTAATGATGTGTGAATACGTATTTTATTATTAATATCTGCTTGGAGGTTTCCAAATATCTTATCTTCTTCGTCGTTTTATACTTTAGGCCATGACGACTTCAGAATGTAACGGTTGCGCAAACCTTTTAATGGAAATACGTGGCTACTTCGGAACAGAAATAGGGAGAAGTATGGTACCCTTCCGTGCCAAGCTCACAATAGCCCCTATCTCTAATGTACTAATGTATATATCTTTATATTAATACGAGAAGCAAAAACTTTGAACCCTTTTTTACGAAAATTGCGCGAACAGAGGAGAATGAAATTTCCGACACTTATCTATAAAGAGAATATAGAGAAATAGTGCAGAATGTTAATTTTTTTTTTAAATATGCGTAAAAAATAAATGAAATCAATAAATAAAAACATTACACACACTAGACTATCATGTATTTCGCATGCGTACTATTTGTTTATTGTCTTGAAAACTTTTGTTATTTTTTAAGTTACTTATCTGTGGCCAAATTGAGAATAGATTAAATATTGTTTGTCTTTATTAATGTTTGTATAAAGTGTAGCCTTGGTGAAAACTGTGCTTATAGAAGTACAATAAATAATAGTCTTTAACAATAGAATCATAATATACAAACTTATAATTTCAATATATTAATACGTGAAGCAAAAACTTTGTACCCCTTTTTACGAAAATTGCGCGGACAGAGGAATATGAAATTTCCCACACTTTAGAAAATATAGAGAAGTGCAGAATGCTAATATTTTTTTTAAATTACGCTTTATAAATACAGTAAATCAATAAAGAAACCATTACACACACTATTTGACGCACGCACTCATATACCTACTCTTTGTTTATTGTCAAGCTTTTGTTATTGCTTAAAGTCTGTAGTCAAATTGAGAATAGAACAATATTGTTTATTTTTAATATAACGAGTATTTGTCTATAGTGTATTCTTGGCGAAATCTGTGACTATAGAAATACAATAGTCTTTGTCAATAGAACCATAATAATGTTCAAACTTATAATTTCATTTAGGAATAGTCTAATTTCGACTACCAGGGACCGGGTGTAATTTGAGATAAATGCAAAGTCTAGTTTTGTTTGTGAAGGAGGGCGAAGAGATAGAGTCGTTTAGTGTTATTATTGTGGTCGTATCAAAGCGTCTCATTTAAAAACCAAATTAACTGATACGCTCTGACGAATACTGCGAATCTGTCGATGAAGGTGCCTGATTGACACGACTTAAACACTGATAACAAATATATTATAATATGTACATATTATTAAAAACTCTAATTTTGAACTAGTCAGGTTGATTTTCGCACGTAAACACGTCCATCGCAGTCAATCCGATTTCTTAGCGAATGTAAATATATTTTTTTTGTTATTTTAAGTTTTCGAAGCCACTCTTCCGCTTTCATCGTTCAACCTGCGAAGGTCGTTCTCACACGTGCAAGTTTAGTTTATGAGTTGCGTAATTAGCACGTAACGTCAAAATCACATTTTTGTTTGGAACGCAAGGTCGGATGTTTCATTACGAAAGACTCAATAATTTTCTTCAAACGTTGAACACTAGAGAAAGTACATGACTATAAGCAATGTGACCTGTGACCCTGTGCCAATAAGTAGGGTCCACGGACACAGTTAAGTGGTTACCGGAGCCCATAGACATCTAAAGCGTAAATGCCGCCACCCAGTTTGAGATATAAGTTCTAAAGTCTCAGTATAGTTACAACGGCTGCCCCGCCCTTCAAACCGAAACGCATTACTGCTTCACGACAGAAATTGACAGGGTGGTGGTACCTACCCGTGCGAACTCACAAGAGGTCCTACCGCCAGTAAGCCAGTAAGTCTCGACGATATTAGCTCTGTAATCATGATGAACGCTTAAAATTCTAAGTAAAAGTCTTTACATACAATACGATTATTGACGATTATCGACTCTCCGACTTCGATTTATGTATTCGAATTTTGAAACTGGTTTGTTCAATAGTACGTCATTAATAAAATTCCACAACAATGAACTGAAGCAACTTCAGCGGTGTAGTTAGATCTTCACGATTTATCGTAGAGTGTGTGTTGGCGTTAGTTTTAGTGTATTTGGTCGTGCTTTGTTGACGCGCTATTTTTTATTTTGAGTTCAAACCTCGTTATCGACACTTTCTCGAAGTTTCTAGCACCACACAATCGATACACGATAGTTGCAGGATGAGTGGTTTGTGTGCGAGTGACAATTGTCTGTGTTTCCACAGTGGTTCAACTAGCTTGTCAATGTAAAAACAATTCGATTAATCGGGTCATCGGTAAAACGCACAAAAACCAAGATCGTTTCGCTCCGACTGCTACTCGCGCTACTGTTGCTGTTAGTAACGATACAAATGTTGGTGGGTTGATGTAGGACAAGCCAAACTAGAAACTGACGCATAATTTTAATAGTATCTAAACTGTTTGTGGATTCAACGGTCAGTGGGTCTATCAAGGCCGATAAATCGTTATCGTGTCGTTGATTATAAAACACTCTCAAGCAAATGATCTGATGATGCAGCGATCGTCGAAAGAACGCGCTGAAGGCAGACGGTTTCAAATCGATTATTCTAGAATCCTTTTACGGAAGGCTTTGTTAAGTGAGTTTGTATCAGAACCCCTTTGTCTCCAATAGCATTTGGTATTTTCTATATCCCCCACAATGCCAATAGGCGGTTTCGTTTGATGGGTATTCTTGCCGTCGTTTCAATATAATTACCACTTCCAGCTCGTGTTCCAAGGGAAAACAAAATTGGTGATGGTAACATTAATGAACACTAATCAAAATCGTTAAAATTATTATTGCGTAATAAATCTCAATAATACGTTACGTAAACAGCTGAATCGTGTTTTGATTCATATAATAATTGCGTCTTCATTTATATAATTATTTTGATTGCATTTCTTTTTCATTGTTAAGGACTAAAATAACAATATTCATTTTTACTCATAGAATCAGTGCTATTTGAAAAGGAAAATTGTAATCACGTGAAAGAAAATAATTAATCTCATAATTGAATTTTAATGAATTATAATTTGCGTTCTAAATATTCCTTTACGCTTGTTAAAATATCAACAACAACAACATACATACAGATCTTATCGGAAAATTAGATTAGTACAAGTGTTGATGTAAACAAGTTTATGATCTCGTCGTGTTTACTCGCGTCCAAAAACAATTTTACTTCGCTTCCACGTTTCACATTTGAAATGTTCAACTGAAACGGCCTTCGGATTATTTCATCGAATCAATTGTTTCCGCGACAACTTCGGCCCGAATGTGCCCAAATGGCCCGCAGGTCGCGGACCGTGTTCATTCATGTCAACGGCCATTTGACTTGGTAACAGATTACAATCATTGAACGCGCGTAATGAACACGCTGTGAACACGCGTCGTCTACGTGATAGATAAAATACCTATATTTCGAATAATAATTCAATTAACATAGGTAGACGGTGTTTTTTCAGGATATCTGAATGTAATTATTTTTTCCCCTACCTAAGCTGAGAGCCTTGAGAAGCTATTTCAGCGTAACCTTAACTAGTAGGTGAGCTCACGGGGTTCAAACCTGACGGCGTTGCTAACACAAACCCTAGTAAGAGCCGTGCTTCGCAGAATCTACCACCGGATCGGAAACGCGACCCACTGAGAAGATCCGGCGAGAAACTCAGTGGGCTGTGTCCAGAGGGTTAATTTGACGAGAACGATGACCGTTGCTTGAGGTACCTAAAAGCATCGTTACTGGATCGGGAGGATCCGAAATGACGTGTTTGAATGTAAAAGGATTCATTAATTGAAAATTTTAAATATTTTTTGATGCACTGACAACATTGATTTGATTTCAAAACTAAAATCTATGTAAAACAGTCGAGAGAAATCAACGAAACAAATATATTTAGTTTGAATGGGATTGTGTCCGTTCATGGCTCAATTAACAGATATCTTTCTGGTGAGCTACTAAGGAAATGATGTATTACAGTGTTCCCCCTACGGCAGTTTGAAGTCACATGATCGAAACGATTTAAATTTCGTTCCGCAGTCGCTGTATCTGGCACACGAACCGCTTGTTTATTGTCTCTGCGGAGAGTGTAAGCGGAATGGTTGATGCTCACGTCATAGCTTTTTCTTTTTGGCAATTTTGTGTCCTTGTTTTTTTATTTTTTTATTTCTTAGATGGGTGGACGAACTCACAGCCCACCTGGTGTTAAGTGGTTACTGGAGCCCATAGACATCTACAACGTAAATGCGCCACCCACCTTGAGATATAAGTTCTAAGATCTCGGTATAGTTACAACGGCTGTCCCACCCTTCAAACCGAAACGCATTACTGCTTCACGGCAGAAATAGGCAGGGCGGTGGTATCTACCCGCGCGGACTCACAAGAGGTCCTACCACCAGTAAAAAATTCTGTCGCGTAAAACCATCGAGCAGCGGTATAATGCAATATGTGGAAACTAGAAATCGCACAGTTCGTTTTTACGTGGCTTAGATCACATATGATTGTTGACTCATTTGGTTCTCATATCCTGTTTGAATGTTTCTATCTTTAGTGCTAGGTATAATTCGTGTTGTTTTCGTAAATTTTTTTGGCATACATCTAGACTATGGTATCATAAGATATTACTGGCTAAATTATGTTGCTACTAGCTGACCCGACAAACGTTGTTTTGCCATATAAATAATTTTTAAGAAAGATAAATAACCTATATACCGTGTGCAGCGCCATCTGCCGGGCTGATTTGTGAATCTAAACCATCCAGGGCGCCACCAAAATACATACAAAAAAATCATTCAAATCGATTCAGGAGCTGCTTAGGAGGAGTTCAGTGACAAACACACGCACAGAAGAGTGTTATTTTTATGACGTTTTTACAGTTTTTTTTTAAATTTATTTTGTGCCTGTTGCAATGGCAACATTCTATTAGGTTCAGACAGAGATAGCAGTTTAAGGTTAGAGGGGGTAGGTGGAAAAGGAAAAAGTTTTAGAAAGACGTGTACGAAGTGATTGTGAAGTAAAATAAAGAATTTCGCTATATTCATCCCGCTTTTACTCATGAACGATCCCACATATATAAAGATAAATTTACCTGTAATTGAAGCTTAATTAGAATGAATAAAGACGTTAGTAATGTAGGTAACTATTGATAGCAATGCGCAACGCAAAGATAACATTATTGTTATGTTCACGCTTCGATCACGATTCTTCCGGTTATGGCCTTGAACTTGAACGAGAATCGTGAGTGATTCACATTGTACACATTTTTGTACATCACTATTTGGCGCACTAGCCAACTTTCCCCGGAAAATGATAGTAATTATCTAAAATAACAGCTGTTTATAGAAGGAAGTTACTGGTGGTAGGAGTTAGGACCTCTTGTGAGTCCGCGCGGGTAGTTACCACCACCCTGCCGATTTCTACCGTGAAGCAGTAATGCGTTTCGGTTTGAAGGGTGGGGCAGCCGTTGTAACTATACTTGAGACCTTAGAACTTATATCTCAAGGTGGGTGGCGCATTTACGGTGTCTATGGGCTCCAGTAACCACTTAACATCACTTGGGCTGTGAGCTCGTCTACCCAACTACGCAATAAAAAAAATAAAAAAAATTAAAATTGAAGGGAATTTTAAATATAAATAGTAAATAGTTTAGGTTGCAAGATTGTAAAATGTATAGTACCGAAACAATAATCGTGAAGCCGGACCCGTATAGTTTGAATAAAGTCGGGGGACAGAAGAAATAAATGTTTTTTTTTTCTTTTTGTGCGAGAGAATCTAATTTGACCCGATCCAATTTAAAAAGGCTCGGCGGTATAATCGCCTGGAAACGGGCCCTTCTTCACGCCGCCGAGATCCTCGGCAGTCCGATACATTCCGACGCCGTTCAGTCGGAATTTAACGATTGTCAACTGAAAACTACGCGAGATTAGACCTTCGGGCATCTCGACGGAGGTCGAAGCGTGGGTGGACAGAAATATTGCTTAGAAGTACACTCATTACGCGCACGTATTAAATATACACGGGAAAAATAACGATGATATAGGATATCTCTAAATATCGAAAAAGATATTTGTTTAGTATGTCCTTCGCAGTCGTAGCGATAATTAAAAGTATTTTTACGGTTTGATCAAAGCCATTTTAAAATAGACAGAAAATAGGCAGGGTGGTGGTACCTACCCGCACGGACTCACAAGAGGTCTTACCACCAGTAATTACGCAAATTATAATTTTGCGGGTTTGATTTTTATTACACGATGTTATTCCTTCACCGTGGAAGTCAATCGTGAACATTTGTTGAGTAAGTATTTCATTAGAAAAATTGGTACCAGCCTGAGTTTCGTAATGTATGTTTTAGTCTTTTATGTGCCTTAGAAATGGATTCATTCAAAATATCTTCGGATTTGTCTTTCCCAGAGTCTACTAGATATTCCTCTGTCACCGGTGCTTTCCATGGCGCACTGAAGTAATTAGGTACTTCAGTGGCAGTCAAAGGTTTTATTATCTTTGTATAATTTCCAATGACACAGTTTTCGTGGTCACAGAGTTCTGACTGTGAGTCGTCCGTGACCCACATAAAAGTAGTCTGAATTAAAATATTGTTCATCAAAAATGTTATCAACACCAATGATTTAGTATCAGATACTAAAATCAGATTCAATAAACTTACCTATATATAAATGGAAACTAAATGAAATAAATGACGACATTTTCACGATACTCAGTAATAACATTAAACTTATTAGCGGATTAAGATAGTACAAATAGAAATGCTCGAGTTCTAATAATATTATCGACGTTCTAATATGATGTCGTTGTGGCCTAAAGGATAAGACGTCCGGTGCATTCGTATGTAGCGATGCACCGGTGTTCGAATTCCGCAGGCGGGTACCAATTTTTCTAATCAAATACGTACTCAACAAATGTTCACGATTGACTTCCACGGTGAAGGAATAACATCGTGTAATAAAAATCAAACCCGCAAGATTATAATTTGCGTAATCACTGGTGGTAGGACCTCTTGTGAGTCCGCACGGGTAGGTACCACCACCCCGCCTATTTCCGCCGTGAAGCAGTAATGCGTTTCGGTTTGAAGGGTGGGGTAGCCGTTGTAACTATACTGAGATCTTAGAACTTATATCTCGAGGTGGGTGGCGCATTTACGTTGTAGATGTCTATGGGCTCCTGTAACCACTTATCTCATGAACCCATCGATTATTTAAACACCTGAATTTTACTTATATCGAAAACCGTGAAAAGCGCGTTTTTATAAAGTTTTCCGCTTACAAAAATTTATAGTTACACTCGAAAATTCTTATTATATATCTTACCAACGCTATCATTATAGCTCGTGCTAAAAATATAATAATAAACGAGAATTTGATTCGAATCCAGTGCAACCAATGCGAAGGGTACATAATATTTCAATTAAACAAGGATCGTCTTTGCGATCCAGTTATTAGAGACTGATCGATTTGGTTTCCGATTCTAGTCCTTCCTGTTGTTGTCCGGTAACCGCAACACAGGGGAAACGTAACTGGAAATTGGTCTACGTGAATCGTCTAAGTTTAGCATCCATATTAGTTAGTAGTGTAACTATACTGAACCTTAGAACTGATATCTCCAGGTGGGTGACGCATTTACATCGTAGATGTCTATGGGCTCCATGAACCACTTAACATCAGGTAGGCTGTGAGCTCGTCCACCCATTTAAAGCAATAAAAAAAATACAAAAAAAAGTTATTCAAATTTATTTGTTGTCCGTGAAACGCCCATATTCATAAGGCCTAAAACGGAATAACTGTGGGTGCGGTACGTTTGTAAGCAGTTACATACCAACCCTGTCTTATATAACGTTTATTACGCGAGCCGGGTACTTCGGTCGTATGAATAATAAAAACCTTCTCGGCTTTGTTGGACATTACATTAAATTATCGTATGTAGGATGAAAATGTCATTGAAATTCGTGAAATACAAGCAGTTTCATTAAAGATAACCTAGATTCGTCGTGTTCATAAGATAGGCACTGTTGTGAGGCTGGTCACGTAAAACGTGTTTTCAGCTTTTCAGGAGTCGCATGTACGATATGTGAATTGTCCCCAAAAAATCCTCTAGCCTGATAGGAATTAATGTTTGATTTACAATGGGCTAGCAGTCGAATTAAATGTTTTTTTAAGTGATTTTATGACCTGTTAACTAAGACCTTTAGGTCAAGTCTTATTTCAGTTTTAATGAAAACTTTTTTATATGGAAAATGATATTATGAAATGAAATGTAGTTGGTAAATATGAAACATGTCATGAAATGAAAATGAAAATGGAATGAAAACGAAATGAAATGAAATCTCAGTAAAATGGTAGTCATTTACGGAGACTTTTTCAATGGACTTTTTGGAGGATCCCGAGAAGTTACGTGCCGCGGCTTTGTTTCATTTTCCTACATTTGTGCACTTTCACAGATAATAAACAGTTAATAAACCATCGTTATTACACATCTAAACCTGAAGAAACACTAAATAGACAAAATAAAATAAATCACACAACTTCACTCCTCGCGTCCCCGCCAAAAAGTCGCAGTCGAGATAATGGCGACCCTCGTCTGATAACTTGAATAAAAGTAAACATATAATATAATCTGTTTTTATAAACAGGGAATAGAAAAAAAAAAAAAAACTATAAAACAGTTTCTCTATTTAGTCTATCAAAAGTCTAGAAAAATCCCTTTGCGATAGGTACATAGTTGTAATGTATTGTTTAATTTATGTCCTATAACGAGGAATTTCTAAATTATAATGCTCCTTATATCTAAAACGGTTAAATAAGAACTTCCCTTTTGTTATCTTACCCATCGGGGCCCAAAACATTTATGCCGCCTTATTGAAATATGACGTCAAACTCTCAATTGTCGTCTTTCAAGCCGGAACTGACGTACTGGACAGGATAGTTGTAATCTGTGCCACCGGATACAGATAATGACGAATCCACGACTAATCTTCACCGCATTTTCACGACCACCCTTATTTCCATTCGCATAATGAACAAATTTATTTCTAATTGTGTATCTTACGCCGTTGTTCTCATTTAAACTATCTTCTAGATTGCTAATCGGCTTCTGTATCATAACTTTATTTGGACATTTAGTTAACTATATAATATGTACTATACATAAAATCGTATTGTGTAAATCTATATTAACACATTTGGTTAAACAATATATTCTAATCAACTGAGAGAATAAGCGGTGTCTTGTTAATTAAGACCGGTTAACTAGGTTCTAGGTAACAACAATTCTGCTTCAATTCATTTAGATTTTTGTCCATTGTGTACAAACTGTTGTAGACAGTCTAGAATTAGTCGCCTACGAAATATAAAAAAATTGTTTTGTTTTCTTTATACACATCAGCAATAAAGAGGGTATTTGTGAAAAATATTTGAAAAGTATTTTTAAGAAGATGCTGCAATCGGTATTTTAATGATGGGAGTTACGAGCATTGGCTGCAAAATAGACACATCTGGTCATCTCTTGCACGCCCTCATTTTGGTAGCCGTGACGTCAAAAGCCGTAATAGTCATGCTTTTTTTAAAACGCGCTTTTAGTAAATTGACCTGTATATAACAGAATCTTTCAACGTTATTTAACACCGGTTTAAAGAGGCATCTTAATTAAGGGAACTTGAAATTTTGCACACGCATCAAGGACCGATGACAATACAATAAGATTACCCAAAGATCTATTCAAAATAATATTTTTAGTTAGGTATGTACTATTAAAATGAGTTTTTTTTTTCCACGGCAACGATTTCGATATTATCGCCAGTTTTTGACTTATATAAAATTAATTATGTAACTTATGTTTTTTTTTATTGCTTAGATGTAAAATCTAAAACCTACCTTATGTAAAACCTATTTTAAAAATAAAATAAAAATCCGATTGCTTCGAATCTAAAGAACGTTAAAGCAAGTAGTCGTATTCTGATAATTTCGCATTTAAATATGCATACGCAACCTTAAATTAAAATAATGATTCCAAATTACTTTTATGAAAAGTTAATCCGGAAATTTGATGTCTACTAAGTCGCTCAAGTATTTTAATAATCTGAACACTCGCCTCGAGTGTTTTTCATCGAAAGGGCAAATAACGAAGAAAGCCAATAGACGATATGATCAACTTGCCCAACCCATTTGGCCATATAAGCTGTATACCGCCCGAAGCGGCCGCCGAGCCAGATAACAAGAGGAATTTTACGACCCCTCAGTAACGCGTTGCGAGGATTTTACGAGCATCATGTATCAGCCAGATTTTTCCAGAGATCGAAGTGTTTATGACCTCGTACGACTTAAGTTTTAGTATTATTTTCAGAATACGTTTGTGAATTTTGTCTCGTATTTGCTACGATTAAATTTGTTTTGATGGGTTGTTTTTTTTTGGTCGATATGTCCTCGGTCTATTATTGCCGGGGCGTCGACCTTTCGATTTACACGTGGTTGGTTCGTGTGTTTTCAAATCACGCGATGCTTATAATGTCACGCTATATTCTCGAAATTGAAGATAATGTATAACTAATTTCGACGCTGAAACCTTTAAGAGGAATGGCTAAATAAATATTTTATGCTGTCGTGTATTAAATACAATGCCTCTGAGCTAATTCTTCATTACACAACGAATTAAATTCAATTGAATTGAATGTTTCAAGCAATTTAACTAATTGACGTATAAAATTTGACCACTGTTTTTGTGCAACATCTATATATTAATACGTGAAGCAAAAACTTTGTATCCCTTTTTACGAAAATTGCGCGGACGGAGGAGTATCCAAATTTTCCACACTTATAGAGAATATAGAGAAGAAGTGCACAATGCTAATTTTTTTTTTAATAATGCATAAAAGATACATTAAATCAATAAAGAAAACATTACACACACTACATACCATGTATTTGACGCACACATACATGCATACTATTTATTGTCAAACTTTTGTTCTTGACGTCTGTTGTTAAATTGAGAATAGATTAAATATTGTTTGTCTTTGTTAATATTTTTTATAGTGTAGCCTTGGCGAAATTTGTGATTATAGAAGTATAAAATACAATCATAATAGTGTACAAACTTACAATTCCAATTAATTATAGTCGAATTTAGACTACTGCGGGACCTCTAGTAGATTTTAATTTGCTTGCAGCAATATTTAAATATGCCAACTTGTTAATAATAATTACGTTGTTTATATCGGTGAGCAATCTCAAAATGAGCATATCCAGGGAATCGAGATTGTGACATTTCGTACGATAAAACTTTCAAAATTACTCGAATTTCTTCTAAATACTACATTAAAAGTTTGAAAAGTATTTAGAAAAATATTTTAGGCACATTGTCGCTTCGTGGTAATAGGTGTCATATATAATTGGGGATATGGAGACCTACATATTGTATACTACTTATTACGCCGGTTGTTAAAAAGACAGCATGAACATTATTTCAATTAAGAATTTGACCCTTATGTTTCATCATCATGAATGACAGCATTTCACTGCTGTATATGACATTTGGTTTCTGAAGCCAATCTAATAAAATTAATTTAATATGTCACGTTTTATAACTCATTTTAACCACTAGCAAATTGAGCAAAAGCACAATTGTAATCATACAGAACCCTATAAGTACCTATAGAATAATACACCGTTTTCATTTCTAATCGACATTCAAATTATTTGAAAAAATAAAACAGATACATACATTTATCACATATTTGAATTTTTCCAGAATCTAATATTAGCTCCGCATGCGCAAAATAAGCCACTGCAAAGCTGACATCTCGATAATTTGTCGTGTTTAATTTGAGATTGTGCAGATTTATGTTTGCCGAATATTTTTTTTTTTTGTGATTTCTTATTACTTCCGATAGATCTGTGAGCAAATTGGTGATGACGGATATTGGCTGTAGCAGAGAAAAGGGCAAGACCTACCACGAAGCGATTTCCGTTAGCCATGCTTGAAGCGATATATGTAGGTACATATTATGTAGGTATGATTTTTATTGCATAGTGGACTTAGAAGTTCGATGAATTCGTTTTAAGCGTTAGAAACATTGACGGGCTCGACGAGCGAATTAACCCACAGACACAGCCCACTGAGTTTCTCGCCGGATCTTCTCAGTGGGTCGCGTTTCCGATCCGGTGGTAGATTCTGCGAAGCACTGCCCTTGCTAGGGTCAGTGTTAGCAACTCTCCGGTTTGAGCCCCGCGGACTCACCTACAAAAGTTAGGGCGAAGCTGAAATAGCCTCTCAAGGCTATCAGCATAGGTAGGAAAAAAAAACAAACAAGTCGGACGATTTTTACGATGAAGGAATACACCGTCGTGTAATAAAAATCAAATTTACAGAATTATTAATAAATAAGTATGTGTTAATAAATTACGTAGATAACACCATCTTTCCTATTGCTGCGGTCAGATATGTATTCGTTCCAGTATGAATAGTTGGATGTCCGCTATTATAGATATACAATACTCAGTCGATATGTAGATAAACAGGTAGGTTACCTAGTAAGTATCCTTGTGTCCATTCATTTCAGATATATAATTTTAAAATATTTGAATCTTAATATAGTATGTTACAATACATCCCTAATTTTTTTTCAGAACACATAATATGCTTTCGTCTGGTACACATGCATATAAACATTATTCACGTTAATAATTTCATCGTAAAATGTAATTGGACCGAGGAAAGTGCGGGAAAAATATATTTGACCTCGTTTAAACAAAAATCGTGATGGTACAAATTATTTCTTAAGTGTTGTTAATTTGCTTTTACGAGCATTCGTCGCGTGCCTTTTATTTCGGTTTGGATCGTTCGTTTCGAAAGGTTGTTGACCACGAATCGGTGACATTTACAAGGCACTGGATTTTTCACTGTAGTCGTAGTCTTAATTTGGGCGTCTTCTTCTTCAGTGACCGATTTGATGTACCCATTTACGAGCTTATACTATTAGATTTGTCTAAACTTCTCATGTACTTTATTTATTATAAAAAGAAGAACACAATATTCCTAACCTAAAAGTACATGTTATTATCCGCAACAAACTTCGTCAGATTACAGCAATAGAGTTATCAGCAACATGCTTCGTCAAAAAGTACAATACTTACTTTCAGTTGCAAGCGTCGTCATAATTTGTCTAAACTGTATACAATGGTCATATATGCCGTAGAACCGGCAATCGCTGGAGTAGAGTGGTTTTTGAGTGGAGACCGCCCAGCAGTAAACGTAACGTGGGACGCCCCCCGGCTAGGTGGTGCAATGACCTCCGAAGGGTCGTCGGCGAGAGGTGGATGTTGAGATCCGAAGACCGGGCTTAGTGGTGTGGATTGGGAGAGTCCTATATCCAGCAGTGAACGAGCAGGCTGATGATATATTTTTTGATTAAATATGATTACCGTACTTGACAAAGTCGCCTACCGAAACTCGACTGTCACCACACACTTTCAGACATCAGTTCGAAGTCTCTCTTTTATTCACACTTTATACTCGGACTTCCAATTCACCTTACTACGGTTGGATTAAGAGATTATTCCTCTATTTCTTAGGTGAAGATGAAATAAAGTTAAAACTGTGCTGCACAGTGAAAATTTAATAGTAATTTTTTAAAGTATTCCAGGTCATAAATCCTCATCGTGACAATAACTGAACCTAGTTTTGTCACATAAGATCCTCTGACTTTATGTACACACGATAAGTAAATGTAACAATCTTAACAGTGTACCAATAAACATTATTTACTGCGATCGACCTCGGAAGCGCGATCATGTAATAAACAACAATTTAAACGGCCCCGATAGAATCGTAAACATTTTGTTTGTCGCTACGGACAAATAAAGTGTTATTGATTGGATCGATACTTGAGTTTAAGGTATTACGGTTATCTGTTTGCGTAATTTGTAATATTAAGCTTAGAATGCACGAGCTACCGAGAGAAAAAACTGTTGGTTTACTGGTTGTAGGACCTCTTGTGAGTCCGGACGGGTAGGTACCACACCGCCTTGCCTATTTCTGCCGTGAAGCAGTAATGCGTTTCGCTTTAAAGGGTGAGGCAGCCGTTGTAACTATACTGAGACCTTAGAACTTATATCTCAAAGTGGGTAGCACATTTACTTGTAGATGTCCATTGGCTCCAGTAACCACTTAACATCAGGTGGGCTGTGAGGTGGGCTGTGAGCTCGTCCACCCATCTAAGCAATAAAAAAAAATCGCGATTAATTTGTACGATGAAAACATCTGTTAGTTAGGCATCGGTAGGCAGCGGCTTGGCTGTGCTCCTGGCATTGCTGACGTCTGTGAACAATAGTAACCTCTCACCATCAGATTGGCCGTATGCTCGTCTGTTTACAATGGCAATAAAATAATAATTAACGGTCGTAGGACGTTCTGTTAGTGCGCGCGTTTTATTACCACTATGCTGCGAAGCAATCGGCCGTTATGATTTGAGGGGTGAAACAAGGGTCGTACATAATATGTTAATTCAATAAAAATGAAATTTCAATATTATTTATACAGTAAAAAAATAATAAGACCTGCTCAATGTAAAATCATTCGAAACATTTGAACTGATTCAGTCACATTGAAATAGGAGCAAGAAAAATCGAATTTTACTTACAAATCGTGTTAATTCCGGTCTTATACAATTTTTTTGGACACGGATTTATAACCGTAGTAATTTATATTAGTAATAAAAACAATAAAGTCGACTTTTACATCAGAAAATGAAATATAATCTTCTCATATTTGTAAATTCTTTTCAAAAAAAAAAATTACCTCAATCATATTTGATATTCTCAAATCAGTAAGCGATTTTTTCAGATTTCAGTTTTATTATTCTCGTTTCCCTTTTTCTTTCTTCGAATTAATTTTAACTTGTACCTTTAATTAAGCTCAAATATTTAAGTTATTCTTTCAGAAATTTTCCTCCAAAATAGCAAGCAATTTCCTTTGTGATTACATTAAATTGAGGAGATAAGTGCCACTTTGCCGAGTTAAATTCATGAATTGTAACATTATGTAAATACGGGCACGCATTTTGTGAACACTCTTTGTGGACTTATAAAGCAGCTCCTTATAAAATGAATATTTACTGTGAAAACAATAGTCACCATTTTGTCATAGGATCCAAAAGCTTAATAATGTTGATACTTTGCAGTTTTAACTAACATTACTAGTAAATAAATTTATGAATCCACTATTTTGTTTTTATGCGGTGATTTTTTATTATTATTAGATAACTAGCTGTAGCCGTTCGCTTCGCTGGGCATTTAAAATGAACATTATTATTTCTCACCCCCATAATGATTCTCATCATTAACGCCCCCGCAACTGGTGTAGGGAGTCCAACACTCATATAAATATTAGCCTATCCATTAGGTACATGTATTTTCTATATGGATACCAAGTTTTAATTCAATCGGATGCATGGTTCAGTAGTTATAACGGAACATCCGTAAAAACCACTGCAGATTTATATATTAGTATAGTGTATAGATTATTTTTATATATGTATTATATATTATTATTATAATTATTTGACGGCTTTATTTGATTTTATTTATCAATGCCGATAGTCACTAAAACTAAACTGTTCGAATTATTGCTTAGCTATATAGAGTATCTTTAGTAATAAAAAGTTAATGTTACTTACATTTTTATTCTGTTGAAGTATATTCCAGGCATGCAAAATGATTATTATATTAATCGAAAGAAGATTCAATTACTATTCTGTTTTTTTTTTAACATAGTTTAAACAAACAAAACGTAATGTGAGGCTTTTTTGTTGTTTTTGTTCATCGATGTCACACCATTTTTGTCTTACATCATCAGATAAATCAGGTACTAAAATATTTTAGTAGAACTTATCCGTATTTATGTAGTCAATATTGAACATTAGGAAATTTGGCTAAGTGGTTACCCGAGTTCTAGTATTAAATGCTACGTCTTATTGGTCTAACAGAACCGGATAGCTATTGATCGTAATCGTTATTACCGACCTGACCGCTGAGCAATGCCTAGTTCTTTTTTGTGTACACTTGTTTCGAATAGTTTTTGATGTGAAACATTTACGTATTGTAAGAAAAGCAAGCATGGATCGATAAGTCTGTACGATCGCCTTGTCTTGCAACTCACATGTGATCATTCTTTTCGCTTCTCATATAATATTTATTGGAACGAAGTTCCTTATGGGACGATGCGGAGGGGTACTCTAACCGGGAAAAAACGTCCGTAACGTAAGATTTTTATTAATAATGCACACAGTGTACGACTTAACTTTGTAATAACGTACAAAAAATAACAATATCTTTATTATATATTTTTTATAAATCATTGTGAATAAAATAAAGTTGATAACTTTGTAAAGTAGTTTCTTTTTATTTTTATCAATAAAAAAAAGTCACAATAAAAATGTATATCCAAATAATTATTATCTTTATACATCGATTAGAACTTAAAATTAATATTTTTATATTAAGAAACTTCGTTCCTATCCGGTGTCCCACGACACCACACATATTTTTTCGTACATTCTTCGCATAAGTGCATGATTTTTGCTTTGCAGAAATAGGATGTACATATAATATTGGATCATTAATTACGGTACAGCAAAGAAATGGGTAGTAATAACAACATTTGCATTATATTACTGCATGTTTTAGAATAGATGGAATCGCATCAAATTTATTCGCTTGTTTGTTTTCGTCGTACCGTTGCTAACTGCTAATTTGGCTGAAGTCCAAATACTTTGATTTTGTCCGTACCACACGATAATGTTTTTAGTTTGGTCTTACCTATTAAGTTAGTTGACCACAAAAAAAATCAATCTAATAAGTATATTCATAGTATATTATAAATCAACTACTTACTGGTATTTCGAATGGTTAGAGAGATTACAGAAAAGTTGATTATGACCTAACACCTAACACCGGGTGGGCTGTGAGCTAGTCCACCCATCTAAGCAATAAAAAAAAATTAGATGAATACTCGATCCTGATCCTCAACCTTTTTCAACTCAACCACCTTTTTAGCCAACACAAAACTAAATCGGCTTTTGTCATTCTTCGTTTAAGGGCAATGATGAAATCAAACTAACACGGACATCTCTTTACACATTGCGGTAGGCAGCGGCTGGGCTCTGCCCCTGGCATTGCTGAAGTCCATGGGCGACGGTAACCACTCACCATCAGGTGGGCCGTATGCTCGTCTGCCGACAAGGGCAATAAAAAAAAACTGTACTAGCTTAAACTTACTCGTTACTTATTTCTTAAAGCCGCGGTTGGTAGTACTGTACAGTTACTAATAATTACTAATATTACTAATAATTATTAATATTACTAATATTTACTAACAATCACGCCACGTTAACTGGTCCCGTGATAAGTTCGTAAAGAACTTGTGTTACAGGTACCAGATAACGGATATAAATGTAAGATTTTTATTATATACATACATATATTTAATATACATCCATAACCCTGGAAAATACATTTATATTTATCATACAAATATCTTCCCTTGGCGGGATTCGAACCCGCGACCGCCTTGTGTAGTGACCATGTCACTTACCACTACACCAGACGGCTGTCGAATTGGACAGTGGATTATATTAAAGATTCTTAACGTCATTAAAGTTAGTATCTGTCGGGTCGTCGCGTCTCCTTACGGGGGCGCGGGATGGACCTCGGGGACTCCCCTCTGCCAGGCTTGTAACGCCCTGCCTAACGAGGCAGGGGTGATGAGCTTGCTGGTAAGAGTCTTAAATGTGCATGATGATCTTAGAGATGGCATGATGTCGTCGACCTCTTTCTTCTGTCTTCGTCTTCTACTGTCTTCTTCGGGTAGCCGCTTCTCTCCTCAATTTTAAAATAAAATAAACCTTTCCTTTTGTGTGAAACTAAATGTCTGGGTAGTGTTGTTTAATTAGTTTGTTCCCTTTTCTTATACTGGGTGCATTTTAATGTATGGTTTTTAAACTTTACAGCTTTATTCTTTGCGGTCACATTTTGATTTATATCGAATTCAGTTTAAATTTAATTTAGAGATCTATTGATTCAATTACATCCACAAATTCAATATATAATTAGATCAAGAGAGAGTGAACGGACTCACTCTCTGTTAGTGACAAATCTGGAGGGTTTTTCAGCTGCCAGTTGTTAGTGCCTTTAGCGTAACAAATTCACTTTCATATTTCTTACATACAATACAGTATTTCTGCAAATAATCCGCAACATATTTTGTATTTTTAATAAGTTTTATCGCACCGATAAATAATTGATAGAATATCGAAGCGCTATTCCGCGGTAACTCAATCGGTCGTCGCCCTTTTATCTCCGTTTGGCACGTCACGGGTTTTTTTGACATGACTTATGTTTGTACAGAAAGCGGTAGCTACCAAGGTAGCCTGTGTAACTCTGGTTAATTTTAAACCACGTAGGAAACTTTTGGTTTAGAGGACGTCAAAATGCAAGCTTAGTTGAATCTCAAAAGTAATTTACTACCGTTATTAGCGTAAGTTAAAAGACGAAGTGTGCTTTTGAGCAACACGGCAAGCCGTTGAAAATGGTAATGGGTTATTGAACACCTGCGAACTTCGAGCAGTCGTGATTTGAGGAAACTTAAAAACAAGTAAATGTAGTGTTTATGTACTTCGTCACAAGCTTTTAACCCAAGGCAGGCATGCGTGTCATGGATGGTTGTGGTCGTGGCTCGCTGGCTATTCAAAGGGCTATTGATTGTATTAATAACAAAGAGAACTTACTTTACAGAAAAATAATACTGTACTGCATTAAATATAATTATTACGCTATAAACTTCACAAAGCTTTTTATATTACATTAAATATGTAATTGAAATGAGACCCTCATCCATTAACTTTTTCGTTTTTATTCCATCAGTCTCAAAATATATATTATATACATACATCTTGGTTTAATACAATACATGCAATTCATTCTTCATTACAATTTTTATTTTTATTTTTCATTGCTTAGATGTGTGGACGAACTCACAGCCCACCTGGTGTTAAGTGGTTACTGGAGCCCATAGACATCTACAACGTAAATGCGCCACACACCTTGAGATATAAGTTGTAAGGTCTCAGTATAGTTACAACGGCTGCCCCACCCTTCAAACCGAAACGCATTACTGCTTCACGGCAGAAATAGGCGGGGCGGTGGTGCCTACCCGTACGGACTCACAAGTGGTCCTACCGCCAGTACCAGTACCATCTTATCGTTTCTTGTTCGTAGAAAACATTGTAAAACCTGCGCCTGTCAACTTCAGTTTAATCAAAATAAAAACTCATAAGAAAAATATTAATTAAAAAAAATTTATAGCACAACATCTCTGAAATTCAAACAGCTCACTAAATACTCGATATATACATTTAAAAGATATCTGGCGATGCTTTTAAATACCTCATGAGTTTTACAAATGCTCAACAAGATTACGTTAAAACAAAATTTGATCTTTCTCTCGAGTTTATGGTCTTGTTGAACTATAAGAATCAAGTTTATGACTAGACAAGTTTATGTTTAGACATATTAATAAATGGATAGACGACAATGTAAGAAGAGAAAATAAATATTGTCTGGATTTAATATTATTCGAATCGGACTGTTTGTTATACGTCAACATTTGACTGATGTACCGTCTAATATTATACATAATATAATCTATACTAATATATAAATCTACAGTGGTTTTTACGGATGTTCCGTTATAACTACTGAACCATGCATCCGATTGACTTGTAACTTGGTATCCATGTAGAAAATACATAATATACTTAATGGATAGGCTAATATTTATATGAGTGTTGGACTCCCTAATAATAATGACAATAAATAATAATGTTAATTTTAAACGCCCAGCGAAGCGGGCGAGTACGGCTAGTTAACCTCTAAAAGCAGTTTTAATTCTAGTATGTCTACGAAGGACTTATTCTACAAAAATACAAATTTACCTTTCAAATTTCAAATAATTGCCTTTCATGTTGTGTACAAACACGAAAGAGGTATCTACTTTTAAGATTACTTTACACTTCATAATTATAGCCGAGAAAATATATTGGTTCATGAAATAAAATGAAATTATTGTTACACGGTACCTTCACGATACCCAATGTCTTCGTACGTGCCCATTGCAGCTTGGTATAGATTAAGAAGGTGTCGCTTCTAAGGACTTAATCTATCGACATTATAAAAATTACCATGCTGTATATAAATTCACATTAAAATATACCTATATATTTTTATAGACATCATTTATAATCTGTAGTTCACGTTTGACATTGCTATTAATTCTATCTAATCCGTTTATGGGTGTAACAACGGAATATATATCATTGTCGGTTCGTAGCGGCAAGGAAAATTAAAAGGGCCCGGGTTCGGCGTTATTACGACCCTCGCGCCTTCTGTCCCTGCTATTAATCTTTATTAGTTCGCTCTTTTGTCGGGTACATCGAGATTGCTGTCGAATATTTTGTGTTAGCTTACAGTAAACCGTATACTTGAATAAGGGTGACAAAGAATCGTGACTTTAACATAATTGTAATGTTCAGACGGATGTTATATGAAATGTCGTCGAGGTCTAAAGATAAGACGTCTGGTGCATTCGTGTTGAGCGATGCACCGGTGTTCGAATCCGAGGCGGGTACCAATTTTTCTGATGAAATACGTACACAACAAATGTTCACGATTGACTTCCACGGTGAAGGAATAACATCGTGTAATAAAAATCAAACCCGCAAATTTTAGTTTGCGTAATTACTGGTGGCAGAGGACCTCTTGTGAGTCCGCGCGGGTAAGTACCATGCCTATATCTGCCGTGAAGCAGTAATGCGTTTCGGTTTGAAGGGTGGGGCAGCCGTTGTAACTATACTTGAGATCTTAGAACTTATATCTCAAGGTGGGTGGCGCATTTACGTCGTAGATGTCTATGGGCTCCAGTATCCACTTAACACCAGGTGGGGCTGTGAGCTCGTCCACCCATCTAACTATTAATAAAAATATGAAATGCCTTAGCGGTCTTAGTGCATATAACAGAAGTTCATAAAGGAACCTTGGAATGGGGTTGCTTAAATGTCTAACCTTCCACGGAACTCGGTATTCGTTTATAAAAGATTCCTAGGTACGCTCGCGGCCTTTGAGCAGACAATTTTGGAAGTAGGTAAAAATATGTACTAGCCTAATTTATTTTCGTGCCAACGTTGTTTTCCTCTGTTTTTCTTTTCTAATCTACCCATAAAACGTCGCTCTTTCAGACCTCTCGGTTGAATTGGATTGCGTTTGAATTTATAATGTCTTCGTTAATGACATACAATTCGTGTTGTCACTAATAAACAGATAATTTTTATAAAAATGTAAACGTAGAAATTTCACGTGTTTATTTTGCTGGTGTAGCCTTTTTAAAATAACTAGTGGTTGCCAAGTAGTCGAAATTCGACTATAATTATTGATTTAAATTATAGCTTTGAGCATTATTATAGTTCTATTGTCAAGGACTATACTTCTATAATCACAGATTTCGCCAAGGCTATTATAGATAAATAATATTAATCTATTCTCAATTTGACCACAGAGTTCGTAAACAAAAGAGTATATGCGTGTGTGTGTGTGTGTGTGTCAAATACATGGTAGTGTGTGTCACGTTTTTTTTGTAATACATAATTTAAAATATTTTAGCTTTCTGCATTCTATGGGAAATTTCATAATCCTCCGTCCGCGCAATTTTCGTAAAAAAGGCTACAAAGTTTTTGCTTCACGAATTAATATATAGTTTACCGGAGCTCATGGGCATCACGATGTGAACGCCGCCACACACCCCGAGATTTGAGGTCGAAGTCTCAATTATATTGAATAACAAACGTCTCACTCTTCGAACTGGAACGCACGACTTAAAGACTCCCGGCAGAAAAGAGCAGGACGATGCTACCTACCCGAATGGTAGTCAATTATACCCATTTAGTAGTCAATTTAAAATTAAGTAAGTCTACCAAAAATTACAACGGTATTGTAATAGCGACCGCTTTCAAACATATACTTGAGCTATTTCGTCTTTTCAGTATTCTCCAAAGGACAATGCGAGACTGGACAGTACCGTTTCCTGGCGAAATCGGGTGGTTACTCTTGGGTCCAAACTCAAGCCACCGTGATCACCGACAAGCAGCAGAAACCTATCAGCGTCGTCTGTGTCAACTACATCATAAGGTAGGCCTAGGCTTAAGTTGTTTTAGACTTATTGGTAAAATTGTGTTTTTCTTCAGTAACGCACTGTTATTTAAAGATTCATGAAGAGAATTGTGTAAAGTAAATGTAAGGTAAGTAAACTCCATTTTATTAACTTTATCCATCGATTTTATTAAATTCGGTCTACTGCCATAATAAATACTTACGAGCGTTCGTGTGAATATTTACACGCAATATTCGTCTAAGTTACATCGTGAAGCCTCTTCATAACGCACCCACTTGCCTTGCATCACACCCTTAATGACTTAAACATAGTGCCTCTTTCGGCTTAATTCCGTTAATTAATATTAGGCGTGTCAAGTGAGCCCTGTGTGTTATTCTTTCAAGCTCACTATTGTAAATTAGGGGAGGCGTATGTCCAGCAGTGGGCGACTGTGGGCTGATATCAAGCAAGTAACAAAATTCTTGTTTCTAACTATATTTTATCGGACTAAAAAGGATTTAAATTTAACAAAACAAATAGAGTAAAATATTAGTGGATTAGTTTCTTTTTTTTAATTCAACAGTTCTTTGTGCTGCTCGAACTGAGGTGGTTCAGCATTAACATCATTATTGACTTCCTGATGTCCCCCCTAGTATCACGATCACGTACTTCCAAGTAACCGTCTCGGCTATTAAACTATCGTAACTGTAGTAGAATATTGAAAACCGGCCCCTGCGCCCATTTCCACAAGGCCTATTGTCGCTCGGTTATCGCTAATTTTAGTCACTAAATATTATTTGTAATAGCTTACCTTGTAATAATGATCTACACCTGCGTGTTCTACGTTTTATCACACAGACAGTCACCTTGGCAAGCGGTTAAACCGCCAGTATTGTTTGCCAAAACCTTTTATCCACGCTTTTTCTTGCTGTACGATATCTAAGTCAATATATTTAGAGTCCATAATGTACACACCATTACTCATCTTATTTAGTTTGAGCAACACGTTTCTTACGATTATTTTCATAAGCATTTAACACTAAATTTGCAACTTTTGAAATCCAGTTTTCCTTTTGTCTCAAAATACCACACAAACTAGAGACCGCTTGATTAACTGAAGGATTATCCATATTTTCATATGTGTATACACAAACCTGGTTAAGTGAGAACTGGATAAGTGAGAAAACTCTATAAGTGAGAGTAATAGCCAAGACCCGTCATTTTAAGCTCCTAAAACCTCTATTAGAGAGAAACAGAAACCTCTGTAAGAGAGAGTCGTTTTTCCCTTATGGATCTCCGTAAGTGAGACTGCTACTTATCTATACCTCTATAAGCGACAGTCGAGCTTTATTTATTTATATTATTTAAGAGGAACGAGTGAAAAAACAAATTACAAATTTAACATCTGCTATTTTATGACTAATTCTTAACTTTTGTGAAACTTCCTACCATTGTTTTTGAATTGTTTTCTCGTCAATATTGAACATATTCTATTTCGTGGAACTAAATAACGTTGTTATTTTATCGCATTCTTTTCGAATGGACACGTGTGCCTGTGTACCGTCCTGTTTGTCGAACTTACTCAGTTTATCGTTAAACAATTGCGAAGAAAAGTTCTGTTCTGCATCATGTCAAAACGGAAAATTAAAGTACTGTCATTAAGTGATAAACTCAAAATAGTGAATGCGTTTGAATCCGGAAAATCGCGAAATGAAATTCAGAGGGAGCATTAGCGAGAAACTCGGGTTAATGAGAAACCTCTATAAGCGAGAATGAGATTGTGCTCCCTTGAACTCTCGCTTATCCAGGTTTGACTGTATTACGGTGATCGATTAAAGACCTAGTGGATAATGAGCTCAAGTTAAATTACGTAAAACATAACTTACAAACTCCACTAGAAATTGATTACTAAATGACAGTTTTCTATCGTAATTTTAATACTTTCTCAAATAGCAGAAAAGGGTATCAAACATTAAAAAAAATCTTATCATTGCGACCAAGAATTTTAACTGCGCATAGCTTGTATAAAATTATTTTTAAAGCTAAATTAATGTTTTACGATCAAAACAATTTTCAATTAAATTTTCAATTTTGTACTAAACCATAACGAAGTTTTATTCAATCTGTGTAACTCAATTTGGTCAGAACTGAAAGAAAAGTTTTATTGGAAACCGCCTTTACATCAATCGTTAATCTAAACAATTTGAAGATATCTGATTATTTTAGCAAGGGGGAGCCATAATCTGTTCTAAGCATTGTTGACATTCCAATCCGAATCCTTTTGTGGCACAATCGTCTCTTCTATCTTCAATGGTCGATCCTTTTTCCTCTTCAGCTGTAACGTAAATCCTATTACTTTTATGTCTCCCAATACGACCTTTAGCAGTTAAATCGAAGTTTTCCAAGGCCATGATCAACGTTTGTAGGCTTTCACTACCCTTAGTAACAGTGATTTTATAGACTATTGTCATACGTAATGGTTGCACGTTTTTTGTATTCAAACTATTTTTAAAAGGGAAATAAATAAATATGAAACAGCAGGACAGTCTCAAACACATCTACTAAAATTATAGGTAACATTAAAAAACAAAAGTTTATTTGAAACATCAGTGAGGGTTAAATTTTATAGAAACCTAATATAAACCATTGTTTATATTAAGCTTACATCAAGATACAAGTAGAAGTTCAAAAACAAACAAAAAAATGATTTTGAAAACGAAGCCACAATAGCGTTTGGAAAAACTCACATTTTACTGAACAAGACGATTCAATAATATAACCATGAACCCCAAAAGGTAATCGTCGAAATAGCAATGGGGTCATCCAGTGGTATGGCGACAGCACAATCGTATCAACCCATTTACTGGGCCCCGAAACCAAACTATTTATAGTCTTGACAACTTCATTCGTTGAATAAAATCTGCACTTCCGACTTACCGCTGTATTCTTCTGATGTACTTTCGACCATAGGCTTGGATACCGAAGAACCAAATCATTGGATTTCGTCAAGAAATATCGCTAGTGCTGTGCTTCGTATTAAATTTGACACATTTAACTTGGAAATATTTGAAAATGCTTCGAAGGATAAAATTAAACGTATAATAACAATTAGCACTCACATGCCAGCGTGCTATTTCTATGGAAGGATAAAATAACTTTGCATAAACAAATCCGTGAAGAGATACAGTAAGAATGTTTTTTTACATTGCTTCTCATTGTGTGAATGACGTAACTTCCTAGTATGATTGCTGTACTAATATAGACTTTATTAACATTACTGAGTGATAACCCATTTGACACTTCAGATCATGGTGTTAATGGAGTGGCTATATAAATTTAAGGTCAGTACATCAAAAAACGTCTATTCGTTATCAATATTCAGTAAGGATGTACGCGAAAATCGTTGTGATTTCTGTGGCTCTCCTACAATTAGCTTCCATTGCGGAATCTAATGATATAAGATTAGGAATAGATACACCGCGTTCAAGAAAAATATACAGTGAAATCAAAGAAGCAGATCCGGCATTGTGGAAAAGAACAGACGATATAATAATAAATGCTCCTAACAATGAGCTGATAACTGCTGTTTACATTACAGACTTGAGGGAATATAAAGACGGTGAGGCATTTATCGAAAGTGGTGGTGTCGGACAAAAAAGTGTCACTATTGGCTTGAAGAGTCCAACTATATTAAGAGGATACAAGTTCGAAATTGAAGTGTACGCCAGTGACCCTAACGCTGGATATTTTAGTAAAGGCTATGCGCCTTACCTTCAGGAAACTCAGTATGCAAGAAAGTTTTAATAGATTACTGTTTGTAATTTCTCATTCCGTTATTAGGGCAACCCGTCATATCTCTTTAAAACATTAGTCCTTAATTTAATATTGTGCTTGGTTCTCTTGTATGTCACCGTGGATAATGTTCTTTAAATTAACCATTATTATGGTTTCTTCTCAGTCGTGTCACTCTTGACAGAGTGGTCGTGATCGTCATGTAGTGTTGGAAGGGGCAGACTTGATGCATCTCACGATGTCACGCCATCTCTCCCTGCTCGAGGCCATTCTACTGCACTCATTTAGGGGACCTCCCACTGCAGTTTTAATTTGGTCGGTCCACCGCATTGGTGGCCTCCCGCGCGGTCTTGTACCATCAACGCTTCCCTGTACAAAGAAGCGTTCTATGGACCGGCCATCTCGTCGCGAAACGTGTTCGAAGAATTATGGTTTATATATAGAAAAATTCACGCCGATCGTATAATAAAACTCTTTAAAAAATACTGATATTCTTTATTATTGCATCTGTTTCTTGATAAGATATTTTTTACATGGAAATTATTGGTTTAACATGCCATAACATTGTTTCTGTAAAGTTCCGTTTTATTGGAATGTATCTTGCATCGAATTTGATTCCTACATAAGGTGAGGTATAATCTAATTACTAATCCCTATAACACTATCGCTTGACTTAGCTTTTAGTTCACCAAATCCTGTTATAAACACAGGTTTCCCAATTTTACAATGTCCCTTGTTTCATCATATTTCGACCCGTATATATTTCGCTTGGCTCTCTGTGGCCCTAATGTGAAGAATATGATTATCTGTTCAATTTTTAATAAGAATATTCATGTTATTTTCTTTCATTCAAAGCTATATTAAGTACACCTCCAAATCGATGGTTCAATTTGAACGTGCTTGTAATAAGTAAAAAAAAAAAACTTTACAGAGTGTATTTTTACTCTAGCTTACTCGTTTACCTCTAAAAATAAATTGAATAAAAAAAAATTAGATATTAGATAGAATTTCAGTAAATAAAAAAATACGTTTTAAGAACACGAAACATGTTTAATCAGATTAAGCAGGCTTCGTTTTAAATTTACAAACTTTTTATATTCGACAAATTTCGACAACTTTAGTTTTTAGGTTTCCCCAAAACGAAATATGATGTTATTTGTATATTTAAGTATGTACAATTATTTACATTTACGCCAATCAATCAATAAATATTTAACTTTTGAAATCCAATTTGCCTTTTGTTTCAAAATACCATAAAAACTAGAGATCGCTTGATTAACTGAAGGATGATCCATATTTTTATATTACGGTAATCGACCTAGTGGATAATGAGCTCAAGTTCAATTACGTAAAATACAACTTACGAACTCCACTAGAAATTGATTACTAAATGGACAGTTTTCTATCGTAATTTTGATACTTTCTCAAATAGCAGAAAAAGGTATCAAACTTTAAAAAAAAAATCTTATCATTGCGACCATGAATTTTAACTGCGCTCAGCTTGTTTTATAATTATTTTTAAAGCTAAAATAAGGTTTTACGATCAAAACCGTATTCAATTAAATTTTCAATTTTGTACATAAAAAAACGTCTGTTCGTTATCAACGTTCAGTAAGGATGTACGCTAAAATCGTTGTGATTTCTGTGGCTCTCCTACAATTAGCTTCCATCGTGGAATCTAATGATATAAGATTAGGAATAATAGATACACCACGGTCAAGAAAGATATACAGTGAAATCGTAGAAGCAGTTCCGGGATTGTCGAAAAGAAGACCAAATATAAAAATAAATGCTCCTCACTCTGGGCTGATAACTGCTGTTTACATTACAGACTTGAGGGAATATAAAGACGGTGAGGCATTTATCACAAGTGGTGGGGTAGGACAAAAAAGTGTTACTATTGGCTTGAAGACTCCAACTATATTAAGAGGATACAAGTTCCAAATTGAAGTGTACGCCACTGATCCAAACGCTGGGTAGTTTAGTAAAAGTTATGCGCCTTACCTTCAATAAACTCAGTATGCAAGAAAGTTTTAATAGAGTACTGTTTGTAATTTCTCAATCCGTTATTAGGGCAACCCGTCATATCTCTTTAAAACATTAGTCCTTAATTTAATATTGTGTTTGGTTCTCTTGTATGTCACCGTGGATAATGTTCTTTAAATTAACCATTATTTTATGGTTTATATATAGAAAAATTCACGCCGATCGTATAATAAAACTCTTTAAAAAATACTGATATTGTTTATTATTGCATCTGTTTCTTGATAAGATATTTTTTACATGGAACTTATTGATTTAACATGCCATAACATTGTGCTTCCATAAAGTTCCGTTTTATTGGAATGTATCTTGCATCGAATTTGATTCCTACACAAGGTGAGGTATAATCCAATTACTAATCCCTATAACACTATCGCTTGACTTAGCTTTTAGTTCACCAAATCCTGTTATAAACACAGGTTTCCCAATTTTACAATGTCCCTTGTTTCATCATATTTCGACCCGTATATATTTCGCTTGGCTCTCTGTGGCCCTAATGTGAAGAATATGATTATCTGTTCAATTTTTTATAAGAAGAATATTCATGTTATTTTCTTTCATTCAAAGCGATATTAAGTACACCTCCAAATCGATGGTTCAATTTGAACGTGCTTGTAATAAGTAAAAAAAAAACTTTACAGAGTGTATTTTTACTCTAGCTTACTCGTTTACCTCTAAAAATAAATTGAATAAAAAAAAATTAGATATTAGATAGAATTTCAGTAAATAAAAAAATACGTTTTAAGAACACGAAACATGTTTAATCAGATTAAGCAGGCTTCGTTTTAAATTTACAAACTTTTTATATTCGACAAATTTCGACAACTTTAGTTTTTAGGTTTCCCCAAAACGAAATATGATGTTATTTGTATATTTAAGTATGTACAATTATTTACATTTACGCCAATCAATCAATAAATATTTAACTTTTGAAATCCAATTTGCCTTTTGTTTCAAAATACCATAAAAACTAGAGATCGCTTGATTAACTGAAGGATGATCCATATTTTTATATTACGGTAATCGACCTAGTGGATAATGAGCTCAAGTTCAATTACGTAAAATACAACTTACGAACTCCACTAGAAATTGATTACTAAATGGACAGTTTTCTATCGTAATTTTGATACTTTCTCAAATAGCAGAAAAAGGTATCAAACTTTAAAAAAAAAATCTTATCATTGCGACCATGAATTTTAACTGCGCTCAGCTTGTTTTATAATTATTTTTAAAGCTAAAATAAGGTTTTACGATCAAAACCGTATTCAATTAAATTTTCAATTTTGTACATAAAAAAACGTCTGTTCGTTATCAACGTTCAGTAAGGATGTACGCTAAAATCGTTGTGATTTCTGTGGCTCTCCTACAATTAGCTTCCATCGTGGAATCTAATGATATAAGATTAGGAATAATAGATACACCACGGTCAAGAAAGATATACAGTGAAATCGTAGAAGCAGTTCCGGGATTGTCGAAAAGAAGACCAAATATAAAAATAAATGCTCCTCACTCTGGGCTGATAACTGCTGTTTACATTACAGACTTGAGGGAATATAAAGACGGTGAGGCATTTATCACAAGTGGTGGGGTAGGACAAAAAAGTGTTACTATTGGCTTGAAGACTCCAACTATATTAAGAGGATACAAGTTCCAAATTGAAGTGTACGCCACTGATCCAAACGCTGGGTAGTTTAGTAAAAGTTATGCGCCTTACCTTCAATAAACTCAGTATGCAAGAAAGTTTTAATAGAGTACTGTTTGTAATTTCTCAATCCGTTATTAGGGCAACCCGTCATATCTCTTTAAAACATTAGTCCTTAATTTAATATTGTGTTTGGTTCTCTTGTATGTCACCGTGGATAATGTTCTTTAAATTAACCATTATTTTATGGTTTATATATAGAAAAATTCACGCCGATCGTATAATAAAACTCTTTAAAAAATACTGATATTGTTTATTATTGCATCTGTTTCTTGATAAGATATTTTTTACATGGAACTTATTGATTTAACATGCCATAACATTGTGCTTCCATAAAGTTCCGTTTTATTGGAATGTATCTTGCATCGAATTTGATTCCTACACAAGGTGAGGTATAATCCAATTACTAATCCCTATAACACTATCGCTTGACTTAGCTTTTAGTTCACCAAATCCTGTTATAAACACAGGTTTCCCAATTTTACAATGTCCCTTGTTTCATCATATTTCGATCCGTATATATTTCGCTTGGCTCTCTGTGGCCCTAATGTGAAGAATATGATTATCTGTTCAATTTTTTATAAGAAGAATATTCATGTTATTTTCTTTCATTCAAAGCGATATTAAGTACACCTCCAAATCGATGGTTCAATTTGAACGTGCTTGTAATAAGTAAAAAAAAAACTTTACAGAGTGTATTTTTACTCTAGCTTACTCGTTTACCTCTAAAAATAAATTGAATAAAAAAAAATTAGATATTAGATAGAATTTCAGTAAATAAAAAAATAAGGTTTAAGAAAACGAAACACATTTTTAATCAGATCAAACAGGCTTCGTTTTAAATTTACAAACTTTTATATTCCACAAATTTCAACAATTTTAGTTTTTTGTTTTCCCCAAAACGAAATATAATGTTATTTGTATATTTAAGTACTACATTTAATTACATTTACGCCAATCGCCTCTGTATAAATCATTTCATATCCTTTCATTGAACTGGTTCAGTGTCCACGCCACATGTGAATCTATGTCAGTGCGGTTATGTTAAAGTGAAGGATATGTTTATATCTTGATCTATAATCAGCAAATTATTTATTCACAGTCATGAAGTGACATGTAAATAGTGCATTAGGATTGAATAAATTAAATTTGTCGACCGTCGAAGTGCTACTCCATATAAGAACCTGATAATTCGATCTTATGTGACAATTGTTTTAACCATAATATTAGGCATACGGTGACTTTTACCACATTATTTCCAAATCAAACAGCTGCATTGGCTCTTAATTACATATCCGATCCATACGATCGGGCAACACACAGCGCTCACATCACCCAAAACACGTAATTCTGGATCCTCCCGATCAACTTTCGTTGCTTTCCTAAGCACTAATCACCGTTCTCGTCGCCGTGAATTTTCGAAGAGTGCGTCCCATAGACATAACCCATTAAGTTTCATGCTGAACCTTGACAGTGGGTCGCGATTCCGATCGGCTGGTCGATTCTGCGCAGTATTGCTCTTGCCAGGGCAGATGTACACAAATTCCTCCAAGTTGAGCCCCGTGAAAACGACTGTCAAACCGGAGAACCTGGAATTCCCCTTCGAGGCTAGCAGGGATTAGATAGTAAGTAAATGACTTTCTACATGTCAAAGGAACTAACTCTCGAACATATCAAACCTGCCACCCATTCGTTTACAAATTAATTCTAATATATTGCAACTATCGGAAACGGTTATACAGTCGGCGGTACAGATAATGTGACCAGTAGAGATTTATTTTCACGCTACATGTAGGTCAATGCGAGGAACGACCATGTACTTTTTATATGTATGTATTATGCACGTGGGGCCACGCCTCGTTTTGTTTATAATTAGAACTTAAATCGTGTCTTGGTCGATTTAGTTCTTGAACAGTTTTACTGTTTTGTATCGTATCAATATTTAATAAATCGAAATGGCCGTATTCAGATTATGGCAAATTTTCTGATATTTAATATGATAAGTTATATTTTTGAAAAAAAAAACAAAAAAACATTTCTACTTTATTATTGAGTAGCTCTTTTCTTCCATCTAAATTCAGGATGTGCTGTAAATACTACTGT